>NC_089587.1:55090200-55734529 GCF_019320115.1 Miscanthus floridulus | reverse complement strand
TAGCAATACAAGTTCACCAAGTGGATTGAATACAAACCACTCGCGAAATACAGCGCAATCAAAGCAGTCGAGTTCATCCAAGACATCATGCACCGCTTCGGCATGCCCAATCGAATCATCACAGATCTAGGCTCCCCCTTCACAGCTACAGAATTCAAGAGCTGGGCACAAGACTGTGGTTTCAGTATAGACTATGCGTCTGTTGCACATCCAGAAGCCAACAGACAAGTAGAAAGGGCTAATGGACTCATACTAGCCGGATTAAAACCAAGGTTATACGAAGAACTAGTGGACTACGGGTCCAAATGGATTGAAGAATTACTGAAAGTAGTATGGGGGCTACGAACTCAAATAAGCAGAGCAACATGCTACTCACCCTTCTTCCTAGTTTACGGGTCAGAGGCCATACTGCCCGCCGACTTGATCTGGACATCCCCAAAGATAGAACAATACGATGAAGAAGAAGCAGAACACACAAGAAGATTAGAACTCGACAGCTCAGAAGAAGTTAGAGTAAACGCTACCCTCCAATCAGCTAGATACCTACAAGGTTTAAGAAGGCACTACAACAAGAGTACCCAACCTTGATCACTACAAGTCGGAGACTTAGTGCTAAGAAGGATACAAAAGGCTGACGAACGACATAAGCTACTCAGTCCATGGGAAGGTCCGTTCATTGTAACAAAAGTCACCGGACCAGGCACATACAAGTTAATAACCCAAGATGAAAAAGAAGTCAGCAATACATAGCACATCAGCCAGCTAAGAAGATTCTACGCGTAAAAACAACTCAAGAAAAAGCAGATATGCAAGCCACAAGGGACCAACGTTCACAATCGACGAAGAACAATATTCTACAACAACATATGTATTAGTTTATATTCATGATCAATAAAAATGATATTCACCCACAGCATGTCTTGTCATGACTTCCAATGAGTTATTTTCACGAAACAAAAAGCAAAATAGCTAAAAACATGCCTGAGCATCCCGGCCGAGAGCAAAATAGCTGAAAAGACGCTTGAGCCCGCCAATGAGGGTAGCTAAAAGCTAACACCCGAAACAAAAAGCAAAATGGCTGAAAACATGCCCGAGCATCCCGGCCGAGAGCAAAATAGCTGAAAAGATGCTTGAGCCCACCGATGAGGGTAACTAAAAGCTAACACCCGAAACAAAAAGCAAAATAGCTGAAAACATGCCTGAGCATCCCGGCCGAGAGCAAAATAGCTGAAAAGACGCTTGAGCCCGCCGATGAGGGTAGCTAAAAGCTAACACCCGAAACAAAAAGCAAAATGGCTGAAAACATGCCTGAGCATCCCGGCCGAGAGCAAAATAGCTGAAAAGACGCTTGAGCCCGCCGATGAGGGTAGCTAAAAGCTAACACCCAAAACAAAAAGCAAAATGGCTAAAAACATGCCTGAGCATCCCGGCCGAGAGCAAAATAGCTGAAAAGACGCTTGAGCCCGCCGATAAGGGTAGCTAAAAGCTAACACCCGAAACAAAAAGCAAAATGGCTGAAAACATGCCTGAGCATCCCGGCCAAGAGCAAAATAGCTGAAAAGACGCTTGAGCCCGCCGATGAGGGTAGCTAAAAGCTAAAAACTAGTCAACCGAAATTGAACTTCAAAAGACCCTCCAGCTCTTCGTTCCGAAAAGCAACAGGCTCGGGGGCTACATCCAGATAGGAACACTTTTTCCTCAGAAAAGCACAAGCGCCAAGTTCGTCAAGGCAACATTCTATGCCGAGTCATTTTTACATAGCGCGGACGAAAGGTTATCAACACAAAGATTTACATCTAACAAATCATAGCATGGACAAAGCACTCGACGGATCACAAAAGGGGAAGAAAAGAAAAGTACTCGACAAATCGAGGGGTCTCGTCAGAATAACGCACAGAGTTGTTTTGCGGAGCAGAGACGAAAATAGGGCAAAGTACTCAGCAAGTCAAGTAACTTCAACCGCACTCAGGCAAAGAATACATCAACAAAAATAAAGAATCTTCACTTAAAGAGGAGTGTAATATTATAAGGGGATGCTCAGTCGAATCAGGCATTGTCATCAGAAAGAGAAATGTCAATATTTAGACTGTCTACAACCCTACTGGCTAAACCTTCTACTTCAGGCTCCATCCTCTCAACGGCGTCAAGGTATTCTTGGGTTTCAGCTTCTTCTGCTATCTTGGACAGAGGCGCCTCTGGAGCAAGGACCCGGACCTAGACCAGCACATTCTTGGTACATACTTGAGCACACTTCTTCGCGAACTCTTGAAAACAAGTCGGAATCCAGGGAATAAACTGCGCCCAAGATTGCCCATCATCCGCTGGAGTCCGGAGAACATCGGCTACTGAGCGAAAAGATTTCCACAAAACGTTCTAATTTTCAGTAGCCGTCGCCAGCTTCCCAGACAAGCTTTCAATAGTTTTTTGGGCCTGCACAAGATCTCTATCAGCTCCACGCCTAATCAGCTTAGCAAGGGCGAGTTCTTCCTCAGCATGAGTAATTACCTCCTCAGCTTTATTATGACTGGAGCAGACAAGAGCCTTCATTTCATCGATACTCTCCGAGAGCTTCTGCTTCTCAACTCAGAGAGCTAGACAAGACACCCAAGAATAAGTCAGCGAAAAAAGAAGTCAAAAATACAAAAAGAAACAGGCAGAACCCGTAGCACCTTTGCATTCGTTCTTGGTAGACTCCACCGCGGCGTCCCTCTGCTTCTCCGTCTCCACGACCCAGGCACGAAGGGTCTTCTCCTCCTTTTGGTACAATTGACGCTTTGTCTCCAACTCAGCCCGGAGAAGGCTGAGATCGGCTTTCAGAGCGTCCACCTTAGAAGACAACTTTCTCTCATTCTCAGATGAGAAAAAGAAGCCAGAATGATCACGAGAGAAAGACTGAGTAAAAAGGGGCAAAGAGAAACAAGGCATAAGAACAGAAGAAAAACAAGCACGCAAAAAAGGAGTGGCAGTAAAACCTACGTGGAGCTTTTCACCAAAAGAAGTCACGAGGGTCGACAAGCTCCCCCAGGCTGTGGTTAGCTCCGATAACCGATGGGTGGCATCGAACTGTTGCACCACGTCACCAGAAAAAGAGGGACCGCCGGAAGCAAGAGAAGGGGAAGGAGAAGCCGGCTGGGGCAAAGAAGGAGCGACCAAAGCAACCTCCAGGGAAGCCGGAGCCAAACCCTCAGAAGGACCCGGCACGACGGCCACAGTCACCTCCGGAGCGGCCAAATCCGCAACTTCGCCAGGAAGCTCCGAAGCCCCCGCAGCAACTTCATCAACAGAATGTTGTAAGTCCTGAGGCTCGGAACTCGTCGGCACGGTGGGAGGCAGAGAAGAAGTCGATGAAGAAACGAGAGAAGACGAAACACTGAAAAGTGATAAAAGGAAGCACCGATAAGAACCAGAAGAAGGATGAAAGAAGCCAAAAAGATAAAAGCCAGGATCTACTCACCCGACTACTTTCTTCTTCGTGAAGCCAAAAAAAGGCCTCGCAGGGGAACCACGATGGTGAAAACGTCCCAGCCACCCGACGATGGAAGCGGGATAGCTGACAACAAAGCCGCGGAAGAAGCCAGGACTGGAACCGTGAAAGAACTCTGCACTGGAGGAGCGGTAGAGCTCGGGACAGAGGCAACCAAAGAACTCGACATCGGCGCTTCAGAAGAAGTCAGCGCGGGAGCCTCGGAAGAACTCACACCCGACCTCCGATTACTTCAAAAAGTTCAAGACTAAAAGTCAAGACAAAGAAGAGAAATTCAATACAACAGGAATATGAAAAACAACTCACCGCCGCATGACGAGGGGTACTTCATCATCCTCTTCTTCCTCAGCCAAGGAAACCAGAGCAACTGCTGAAAAGAGGATAAAAACTACTCGGTTCAAGAGAGAAACAGGAAAATAAAGGAACAAAGAGTATTAAATGTGCTCACCTAAGAGCATGCTAGCAACGACTGGAGTACCTGAGGGAGTACTTGGTTTATGAGGCTTCTTGGAGACAGGTAGGCCAGATGAAGACCCATCCGTTCGCCCCCTCTTCGAGACACTGCGAGGACCACGAGGGACTAGACGAGAAACATATTCTTCATATACATCAACAAATCCAAAAGAAACCCCAGAAAGGACTGTAGAGGTTTAGGACTTACTAATTGCAGAAGTTCTAGCTAGATGATCCCTAGTCTCCGCCACGGCAGGGAGAGCATCAAGGGGGATCGGATCGACAAAGTTCCGCCCAAGCTCCTGCGAAAAAGAATAAAACACCGAGACAAAGAAAGGCTAAGCAAGAACGGATGCATCAAGGGTACATAAAGTACTCAAACAAGAAGAATAGACAACTCACAGCTGGGGGCGGGTTGTTGGCTGAGAACTCGGAGACGGCAGGAGGAATGACGCTCACTCCCTTCAGCATTTTCTGAAGGCGCTCGAGTACCTCCTCACCGGTCAGCTCAAGAGCTGGGACCATGTGTGAGGGATCCTCGGCCCCAGAATACTCAAAGCCAAGATGTTCCCGCTCCTTCAAAGGCTGAACCCGGCGACGAAGAAAGCTCGAAACGATACCGAAGCCGGTCAAACCCTGCTGTTTCAGCATGCTAATCCTATCAAGGAGCGGCTGGATCGCTTGAATCTTAGCAGGTGACTCAAGCTTCTTGTCCCATCGGTCGTTCACCATAGGACCAAATCCAGAGTGGACGACGAGGGAAGGGATCAAATTGGCAGCGTAAAACCACTCGGCACGCCAATCTTTTACAGAGTCGACCAGGTCATAATAAAAAAACTTAATCTTGAGACCCTAGCGAAACTGAATCCCGCAACCGCCAAGAACGCTGGTTTCTTCACGACGGGTTTGATGTTTCAAACGAAAGAAAAAGCGAAAAAGAGATAGAGAAGGAGGGATCCCAAGGAAAGCTTCACAAAGATGAACAAAAACAGAAAGATGGAGAACGGCATTGGGGGTTAGATGGTTCAGACTAACCCTGAAATAACCAAGAAATTGATGAAGGAAGGCGGAAGCAGGAAGACAAAGTCCGACATGGACAAAGGAAACAAAGAGGACAATCTCACTAGGACCCGGAGCCGGAACCCGATGCTCGCCTGGAACTCTCCATTCAGCGATGACTTTGCTTTAGATCAAGCCATCGCTAACGAGCTCACGCAGCTAGTCTTCGCTTGCTGTTGGAGCCGGCCAAACCTTCTGAGCAGCCCTCATGGCCATGAACTCCTGGTTTTCGATCAAGGAAAGGGATGACTCCTCGTCCACGAAGGTCGCCTGAGACTTGCTTGCAGTTTTCTTCTTTCCCATGAACTAGCGGAAGCAAAAAGGCACTGGGGAAGATGAAGCTAGGATGGTGGTGCTTGGGTGACGACGACGATGATGGCGGCGGATTTCTGAAGGTTAGGGTTTAAAGGCAAGAGCTGGGCAGCAAAGGAAAGGAAGATAAAAGGTCTTTAAATAGATTTTTCAGTGATGAAAAACGGCCCACGAGGCCCGTTAAAACACAGTGTTAGAACACAACGGTCCATTTACCGACGCAGCTAAAATGACGGAGGGCACGAATCCACACAATGGTACAAACCAACGGGCAGATTTCAGACTTATCCGTCCAGCACCACGGCAGGTTTATCAGATAGCTACAAGAACAACTCGTCAAACCAAGAAGAAAGAAAGGGCTACCTCGTAAGGAACAAAGGTACCCGGTTATTTAAGTAAGAACTCGGTAATCTCATGAACGACAGGGATCACAGCAGAAAAGTAAAAGACAACTCAGAAGACAAGATTCGTTACATTACAAGCAACTTCAAAAATAGAAGATTACAAATCTTACAAGACCCAACGAACTCGGCACCACGAAAAGCAAAGTAGCAAAGAGGAACACAGACACGGCTAGGCTCTGGAACGACTACGTGTCCCAAATTGCTACTCGGAAGGACAAACCGCCATCAGCTACACTGTTTTCTTCAAAGGACGGATGCAGTGCATCCAAGGCAGAAATCGGCAGCAAGGTAGGGCAACATGGAGCAGAGAAGGCCGGTGGGCATCTGTCTACCCAAGACCGATGTGATGCTGGATATGGTGTTGATCTGCACCGGACAGTCTCAAGACAGGCGATGAGGATCAACCCAGAACTGCCGGATGAAGAAACGAAGCCCACATCACAAGACTTCCTCCAACTACCACCACGTACACCCTGGCACAATGCTGTTGTGGGATTAGCCTACCTCTAATCCCTATCACAAGACTTCTTCCAGCTACGACAAGACACACAAGAACTATAAAATATGCCCGGGGGCTGCTCTAATTCACAAACTACCATGCTCATAACCACGAAGGTTTCAACAGAATGACCAATGGATGAAATCAAGCACTCCGGGACAGTATTTATAGACCAAAGGAGCGGCACACATGGACTAGGAGTACCAACGAAATAAGCCTAACAAAGGACATAGTGAAAAGACAGGACTCAATAATGGATGACTCAGGCGAGAGGAAGCAATATTCGAAGACAGGCATATTTGGAAGAATATACCAGCACAGTACAACCCGTGAACAAAAGGCATTTACACTCAACCACCACCATACAACTACATCTGACAACGATGACGACACATCAAGACTCTTCATCCGACTTCTTTTCTAAAGGGGAGAACTCGGACAAAGCACGGGGCTGCGAGACACATAACTTTTGCAAGCAAAAGCAAGAGGCTCGGGGGCTACACTCAGTAAGTGCAATTTTTACAAAAAATTGCACCCACCCAAAAAGAATCTAGACATAAGCTCAGAGGCTGCATGCCGCGAAACTACTCGGATGATGGTTTAATCCAAGACTAAAGGGCCGCTTTGGAAAGATGCCGCAAAACTACTCGGATGATGACATAATCCAAGTCTCGGGGACTACTTCAGGACACAAATTTTTAAACAACATAAAAGATTAAGACCCTCTAACTTTTTGTTCCAAATAGCAAGAGGCTCGGGGGCTACACTTAGTGAGTGCGCTTTTTCTTCGAAAAAGCGCACGTCGTCAAAAGACTTCCTCAACGTAGACCACTCCAAGACATTACGACAAAAAGAACCCGGAACGAGCCATATTTGAGTTCTTTTCGATAAAAATGCAACAAACAATCAGAGCAACTTTAAGACAAGATCCTCTAGTGAAAGTGCATCTAGCCTTTTTGTGGGTTTTGGATGATTGAATGACAACGTGATTAAAGGACTAACCCATTTGCTAAGTGTGAACAGGCAATAGGTTATCTCATAGGTACTTAATGAAAGCCAAAATAATGTGTTGTTGTATAAACAATCTAGTTCAAGCACAAGACAACAATGCAAATGGAATTCATGTGAAGGCTTATTTCTTGTGGGATTTCCATGTACTATGTGAAAGCAAGCTCATGATTATTAGTTAATGAGACATAAGGGATTGCATATGGAATGGTCTCATATTTGAAGCTCGCTAAATTTAAATAAAAAAGATAACAATACATATGAATGGATGATTCAACACAAGATGTGACTTGATGGCTTGAGATGGTGAAGATAGCAAGGAAAGGCTTCGAGGTACTAAGCAAGGGTGAAGGTCAAGCGACGGCTTGGCGGCCGAAGAACCTAGCTAGGGTGAAGAAGAAAGTACTTGCATTTAGTTGAGGTACTAATCAAGCTAAGATGGTCATATTGATGTGAAGAATCAAATCTATAATGAAGTATTTGATGGAAGTGACTTGATACATTTGGGATTATTCAAACTTGATGAATGGAATCAAGTCACATGCTCAAGATGGCTATAGTGAAAAGATCAACATCAACATGTTAGCACCCTTACTTGATGAAGATTGGAAGGGACGGTATCAATTCAAAAGAACAACTCAAGTGGTACAAATTCATATTTCCGTTTATCTTGAGTTTAATAGGTATGCCGTACTATTAAGAGGGATGCATCATGTTGATAGATAATGTTTCATAAGTGCTCAAGCCAACCCATGTGAGTTTTGAGTATTTGAGCGACAAAAGTGCTAACTGATTTTTTGCTGGTCTGACAATACCGGACGTGTCCGGTATTCATACCGGACGTGTCCGGTATTTGTCCAGCAGCTATAAAACTGTTGTTCTCGTGTTGGTTCATCGGGAGTTCCGACGTAGGTTGGGAGTTCCGATGCTCGGGAGTCCTGGCATGGGTCGGGAGTTCCGACGTCTCGCTCTTCAACTACCTTGGAAGGTTCACTGTCCTGGTCATACCGGACGTGTCCGGTATTCATACCGGACGTGTCCGGTATGGATGACCAGAAGCCAACGGCCAGTTTTCAAAAGCCGTGAGGGTTGGGAGTTCCGACGTGAGTCGGGAGTTCCAACGGTCGGGAGTTCCGACATGTGTCGGGAGTTCCGACACCTCACTAACTTTAACTCAGTTACATGTTTTTCAAAATTACTAAGGGTCGGGGGTTCCGACTTGAGTTGGGAGTTCCGACGGTCGGAAGTCCTGGCATTCTTCGGGAGTTCCGATGCCTCACAACTTCATTGTAACATAGTTACCGTTGGCGCAGTGTGAGTAATACCGGACGTGTCCGGTATTCATACCGGACGTGTCCGGTATTGCAACGGCTATAAAACGGCTAGTTTTTCAAGGGGGCTATAAATACCCCCAAGCCTCCACCTTTGGAGGCTGCTGATTCTGCTGAGATAGACATACGTTTTTGAGCCTTGCCAACTCTCCTAAACCCTCTCTTAGTGAGTGTGTGATCCAAATTGCAAAATCAATTTGTGGGTTGAGAAAGAATTTGAAAAAGAGAGCAAGCCACCACTTGAGCACTTGTGCTTATTGTCAATCTCATGATTCGCATTTGTTACTCTTGGACTCTTCGGTCCTAGACGGCTAGGCATCGCCGGAGAGCAACCGAGAGATTGTGGTTGCTTCGGAAAGTTTGTAACGGTCGATTCCGCCGCCTCGGAATCATTTAGTGGAAGGAGGAAAAGGAGTTGGAAAAGACTCCGGCTAGAGTGACCTTCGTGGTACCCTCTAGGGCTGACCTTCGCTGGGTCGCCCGCAGCCCCCTCAATGGAGAGTAGGACTCGAACGAGTCCGAACTTCGGTAAAACAAATATCGTGTCTTAATTCGCATTTCATTTGATATTTGTGTTGCTCTAGCTGTGCTGCAGGTTCTCTGTGTATATTGTCATCTCCATTAGGTGCCTGCAGTTTGGTTTGAAGATTGAAATCGAAAGGAGCAAGTTCGGGGCTGATCTGCCGAAATCGTGTATACCGGACACGTCCGGTATTCATACCGGACACGTCCGGTATTTCCTGCCTACACTGAAAATATTTATTCTCTGTTCTAACTTGGTGTTGCAGAGTTGTAGCTTCTAGATATATTCTTTATACCTTGTTTACTTTGTGGCTAACTTGTGAGGGGTGGTAGTACTCTTGATTTGGAGTTTCCATTTTGGAAACTCCCCTTTCTAAATATTTCCGCATTTAAAGGTGTTAATTTTCAGAAACGCCTATTCACCCCCCTCTAGGCGGCATCCTAGGTCTTTTCAATTGATATCAGAGCAAGGTTCTCACCTAAAGCTTCACCGCCGTGAGAAAAGGATGTCGACGCCTATCGAGTTGGAGCCGGTGCTTCTCCAAAATGATGGTTCAAACTTTCTACCTTGGTCAATTCATGTACTCAATGCTTTTAGACATATTAGTCCTATTGTTGAGCATATTGTGTTTGCAAGCATACCTCTTCCCATAGTTGATTGGAGCAACTATAAGAATTTATCAAAAGAGGAAGAGATATGCGTGCAACTCAATGCTCAAGCTATTAATATCATTTTGAGTACATTGAGTGCAGAGGTTCAAGATGAGGCAATATTCAATGGACAACCACCTCCAGAGAGTGCTCATCTCATTTGGACCAAACTCGTTGAGTTATATGGAGAATCCAAATGCGATGATGCACTTGAGGTCGAGTCAATGGAAAGTATGTCCATTATGTCTTCATGCAGCAAAGAAGCCTCACAAGACCTTATGAGTGCCGAGCCGGAGCAAGAAGTGCAAGCAGCACATGACGTGCTGTCTGCCTGCACATACCGGACGTGTCCGGTATGCCTGCCGGACGTGTCCGGTACTGCCGAGGCAGCAGACCAGCAACCAGCTGTTTGCAGCGATGCTCAAGCCCGATGGCGACCAAGTGATGAGTCAACCTCAGTATCTCATGATACTCATCACTTATGTCTCATGGCCAAGAAAAGCAAGAAGAAGAATAACAAGAAAGATCAAGAAAAGGAGAAAGCACAAGTAGATGATCAAGATAAGAGTGATGTTGAAGTTGAAGACAACTACAACCTTGATCATCTCAACCATAAAGACAAGTTCATCATCATGAAGATAGTTGAAAAGAATGATGAGCTTGAAGAAGAGATTGAGAAGCAAGAGCAATCGCTTCAAAATCAAGAAAAGTTTCTCATCTCCAAATTGCAAGAGCTAAAGGCAATAAATGAGAGGTATGAAAAATTGTCAATTGAGCATGCTTTAGTTACTAACTCCTCTTCTAGTGTTTCACAACTAGAGAAGGAAAACTTCAAGCTCAAAGCAAGGCTAGATGAACTATCAAGCAAGTATAATGAGCTACAAGCAAATTATGTTCATCTAAAGTGCTCTCATGAGGAAGTATTAGAATCAAGCATCATGCTTGAGGTGGCTCATGAGGTTGTGATTACATCGGTAAAATTCTCTCAACCTCTCACACATCCGCTCACTAGTACACCATCTCAATTAAATATTTCTTGTACTAATGAATGTGCTCCTCAAGCAAGCCAATCTTTGTTTGAGCTAAATCTTATAGAAAACATAGAGCTCAAAGAAGAAGTGCAAAGATTAAAGAAAGATGTGATTCGGTTGAAGGGTAAGGAGAAAGCACAACCTTCTCAAGATAACCGTGATAACATGGTGAAGAAGCTTGAGAAGGGTTCAAACCTTGCTTCCTCCAAAGCCCAACAAAAGAATCACATCTCAAGCAAGGCCAACACAACCAAGAGCAAGAAACATGGAAAAAGGATGTGCTATGGTTGTGGATTGTATGGATATGAGTGGGCTATGTGTCCACACAAGAGTTGGGCCGACAAGGTTGAAGCCACCAATCAAAAGGCTTCTACCAAGAAATGCCCAATGTACAAAGAGGCAAGAAAGGAAACCCAAGTTGCAACTAGAAGATGCCATGGGTGCAATGAGATGGGCCACAAGGTTGATAGATGTCCATACAAGCAAAACAAGCATAGAGCAAACAAAGGCCGCATATGCTATGCTTGTAAAAGAAAGGGGCATCTAAGCTATGAATGCCCAAATGGTAACTCACCTAAGCCAAACACATTTATTTATCATGATATGCTTAGGAAGACCACAAATGGAATTAGCACTAGCAAGGTGATGTGTTCATCACAAACTAGTACTAAGGCCATTTGGGTGCCTAAGCACTTGTTGACTAACCCAAAAGGACCCAACAAGAGTTGGGTACCAAAATGTGCTTAGGTTGATAATGTAGGTACTTGGTGGTGAGATGAAAACTTCGGGGTGGTTGAGCAAGCAATTTGACTATATTCACTCAATCTATCAACCAATTCTTATCTTAATCCCTTATATGGTTGACCTGAAGATAATTCAATGAACATCTCATATATTTCATCCTCACCATTGGTAACAAGTACCTAAACCTTTTAGTATAGCCACCTTGTTCATTTCATGTTCTATATAGTTCACAAATAGGTACATTTATGAAATAATGAAAGTGGCTAATTAATTTCACTTGAGATTTATCATGTTTGCCATATGATGCTTTTAACGGCTCTCTAGTAAAGCAATTCATTTGTTGAGATGCAAGTTTACAATAAATACTAGAGCTAAAATTACAAGCAGTGAATTAATAGGTTCTGTCCTCAACCTATCGGACGTGTCCGGTATTACTTCCAGACGTGTCCGGTATGGCCAGGGACAGAAAGTTAGTGTTTCTGTTCTGTGTATTCCGGACGTGTCCGGTATTCTACCGGACATGTCCGGTATTGCTTGGACCAGAACACTAATTGTGTTTCAACTGAGTATTCGATCCATACATTTTTTATATATCCCTAACTTACTCAGAAGCTTGTGTTTTATCAAATCTAAGTGGATAGTGAGCATCTCCTAAACTCACTTTTAACTATGGCAATCTTATTTGGTTTATGGTCAAAATGAAAATTGACTCCCAAATTCTTAAAAGAATAAAAGTGCTTGTTGAAAGTCATTCAAAATACTTGAAGCACTTATTTAGGGGGAGCTAAATTTCTATTTTGCACTATTGTGGACTAACAAATTAATCTAGCACTCTTTGTAGTCCTTTGGATAAAAAATTGAATTTGTATCAAGCATGATTACTTGGCAATAAAGGTCAACATAAAGATTATCATGCCATGTATCTTCTTAGTGGTATTCTTGTGGGCTCAAGGCAAAGGTATGTTTTTACATACATTTATTGTAAGTGCATCTAAGGCCCTTTATATGTTAGAATGTGCATTTGTGTGACATAGGAGAGATGTTTTTCAAAACCCATAACTAGCATGTGTAGGTGGTGTGAATTTGAAAAACTATTTGAATCTTGGTCTTTGTGACCTAGCCTTGCCATGTGATGATTATAGCTCTCCTTGATTGTTTGATCAGCTAATCACACATGACATGGCTCTCTTAAGTCCACAATCTACTTTGTCTCACTTTATCTCTCTCAAGCAAGCAAATTATTGATTATGCCATTTATTTGGAAAAGAGAAAATAAATTGATGGCATTCGATAAGAAAAGTGATAGTACTCGGTTTGGATCAAGATCATACACCTTTTTGGACTGAGCAACAATAGAGAAAGGGATTGGAAGAGACAAAACACATTTTGGAATTATTTGGGCCAGCCCGTCAATACCGGACGTGTCCGGTATGCTACCGGACGTGTCTGGTATGAGCGGGACTATAAAAACAGAGCATACCCCTTCGGCCCAAACAGACTTGCCTCCTCCAAACCAACCAGACGACGCCCTTCTTCTCACCTAGGGTGACCAAGGATTTCACCAAGGAAAAGAGCGAGAGGGAGATTGCATTGGAGAAGGATTGGATCAAGGATTGAAGGCCCGTGGATTTGGATTTTACATCGCTCTCTCTTCTCTCCTCTCAAGGTACCCTGATCACGGACCTCGTCAGATCTACATGGTCAATGCATGATTTTAAAATTCCTTCAGTGATTATGCTGCATTGGTGATGGAGAAGCAATGCCCAAAGTTTGGTATTAATCTGTGTTGATTTGAATCAAGGAACCCTGGTTAGGGTTGCTGGTCACCCATACCGGACGTGTCCGGTATGCTACCGGACGTGTCCGGTATGGCCCAGCAGAGCAGACTCCCTGCTGATCTCTGACTCAATCCTATCTAGAATGGTTTGTTAGGCTTAGTTTCTTTTGTATCTATGTTTTGCAAACCTTGTGACAATGGTGTGTCGAGGTGATTGTAAAACCTTGGATGAAAGAATCTATGTCTAATTACAATTCAAGAATAAGCTATGGACATATATCTAAAATTCTTTGGAAATCTTTGGATACAGGACAGCTGCCATGAGTGGACGACAGGAGCCGAGGTCCAAGCACAGGCATGATCCAGCACTTGAGAAGTACAAGAAGGCGAGACAGGATATGCATCCTGGATTTCAGCCGACCAGCAGGAGGTCCACCAGGGCTGCCACTAGTGCAGCAGCTCAGTATACAGAGGGGTCTAGGAGCTCTTCTTCTGACACAGACACTGATGAGTTCAGAGTGGAGTCTAGAGATGAAAGAAAGAGGAAGAGCACTGACAGAGGATCAGATGGTGACAGCTCAGATGAGGAGCAGGAGATTGAGGAGGAGGAGTCAGTTCCTCCAGTTCAGCACCAGCCTGGTCAGGGGATGCATTATGGTCTTCTTGAGACACGTCTGCCCAATGTGCCCTCCTATGTTCCCAGAGTTGACTACAGGGGAAAGGGTATGACCAGGAAGGCTAGAGATGAGCAAAGGGTTGATCCTAGGAGCTTACCTAAGGTTCAGTACGATCACCGCTTCTAGACAGCCTTTCACTTGGACTTCTACTCCAGTGTGATTCTTACCAGGAACCCAGTGATTGCCAGGTCTCAGTGGATTGACTGGTAATATATTAGAGAGTTGCAGAAGGCCTCAGTTGATCATGCTATTGCCATCTGCCAGAGCACAGGAGTTTATGAGATCATGGAGTTCCAGCATGACTGGAACATAGAGGTAGTAGCTCAGTTATATGCTACTCTATTTGTTGAGGAGGATGAGCGGCGGATGCACTGGATGCTTGAGGGCTAGTGGTACAGTGTTGACTATGATGTTTTTGCCGCCCATCTTGGCTTCTCAGAGGATGATCTCTAGAGGGACAGGATCCACACCGAGCAGGTGTTACCTCCTGAGCAGCTCGCCTACATGTATCCTCCTGGTGGTGTGAGAGGAGCTATGGGGAAGGTTCTAGGTCTTCACCCTACCTACAGGTACCTGGATAGGATGTTCAGGAAGACTATTGACTGCAAGGGTGGAGACAAGGGCACCATTGCTGATTACTCTAGGAACCTACTCCATAGGATGGCACCTGATGCTCGGCCCTTCAGCGTGTTTGACTTTATTTGGTCCGAGATCAGGAGTGTTGGAGAGAGGCCCCTCAAGGGCTGTGGTTTTGCTCCTTATATCATGCATATGATTGAGCAGGTGACAGGGCACACATTTGAGTATGATAAGATTCACAAGGCCCTGAAGATTATTGCAGATTTGCCTGAGACAGGGTTACCTCCAGCAGGACCAGGAGGAGCAGCAGCAGCACCAGAGGCAGATGCACCTGGGAGTGGTGCACCAGCAGGAGCTTCACCTTCACCACGTGCACCTTCACGTTCTACTTCACGCCGTGGCAGTCCTCCTTTGCCTATCCGTAGGCTTTTCAGCTCCATATTTGGGATGTGCCGTGACATCTAGACTAGGCAGCAGAAGGAGAGGGAGGCTAGGAGGAAGGACACTCGGACTTTGAAGCAAATTGCTTTTAATCTTGAGCTTGATCCTCCTAGGTCTCCTCTATCAGATGAGGCAGCTAGTGAGCCTGAGACTAAGGAGCAGCAGCAGGCTAGATATGATAGAGAGTATGTTGAGTTCATACAGCGACAGCAGCAGCAGCAGGCACCTGAGCACCCTGACACTCTACCACTTCAGGCTCGTGTGCCTACTCACTCTCAGCCATGTCCTAGCACTGTAGACGACTATGCTACAAATTGGTGGAGTGACCTGACAGGTGGTGGTGGCTTCTACGGGTCTGGTGGCTATGACGCGTCTCGTGCGGGTGGTTCTCATCCAGCCGGTGTTGCACGCTCAGATGATGAGGATGCTGGTCAAGATGATGATGATGATGAGTGATCTCAGCTTTCCGTGATAGCTTGTAGCCCCTTTGTCCTTAGTATGTCATTGTTGGACCTTTGTGGTGATAGATGACAAAGGGGGAGAGAGACTGATTAAAGCTTCAGGATAGTTTCATTTGCTTATCTTTGTACCTGAAGATATGTACTGCAGGCTGTAGTTTGTTTTTGAGCTTCATTAATGTATCTTGGATTTGAGATAGATTGTATCATGTGAGAGATGAGACTTACTTATGCTTTATCTATGTATCTCTTGAGACATGATCTTTATCTATATATATCAATGGTTTCTGGACTTGAGAAAATTTGTAATGAGTGCTATGTGTGAATTACATGTGTCATATTTATTTTCATAAGGACTATGCATGCTAGAATGAAAATATTTGATGTGATACTTTTATATTTATTCTTGTATGATATATCATGTCATATGCATCATGGTTTCTCTTTGTCACACACACATGCACCCCACGGATGCAATGATTTAGGGGAAGTCTCCTATTTGTTTTAGTATGTGCAATTGACATTTGAGGTCATTTTGTGGATTCTAATCATAAGCACATATTAAGGGGGAGCCTCTCATAAATCATTGAACCCAAAAGTTTAAATGTTTATATCATTTTGTAAGCTTTAATCAAGTTGTCATCAATCACCAAAAAGGGGGAGATTGAAAGTGCATCTAGCCTTTTGTGGGTTTTGGATGATTGAATGACAACATGATTAAAGGACTAACCCGTTTGCTAAGTGTGAACAGGTAATAGGTTATCTCACAGGTACTTAATGAAAGTCAAAATGATGTGTTGTTGTATAAACAATCTAGTTCAAGCACAAGACAATAATGTAAATGGAATTCATGTGAAGGCTTATTTCTTGTGGGATTTCCATGTACTATGTGAAAGCAAGCTCATGATTATTAGTTAATGAGACATAAGGGATTGCATATGGAATGGTCTTATATTTGAAGCTCGCTAAATTTAAATGAAAAAGATAACAATACATATAAATGGATGATTCAACACAAGATGTGACTTGATGGCTTGAGATGGTGAAGATAGCAAGGAAAGGCTTCGAGGTACTAAGCAAGGGTGAAGGGCAAGCGACGGCTTGGCGGCCGAAGAACCTAGCTAGGGTGAAGAAGAAAGTACTTGCATTTAGTTGAGGTACTAATCAAGCTAAGATGGTCATATTGATGTGAAGAATCAAATCTATAATGAAGTATTTGATGGAAGTGACTTTATACATTTGGGATTATTCAAACTTGATGAATGGAATCAAGTCACATGCTCAAGATGGCTATAGTGAAAAGATCAACATCAACATGTTAGCACCCTTACTTGATGAAGATTGGAAGGGACGGCATCAATTCAAAAGAACAACTCAAGTGGTACAAATTCATATTTCCGTTTATCTTGAGTTTAATAGGTATGCCGTACTATTAAGAGGGATGCATCATGTTGATAGATAATGTTTCATAAGTGCTCAAGCCAACCCATGTGAGTTTTGAGTATTTGAGCGACAAAAGTGCTAACTGATTTTTTGCTGGTCTGACAATACCGGACGTGTCCGGTATTCATACCGGACGTGTCCGGTATTTGTCCAGCAGCTGTAAAACTGTTGTTCTCGGGTTGGTTCGTCGGGAGTTCCGACGTAGGTCGGGAGTTCCGACGCTCGGGAGTCCCGGCATGGGTCAGGAGTTCCGACGTCTCGCTCTTCAACTACCTTGGAGGGTTTACTGTCCTGGTCATACCGGATGTGTCCGGTATTCATACCGGACGTGTCCGGTATGGATGACCAGAAGCCAACGGCCAGTTTTCAAAAGCCGTGAGGGTCGGGAGTTCCGACGTGAGTCGGGAGTTCCAACGGTCGGGAGTTCCGACATGTGTCGGGAGTTCCGACACCTCACTAACTTTAACTCAGTTACATGTTTTTCAAAATTACTGAGGGTCAGGGGTTCCGACTTGAGTCGGGAGTTCCGACGGTCGAAAGTCCCGGCATTCTTCGAGAGTTCCGACGCCTCACAACTTCACTGTAACTTAGTTACCGTTGGCGCAGTGTGAGTAATACTGGACGTGTCCGGTATTCATACCGGACGTGTCCGGTATTGCAACGGTTATAAAACGGCTAGTTTTTCAAGGGGGCTATAAATACCCCCAAGCCTCTACCTTTGGAGGCTGCTGATTCTGCTGAGATAGACACACGTTTTTGAGCCTTGCCAACTCTCCTAAACCCTCTCTTAGTGAGTGTGTGATTCAAATTGCAAAATCAATTTGTGGGTTGAGAAAGAATTTGAAAAAGAGAGCAAGCCACCACTTGAGCACTTGTGCTTATTGTCAATCTCGTGATTCGCATTTGTTACTCTTGGACTCTTCGGTCCTAGACGGCTAGGCGTCGCCGGAGAGCAACCGAGAGATTGTGGTTGCTTCAGAAAGTTTGTAACGGTCGATTCCGCCGCCTCGGAATCATTTAGTGGAAGGAGGAAAAGGAGTTGGAAAAGACTCCGGCTAGAGTGACCTTCGTGGTACCCTTTAGGGCTGACCTTCGCTGGGTCGCCCGCAGCCCCCTCAACGGAGAGTAGGACTCGAACGAGTCCGAACTTCGGTAAAACAAATATCGTGTCTTAATTCGCATTTCATTTGATATTTGTATTGCTCTAGCTGTGCTACAGGTTCTCTGTGTATATTGTCATCTCCATTAGGTGCCTGCAGTTTGGTTTGAAGATTGAAATCGAAAGGAGCAAGTTCGGGGCTGATCTGCCGAAATTGTGTATACCGGACACGTCCAGTATTTCCTGCCTACACTGAAAATATTTATTCTCTGTTCTAACTTGGTGTTGTAGGGTTGTAGCTTCTAGATATATTCTTTATACCTTGTTTACTTTGTGGCTAACTTATGAGGGGTGGTAGTACTCTTGATTTGGAGTTTCTATTTTGGAAACTCCCCTTTCTAAATATTTCCGCATTTAAAGGTGTTAATTTTCAGAAATGCCTATTCACCTCCCTCTAGGCGGCATCCTAGGTCCTTTCATCCAGCTCCTTGTTCCAAATAGCAAGAGGCTCGGGGGCTACAACCAGATGGATGTACTTTTTCTTCAGAAAGCACTCACCACTCGAAGATCCCAAGAAGCGCTACAAGGTTTCACTCCAGAAAGCACTCGGATGACATTTTGTTCCTACTCAACGAGACTTGAAGGAGCAAAGCGAGACTTTTAGAGCTCAACCATGAAGTGCTCGGGGGCTTGTCGATGCGGGACCCACAGGATACCCCGCCAGGGAGGGAGAAGATCTAATCCAACTAGGATTCTTCCCATGTAATCTTAGTAGTAGAACTATTAAGTAATCCTACTAGGAAATCTCATTGTAAACCGACTAGGACTCTGGCTTCCTGACTATATAAAGAAGGGCAGGGCTCCTGAGAGAAGACAACAATTGTACAACACAACACAACATATCATGATCAATCCAATGCAAAGGCTAACGCCGACTGAACGTAAGGTTATTACTTGATCTACGATCGAGGGCCTGAACCAGAATAAATCGACTGTCTCTTGCGTTAACCATCGAGTTCACCATACGCCGAAGCCCGAACGTACTGCCCCGGGTACCCCCGTGGCAGGCTATCGATGGTGAAACATCGACAGATGTATATTTTTATTGTGTGTTAACCTTTTTTTTTGTTATGCGAGAAATTATATTCTTTTAAGGATAGAGGGACTATATACTTCAATAATCAGGGTTGGTTTGAAATGTAGGAAAATTTCCAGTTCCTTTGTTTTCTAAAGGAAACCGAACTGATTTCTATAAATTTTTTGGGTAATAATTTCTATGAAATTTCTGAGTTCTAAATAGGGCCCGTTCGCTTCGTTGGGAAAAAAAGTCAAAATACTATTTCAACTGATTTGGTGTAAGAGAAAAATATTATTTCGGCTTGAAAAATAATCCAAAGAAGCAAACTATAAAAGCCCATGGCCTTCAACACCAGGGCCTTGTTTAGATTGAGGTTAGGAATTAGTATTTGACATTATAGCATTTTTGTTTGTATTTGATAATTATTGTCCAATCATGGCCTAACTAGGCTCAAAAGATTCGTCTCGTAATTTATAATCAAACTGTATAATTAGTTATTTTTTTTATCTACATTTAATAATCTATGCATGTGTCCAAAAAATTTAATGTAACGAAGAGAAAGCGAAAAAACTTACAATCTAAACAAGGGCAAGAAAGAGAAACGATGAAGGGAAGGGAGAGGTGGGATGGGAGTCCTGGCGGAGCTCACGTTAGCACTGAGCCACTGACACATTGACAGGGTGGTGACCCGGGAACAACTCATGCATCGGCGTCGGTTTCCGAGAGAGGGACGGGACGCAGTAGGAAGGAGAAGGAACAGAAGAGGCCACCGCGATCTCGCGATAACCGCTCGTGTCGTCGTCGGGACCCTCGGTCATTCGGGAGAAAGCGAAAGCGAAAGCTCTGCTCCTCCGTCTGCGTCTCCCTCCCCTCCGTGTGCTACCGTGCGTGCTCTGAATGAATAAAGAAAAGAAAACGAAAGCGGTTGGCAGGACCGGCCTACATTATTTTGGTTACTGTATCTTTTTACTGCTGCTCCCTCGTCAACAGAAATATTAATACTCATATTCTTAGATGACATAAATATTAATACTATTTGCTATAAATTTGGTTAAATTTAATCTACTTTGATCGACAGGGATCCTAGTCTCCCCCTCTCTCGCTCTTGTTATCTGTGCGGCCTGCCGCGGAGTACGGACCGGATTGTCCTTTTGCGAGGATCCTACCAGTGTGCATGCCCTCGTGGCCGAAATCTAGAAAACCTGTTCGCTGAGTCGTATTTGGCTTATAAGTTAACGAACAGTGTTTTTCTCTCACACCAAACCAGCGAACAATACTTTTTAGCCATGGTTTATAAGTCAAACCAGCCTAAACGAACAGGGCTCGCCGCGGGCAACTCATTTTATTTTAAAAACATCAACATTTTTATTTACATATATTTTGTCAGTCTTTACATACTTTAACCGAGATGGACCTAGTATTGCATTTTCTTTGGAACGGAGGTAGCACCACCTTAGCTGGCTTGTGCGGTGCTCCCTCGGTCCAGCAAAGGATGGCAAAATTAGTGGCCCAACCAAATTACTTGTTCCACCCGTATTTCATTCTTCTCCCACACGTACTACGGCACGAAGATCCAAGACTTTGCCTCGATCTAGCCGCCACCACCAAGCATTAATCAGGCAGGAGAGTGGAGCGGTGGATTTTTTATAGCTGTCAATGCTACTCTCTGTATACTCTTATTAGGCTATAATTGCATTTTTTACTGGACACGTTGCACCCTAGACTTGCATATATTCTTAGACAGAGGGAGTATAATGAACTAAGGACGTCTCCAACACTATAAGCTATCACTACTTCTAGCTAAGCTTATAAATATGGAGGAGAGAAACCACACCATGTAGCCCTGAACATCGTGCTATGAGATAGATATATTATGAAATGTGTGATACTATCTCTTTGTTTTCACTATTCGGTGATTAAAAAGATCAATTGATTCCGCTAGTCTAAGCTAGATCATTGGAGACACTCTAATGGTATTTTTGTAAGGTTAGCTAAAGTTTGGAGATCACTTTAGACGATTCTTTTAGAGTTTCAAGAGCTAAAGTGGCCTAAAGTTTAGTGGTTGAATTGTAGACCATGAGATCCCAATAGGACCTTAGAAGTACCAACATGTTTCTTCATGCATTAGGCATGCATGACTGGTTTATTCTAGGCCAAGTTTTCTAACACTGACTAATAAAACTAAAACGACCTGAATTTCCAAAATGTATGGAATATATCTGATATGTTAAGAGAGAATTGTTTCTTCATGCATTAGGCATACATGACTGGTTTTTCTCCGCCAGCTTATTCTAAGACATTTTTCACACAAGCAAGCCTACTTTGTCGGTCTCCAAAGATGTTATCTTAAACACTAACAAGAAAAGTCGCGCATTTGTTGTTTAGCTATTTTTCAGACTAAGCAGCCACTTAAACATGCAAACAATCATTTAAACGGGATAAATAGTTGATTAAATAGAAACGTTCCGCCGCGTAACATTTGAACAGTGTGTAAATAGGATAAACGATTTGTTTAGAACAATGGTCTAGATGCGCCAAGTCCAAATTGTCTAGCTAGCCGTAGCTAGGTAAAAAATGCTCAAATTCTTGCTGTTGAGGGGTTCAATACAAGCTCGCCCTCCTACTCTGGCCAAACAAGTTGCTAGCTTCAGCTTTAGGCGAGGTGTGGGTTGTTCTAGAAACTAAGCAGCTCCTTAGGCCATGCTTTGGATCCTATAGTCTAAATTTAGCCACTAAATTTCTGACTACTTTATCTTCTGAGGTTCTAAATATGATGCGGTCTAGTATGATGTTTAAAGTTTAACTAACTTCATAAAAACTTTAGGCTTGACCTAAAGTGATCTATAGTTTTAGAGGACGTTTGGATACCGACCATCAAAAGCCACGCCGTATGCGCTCTGTTCGCTTGGCTTATAAGCCGTATTTTTTGAACCAACGAACATTATTTTTCTCTCACAACAAATCAGCCAACGGTACTTTCAGCTATGGCTTATCAACCAAACGAACAGGGCAATACGCGGCAGACTGTGGCTCGCCAAAGAACGGAATTGCTAGCCACAAAGTGTGGCGAGATTACAGAGAGCAAGAAGTTTGCGTCTTGTGTGGTTGCCTAGGTTGGATTCCTAACCAAACATTGGAGCCAAATTTTGTGGCGCGCCGCACCGGTGGCTTGCCAAGCTGAGGTGGCCATCAAACAGCCTCTTAATACTCAGCCCTTGTTTAGTTGGACCCCAAAATCCAAAAAGTTACTACAGTACTTGTCACATCGAATGTTTGCGGCCCGTGCATGGAGCATTAAATATAGCCGAAAAGAAAAACTAATTGCACAGTTTGGTGGGAAATTGCAAGACGAACGTTTTAAGCCTAATTAGTCAATGATTGGACACTATTTCCCAAATAAAAACGAATATGCTACGGTAACCCTAAAATCCAAATTTCTCAAACTAAACAAGGGCTCAACTTTATTAGTAGTCAACTAAAGGAGCGTTATAAAATATCTTTGAGCCCAGCGGAAGGTGCGAGGGCAACGGCTACACAAAGGAAGCGTCTAGATGATGCGAACGCGGAGGCAGAAACTTTTGACCCGTTAGCTGGCCTGCAGACGTGCTGTGCTGAAAGATGCGTACGAGTACGAGCACAGTGCACAGGCCCAGCCTTTCCGCCCCGGGCCCTGGGCCCTGGGCCCCATCCTCTCCTTTCACCACACCCCACGTACGTACGCGTCATCTCGCGGCAATCTCCTCTCACGCTCTCAACTCGCCCACGTGAACCCCAGAGAGAGGCTGGTCCCCCACGGGACGCAAAGGACGTCGGCCCACGTGACGGACGGTTCTGCCCCTACCCCGGGGCACAAACGTCATTTCACCTACAGTACGATCTCTGGCTGGCTGGCATGAGAAGAGAGGACAGGCACAGGCCAGAGAGGGATGCCCAGTGTCACAAGCGATTCGATTCACTGCTCACGTACCGGGGGGGGGGGGGGGGGGGGGGGGGGGGGGGGGGGCGGGGACGCCCGTACGTCCACCTTCACTTCACCCGTTTTTTTATTTATTAGTACGTATACAATACTAGTACTCTACTCAGTACTCAGTGGTAGGCGTACAGTACCAGTACTGCTGCACGGCGTTGCCATTGCCATCTTCAACACTGTGCGCGTGTCAACTTGTAAATCCCCTGCGAAAATTAAATCCTGCTCCCACCCTCCATCCATCCGGAAACAACACAGTTCATAACTGAAACGTATCAAGACAGTATCTGTCGGTGTTTCGAGTAAACACCAATGAGTAAATTTGTGTTATTACGCATTGGATTCGGATGATATGCTAAAAGATATAAGGCTTATACTGGTTCATGCAGAATGTCTCTACGTCCAGTTTGCGGCGGCTACTCGTGTTATTAGCACTGAAAGGTTCGTAGTAGGGGTTACAAACGGACGAGAGAGGGATAGGTCATAAGTCTTTGATGGAAAGGTTGAAAGGGCGCTGAGAGCTTGGTTGCTGCTCAGCTGTGTGTTATCTGATGTGTGGTGTGTTAAATCGATCCGTCGTCCCTTTAGTGGGGTGTCCTGCCTTTCCTTTTATAGACCAAGGGAAAGTAGGGATTATAGATGGGAGAAAAAAGAAAAACCAGAGGTAAAAGAAGGTCCTTCGAAGGTGCCGGGTCTTCCTTTTTCTTTGAGCGAACCTTGCTGACACGGCAGATGGTGCCAGGGATAGCTCCATATTGGGCGTCTGTTCGCTGATGATGCCATGCTCTGGCTTGATCAGCAAGTGGTCACGTCCTATCCCGTCTCGGCTGGCGACGTGACGGACCAGGGTGTTGATCCGTGACCCTACGGGGAGCGGACGGCGCAGTGACCGCACGCCTGTCACTGTAGAGGTTGCGAGTCCCTTCATGGACTGTAGTGGTTGTCGTATTCTTCCGTCAGCATATGACCCAAGGATAAATGGTGGCGCCCATAACACTGTAAGATAAATGTCGGCGCCCACAACATTGTTCGGGCTTCTGACATGCCTGGAAGGGCTTAAAGCGCCCGTCTTGTCATATCCTGATGGTACTTTCCTGCAGGCGTGCAAGGCATGGTCCTCGGTATTGCGGTTGACTTGAGTGCCCCGTGTTATCTGTGCGAGTAGTTATGAAGGAGCAGCGCGCAGTCGTAGGGCGAGGCAGAGCCTGCCCCCAAACGTCGGGCGAGGCAGAGTCTGCCCTCAAATGTCGGGCGAGGTGGAGCCAGCGAGGCGGAGTCTGCCCTCGGGCGTCGGGCGAGGCGGAGTCTACCCTCAGACGTCGGGCGAGACGGAGCCAGCCACCGAACATTGGGCGAGGCGGAGCCTGCCCCTGGGGGTCGGGCGAGGGGGAGTTTGCCCTTGGATGTTGGGCGAGGCGGAGCCAGCCCCCGGAGGTCGGACTAGGCGGAGTTTGCCCTCAAACGTCGGGCAAGAGGTGTAGTCACGTTCTTGCCTGTTTCGGAAGTATCAACGTTTGATGGTTATTAGCTCCTCCTCTTTAGGTACCCAGTATTTGATCCCTGACCGTATCTGATTCAACTTTCAGAGAGTGCCTGTGCTAATTAAAAAAAATACTCCCTCCGTTCCTTAATATAAGCCATATAATTTTTAGCACAAATATTAACGCACGGCTTGAGAAAGAATGTGAGACCGAGGAAAAAAAGGAAAATCAGGCCATCTTCTCTCTCCCAATCAGATTGCTTTCTAA
The DNA here is from genome assembly GCF_019320115.1 of Miscanthus floridulus. Classification (NCBI taxonomy): domain Eukaryota; kingdom Viridiplantae; phylum Streptophyta; class Magnoliopsida; order Poales; family Poaceae; genus Miscanthus; species Miscanthus floridulus. The sequence goes on along the minus strand of NC_089587.1, from coordinate 55,709,764 downwards.
ATCTAAGGGATTGGTTGGAGCATGCGCTATGTACGATGGGAAGGTTTCCAAACTAATCGGCGTGAGAGCTGATACGTATCTATATTTTGGAATTTTCTTTAGAAATCTATATGGCTTATATTAAGGAACGGAGGGAGTATTAAAACACTAGTCTCAAGCTCCTTTTTCTAGAAACCGTTGTTTTCGTGCAGTACAATTTTGCAGGGCCTTTCTGCTCTTGGCTTTCGTTTTTTTCAAATGAGTAAAATAGGGAGAATTTTCAGTGTTGTTTCAATGAAGACAAACGGAGGCAGTAGATTTCATAGTTCTTTCAACGAAATAACTTTAGTTTTTTTTTTCACAGCACATAACTAAGAAACAACTTTCTACAACTCACGGTTAGACCAAATAGACACTAAGTTCGACCAAGGGTATTGACATTTACCATATAAAAAATCTGAATAAAAATAATAGGTTTTGTAATGTATGCCAAATAGACCCTAAGTTCGACCAACTCTTCTTTTTTATTAGTTTGTCAAACTTATTAGCATAGTTTAATTTGTGATAAACTAAGATCCTTTATGGTTCAGGACTAGACCTGAGCATTTTGTGTGTCGGGCATTGTACCCACCATGACCATCCCACCAAACGATTCCAGCCAGATTTTGCAGGGTCGCCCACGTAATTTCTAGTGTAAAATAATTAAATTAAATATTTCTTGGATAAATATTTATTTTAGATAATGGAACCTGGGTCCATACCCTTTCTACTAAGGTTTGCGAGCCAGCCAAGCCTAGAGGGCTCATGCCAGACCGAGCTGAATTTGCTCAGCTCCATTTTGAACTGAGGAGTATATGTACTAGTGGCTTGGTCTAAAAGCTGAAAAGAATATAATTTTAGTTCTATATTTAGTATTTTAGAAAAAATTATGTAAACATTTATGACATTAAACAAGTTTATTATGAACATATGTTCTATGACTAATATGATGATGCTTATTTGGTATAATAAGTATTGATGCTTTTCTTATTATATATAAACTTGATCAAACTCAAGAGTCGAGACGGGTAACTCACTATTTTAGAATTGCATTCATTTCTAGACGGAGGGGGTATTGATATAAAAAGAAGCCATACATTAGATCTTCTCATCCTGACTAGATACCACTACCTTCGTTTCGCAAGGAGTGTCATTCTGGTTTTGTTATAAGTCAAACAATTTTAAATTTAACTAAAATTTATATAAAAAACATAATAGTATTTGTGATACTAAGTAATATCATTATATTCACCATAAGTCCATAAAATATTTTTTTCATGGCAAATCTATTTAGTGTCATAAATTTTAGTAACTTTCCCTACACAATTTAAACGTAAGACATTTTGACTTAGGACAAAACCAAGACGTTACTCTTTGCAGAACGGAGGTAGTTAATCCGTTCGGAATCACTACAATCTTCAAAAAAGATTATACCAACGATAATAAGCCTGGTATATTGATTGATGAGCAAAAATGTACTGTACTACCCAATACCGTATGGTCGTAGGCATCATGAGGTAGGCCTTCGGTTTCTCGGAAGGTCGTTCATGTCTTTCTTTTTCTTTTTCTTTTTTTTTGGAAACTGGAAATTAGGATGATGTTGGTCCTCACTTTTTATGGTGTAGAGGCGTAGGGACCATAAACGCTTCATCTCGGTTCCTATCGTGTTTGGTAGGTTTTCTTTCTTCACCACCACCACCAACAACAACAACACAAAAAATACTAGCAAACATGGGGCCGTATTATGCTAGCACACGTCATATCCAGAAGCATCAAAACTACTGCTACTCCATCACTTGTACTTGTAAAAGAAGATAGCAATGGCCCCGTTCGGCTTACCCCATATTCGGCTTGTTTTTTTAACCAGAACAGTGGTTTTCTCTCACAACAATTCAACCAGAATAGTGTTTTTCAGCCAATTTCAGCCAAAATTCAGACCAGCGAACTAGAAAATAGGAGGAAGCCAAGCACACATGATGGTACACCAGCCGTGTGCACTTTCCGTTTGCATACAATACGGTTCGGTAAGGACCCTGCCATTATTATGGAGTACTACTGTAGTAGTAGCTCCACCTTGCAACAAGAAGCCACAGTAGACGAAACGTGCTCCTACATAATCTTCCAACGAGATGTGCACCCACACGCAAAGATAGACTGAGGCTAAAAGGCTGAGGGGCCCCCTTTGAAATGCAAAGTTTAATTTCTAAAGATTATGTAGTAAGATTCAATAAAAAAAACCCACAATTGAAAGGGGGGGGGGGGGGGGGGGGGGGGATCTCATGGAAAATTTTCTTTGTGTGGCTCTCTCTCATCGGATTTCTGTGTTTTTTTTCCTATGCTTCATCCAAACTTTGAATCTTGCAGTTTCATCTATTTTCTCAATCCACATGATTCAAGATGACATGGCATTCTATTCATATGTTTTTTTCTATTCATGTGTACCAAAGAGACCCCCTAGTTAAACTTTCTAATATCATAGAAAAAACATCAATATTTATAATACAAAGCATGTATATTATGAAAATATATTTCACAGAAATATAATAATAGTACTTATTTCGTGTCATATCTCTTTTTAATAAATTTGGCGAAACTCAAACCGTTTAGTATATTGTTGGTATAGTGCACGGAAGAATTCGAAGCCGGTGGGAGCTCCACCAGACGGTGCTCAAATCATTCTATTGTTGGTGACGCCTTAATCAAGCCATACACATCACTCCGTATTTCGATCACTTTGGCAACGATACCCAGAATAAATCCCTACTCCGTACGTGTTGCAACAAAAGAAAAAACACCCGACGTCGACCTCTTTATACGAAAACGACAGATTAAAATGTTTCTTAATTATCCTGCGTCACTAATGCGTGGAAGGAGGAGCGTGTTAACATCAGCTATCCCTATCCGATTCCATTCCATGGACGACGCTGGCTCTGGCTTGAGGCGTCCCCATCATCGTGTGACCATCTGCTATCATCTGATCGATCCACCATGACTCCTCCTGGCCGTGCCCAATTGCCCATCCCTTCCCGGCCTACTGGGACTCCTGGGATCGATCGGAGCAAAGCAACCAAGTGTGGTGGCCTGCTGTTGGGAACACGTGGACGCCTGCAGGCCCTTTGAAACACAGGTGTCCAATCTTTATGCTTTCCTTATTCAGACCGCTGTGTGCGGTGTGCCTGTACGTGTTTTCTTTTCTCGTGAAGGGTAACGTGCCGGCTATATATATAGTATAAACTTATATATACTTTGAACGAGAGTGAGAGAGGAGCGAAAGGTCTTTATGCACTGCTGGTACTCCACGAGCTCGTGTACGGTGTGCATCATGGGAAGGTAGGGCCGCCTCTGCCGGCTGCAGCTCAGCAGCTCCATGCATCAGGACCCAGGAGCACTAGTACGTACGGAGTAATACGTAGAGTGTATTTGGTAGAGCTCCAGCTGGCAGAAACGTTTAGGATCTGGATTCTCTCAAAAATATTTTTGACGATGAATCAGAATCACTTTATGATACTGTTTGGCTGGTAAGCCATATTCCGGTTACAAAATCATGTAAATAAGAATATGTTCAAAAAGAATCCTACACCGTTTGTTTATGGACGGAGAACAGCCTAAATAAAAACCATTTTAACTTGTTGCACTAAAAAAGAATTAACTGAAAAAAGAGCAAAAAAGTATGAAGCAATGAGATGAGAATCTATGTGAAATCAGCCTCCAGCCGTTTTGCATGCTTATGTAGAAACGATGAAACGTTTCGGGTCCAAATCACTTGTTGGAAAGACCGTTTGGAAGTGACTCAGCTGATTCTCACTAGTAACTGAATCGTTTCTCCTATCCAAACCCACCCTTAGTATATGGCAAGAATAATGACAAGGTCTCGTGTCATCATATCATATGGTTCAGTGTATAAGGTTTCAAAGAATTTCATTCTCAATTAATATTGTGACACATCACTAAATTTACCAGCACCATGTTCGTTTTGGCTTGTTTGGCTTATAAGCCGTACTTTTTCAGCCAATGAACAATATTTTTCTCTTAAACCAAATCAGTCAACAGTACTTTCAGCCATGACTTATCAGCCAAACAAGTCCAAGTGAACAGAGCGTAAGTCGAAGTGTAAATTATGAAAAAAAGAGATAGAGAGAATTTCATATAGACGAAGCGACTCGTTGTTACAATTACTAACACAAAAACTGATGTGGTAGTCTCGGTAACTGTGTTATAAAACTCTCCAACTAAATTGGTGTAAAAGACGTTGTCGATGTGTAATTAACTTCTCTTTTAATTAAAGATGCTGATTGAAGTTATCCACTCACTGACTATCTTACCTAGGTATACAATCTCAACTTTTTATAGCTATTTGGTCGACCCAAATCCTATTAAAATAGACTAAAACGGTAATATGCTACGTAACTAGTTTATAGAGGATATATGAATTAAAATAGCACGCAACGGAAAAACACCGTGAGATACTCGCTTGATTTTCAATATATATCTGTTTGGTAAAGCTTTCTCTGCTCTAGATTGTCTATAGAAGCCGATTTTTCTGATAAAAGTGATTGTTGGACTAAAAGTGTTGTCCTGGACCAGGGATCCTAGTACGTACCATCAAACCTCAATCACACTTTGTCTCCCCTCAAAACAAAGCTAGGTGACTCAGGCTCTCTTGTAACCTCTCCTTTTCTTATCACATCTTATGCCTACTTTTGAGCTAGCAGTGAATAGGTGGTTACATTCCATAGTCGTGTGATCATGTCTTAACTCAACCTTGCCCTGCATATCATATTCAACCAAACTTTGCCCTAGCCGGAACCCTAAACTCAAGCAACCATCTAAGATATTGTTGATCACTACTTAAAAAAGATTTTAGGCAATGTTTGGATCCCATAGTCTAAAGTTTAGCTCTCGAGGCTTCAAACAGGTGGTATAAAAGTGTTATATAAAGTTTAGCCAACCTCGCAAGAAAATTTATTAGTTCATTACTACACCACAAAAGTATGCTAAAGTGGTTTAAAGTTTAGTAGCCAACTAAACTTTAAGCCCTGGGATTGAAACACCACCTTAGCTTTTATGGGGTACTTTTAGAGCAACTTCAACAGTGTTAAAACATCTAGCTCATGAAATAGTTTATTCAGTAAAAAGAAGAGAAAAGATAAGCTAACTCCTCGTGAAGAGCTAAACTCATATGTTTTCATTTTTTTTCTTCTATACTAGCATGTTAGGTTACTCTATTTTTATATATTATGTAAACTTTATGCCATGTTCGCTTGTCTTATAATCCGTACTTTTCGGCTTGTTTTTTCAGCAGGAACTGTGTTTTTCTCTCACAGCCAATCAGCCGGAATAATATTTTGGCTTATTTTTTCAGGGAAGCGTATGAACTAGTAGCAAGTTGACTTTATTATTGAGGGTGTCCTTTGTCCTTAGACATGAAGACGGAAAATGAAGAATTATTAAATGCTGCCGTGCGTGTGGAGACCTCAGACCTTGACATCTCCATTTGGGTGTGGGCGTAGCAGTTCCAATCCTCTCTCTCTCTCTGCTAGCCCCTGCGCTGCGGTGCGCACACAAACGAGTACTAGCACGCACATGATGGCGTGCCCCCACCAGAGCTGTTGCCTATCTAGACGTACCGCCAATTATGGCGTACTCTCTCCGTCCCCAAATGAAATAAGTGTTGATATGACATTCGTTTTGATTAAAAATTTTAAAGTATGATTAGGTTTGCAAAAAATATTAGTAATATTTATATTTTTAAATAAATTTATTATAAAAATATATATTTAACGGACTATTATGTACTATAAATATTCATATTTTTATATATATTTTATCAAAATTAAAAACATTTAACTCATCTAGAAGCAAGAACCACATTTATTTTGGACAGAGCGAATACCCAACAGTTAGTACCACCCATCCTATTCACGATTCACCACCAGCTGTCCAGCTCCCATCCCATTCCTACCTCCTGGACGTAGACTGGCTTGGCTCCTTCTCTCTGCTCTTGTACGAGTACTCGTGCGCTAGCTTTCTCTGACTTGGCCAGTCTGCGTGAGTGAGACCACTCATGCTCTCCTACTCTTGCAGTCTTCCCCGCCCTCATGATCAACCCTAATTTCTCAGCTGCTGTCATTCCATTCCATTTCATTTTTCTCCTTTTGTGTAACACCGTAAGGTGGAGCAGGCCTGGTTTAAATCCTTCCTTTAAAGTTTACTTCATATCACATCAGATGTTTAATATATACATAGAGTATTAAATATAGACTAAAAATAACTAATTGCATAGATTATGATTAATTTGCGAGACGAATTTTTTAAGCCTAATTAGTCCATGATTTGATATTGTGGTGCTACGGTAAACATATGCTAATGATCGATTAATTAGGCTTAATAAATTCGTCTCGTGGATTACCGAGAAATTATGTAATTTATTTTATTATTACTACCCCATATGACATCCGTTGTGACGTCCCTGAACTTTAGCCTTCTAAATTTAAACACCGCCTATGTCCCATCACAACTGAAGAGAATTATGCATGTACTACGTCCCCTTTACCTGTAAAATCCTGTTTGGAAATGGCCTTGCAAAACCAAGGACAACCTTTTCCTGTTTTTTTTTTAATCAACCAAGGACAATTTCACTTACACGCCAAAGATTTTTTTTCCTATAAGCTTTGCACGTTTTTCCTGACGATCGGTGACACGCTGTCCTTCAACACAGCCACACTGTTGCGCCTGCACACAGCGTAAATAAAGCGGAAAAGAAAAAAAAAACAAAGCAGAGGCCAACGCACGGGCACAGCCGCTTCCCGCCGCGCAGGCCGCAGGCGCAGAAGATCCCGCGGCACCGCCGCATGTGACGGCCACTGCAGGCTGCAGCCGCGGTCGCGCGGAGCCCGAAGGCACAGAGCCGGACCCGGGCGTGGGCTCTCCGTGCCCCTGCGCCGTGTCGGCCCGCGCACGCGCATCCAGTGGCAGGCCGCCGTACCCCTTGTTTAGTTCCATCCCAATTTCAAAAAAGTTACTACAGTACTTATCACATCAAATGTTTACGACCCGTGCATGGAGCATTAAATGTAGACGAAAAGAAAAACTAATTACATAATTTGGTGGGAAATTGTGAGACGAACATTTTAAGCCTAATTAGTCCATATTTAAACACTATTTACTAAATAAAAACAAACGTGCTAGCGGCGGCCCATCCCCGTCAAAGCAGCGGCGGCACGTGACCCAGGACAGTCAACATACACGCCACGTGTCGGATAGCGAGTGGCACTTGCGACGTGGAGAGGGGAGGGGGAGGATCTCGGTGTGGGCGTTTTGCCCCTTTCTTTTCTTTTCTCCTCGCCGCCCGAAAAGAGTGTGAAATAAATTCGGACCCAGTTGCACTGCCAGTTGTGTATGATAAGTGAGTTCGCTTATATAGGCAGATTGGATAGGTGAATGGCTTATCGCGTTAAAGGCTCGACAGCTACTCGCGCACTAGGGCGCAGCGAGAAAGCGACAGGTCTTGGAAACCGAGAATTATTGCGACCCAAATCCAGCAAAGCTACGCGTACCCGGGACATCTCAACACGTTTTTTTCACGTCTCTGGTTAGCTAGCTTTTTTTTAATCATAGCTAGCTTTTTTATGACTGCACCTAACCTAGCTTTTCTGTCCCCCGCTTTTATTTCTTTGGCGAGGAATGACTAATGAGGATACTTCTTGTCCTCCTGTTGTGTCTAAAGTACATTCATTTGGTAAGAATGTTTATTTGAGTTGCATGTGTTGTGTATTCTAATTTTCTATTATTTTTAATAAATAACATATTTGTTAAAGGAAGATGTAATAAGGTTGGCAGGAAGCAAATATTTTTTTAATAAAAACACAGACAAACACACAAAAGTTCATGTACACACAATTTTCAAAAGACATATGCACGCACACCAATTCTTTATAGAGCACGTTTGAGAGAATAAGCTAGCACATTCTCGCACTAACAAAGTCACCACATGCATCTTTCTATAAACGACCACGTCGCCTACCACTAATGAATGAAGTTTTTGTGGGGATGCATCGAACATAAAAAAGAATTACAATGCACATATTTATATCCCTTTTTGTGATTATGTGCACGTCAAAGTTTCCACATACAAAGTGCGTCAAGGTGAAAAATTGCTTAGAGAAGCTCCAATGTTGGCCAGAATCGAAGGTTGGTAGAAGAAAAGTGAACCGAGCACACTAGAGCATTCAGACGTTAGATGTTAGAGGCAAAACCGCACTCTGCAGTTGGTTCACACCGAGAAGTATAAAGAAACTTTTCCGATGCCACCACCCGCCTGCTCTTGCCAGCATCATATAGATAAAACATGATTATTTAATTCCATTCGGGTCCCACAAAGTTGACGCTCATTGGAGGCATCGATCTTTGTTTGCGTTCGGCTTCATCGAATTAGATGGTTCGACACGACACTGGAGCTGCTCTTATGGCTCAGTTGAACACACACTAAAGTAGCCTCACAAAAAATGTTGTATCGTCAAAATCTATGGAACCAACTAGTAGTTGTGGTTTTGTCCACATGTGGACATCGATTCGTTGGTCGTTGCTGATTTTCTCGCTTGTAGATGCCTAAATCAACTAGGCATTAGCATTAGCTTGTGGGTGAGCTAATTGTCGGTTCTATCCAACCGCTGATGTCGACAAAAGATGCTCAGCAGTCCACCGAGGGGTATCCTACGATGGTAGATTTGTCGTAGAGGTGAGCGAGATCAGGAGTGAGATGGTAATACAAGCACCAAGACATAAGATTTAGACAGGTTCGGCCGTCAGTATGACGTAATACCTACATCCTGTGTTCTGGTGTATTGCATTGAGATGTATCGATCTGTCCACTAGGGGACCACTGCCTCTCCTTATATATTCTAGAGGGGTAGGGTTACAAGGAAAATATCCTATTTGGTACTATACAATAGCTTGCGGTGCACACCGAGCAGCGCCGTGCACACCTTGATCTTGTGGGCTGGGTCACCTCTGATGATGCAGCCCATGTCTTGTCTTGTAGATACCGGGGGCCATACCCCCACAACTGATCATCCACATGGTCAACTATTGACAATTTGTTAGGGCTGCTATGAGCATTGATTTGAATGGCCTGTAAGTTCTTTGCAACATATCTAGTTTTAGAAGTAGCACCAATGCATTATACTTTGACCTTTTAAGTGTATAATGACCAAGTTTCCTTAGAAACATCCATGAATAATATATATAAGAATGCATTTATGCAATTATTTTTTGACTACTTATGATCAAGTGGAAGTTAAAATTTTCTATACCTAAAACATGTTGAGGTAGTAAATTTATAATGCCTACAACTCGTTTGGATACTCCCTAAAACACCCTCACAAAAAACATCTATTTTGATAAAAAAAGTCTCGTGAACCAACAGGCCACCGTGGTATTGTCTCGCATATGGGTGCAAACCAGTTGGCTGTCGTGGGATTTCTTGTGCCCAGCGGCGTTGGCGCCGAAATGAACTAGGCGTTAGTGTTAGCTTGTGGATGAGCCAATAGCCGGTTTATATCCAAACACCGACCATCTGCATGGTCAACCATCGTTGTATTGCTAGGGTTGCTATGAGCGTCGATTTTTAGATGGCAAATGATTTTTTATAACAAATCAGATTTAGAAAGTAGCCAAATGCATTCTTATATTATGCGTGACCTATTTTATCTCATACCAAATATACATACATGGTTTTTATGGCAGCGACCCAGTAGTAGGTTGCAAAATTAATAGAGGTTGGAAAATGTTTGCTTTCATGATCAAAACTTCACATGTTAAAATAAGCTTCCCAAAGAGTATCGATTATCAACTGCGTTGGATACAAATATTTTTGCAAGATGGAGCTTTTGTACAGTAACTTGAAAAATAAAATACTTTTGTAGCCAAAAAGATATTATTTTACTGTAGAGCCAAGGACTGCGTATGGCCTGTGGATGCATAATATCTTTGAACCTAGTATATATCTTCTCTATATATATACTATTTTTTGCTGCAACAACAAGCTATATCTACAAAAGAGAACATCTTCTATCTCAAGTCATGATCAAACTAGTACACGCCTGGAGAGCTGGGTAGGTGTACTGGGTGCGCCTACCACGAACCCGCCCCGTTCAAAATTCGAAACCGGCGATGCGCCAGAAAGCGACGGCGAGAGAGAAAAAAAAAAACAGGCAAGAAAAAGGAGTTAATGGGTACGAGGAAGGATGACGTGGCAGCAGGGAAAGCTGACAGTATCCGGCTCCCCAAATGACCGTTCCACCCCTCACCGTCCCCACGATCATCGTGGGCCCCGCAACCACCCCCAGATGCTCCGCTAACCCCCGCGCCGAATGACGGAAAGACCCCTCCCTGGCTCGCAAGCGACCGCGCGACCGCCGCTTTTCCGCTTCTGTCCTCACCAACGGAAATTACGAGGTTACCCCTGGGGACCTGATGCGACAGTGGCAGCTGCGTAAATACAGTGGCTGCGCCGAGGGCGTTACCGTCATCGCTCGGGTTGTCTGGGTTGCTATATATGGGGGGACTGGTCGAGGTGGCTATAAAACGCGGCCCAAAAAAACCAAAAGGGTGGAGGAAAAAAATAGAGTGGAGAGAAGTTTTCGGAGAGAGAAAGTAAGCGAGAGAGAGATAAGAAGGGAAACGCGGCGGCTGGAGCTTGAGGTGTGGAGACGGAGGCAGCGGCGGCGGCGCGGCCAAACCCTAGCCGACGGCGGCGCGTTCGAGGCGGGACCCTCTGTAGGCGCCGCCTGGCGGCCGGATTCGAGCCGCCGGCGTAGGCAGCTGCAGATCGGCGGTCGCGCCGACGGAATCGGCGGGGATCCCGGCGGGATGGGCGCGGCGAGGCCCGTGCTCCGGTTGTGAGTTTGCTTGGTTCGTGGGTTCTGGCTCCGGGCTGGCGAGCAAGGTTCTGAGCTCGGCGTGGGTGCTTTGCTTGCTTGCTGTGGCTTTTTCGGCGGTTTCGAGCCGGTTTTGCGGGGGATTTGGGAGGGATCTGCCGGGAAGGCCCGAGGTTTAGGCGGGTTTTTGAGAGCTGGAGGCTCCGGCTGGGATCGGGGGAGCCATGTCGTCTCTTAGCAGGGAGCTGGTTTTCCTCATCCTGCAGTTCCTCGATGAGGAGAAGTTCAAGGAGACGGTGCACAAGTGAGTGCTCGCCATGATCAAGAATGGGGTTTTTGGTGCCTTGCCTTGCTGGGTGAGCTGGGATTTCTGATGCCTTTATGCGGTTGCTTGCCCCTGCAGGCTGGAGCAGGAGTCGGGCTTCTACTTCAACATGAAGCACTTCGAGGACCTCGTGCAGAGCGGCGAGTGGGACGAGGTGGAGAGGTACCTCAGCGGCTTCACCAAGGTGGAGGACAACCGCTACTCCATGAAGATCTTCTTTGAGATCCGCAAGCAGAAGTACCTCGAGGCCCTTGATAGGTGACGGACTCATCACTAAGCTACTCTTGGTCCCTTGTCGTTGTCAAGGTTGTTTTTTTTTGCTGAATTTGCTGTCGGTGTCACAGGCATGATAGGGCCAAGGCTGTGGAGATTCTCGTGAAGGATCTCAAGGTGTTCGCCTCCTTCAATGAGGAGCTGTTCAAGGAGATAACACAGCTGCTGACCTTGGAGAATTTTAGGTACGGTAACTCTCCTTTCAGAAGCTGTTTAGTGCATTGGGCCGGTGCATCCAGATGTGATTGTGTATTGATGATCAACAGGCAAAATGAGCAGCTGTCCAAGTACGGGGACACAAAGTCAGCCCGGAATATCATGCTTTTGGAGCTCAAAAAGCTCATTGAAGCGAACCCCCTGTTCCGGGACAAGCTGAATTTCCCACCATTCAAAGCTTCGAGGCTTCGCACATTGATCAATCAAAGGTGTTGATTGTTTAATTTTGATATGTCTAGTCACACATATTGACTTTGATTGTTTAATTTGATATGTTTAATCACACATATTGACTTCCTTAAAATATCAGGAATGCGATTTGTGAATAGAAATTCTATGATGTTCTTTGGTATCAATTTAATTAGATTGTATTGTAGCGTTTGATTTTTATGTGCACAATTGATATAAATCAAATAGTTCAATCATGTAACTGCTACTTGTGTAGGTTTACTATTTTTGTTCTTTATCTTCTTTCTGGTTATTCTGATGCCAAATAATGTGTTTCTTTGACTTCCCTTAGTATTTATGGATGGATAAGGTGACAGTTAAATGTAGTCAATGCTTCCTTTGTTCTTTTGACTTGTTGGAATTTTATTGCTCCTGGTTGTCCAGCACTACAGAATCTTCTTGATATGGTTGTTGCTTTTGGGATTGTTTTCATGTGATTTGGACATCTCTACCTGTTTATCCCAAGTAACCAGCTTTTATCGACAATGTGCAAAGAAATTTTGTCTCTTTATAGCGGCTCTAGCTTTAGATGCTTATGTTATAGCAGATACCATCCAGTTTTCTTATTGTAAGGTCATATCCATACATGCCACAATTGGGTTTTCTCTACTTGTTATGCCTACAAGTCTAACAATGCTTCCAGAAGCACATTTCGTGCATGTAAAAGGTGAGGCTAACTGGGCTTTATTTCTTTCTTTCTAATGCCTTTCAGTCTAAACTGGCAACATCAGCTCTGCAAGAACCCCAGACCAAACCCTGACATCAAGACACTCTTTACTGATCACTCTTGTGCTGCTCCTACCAATGGAGCAAGAGCACCTCCACCTGCCAATGGTCCGCTTGTTGGATCCATCCCTAAGTCAGCTGGATTTCCACCAATGGGTGCTCATGCTGTAAGTATTATCACAAGTAGGCCATTTAACTTATCCTGACTATCGATTGCTTATACTGCATCAATGTTGCAGCCATTTCAACCTGTGGTGTCGCCATCTCCAAACGCAATTGCAGGTTGGATGACAAATGCCAACCCCTCTTTGCCTCATGCTGCTGTTGCACAAGGACCACCTGGTCTCATTCAGGCTCCAAACACAGGTATGTTGAAAATAATTTTGCTAAATGGTGGTTGTCGCTGGTGGCAGTGTTTGGCCCTTTCTGAACTTTCTGTTTGCTCCCAGCGGCATTTCTAAAGCATCCTAGAACCCCTACAAGTGCACCTGGCATTGATTACCAATCTGCAGATTCAGAACATCTCATGAAAAGAATGCGTGTTGGACAACCAGATGAGGTATTAGACGAACTCAAGTCTGATTTGTGTTTGACCTCATTTTCTTTCTGTACTTCACATAATCAAACAAGCTATGATTCATTGAAACTATGTCAGGTATCTTTCTCTGGTGTAAGCCATCCTGCCAATATGTACACACAAGAAGACCTTCCCAAACAAGTTTCTCGTACCCTTAATCAGGGTTCTACTGTTATGAGCTTGGATTTCCACCCCGTTCAACAAACCATTCTTTTAGGTACTTGCTGGGAACATGTCCCTTGATTATTGAACTGTTACTTTGGTAACTGTCCATTATATTTACAGTTTCCTGACCTAAACAGTTGGAACAAATGTTGGTGACATTGCGGTGTGGGAAGTTGGTTCACGGGAAAGGATAGCTCACAAGACTTTCAAAGTTTGGGATATTGGTTCCTGTACCTTGCCTCTGCAGGTGACTACTTTAGTTATTGTGTATGAGTTTTGTGCAGCTGGAAGCAGCTTGGCGCCTTGAATGGTAGGTTTTCATTGACAATCTGTCACTGTATGTGCAGGCTTCGCTGATGAAAGATGCTGCAATATCTGTCAATAGATGTCTGTGGAGCCCAGATGGAACTATTCTAGGTATGGGAGTGTTTATTTCAGTGCTGTTATTCACATTTGGTTATGCTCTTGTTAAAATAAGACGCTGGCCATTATGGTATACTTGGGGGTGTTCTATTTTTGTTTGAATCTTGATATTGATGTTGTTGCATAATTGTGGTGTTCTATTTTGTTTGGATCCTAATGGAGATATTGAATTCCACATGTTGCTTTTTCCAGGTGTTGCTTTCTCGAAGCATATTGTTCAGACATATACTTTTGTCCCTAATGGAGATTTGCGGCAGCAAGCAGAGGTGTGTGCACGTATTCTAATACTGATTGAGGAATAGATACTAACTGCCTTTAAGGTCCCTAACTCTTTTGGAATTACAGATTGATGCACACATCGGTGGGGTTAATGATATAGCCTTCTCTCACCCTAATAAAACTCTATCTGTCATTACATGTGGTGATGATAAACTCATTAAGGTGAGGATATTGTGTGATCTCTTGTTTTTTCTCAAAACAAACAAGAACATCTTGAGTATATTCGAACACTGGATTTGGCAGGTGTGGGATGCTCAAACAGGACAAAAGCAGTACACTTTTGAAGGCCATGAAGCTCCTGTGTATTCTGTATGCCCTCACTACAAGGAGTCCATTCAGGTACCCTTGGAATGACTTCAATGCTGATATTCTTGAAAATTATCTATTTATTTTGCACTGGCATTATGTTGCATTAGTATTCTGGCTATGTTCCGACTGCTGCTATTTTTTGAGAAAAGACATTTGTGTTCCAGTTTAGCATCAACTACGTCATGTTTATTGCTGTAATGGTCCCATTTAGTATCAACTACTACATGTCCATTGCTGTAATGTTTGACGCGTAAAGGTTCTGATATGCTTTATTTTATCGTTACTAGTTGCCATCTTTCATGTATTTCTTAATTTTAGCTCTGTCTTGCTCTGTAGTTTATCTTCTCTACTGCCATTGATGGGAAAATCAAGGCATGGTTGTATGATTGCTTGGGCTCAAGAGTTGACTATGATGCTCCTGGACATTGGTGTACTACGATGGCTTACAGTGCTGATGGTACAAGGTGAGACATAGCAAGTGTTAATATAGAGTTTAATATCTGCTGACGAGTAACAAATTATATAACTTCTTGATTCATTTTCAGTTTCACAAATTTCATCTGTTCACTTACGAATTTTTTCATGCAGGCTATTCTCTTGTGGTACTAGTAAAGAAGGTGATTCACACTTGGTTGAATGGAATGAAACTGAAGGGGCTATTAAGAGGACATACAATGGCTTCAGGAAACGTTCACTCGGTGTTGTTCAGTTTGACACAACTAGGAATCGCTTCTTGGCTGCTGGAGATGAATTTCTTGTTAAATTCTGGGATATGGATAACAATAACATACTAACAACAACAGACTGTGACGGTGGACTGGCAGTAAGTATCTTCCCTTTTTTCTCTGTTACCATGCTGACCAGCTTCTCGCGAGTTATACCGGTTAGAGCAGTGTGCTCGGGGGTCTCCCCTTGCCGGTCCGTGTTTGAATCCTGGTAGAGCTTCTTATTGCAATGCCCAGGGTACCTCTTGGCCCTGTGGTGGAGTTCTTTTTTCTGTTACCATGCTGAAGCCTTTTGCTTAACATTGTTTTACTGATATTTTGCAGGCAAGCTCTCGTCTGAGATTCAATAGAGAAGGTTCATTACTTGCAGTTACAACAAGTGATAATGGAATAAAAATACTTGCCAACACTGATGGACAGCGCTTGCTTAGGATGCTTGAGAGTAGAGCATTTGATGGCTCTAGAGGACCTCCTCAACAAATAAATACCAAGGTAATGATACATAAACTTTTCGTTCACATAATTTGGTTCTATTTACTTTTATTCTTCTGTCACACTGAAAATTTTGTTAGACCCTATGAGCCTATTTGTTCAGTGCTGCAATTTGCCTCAAAACTGAGGCAAGCATGTCTATCCTGGGCAAGTACTCACTCCAGTCAACAATAAGTGGGCTCTCTGTAAATTTTGACTACTATTTTTTTTATATAACACCTGTAAAATATAGCAAATATATACTTCTGTGAAACTATTTTTCGAGACAAATCTACTCATATTACTTACAATAAGTATTCTGTAGTCAATTTGGAAGTGTTGACTTCAGACAACCTCAAAACGCCACTTATTTTTGACTGGAGGGAGTATCTTATTTTCTGCATCTGGAATTGTTATTAGGCATAATTTCTTGACAATTGTTGTACATTTGTGGTGGATGAAAGCTAATTGTTTCTTTCTCCCTCTGGTGCGTTGGGAAGATACACTAGGAGTGTTAAGTAGTCAAGTAATTCATCCGACTGTACTTCACCACTTACCTGCCTTCTTTTGCTTTCAATTCGTGCTGGAAATTTAGTGAATATTGACAAGGTTTGTTGTTAGCTTATTCTCATATTTGGTTTTATTGCAGCCTCCAATTGTTGCCCTTGGTCCTGTTTCAAATGTCAGCAGTCCTATAGCAGTAAATGCCGAGCGACCTGATCGGATCTTGCCTGCAGTGTCGACAAGTGGCTTGGTAAGTTCCTTCTGCCTTTACCATCCTCTCTTGCTTTTCATTATGTAGGTTTGCTAAAGGTAAAAAATTCGCAGGCACCTATGGATCCAAGCAGAACTCCAGATGTTAAACCAAGAATAACAGATGAATCCGAAAAGGTCAAAACCTGGAAGTTGGCTGACATTGTCGACAATGGACATCTTCGAGCCCTGCATTTGACAGACACGGACACGAACCCAAGCAAAGTACGATATATTGTGATTGAGTTATACAGTTTAATCATGCATAATCAATCCGACACATGAGTTACCCTTTATATTGATGTTCTAGGTTACGTAAATTTCTGATGGAGGTTATGTTTATTTCTTTGTTCCACAGGTTGTCCGTTTGTTATATACAAATAATGGGATTGCACTCTTGGCTCTTGGCTCCAATGCTGTTCATAAGTTGTGGAAATGGCAACGGGGCGACAGAAATCCTAGTGGCAAGGTTAGACCAGAGAATTTTACTTTCTTCAATTTTGATTGCAATCTTGTGTTCCTGCTTTCTGAATTTGTTATTTGTGTGTCCTGTTAGTCTACTGCATCTGTTGCACCTCACCTGTGGCAAGCAGCAAATGGGATTCTGATGACTAATGACACGAACGATGGCAACCCAGAAGAAGCATCCGCCTGCATTGCATTGTCCAAAAATGACTCCTATGTTATGTCTGCCTCTGGTGGCAAAGTCTCGTTGTTCAATATGATGACATTCAAGGTAGCTGTAGTTTGCTGCTGATAGCTTCTGATAAAAAAAAGTGTTATTCCATGATCGCACCATTTCCAATCTCTGACACTAAAACTTGGATCTGGGATCTCTGACAGGTCATGACTACTTTCATGGCACCTCCGCCTGCTGCAACTTTCCTTGCATTCCACCCGCAAGATAATAATATCATCGCTATTGGAATGGAGGACTCTACCATCCAAATCTACAATGTCCGCATTGATGATGTATGCTATTGTCTCTTTTTCCTTAATACGAAACAAAGTGTCCATTATGCAAATTATGATGTTTTAATTTAGCGACTGAACTTTATATTTGACTTATAAGACTTACAAAACATGCTTCGCCATTTGAATTGTGAAAATGGCACTATAAAATTTCTTATGAATTATAAACATTTATAATTTAACTAACATAGGGAATTGGTAGTCAAAATAATTTAGTTAACATAGAGAACTTGTAGTCAAAATAATTTAACTAACATAGGGATATTTTTTGTGAACTATCTATTGTAGACTGTTTGGTGAGTCAAATATTTTTATATTTAACTAATGGAAGTATTTTTTGTATTTTGGAATAGAGCTTGGTAGACCCTGTAATGCTATTTTTCATACTTACATTGCAATCAAATATTATACGAGCACTCAGTAGTACCCAACTAGCTTGCCTTCAAGAGTTATAGATTTGGCCATTTGGGAGTTTGTTGTATCATTAACTGCTGTAATCCTGAATCTTGCACACTTTAATATATTTGTTTTCCTTTGCATATATTGTTGTAGTCTTTTTGTTAATGTGTCTTTAATCTTACACCAGGTCAAAAGTAAGCTCAAGGGACATCAAAAGAAGATTACTGGGCTGGCCTTTTCTCAATCAATGAATGTGCTAGTATCATCAGGTGCTGATGCTCAGGTATGATAATGTCGATTTTGATCTATCAATTTTTTTTGTGAATATCAAGTTAAATGCTAGAAAACTACTTGCTTATGTTAGTTCCATTAATATACAAAATTTTGATTGCTGTCACTCTGACAAGAATGTATCTGTCTGTCTCTGGGTAATTGATTTCTTGTGTAAATTTTGCAGCTATGTGTGTGGAGTATTGATGGTTGGGAAAAAAAGAAATCAAGATATATTCAGCCCCCAGCAAACCGACCTGGCACTTTGGTTGGTGATACAAGGGTGCAGTTCCACAATGACCAGACACATCTTTTGGTAGTCCATGAGAGCCAGTTGGCAATCTATGATGGAAATCTTGAATGTTTGCGCTCGGTTAGTTCGCCCAACTTCTGTTCATCTAGTAATGTTTTAGCTTTGCCAATTCTCCTATGGTGAATAAGATTTGATTCATCGATTTCTCTTCATTTCTAATCCCGGCATTTGTTTTTTCATACCACTGGATATTCACATTTTCCATAGATGTGAATTGATATTAACAACTTGATTTCAAAACTGAGCTTTATTATTACCAGATTCATGATACTTTTGCATGTGTCCTATATATAATCATATATCAATATTAATAAATTGTAGGCTGCACAGTTAGTGCCTTAGTAATGCTATGATACCACTTGTCATAGATCTGTTTTTCATCATTCGCAAAAAAAAAGATCTGTTTTTAATCGAAAGATGGTATCAGTACCTTTGATGCTCCTTGAATTGCTACATTGGGTGTTCTGATCCTGCTATTAATTCTCTTGATATTTGAATATATACAGTGGTCTCCAAGAGATGCACTCCCAGCTCCGATATCAAGTGCAATATACTCGTGTGATGGTCTTTTGGTCTATGCTGCATTCTGTGATGGTGCTATTGGAGTCTTCGAAGCAGAATCTCTTAGGTTGCGCTGCCGGATTGCTCCTTCTGCTTATATTCCACCTTCAATACTAGCCTGGTATGAATGGATCACCTAAACTATTTGCTTTCAGTCTACCATCCATTTTACAAGTGATCAATGTCTGCTTGCTGTTTCTGACCTGATCCATATTATCCAACAGTGCTGGACGGGTTTACCCGTTGGTAGTTGCTGCTCATCCCATGGAGCCTAACCAGATCGCACTCGGCATGAGCGATGGTAAAGTCCATGTGGTGGAGCCATTAGACGGGGACCCAAAGTGGGGAACAGCGCCGCCTCAGGACAATGGAGCGCACCCAGCGATATCAGCAGCACCATCAGCCGCTACCAACCAGGCATCTGATCAGCCAACAAGGTGACTCAGCCTGCAGCACTGAGATTTGTTAGGGCAAAGGATGGTAGGGGACCTGTAGGAGATAGGGAGAAAGGACAAACAGTTAGATTATGAGAGGAGGCTATATTTATCAAGTCCACTACTCCACTGTCTCTCTCGTGGCGGCAGCACAGGTGGTGAATGGTGATTGGCAATGACATCGCTCTAAGTTAGGTTTTGGTTCTTTCCTGGCCCCAGAAATCCTGACCGCGCCGGGCGCGCATCCGAGGGAGATGGGTCTGCTGGCATTATCTTCCTCTTTTGTAAAGCTTTTCCTGCTGAGTTTAGTGGTACCTTAGATTGTCGTTCATTTCTGCTCTGTTCTTTGGGCAGCTATTTGTAGTGTAAAAATATGGTGGCATGTTGGATGGTGATATTAAGCGTGCATGGCCTGTCATGATGAATTTCACCATGTTGGGGGTCTATTTGATGGATGTTTACTTATCATGGCTCTAAATTGTTTTCGTGCCATTTCCATTTGCAATTGTAGACCGTGGAGGACATGGTGTGAGTTCATGAGATTGCTGGAAAGCTGTTTCTGGGTGTGATAGTTGATCGGCGTCTTTGTACTTTATCGTTCACGCAACGCTATTTGTGACTATTACGGCGACATTGTCGTGCTCGTACCATTTCGGCATGCTGCGGCACGCTGGACTTGGAGTAGGCAACTATTGGGAAGGGGTAGAGCATCTCCTCTGCAATACTGTCCCCTAAAAATTGAGTTCGGAAAACCTGGTTTCGGAGCCTTTTTCTAATCATCTTTGCAGTTGTGGATTGCCTATGTAATGTTTTGTGCCTTCCATAATTGATGTTATAATCGTTATGTGCCTGTCCATAGAACTGACCATGAGAAAATTGTAGATGCTATGAAGAGTTGCTTACTGAAATGTAGGACAACTATTATCAAGTACGTATCAGGTATATCACCTATTGAAATTGTCAAACAATGTTTTTTTCCCACTGTGTACCATTGTATGATTAGCATGGAGGCTATCCTTTCATTTTGAATTCTAGAAGTATTCGGTCACCTTTTTTCATAATATTTTCCTCATTCTGGAAGATCACGCATCAGTGCTGTCTGTTGCTGCTCTCTATCTGCAGGATGGGCGTTCAACTTAGATTGCAATATCAGTTGACGAAGTAGAATCAGCTTTACAGGGTTTAGAAGAATAGCTAGCTTTATTATTATAATACCAACCGAAGATGGTACTTGCTGCAAATATTTTAACCGTGAGGCTTCTCCTTTCAGACCCCTACTTCATGCTCCCCAGATACTGCTCTTATCGTTAGAATCGATTCTAGTATATGCAGGTGTTAAGTTGCTGCCGCTCCACTACTCTTTGAGAGAGAATGGTGGCTGAACTAGGATAGGATCGGCCGTAGTATATGCAGCTGCTGATAGAAATGGTGGAGGCTGATTGTAGGCTGCTATGAGCTGCCGCTAGCTGAACAAGAGAGTACAGAAAACAGTTGTAGTCGCTTTCCTAGAAACAAGAGAAAGACTAGTGAACTGACTTGACTTCAGACATTGACTCACTGAACAGACCTTCAACTTGACTAGACTCACTAATGAAAGGTTAACAGCAGCAAGGATTATACTAACACTTACAGTACCTCTTATGGCGCTTCTGAATATCTCTGTATCTTTTTCCGAGGAAGAATATTTAAGTCCTAAATCAAATAGTGCAGTATGAAAGTATGTCCTGGGGCCATCAGTAAAAAAATCACTGGAGTATCATCTTCCACCAGTGAATATGCGAGCCGGGTGGGGGCTGGGGAGAATCCTCGGATCCATCCAGTTTCTCTCTGCCCAATTTGAAGCACGTGCAGGCGACGCCTGGCCTGAGGCAGCCAGCGACGGATTTGGTTCGGCGTCCATCTCCGACCAAGAGCTGCGCACTCGGTCGTCTTCGAGCCTCTGACGAGTGGGGTCTCGTACGCGTGCCCTCGGTTCCTCCCCGTCCGCGCAAGGACCAGAGGCCCCTGGCCTGGCAGCCCCAACTGCACGGAGAGGAGTCCACTCCACTCCGATCCGACAACGTGCGTGATTTAATTAATCATCATAGTTATTAATCTTTTCTACACGTGAGCTCATCTGCTTTTACGATCGCTTAACCAATCGACCAAGTGGGCAAATTAATCAGAGTCATGTGCCATGTCATCTTCTTGACCCCTTCTTTCATCTCGTGTATCCATCAGATTTGCCAATCAAGCGCGCTGACCTTTTCACGGTTTAATTGCTGGGCAAGTTGCCATGCCGCTGCACTCCACCACGGGATCTGCATCATTTAGCACATGCTCACTCTGTCCAAAACAAATACAATTCTAGGTAAGAATCATCCGGACAATGTTTTGTTGGGATTTGTATTTGGGTGGTTGAATAGTTCAAAATAATTTACTCCCTCTGTTCTGAAAGAATGAATTCCTAGCAACTGTAGGACAGATTAACAAAGAAGATAAAAGACCATGCTGTCCCTCGTTAAACCGCTGAACCTTAATAGCTCTCCAATTATCGAGAAGCCTAATTAAGTAGTATCGTTTGGAGTATCCAATAGCAGCGCAAGAGAGGGAGGTTGTGTTAAATGCAACACAGACTACGAGAGAGATAAATGTGGACCGGTGGACTATTTACCTCCAGAAATAGATTCTTTTAGAGATAAAATTTTGGGCTAGAAATTTATTCTTTCAGGATCCGAGGGAGTATAAGCTGGATTATTACAAGCTATGTTGTTTAGATTAGCTAGAGATTCTTTTAGTAGCTAGCAACTAATTTTATAGATCTAAATAGGGTATACGGCTTTTGTGTGAGAACATGCTGATTCGTGAAAGAAAACATACATGTTATCAGCGGATTAGGACTTGAAAGTAATTTTCCATAATCTATACTCCCTCTGTCCTAAATTATCTGTCGCTTTTGGTTTCCGCGACGCAAGTTTGACTTATTTGTAGAAAATGCGTGCAACATTTATATCTCCAAATAAATTTATTTAAAAACTAGATTCAAAGATCTTTCCAATAATACCGATTATGTATCATAAATATTAATATTTTTAATATATATTTTGTCAAAGTTGTTTATTGAGAAGTGAACGACAGATATTTTGGGATGGAGGAAGTGTTCATTTGTTGCAAAAAATTAAGAATCATAGAAACTATTTTTTTGCCATGACTTTTCCTTCTAGGGACCATGCAGAGTCGATGAACTTCAATTTACATTTACATCTTAGTTCATCTACTCTGATCAAAGCAGTTTGGTTTGGTCGCCAACCAAGCCGTCCACGTCACCCTGAAATCCTTCAGCCGTTCGAATCTGCGATCGATGCTCCATATTCACTCCACCGATCGCTACAGCGCAGAGCCCCCTCCACGAAAACATCGCCGTCTCACCCCTCCTCGTCTCAGATCGCAAAAAAAGTCTCCTTTCGTCTCCCTCTCTCGGTCTCTCCCGAGGCTGTAACACCCGGTTTCAAGGACAAAGCCGAATGTACACCATATGCGAGCCCTGGAAATCAAATCTCACATATAGCTACAAATGAAGGGGCAGTATCAATTCATAATGCTTAATATATAGCGAACTTAGCAAAAGAGATAACCTTAGAAAGTAATCAACGGATAGACAACTCTGATCTCCGGGTGCAAACTTCACTCCACTGGATCCAAACCGACTGGTTGATCACAAGCCTAAAACTTCTCCTGAGGTGTGGGGGGAATAGCAAGTGAGTCCATGTCGAACTCCGCAAATATAGCAACAAGGTAGTGTAGTCCATAACCACATGATCAAGTGTAATTGAATAATGAATTGCACATAAACAATTTAAATGAACATACAACAATTCCCTTAGTTTTCCGGGCCGTCCGTATCCGTGGGCACGGCTAGTATACCAGTTTTACACTCTGCAGATGTTGTACACTTTCACTGTGAGTCATGATTTCCAAATGTATGGGTTTGCAAGGTCCAAAACACCGGAAACCATATAAAGCCACCCAAGAGCTCGTCTAACCGGCCAGGGCCGCAGGGTCATCAGATATAGGAACCCCCTTCCAAAAATAAAGTAAAAGGCCGCTTCCAAAGCTAGGCTCAACAGGACAGAGGCTGTCCTATACCCAACTCGCAGACCTCTAACCAGCTAGAAAAGGGTTTCTCAAATAACTAGAGCCAGAGCCATATAGCCCTCATAGTTGTACTGTAAATCCCAGCTTTTGCCAAAGGATAACATTCATCATTTATGTTTATATCACATTTCATTAAACAAGCCCAAGATCATGGTCACAGAAAGAAAACCCAAGCTATACTTGCCTTAAACACCGATCCTTCGGTAAGCTTTAATCTTCAACGTTTTCTTCTTCTTCTTCTTGATCTCCAACTTCTTATAGATCACCAACGCAAAACTCACCGACTGGACAAGACCGAAAAGCACCACACAAGCATCCGAACAAGCATGCATATCAAACATACTAGATTAGAACAATACACCAATCAATGAAAAAGATTCGAAATCTAATCTACGCATTGCTACGATCACACACACGCGAAAGACACACTAATCGGAGCTACGGTAAAACAGAAACATCTATCGAAGGATTTGCGTTGGAAAGAAAACTATATGCTTTATCTATTTTAATGATCATAAAACATGTATAAGATATCTCAGGGGAATATCTAAAATTGAGTTAAGTCATTTTATACTTGAGTTATTAGATTTAGAAAACTAAGATAAATTAATCATATCTTAATTATAAATATTTTGATATCTTTTATGCAAATTAAATTGAAATATAATAACAAATGAGAGTATATATAGTCAAAGTATATATGTCACATTTAAACTTGGCAAATTACAACTTAAAGACATACATGTTTATGTCACTAATTAATCATCTTTTATTAATCAACATATCTCATATTATATAAAGTATTTAAACTTTACTTTAGAAATAAAAAACATGTGAGAGCAACTAATAGAGCATTTATATTATGTCTCATAATTGATCTAAGCAAGTCATAATTAAAAAGACATTAATGCTGGCATAAGTCATATTTTATAATTATGAAAGATTATACATATGCTTTAAGTCATTTAAACATTTAACACGAAAAGATAAAGAACATATAATAACTAAACGAAAGCACTTATGTTTCAGGATTAAACTAAATCACTTATAAATCAAGAGAGATTAAGGGTAACATTAGTTAGATTTACAATAATTTATAAATGACCAAAGTATATGCCTATGTTACTTTTAATTAGAAACTCAATTGCATAAGCACAAATCAAATTAATATTTACTTATAAAATTCAAAGATGTGAAACATGATAAATTTTCCTACTAATGTGTACCTCATGATCAGCACGGTCGTAAAAGAACAAGAACGAAATTAAACTGATTGTTTTTAATTGGAAAACCACTAACTAATTATTAATGTAATTAGTATTAGATTAATAAATTCATAATTAACTGACATGATAAACTTTACTACTACTGTGTAGAGCACAAAATTACAAAGCTAACGCAACTAGAATCGCTCGAAACAAAGTTAAGACAATGAAACGGTAAAGGATTAACGATCGGTGGCAAAACTGTAAATACATCATCTTGTACCTTTGGTCTGTACGTACAGAGCTTGACGGCCATGGGAGCCTGCGGCTGTGACGCTCGCGGAGGGGACCGAGGACAGCCAGTAGAGGGACAGGGACCTCGGCCGGGACTAGTCGGCGGCCAGCCTGGAGGGCTGCGGGCGGCGTCGGCGGTTGGCCGGCCAGGCCGTGCGGTGTCCTTGCACGCACGAGCAGGGGGCGGCGGTGGCTACCTGTTCCGCTACGAGCAGGCGCACGCGCGCGATGGGCGGCGGCGCAGGGAGGCGCGGGGCGTAGGGCGCTTGGCCCATGCTGCGGTGATGGACGGCCGACTGTAGGGGAAACTTCCTCGGCCGGAGAGAGGAAGAAGGTGCCGGCCATGGTGCTTCACCGGAAAAGAGGAAGATGGGTTAGGGAAACGATCAAACGATGGTGGATTCGGCAAACGAAGGACGTGCCGGTGTAGAGGACGACAAGATCTACCTCGTGGTGGTGACGATTTTCACTGGAGACGTCCGAGGTGGCCGGAAAAGCTCGCCGAAGGTTCGCCGGAAACCTAGCTATGGAGAACTTCGACGTCCGATCTGTGGGGCTATGAGTGGCGGCTCGAAAAACGGGCTGTACTTCTGGAATCCTCGTATTGAGGGCTACGCCGGCATATATATAGTGTAGGGTTTTGAGGTCGGTGGAAAAACAAGATATTTTATTATTTTTGGATTTAATTAATTTAGGGATTAAAATAATTCCAGAAAAGTCCAGAATTGATTTTTATCCCACGAAAAATACTCCGATGGCTCCAAAAATTCTAGGAAAATTCTCGAAGACACTTTTGAACATAATGAACCCAAATAAAGTTTTTAGAGCTCACGAAAAGATTGTTGCAAAGATCAAGGAAAAATATTAAGCCCAAGGAAAAAGAAATTTAATTCCAGAAAAGGTTGGAAAATTTTCCGGAGAGAAAGAAACATCGCTCTATCATATTTCAAAACCATTTGCACTCAGAAACACCAAATGCAACCAGCATGAATGCACAATCCCGCATGTTGCTACTCCTATGATGAATTTTAATTAAAAAAATATTACTTTTCCTATATTTCATGAGCACAAAAACCGATAACCATTATTTTAACTCTATTTTCAAAAGTGCAAAATTTTAGGGTGTTACAATTTTACCCCCCTTAAAATGAATCTCGTCCTCGAGATTCGGAAGATGATGATCGAGACACTGGAATGCACACTACCATTGGATCTTCTCCACTTTCTCGAGTAGTTCCACCATCTTGACAAAGATTCCTCTTGACTTTGCACACCTGTTAACTTTTACTCCAAATAGCATACTCGCTGATCCCCAAGATGTTGATAGGCCCTCTAATTAACTCTCAAGTATCCACCAACCAACTCTCTGGTACTCTTTCAATTGTTAGGCCTCTTCTCTTTTCCTTTTTAACAACCTCAATGAACTGTTGCAGCTGGGAGCTAGCTTATTCTTCACACTGACACTCCATATGCTTCCCACAAAGACCACTTTGGAATCCATTGGATGACAAACTCTTGTCCTCACTAATTCCAAAATGTAACACAATACTTCTCAACATGTCTTGCTAGATTTTTTTAGTCCAAGATATCAAATCGACCACTTCATACATCCATATTCCAATTGATCCTCATGTATTACTCTCTTGGTCCAAAATAGATTCCAACTTCAAAACACTATTAACTATATATATGCTCAGGTTGAGTTGTGACTCTTAAACACAAAACTTAATCCATGGTGCCATCCAATCTTCTTAGCATAGCTCTTCCAATTTGCTAACGGCATTGGCAACGACTTTTATTTCTCCTAAAGATAACACATACTTCTAAACCAAAAACATTTGGTTACTTGAACACAACACTGATGTCACAATCTCAAACCAACTTACTGAAAATGTCCCTTAGATTCTTATGATTCACGTAGATATCACTCTTCATGTCCAAGTAGATAATACCACTATGCTCCATAATGGATAACTCTAGATCTCATATGTCAAATAGTCCATCTCAAGCCTCCATAGTTGTCTTGATGCACAATTCACTGCTTTTCTTATATAGAGCACATCCATATCCTTGCCAACCGCTTTATAAAAGAAACTCTTGTGTTCAATACTATAATACCTCTAATAAACGTGTGATAGAATCTTACCATTCCGAGGAACTCTGAATCACTCTTGCATACTTAAGCGGGTTCCAGCTCGACACATCTCTCTTGAGCGATTGTCCGTATAATTCTATCATTAGAGACATCCTACAACCAAAAAGAGAACTCCATCCAAACTAAACTCACTTAAGTTGCCAAAGAACCAACTGTAGAGGAGTCCAATCATCATATTTTCGTATGCCATCAGTGCCAACTTGTCCTGAGTTGAAGATTGAACTCCCAAGTGATGATAGCTTGAAGCGAAGACCAATCCTGACAAAATATTTGAGCTCCTTGTAGATGATCCAACCTGTTAACAATCTTGAACAAAGATCCTTGTGTCTGATAGTGATTCCTCAACCGTAGGAATAACCGATACTTCCAAGTGAAGCTCTAGATTATATGAGACCTCCATCTTGTGATTCCTTTATGCCTTGGCTACCCCCCTTAAGAACACATCAACTAGGGGCACCAAAGAATAGCTTGCATCTTCTTCTAAATGAGATAGTTATCATGATGTCATCCTATTATCCCGAAGTGACTCATGTGCATTGGGAAAAACCAGAACCTGCAGTTCCTCGTGAGCTTAAAAAGCAGCGTAGTAAAACTGGTATAACTTTTGTTATGTAAATCCAATAAAGTTGTACTTTATACCGTTGGAAAGCTTATGAAATCTTCCACAACTTTATTTTAGAACACTTTTCCAGATTCGGCAGTTAATTTGGTCAAAAACAGCACACAACAGAAACTGTCCCAGATTACAGACTGCACAGAAACTTCGGCTTGTGATGTTTATATCTCCCAAAATATATTAGCTATGGGGGTGATTCTAGAGGCACATGAAAGGTACATAAGTCTAGTTGTTCCCAGAAAAATTTCATAGACTTTGCATGAGCCAAAATTGTGTTCTGACCAGAAGACCACAGACTGCTCCAGATTTCTGACAGCACAGATACATCCTCTTCTGATTTTCATAACTTCATAACCATAATAGCCATCAGGGTGATTCTTGAGGTCTGAGAAACATGTTGAAGTCTAGTATTCTCTAAAAGTTTACCATGATTTTTTTGATTGCCTGAAAATAGAGATATAAACCAAAGATGATAGGTTACTCCAGAAAGATAGGATAGGAAAACAGGAGAAAACCAAAACCCAGCTATCTATTCATTAATCCTTATGTCTTATGCCTATAAACTAAATGAATTTGTAGAAAATCCCACAAAATCATTGCACTCATTACAAAGATTCAAAACAAAACATAATCATAATAACAAGCCAACAAGCAATTATGGTGCACAATTCAATCATTGACTTAAACTTACGATACTATCGTCTTTTGCAGATTATGGGTAAAGATTCTATAGCTTAACTTTAAATTGCGCGAGAAGGTGGTAAGACAAGATTCTAAAAGCATATCAAAGCAAGGAGTAGATGGGAACAAAAAGCTTTTAAAGAAGCATCAAGGAGGGGACGAATATTAAGGGTAAGAATGTAGTAGGAAAGAAAATATCAAGGTTTATAGAACACGGATTTTTGCTGTAACTTGTAAACCTTAGAATGACCAGTTTCTACTAGGCTTGCGTCCTACAATCAGCATTGCTCTGATACCACTTGTAACACCCGGTTTCAAGGACAAAGCCGAATGTACACCATATGTGAGCTCTGGAAATCAAATCTCACATATAGTTACAAATGAAGGGGCAGTATCAATTCATAATGCTTAATATATAGCGAACTTAGCAAAAGAGATAACCTTAGAAAGTAATCAACGGATAGACAACTCTGATCCCCGGGTGCAAACTTCACTCCACTGGATCCAAACTGACTGGTTGATCACAAGCCTAAAACTTCTCCTGAGGTGTGGGGGGAATAGCAAGAGTGAGTCCATGTCGAACTCCGCAAATATAGCAGCAAGGTAGTGTAGTCCATAACCACATGATCAAGTGTAATTGAATAATGAATTGCACATAAACAATTTAAATGAACATACAACAATTCCCTTAGTTTTCCGGGCCGCCCGTATCCGTGGGCACGGCTAGTATACCAGTTTTACACTCTGCAGATATTATACACTTTCACTATGAGTCATGATTTCTAAATGTATGGGTTTGCAAGGTCCAAAACACCGGAAACCATATAAAGCCACCCAAGAGCTTGTCTAACCGGCCAGGGCCGCAGGGTCATCAGATATAGGAACCCCCTTCCAAAAATAAAGTAAAAGGCCGCTTCCAAAGCTAGGCTCAACAGGACAGAGGCTGTCCTATACCCAACTCGCAGACCTCTAACCAGCTAGAAAAGGGTTTCTCAAATAACTAGAGCTAGAGCCATATAGCCCTCATAGTTGTACTGTAAATCCCAGCTTTTGCCAAAGGATAACATTCATCATTTATGTTTATATCACATTTCATTAAACAAGCCCAAGATCATGGTCACAGAAAGAAAACCCAAGCTATACTTGCCTTAAACACCGATCCTTCGGTAAGCTTTAATCTTCAACGTTTTCTTCTTCTTCTTCTTGATCTCCAACTTCTTATAGATCACCAACGCAAAACTCACCGACTGGACAAGACCGAAAAGCACCACACAAGCATCCGAACAAGCATGCATATCAAACATACTAGATTAGAACAATACACCAATCAATGAAAAAGATTCGAAATCTAATCTACGCATTGCTACGATCACACACACGCGAAAGACACACTAATCGGAGCTATGGTAAAACAGAAACATCTATCGAAGGATTTGCGTTGGAAAGAAAACTATATGCTTTATCTATTTTAATGATCATAAAACATGTATAAATTGAGTGAAGTCATTTTATACTTGAGTTATTAGATTTAGAAAACTAAGATAAATTAATCATATCTTAATTATAAATATTTTGATATCTTTTATGCAAATTAAATTGAAATATAATAACAAATGAGAGTATATATAGTCAAAGTATATATGTCACATTTAAACTTGGCAAATTACAACTTAAAGACATACATGTTTATGTCACTAATTAATCATCTTTTATTAATCAACATATCTCATATTATATAAAATATTTAAACTTTACTTTAGAAATATAAAACATGTGAGAGCAACTAATAGAGCATTTATATTATGTCTCATAATTGATCTAAGCAAGTCATAATTAAAAAGACATTAATGCTGGCATAAGTCATATTTTATAATTATGAAAGATTATACATATGCTTTAAGTCATTTAAACATTTAACACGAAAAGATAAATAACATATAATAACTAAACGAAAGCACTTATGTTTTAGGATTAAACTAAATCACTTATAAATCAAGAGAGATTAAGGGTAACATTAATTAGATTTACAATAATTTATAAATGACCGAAGTATATGCCTATGTTACTTTTAATTAGAAACTCAATTGCATAAGCACAAATCAAATTAATATTTACTTATAAAATTCAAAGACGTGAAACATGATAAATTTTCCTACTAATGTGTACCTCATGATCAGCACGGTCGTAAAAGAACAAGAACGAAATTAAACTGATTGTTTTTAATTGGAAAACCACTAACTAATTATTAATGTAATTAGTATTAGATTAATAAATTCATAATTAACTGACATGATAAACTTTACTACTACTGCGTAGAGCACAAAATTACAAAGCTAACGCAACTAGAATCGCTCGAAACAGAGTTAAGACGATGAAATGGTAAAGGATTAACGATCGGTGGCAAAACTGTAAATACATCATCTTGTACCTTTGGTCTGTATGTACAGAGCTTAACGGCCATGGGAGCCTGCGGCTGTGATGCTCGCGGAGGGGACCGAGGACAGCTAGCAGAGGGGTAGGGACCTCGGCCGGGACTGGTCGGCAGCCAGCCTGGAGGGCTGCGGGCGGCGTCGGCGGTTGGCCGGCCAGGCCGTGCGGCGTCCTTGCACGCACGAGCAGGGGGCGGCGGTGGCTACTTGTTCCGCTACGAGCAGGCGCACGCGCGCGATGGGCGGCGGCGCAGGGAGGCGCGGGGCGCAGGCGCTTGGCCTAGGCTGCGGTGATGGACGGCCGACTGCAGGGGAAACTTCCTCGGCCGGAGAGAGGAAGAAGGTGCCGGCCATGGTGCTTCACCGGAAAAGAGGAAGATGGGTTAGGGAAATGATCAAACGATGGTGGATTCGGCAAACGAAGGACGTGCCGGTGTAGAGGACGACGAGATCTACCTTGTGGTGGTGACGGTTTTCGCTGGAGACGTCCAAGGTGGCTGGAAAAGCTCGTCGAAGGTTCACCGGAAACCTAGCTATGGAGAACTTCGGCGTCCGATCTGCGGGGCTACGAGTGGCGGCTCGAAAAATGGGCTGTACTTCTAGAATCCTCGTATTGAGGGCTACGCCGGCATATATATAGTGTAGGATTTTGAGGTCGGTGGAAAAACAAGATATTTTATTATTCTCGGATTTAATTAATTCAGGGATTAAAATAATTCCAGAAAAGTCCAGAATTGATTTTTATCCCACGAAAAATACTCCGATGGCTCCAAAAATTCTAGGAAAATTCTCGAAGACACTTTTGAACATAATGAACCCAAATAAAGTTTTTAGAGCTCATGAAAAGATTGTTGCAAAGATCAAAGAAAAATATTAAGCCCAAGGAAAAAGGAATTTAATTCTAGAAAAGGTTGAAAATTTTTCCGGAGAGAAAGAAACATTGCTCTATCATATTTCAAAACCATTTGTACTCATAAACACCAAATACAACCAGCATGAATGCACAAAAACCGATAACCATTATTTTAACTCTATTTTCAAAAGTGCAAAATTTTAGGGTGTTACAGAGGCCGCGACCCTTCCTCACGCGACCCGCACCTCCGCCGCCTCCACCCCGTCATCCCTTCCTCTCTCCCTCCCTCTCCCTGTCGATCTCGGTGGCGGCCGGCCCTCAGCGCGGCGGTGGCCACCCTCCTCCACATCCCTCCCTCCTCGCGCCGTAGTGGCGGGGCGATGGCGCCACCAGCCGGGGTGCTGCGTCAGTGCAGCGGGTCGCGGCGGCCGTCCTAGGCAACACATCGGCCTAGGTGGCTGGTACCCAGTGCGACCACGGTGCCTACCTAGGGTTCGACACGGGTGGAGGCGGCGGTGGCGGAGGCAACCCGGCCATGCCCCAGCACGGCGCGCGGGCCACATCAGCGTCGCGCCGCACTGCCACCCCTGCACCGGCAAGCTCCAACACGACAGGACAGGCACGAGCAGCCCTAACTCGAGGGTTCTAGGAACCTAGGTGCCCACATTCTGGCCATTGGTGTGACCCTGGATGCCGCTGCTTGCTTTTTTTGCAGCAACTTCAATTTGGGGTGTACCTGTGAGCCATCCATGGTGGTGCTGCTCTAAATTTTGCTAGATTTACTCTTTACAGAGTCAGTTTTGAAGGATGATGCTCCCCTGTTCTTAATTCTGGATTCAATTTATTATATGACCCTAATTTTTTCCTTAGATTCATATTGTTCTTCTTCAATGGAAGGTGTTGCTCGATGGAATGGTGTGACATTAGAAATCTCTTCGGAGACAACACAGAGGTTGCTGTCAGGATGCGTTCTGAATCATCACCACATAGGCTTGATCAATTTTTAGCTAAGGTATCAAGTTTCAGTGGCCCAGAAAAAACCATATTACCAATTTAACCAAAAAATATGTTCCGTACCTTGTTACATAGGTCTAGGGCTTGACAAAGGTGCATCACATGAATCTGGTGTCTTCGATTGGTTACTGCTAGGAGAAAGATCATTTGGCACTGGTTTATGAGTACATGTCTTAGGCCAGTCTTTTTGATCATCTGTGAGCTATCTTTATGGAAAGCCTATTGAGTATTGATTTAGACATAACCTGCTATGTGACCTTTGCAATTTACTTTTCAAATATCTATGCATGGTTTGGACCTGAGAAACCATCTTGACTGACTTATAAATAATTTTGGTATCTGAAAAATTAGAAGCCTTTTTAGGGTATCTACACGTCTTCCTGCTGAAGTGCCTAATCCTTACTGACAGCATGGTTGCGAAATATTTGCCACCATCATGTTTATATCGTTAGTCCATCTTAACATTGGGATGAAGTCTGACTTGATGCTGTGACTGTGAGCCACATTCAGTTATCTTAAACCCCACCACCTGCCTACCCTTTGTTTTTTTAGTGTATGATTTCAGCTAATGCATATTTTAGAGGATCTGATCCAAAAACTAAAGCTTGCAAAGGGTCATGCAGTACTGTACACAAACATTAAAGCAACAATAGTCCTAAAAACATTCAGAAATCATAGATAAACAACAATCTAGCTAAAGTTGAAAAACAAGATAGACCGGAGCTCCAAACTCCTAAGGATTCTATAGTTGGAGAGCAGGTCGTGGAATCCTGCTTTACACAACCTAATACATAGTTTTGTCATGCTCATAGTTGCTTGGATTTGATTATCTGAGACATGACTCTTCTATTCATATTGTGGATATTAACTTGATCCTGCTATTATGCTCGCATCCTCTGGAGAATCAACTCACTGTCACTTATTTTTTGTTTTTGATTTTGCATTTCTCATGTTAATATGTTATTTATGCTTCATTTTCTTTAGCCGAACCAAGTGCTATGGGCAAAAGAGTTTATCAATGACCCTATCAGCAATACAACTCTGAATTATAGTGACAAGTGGTTGGTGTTGCAGCATGAGTCTTGAATTCTTTTGGCTTTGTATTTTGATTATTATATATTAAGTGGGCAACAGTTCCACAGGTCAACAAATCCTAGAGCTATACTAATCATGGATGAAGTTGACGGTATGTCTACTGGAGATAGAGGTGGTGTTGCTGATCTTATTGCTAGCATCAACATATGTAGGATTCCTATTATCTGCATTTGTAATGACCGTTATAGCAAAAAATTGAACAGCCTTGTTATTTGTTAATTACTGTCTGATGCTCAACTTTAGCAAACCAAAGAAACAACGTGTATCTTCTCCGTCTGTATCCAGAATCTCTTGGTTACATATTTGTGGTGAAGATTTATTTTTTTGTGTATTGTTTTGTCGGTGCTGAATCTTCGTTCAATCTATTTTCAAAGGCCCAGGACTCTACAGGACACGACTGTTCGGTGGATTCAGGAAGTGAGGATCGTTTCTTGGATTTCCATTCTTGATTGAGGAGAGGTATAATCGCATCGTCTCCACCCATTTATGTTTCTTTTCACAGGGATTGGATTATTTCAGGAGAGTTTTTTCTACGTAAATACATATAGCCTATTATGCATATTCGCTTCTGCTAGAAGTTGTAGTGGCACAGTATCATTAGCAAAATGTAAGGTCCCTAATATGTCTTTACATATTTTCGGTGTATATTTTATAGCCTAAAATAATTCCTGAGGTTATGTCATGCCAATTTCGTAGTCCCTAGACTTTTATCTGCTTAAAATTACTGAATGTTGATACGATTATTACGTCGATGCGAACATAGGCATAGTTCTGATTTTGTGCAGCAAGTCAAAAGAGGTTATGTGAAAACTGGAAGGATCCAACTACTGAGAAAATTTCAACATCCTGTTTGCTTTGCTACAAGTTGCATGGTCACAATATCAGTTCACAAAATATAAGGTCCCTCATATATCTTTACATGTTCTTGGTGTCTATTTTATAGCCTAATATAAGTCCTAGGATTATGTAATGCCAGTGTCTCCATTGCTAACACCGACATTTTTATTAGCTTAAAATTACCGAAGATTGATATGATCATTTCCCCATTGCTAACATAAGAATAGTTCCAATTTTGTGTAGAAACTCAAAAGAAGCTATGTGAAAGTTGGAAGGATCCAACTGTTGTCACAAACTTTCCATCTCATAGGTAATACCTTTCATGGTCATAACTTAAAAATGTAGATGAGATGCATTTTTTGTTCTATTGTTGAATGTAATCTTTTCTAAGCTTTGTTGTTGTCAATGTAAATGTGCATGCTTTGCTAACTTATTGTAGGCACTTGTGCTATCAACAAAAAGTCAACCTCTGTATCTACGAACCCAGCGGACATGGTTGTTTCCTCAAAACTTTTTTTGGTGTTATAAATGATGAAGACAGTAGGACACACAGAGTTGATGCTATATTTACACAGTCTGGTCTCCAAAATTGGTGCTGAATTTATTTATTCGCTCTTCAAAAATTACCAAAGGAAACAGATTGATGTGTTCCATTGTCTACTGTTGCCATTTTAGCATTTTCTACTGTAATTTCTATAGCTCATGTACAGTTTGCCCCTCAATTTAACTATTTAGTTCTTAGGTCTTAAGATAGAGAAAGAAGCTTTGCTGACCTATACGGATTTTAGTAGTGCAGTTCAGAAAATGGTTAAATGTTGTGGTCATTTTCTGATACTTTAAAGGGGTTGGTTACCATGTGAAGTGTAGCCTTATGAGCGCTAGGGTTCTGTTGCTCTATTAACTGTAGGTTCTAGAGCTATCAGTTATCTCTTCCTTTGGCATATTTGTTTATTTTTTCTGTGAAAGTTCGCAAAAACTCTATCTATTCAAATGCTAAAGAAGTGGAACATCGTGTCACTTGGATCACTTGGCCTCAAGGTTTCAAGAACTGTGAAGGTAAAAAAAGATATGCTTTCCATTTTTTTCTTTATTATTCAGTTTGCTCTGTTTTGGTGCGTCGATCAAATTTGAATCTGATTATTTATATACTTCTATGAGACCTATCATACTAAAAAACCAATATGCCGAGTTTCAAAAATGTTGCCAAAGTACTCTTGATGTGTTTTCTCCTCTGAATTCTTTCCGCCAACCACCAGATATGGCCTAAATTGAAGGCATAAAAGATGTTTCCTGCCAATTTTTTGGTTGCAGTATGAGAAGACCATACAAGATGTTGATGGACAACCAGTTTGAAAGTGATATCTGATTATCTGATGCTTTTTTTTGCAAGCTACATTCCAGGTGATGAAAGCTGATTGATTGTTGGTTTCTCTTTTTGGCTCTCACTGCTCATGCCATGATCATGACTGCCTGCTGATTTCTCTTTTTGGCTCTCATTGCTGATGCCGTCATATTAGTAGAATTAAAGTATAAGATTAAAAAGCATCAGTTGTTTGTGTTATAAATTGAGCTAACATATTTCATCATATTCTGCTTATCAGCTAGAATCTACATCTTTTTGTTGGGTAGCCATTGCTTTCTTTACCACGCACAGAAAATACCATGATCTGAGAAGTATGCAGACTAGATGTGTCCTACACCATATAAAAAGAACTTAAATCTTTTCGTTTCTGTGCATGACATATCTACATTAAACTCCTTCTCCTAATATTATTTACATACAAAAATTGAACATATTTTTTTTACCAGTGCCTTATACAAAAATTGAACATATATTTTTTATAGGCGTCTTAGCCAAGTGATACGCCGACGCGCGCAAGAGCTAGCGTGATGGACTAGTTGTACATCAAAGTTCTTTAAGCCCGCGGCCCGCCCCACCACAGAGCAGTCACCAGCTCCTAGCAAAAATTAGAATACATTATTTTATTCTAAAATATACTACCGCATATCTTCGCTCACCTCAAAGCACAAGACAGTTCGATGTGCTAGTGCTACCAACATAGTTCCATGATGAGACAACAGAAAGGAATGCGAGAGAGCAAAATTACAGCACGTGGGACAAAAACTATTTTGCCGTGTACTACATGCAACGCTACTACTACTAGACTGCAAGGCATAAATGCCAGGCGGATAGGACGAGGCGGCAGCGCATCAGCCGCCCAGGCCGGCCAAAGGTGCGGGCGGCCCGACGGCCTGACGGCGCCTCTGTCTCTTCCTCTCCCTCTCCCTCTCTCCAGATCTGTGGCCGCATCGGTCGGCCTCCGGCGCATCGGCATGGCCAGGCCCCGGCGGTGGGCGTAGCCGCCTCTCCTCCTCTGCTGCGCGCATCTCTCTCTCTCTCGCCTTTGCTTTCGGGGTGGCGGCGCGCCGCCAAGCCGCGAGTGCCGACGGATCCCAGCTACGTGTGCACGACGCACCAGCATGAGGGCGCCCGGGGTCCGTGCCTCCGACACGGCGCCAACGGCTAAGCGGGCACCGCCGATGGTCGCGGCTCCCCCGCGGGGGCGGCTAGTACAAGTGGTCTACGCGGCTCCACTGTCTGCTCCCGTTGTTTGCTCGCATGTTGGCTCCCAGCCCCCCGGCACAGCAGCGCTCCGGCGAATATGCGGTCTGCTTCACGACTCCCCGGCTCCCATCCCTTTCTGTCTCGCAGGGCATCTGCTAGCTGGCTGCTCCAGTGACTCCGTGGCCGTATCCGTCGATCTACCCACCAGATCCGGTGCCGGTGCCGGTGAGGGCATCGCTAGCAGCTAGGTTTGACCTCGCCCAGGTCAGTTATCACACCATCGTCCTCGTTGTCCTTCTCTGCATCTTCACAATACTTGTGCTTCAGTGATTTGGTTTTCTTTGATGTGACTGCAGCAGGCTGGCTGGCAGCGACGGCCTCGCGTTCTGTAGTGGAAGGGCCGAGAGTCATGCCATAACGTATGGCCAATTAATATATCTTTTGATCCATTGTTGATGATTTGAGTTGTTATGATCAAATAGATTTATCATTTATGCTTTGGAGTGTATAAAGTGCAATGTATATCCATAGGTTTTTAAAAATATGTTTTCTATGATTTAGCATTACTATTCAATATGTCCACTACCTTTCTGTAGATAAACTGAAGCTTATATTGTCATTCTGTATCCATTTTTTTTTTTGCTAATATGAAGTTAGTTATACTGTCATTCATGGATTAGTGGCACATTTGCATTTTGGCAAGGACTTTTAAGAATTAAAACTGCAGTTCGTATATATGACAGTGTCTGCCCTTATTTATCTAACATTGGTTCCACACTGTACTATTTAATTTGTGATGGCACTCCACCTTGTTTTGTATTCTAACATTATTCATAGGTGTCCTTCCAAAGTATGCTCCATTTTCTGTTGGATTTTACAGGAGCTTTAGATATTCATTGCTTTCAAGCACCGGTTTAATTAGAAGCCTTGTTGTATTTGTTTATTTCCTTTTACATGTGCTTTCCAATGTCTGGTGGAATCATGCCAGCAGGGAGTTGCTTACATTTCTTGTCCCTTGCAGATTTTCCTCTTTTTGATCTGAAGCTTTCTTAGGGATCATGGGGCTTCAGCTATTGCAACGGTCAGTGACTCAGTGCCTTATTATGTTCTTATTAGGTATCATGGGCTTATAGTTTTGTAGTTAGTGCAGGAGCTATTGTTCTTAAATACAATTTCATTTAGAAAAGTCTTCCTGTAGACTTATCTAAACGAGTCCTGGAAGTGTAGGAAAAGTCTTCCTGTAGACTTATCTAAACGAGTCCTGAAAGCGATCTGCATGCAAACTCTTGGTCAAGTATGTGTTTCCCTATTTCTCTTGGCCAATAGGATGCCAAGGCAGGAATGGATTTTATGGATTCATTTTTAGGGATGTAAATAAAATCATATATAAGTTTGGTTTTGCCTTCCAGTGTGAAATTGAATTTGACATTGGTATCTGAGATTTATGTTGCCCGGTGTTTGAAAAGGTCTAGAATTGAAAGCACAAATAATGTTTCCTGCCGGTCCTTTTTTGGTGTTAATTAAAGTGCAGTCGTCCAGTGATTATCACAAAAGAAGAAAATGGATACCCAATCTATAAAAGAATTTTCTGAATATATGATGTATAGACTTCCTGAATATATGATGAAATATGTAATTTTTGGCACTGAATCATCTGAGAAGGCACATAAAAGAGTGCACCTTATATTAATATTTGTAAAAACTATATAGATCCCTTGGCTTTTTGTTGAAGGATATAGTTTTCGGATTGTTTACTTTTAGTCTTTGCTAGAAATAATGTTCCTTTTCGCATAATCCTAGCTGAGGCAGCCCTGTGGTTGTGCATTGCCTGCTCTGCCTAGCAGCCTAGAGCCAGCGTAAAGTGGCGGCAACTTAGGGTTGTTGCGCCAGCAGCTGGTCTAGGGTTTAGACTGGTTAGACTCTGGAATGCATTGCCTATTATCTACAAATCGATATATAAGACCTAAAATTTATAAGGACACAGACCAGTTGTCAAGATCATCTGTATTTAGGTAATAAACCATTCAGAAAACATCAATTAGGTTAATATGGTCTTAGGAACTTATAATATTCTTTATATTGGAAGTTATAACTAGAGAAAAATGTTTCATTGAGGAGTATATATATTCTAGGAATAACTAATGCCCACCTAGAAATACTTTGTGCTCCATTATAGTTGTGTTCTATCAATAAATGGTACATCAACTTTTCAATGTTATGTTAGGGAATTCAGAAGTTAGGGACAAACTTTGTATCAGGGATGCTTTGTTTGGCCTACCATAGGGGATGTTTGCTTCACTAAACTATAGAAATCCACTTGCACTCTTAATGATAATGACATAATGTTGCTATCCTTCTGATGGTGAACCAGGCAAACATAAAGTAAAAAAGGTGCAACAATACCTTTACGAGAGAAACATGCCTACGACATTTTACTATCATCTTTTGACATTGCTCATGCACATATAATGGCTAGGCTAAGTGTGTCCTGCTTGTTATTCTTCTACCATTATCTTCTATGGTTTTGACTACTAATTCTGGTTTGGTAAAAATTATCTTCTTTAACATGATCAAAGCTGTAAGCTCTGTTATCAGCCATGAAGTTCAGGAGAAGCTCAAGAGAAGCTGCCACTTTCCTTAAGTAACATCATTAACCCTGCGCTCCTATGACACGTGCTATGTACCATGGCTGTACAATATGCAATGCTGCAGCATGTCAGTTTAGCTACCATCTCCTTGATCTATGACTCATGTGTGTAAAATATATGTAATGTTATCTCAATACATAAATCACTACATGTAACCTCGGTTAGCGAGTTTTGTAAATAACTGACACTTAATGCGAGCTATTTTGCTATTTTGTGTATACTTTTAGCACACTCAATGGTCTATCTATGTTTGCATATTGAGAACAGTGTCTCGTGTAACATGTTATGTGACCTATTATATTAATATAGTGTGCAATCACCTAATATTGGGCTGAGTCTCTATATGTGATCATATTCATTCTTTTTCATATTTATCTCACGATTATTCTATGTCAATTAGAATTGCAAAATTATCACGCGCGAGGCGCGCAAATTGCTGTTTAGACATCTCACAGCTATTTTTGGGACATACCGCTGGTCAATCTGTTACTTCAATGCTGTAGCACCACTGTTCTTCGTCAATGCTGTTCCACTACATGGATGCAAGCACGGCCAGTGGCCCACGCGCATGGGCGCGCGCGGACTAGTGCACAGGTTTAGTTTCAAACTTGTGATGGGAAGACGAGAACGAGTGAGTATGGTTTTCTCTTGCCAGCCTGTTGTTCTATAGTGTTGCGTTGGATTACGGGATATGAAGGCACGCCGTCTAGGCGGCCTCCCAGGGTGTCCACGTATGTTCCATTTAGTTGGTGCGTTAGATAGAAATTTCACGACTCAGATAAAGCGCGTCACAACCAGCCTTCCTCCATGCATTCGGCAATGGATAAATGAAGCAAGTGGACACATTCAATAAAGTAGATAAAAAAATTCAATGACCATGCATGCAAGGACAATATAAACTGTAGGTGTACTTTGCATGCAAAAAGTTACTACGGTAGAGGGATTTATATCACTGTGCTTTCACGTGTCCTTTACATAAAAAAACTATGACAGGAGGAATTTACATCACATGTGCCTTCTCCTTTTACATTAATGAATTTACTATCAACAGATACTAGACAGTAAATTTCCATGCATGCACGAGTGCCTCCCTAAACTATCCAGAAATTCACTCAGTAAATTTGAAAGCACTGGCCATCTTCACCTATGCAGGGTGGGTCGAAAGCAGGTGGATACATTTAATGCCTCCCCTCCATGCTACCATCACATAAAAATAAGTCGGACAGGTGGACATATTTAATGCCTCTCCTCCTTACCATCAGATAAAAATAATTCACCGACCATGCAGGAACATTTGTACTTACATATGCATCCATGCATCTAAGAGACAACTTGGGTTGCATGCACGTTGCTCCCAAGGTGGTCGGTGGTTGGGGTTGGTCGCCATTAATATGGCTATCATACTTGCATCTGCACCCATGCATGTAGAGGCGTCCATACTTGTGTTATAGTTTTTGCTCTTTCCACCTATAATGTAATCCTAGCCAATGTTGTGCTTTGAATCTAAGTGTGTTAGTTGCTTGAGCCCAACTCCATCAAATACTTCTTTCTACTAACATGTCATTGATTTGTTGGCCTAGAATAGACACCATGTAATGACAACCAAACTCTATGTTCGTTTACAACATTGTAATGAAAAAAACCATGTTACCTTTCCTTCTCATGTTTTCCCATTTAATGTACCAAATAGACCAACCTTTCGTAGCACCGCGATGAGAAAACATATTAGACATATGAGCTATATTTCACAAGATTTTTCCTATACCAAATACATCACCCACAGCGAAGCGCGGGCAACGGTGGCTAGTAATAATGATATCGATCTCCTCCCTATATCAGTGGCTGATGTGAATGAAATATGAATGGTTGTGGACCGAGATGGTAGACCTATTTCAGATGTTTCCACGTAATAAAGTTTATGTACACCGAGTATGACACGACATGCATGGAATGGAATGAGTCTTGTTTTATTTTTATCTTCTGGTCGTCAGGAGACCGTTTAATTACGAGAGAACTCAGAGCATCTCCAATAGCCTTTCTA
Organism: Miscanthus floridulus; assembly: GCF_019320115.1. Taxonomy (NCBI): domain Eukaryota; kingdom Viridiplantae; phylum Streptophyta; class Magnoliopsida; order Poales; family Poaceae; genus Miscanthus; species Miscanthus floridulus. Next base: position 55,667,882 of record NC_089587.1, on the reverse strand, counting down.
AATTATAAATCATCATTTAGAGAGTTATTTGAGTAAAAGTCATTTTCTATATCTTTATACTCTCCAACAGCTTTTCTATATCGTGTGCGTAGTCTAGACAGGCTTCCTCACTCTCTTTTTTTGGTTAGCGAGAAATCTAGAAAAGAGGATGACTATATTTGGATATTCAATTGAAGAGGCCATTGGAGAGTACTTCTTCACCAAAATCTCTACTTCTATAAATTAGGAAAGATATAAAGAGTCTCTTGGAGATGCTCGAAGTCATCTAAATCAGCTAAATTTTGAATTAACCTTATTTTAAGACATCTTTTGCTTCAGTGCAACGGTTCTTTAATTGATTGTCTTTTTTCAAAACAACTTAATTACTTTCTCCTATATAAGGCACACTAAAAGATAGGGAAATTTACTATGGGACATCAGAGAAACATGGTATATGCTGATAGACACGCCAACTCTGAAATTTGTCTAGTACCATTATAAAAGCATGTATTTTTGGTTTGTCGTAACAAACTACACTGGTTATTTTATTCATTTATCAGATTTCAAGAGAGATGAAGTGAGGAAAATGTCCTTTCTACCCTTCTCTTCAACCTTCAGCCGTTCTGAGTTGACATCTGTGGCCCTGGTTGTGGCAGAACCGCCTAATCTAATGCCTCACAGGAGTGCTCATCTTCCATTAGACACTAAGCACCCAAGGGAGAACACCAAATTACTCGGTTCCGTCGGATACACCTCAAGGGAGAACCTGAAAATTCACATTTTTGCCACCAGGATCACAAATGGGAGAATAAAGCTTACATCATTCTTAACCATTTCTTACATCACTTTACATGTACATCAAAGTATAACATTTATTATTATAACAGCGGAATGTAATTATCTTATCAGAGTTATGAACAATTTAATATAACAGCGGAATATAAACATGTGATCAGAATTACAGCGGGAATAAATAGCTAATCATGATATGATAAAGTATTGATATATAAACTATGACAACATATTATGAAACTTTCATTTCTAAAAGCATTTGGTGAGAGTTGTAAATAAAGACTACTATCGCAGCGTAAAGGAATCCTCGCTGAGCCCACCAGGAGGAATCCACACACAAGAGTCAGCTCAAACATCCACCTGTCACCTGCAACAGGGGGAATAAACCCTGAGTACTCAATTGTACTCAGCAAGACTTACCCGACAGGGGAAAAAGAAAAGACTCCAAGGATATGTAAGGCTATCTGGCTTGTGGGTTTATTGCATTTGCATGAAGCATTACTAAGCGTGCGTCCTTATATTTGATTTTTATTAATAGCCGCATTGGTTCATTAACTAACCATTCTATGTAAGCACCTGTGCTATTTTCAAGCAGGTGGTAAGCAATCAGATTTCCTTTTCCATCTTTCATCTTTCATCTTCAGTTCTTACTACGATGCTAAACCGTAGACAAGCCGTACCGGATAGCCCGGCGATTCGCGAATCAATGCCCCCAGCTGGGTACCCCGAAAACACACGCCCCGCTTGTACCCAAGGCACAAGCAGGACCAACCCATCACTCTCCTGTCCCGGGTGTCCAGGTCCCCGTCCAAACTGGGACTCCAAGCCCCCGCCCCTGAGTCCCGGACTCAGTGCGGTGCAAGGACCTCCTCCACCAAAATAAAACCCTAACAGTCGGTCCGGAAAGAGCCGGATCCGCGACAAGAGAGCAACAAGTCTTCCAAGCGCCCATACACAAGTATGTGCTCGGGATAATAAGTCTGTGACCTGCCTAGAGTCATATGCAACGATCGGTCCTTAACCGACCAGACAGGGAAAAACGGTGTAACCAAGCTATGACCCGCCTCCGCGGCGACACAACTTCTTACACCCACCAATACCCAAACCATATCCCTGCCCGGTCACCATTTTTCCTTTCCACCATTTTATATTTTCCAAGTGATAATAATTTGGTAATATATTTCCTATCTCTCGCGAGTGACAAACAATCACTCGACTTCTACCGGAGTCCTGTAGCATAGCAATCTACACGATCCTATCATACTAGTAAAACTCATAGGAATAAAGATATATATGCAAGTGGGTTTCATTCAACTCCTTGAAAACTTAATGCACAAATATAATTGAAACTGCAGAAAGTAGGGGTTATGCACCGGGGCTTGCCTTGGTAAAATATAACCAAAAGTTAGCATTCCATCTTCGTGATATGATCACCATAGCATCATCTTTCAGCTACTCCAGTTGATCCCACGATCCCTCATCGTTCCTCCGTCGATGTGTGGTCACCATCATGCCTTCTTTTGGTTATTCCAGTTAATCCACCATCGCTCCTAAATGGTATACATCTTTGCAATATGCTTGTCTAAGGAAAACATGCATAAACAAGATATTTAAAAGACGAAAGAGATAAGTTGGAGCTTAGCCAGGGCAACAGGTCGGCAGAGACGGAGTCACGTGTGGACGTCGCTATGCCGCGGGCGTGCGGAGGCAACCGGAGCGTGGTTGCGCCGGCGTGCAGTGGCAGTAGCACGACGTGCTGTGGTGCAGGGCGTGGTTGGAGACGAAGAAGAAATGGCCTAATGCAGCTTGCGATGCTTGGCTGCTGGTGCTATAAAAATGCTGCTGGTGCGCTGGCTTTCATGTACGAACCCAAGACTAATTGGTCTCCTCTCCTTCGCATAGTACCGGGGCACCCCACCGTGCACGACAGGAAGCAATTTGCATATGCCACTGTCCTCTCCCTCTACATGGCTGCTGAATGCACTAGCATGGATGCTTGCGTCATTTATCTCTCGTATTAACTCTCTGTTGGCCCTCTCGTCAAAAGTTTCGGCCAAGACAAGTCACTGCCATCAAAATTTTGGGGCAAGACAAGTAGCTCAGTCAGTCAAGCCTGTATGCCTGGCTGCCATGCACAAATTAATGTTCGCTTGGTCTCCTTTCAAACACTGCACCGTTGGGTCAAAAATAATGGAGAAGGAGAATGAAGGAATTCTTGGAGGCTAGCTACCTCGGTCGATTTCAGCTTGCGGAGAAAACGATAGACGCGGCTTTCTCGGACAAGAACAGACGAACTGGAGTTGAGAGAAACAAGTGAACAGCGGAGCGGAACGGCTCGGCAGCTCGGCGTATCCTTTTTAAAGACAGGAGACGCGAAGGCGCGACAGCGACGCATCGTAAGGTTAGCGGCTAACTAGCTTGCTTAAAGGTAATAAAGTCCTCCTGGTTCATGACGTGAGGCTCGGGTGAACAGTATTTTCTATGGGTGAACAGTACTTTCTGCGGATGAACAGTAATTCCTGCGTGATGCGCGCCGTATAAGACTCACTGGCTTGACTTCGCGCTACAGTGATTTCTGCGTGCTACAGTGTTTTCCATGCGGAACGGTGCTTTCCACGCGCGAACATTGTTTCCTGTCCTGCTACAGTGTCGACGTATGGAAAATCTTCACTGCTCCAATTCTGACGTGAGGAAAATCTTCACTGCTTCAGTTCTGCCGTGAGAAAAGGGTGCCTGAGAAGTGGAGTGTCCGAAGGGCAGGTCTTGACTACAGAGGTGACATGACCATTGGCGGACCCAGGCCTGGGGCCAGTAGGGCCGTGGCCCTAGTCGTGGTTCACCGTGCACATGACCTGCACAAGAGAGCTATAGCAGTACAAGCACAAGAGAAGATCGGCTGGACGTTCTAGCCTTCCAGGGAGGAAGATGCATGCACTGACTGACCGTGACTGCATGTGCGTTCATGTATGTACGTATTCGAATTCTGATTAGATAGATGTATATGTTTCAATCCATAACGTAGTATTGGTTGCACTCCACGCCTGGATTGGCTTCGATTCCAATATATATGCATACATATATATATATATATATATATATATATATATATATATATATATATATATATATATATATATACACACACACATATATATACATATATATATATAACGGTTTACTACTTTAGTCAATCTGCAACGTCTAGGCACATGAAAATTTTAGCAAGCTCGAATTTGATTCAAAAGCTATATATATATATATATGTATATCATTCTATTTATTAATAGATTTTATTTTATTTATAAAAGTTGTTTTTCATGCTTAATCTAATAGAACGAGCCATTTGCTATCGATTGGCCAGAATTGTCATTCGACATTCCGAAATATTTATACGCCCGGCGTGATTTAACTTGAGCGTTGATTTGAGTCCACGAAACTAAGTCACACGGGATTCACTTGTCGCAGCAAGTACGTTTTAAATTAAAAACCCGAAAAACTCGTTTTGAAAATTTTTCTTAGGCCTAAATCGCGGTGCTAAATAAACTCGTAACACCAGGGGTGTTACACTGGTCGCCATGGACCTAAATCCCTTCATCCACACTTCCCTTCCCCACCCAACCCAATTCATCTGGTTGTCTAGCACCGGTGATGGCATGAGGTACTAGAGGCCGGTGAGGCATCCGAGGAAGTCCCGGATGGTGCCGGTGAGGTTGCTGTTGTCAAGGGACAACACCTGCAGCTGCTACACGGAGTCGGCGAGCATAAGTGGGAGCGCCCACCCTCCGTTGCCATCGCGGGAGGCATTGAGGCACGGGTTGTTGCCGAGTGAGATCTCGAGGAGGTTAGTGAGGCTGTTGAAGAAGTCGGCTGGGATGGTGTTGAAGTCGTCATTATTGAGGAAGGCGTGCTGGAGCGTTGCCTTGCTGTGGAAGGACAAGAGCGTGCCCAAGAGGTGGTTCCCCTAGCGATCATGAGTCCCTTTGCCACCGCTCCAAGTGTTTTGGCCGAGAAAGTCAATCACAAGTGGGTCTCAGCAGTCATCCTTTGTTGGGATGAGTTTGGGGGCTCTATTTTGAGGACCATTAGTAGAGGGCAGTCTAGAAAATAGTGCCCACAGAAGTGGGGGAGCTCAAATGAAACATAGGGTCCCTATTTTATTAGCTATTGTTGGAGTTGCTCTAACATATAGCTGGAAGGAGTTAGCTAATAGTTTTTTACAAGATGGGTGGTTGAATAGTTCAAAATAATTAATAAACTATGGTGTTTAGATTAATTAAAGAGTTTTTAGTTAGCTAGCAACTTATTTTATTGATCTAAATAGGGTCTTAGACTTGGTATGAGAACATGCTGGTCCATGAAAGAAAACATGTTATCAGTAGATTAGAACTCGAAAGTAATATTCCATAATCATATTTTCATTTGTTGCATTTTTTGGCGAACGCGCAACTTACCTTTGAAAGCTCTAGTTTGGTTTTGGTGAATTGATGAAATCCTAAGTGCTAACCTAGTTTATCTAAGTTATCATGAGATAGGTAGCACTATTCCAAGTGGTGAAATAATAGTGAAGATTGTGGCAGAACCGCCTGAAATAACTCACTTACGGAGGTGCTCATCTTCCACCAGACACTAAGCACCCCAAAAGCAAGCTAAAGCGGACGGGTTCCATCGGGCACACCCTAAGGGAGAGCCCGAATAGTCCACATTTTCCCCCAAGGATCCAATAATGAGAATGAGTTACAATACTTAATCCATTTCATACAACTAGAGTTCTTAGAAATTCATTATTACATTGCCAAATTTAGAGTGCGGAATATTAAACAGCGGAATGATAATAAACATCTATCGATAATGAACAAGGATCCATCTATGCCCACCAAAAGAATCCTTCACACAACTGGTACTCCTCAAGTTGAACCTGCATAGGGGTTAATAAACCCTTAGTACACAATGTACTCACAAGACTTATCCGACTAGTGGGAATAATTTCCTGACTCCAAGGGATATGATAAGCTTTATGGTTTGCTGGGTTTCTTTTTGTAGAAAGTAATGCTAATAGTGAATCCTTATTTAGGTTATTATTAGCAGTCATGATTAATTCTTTATCTAGCCATTCTATGTAAGCACCTGTTCTACCTTCAAGCAAGAGTTGAGCAATCAGTTATGAAAGGATCAAGATGCCCAAGAGAGGGGGGGGGTGAATTGAGCTAATTACAAATTTCTTTGCAATAATCAAAACCTATGGTTAGCCTAATTAACCCCTTGTGCCTAGAAAGTGTTTCTATTGATTTAACACACAAAAGTTTAGCACCCTAAGTTCCAATCCTACTCTAGCATGACAATTCTAGGAATGTAAATGATAAGTAATGAATTGCTCAAAGTAAATGCTTAAAGTAAAGAGAGGAGAAGGAACGCGGTAATGTTTTGCCAATGTATCAGAGAGTCGCCACTCCCCACTAGTCCTCGTTGGAGCACCCATGCAAGGGTGTAGCTCCCCCTTGATCCGCGTAAGGATCAAGTGCTCTCTATGGGTTGATTCTTCAACACTCCATCGTGATGAATCACCCACAACCGCTCACAACTTGAGTTGGGTCACCCACAAGCTCTGCCAGATGATCACCAAACTCCCAATCACCACTAAGCCGTCTAGGTGATGGCGATCACCAAGAGTAACAAGCACGAACTCTCACTTGACCATGACAAGCCTAATGAGAAGGGTAGATGCACACTTTGCTACTCTTGATCTCACTAATGAGGGCTCTCTTTGGGATTCTTAAATCTCAATTACCTCACTAGGACCTTGCTCTTCTTAGCACTCTCAAACATGTTTTTTGGCTATTGGAATGAGCACAAGTACCCCCACACACGAGCGGAGGTTGTATTTATAACATCGGCTGAAAAACAAACTGTTATTTGCCTCTACGGGGTGACCAGATGCTCTGGTCATGTTGACCGGACGCTCTGGTCCGTACACCCTGAACTCTAGTGATTAAGTGTTGACCGAACACTGGCCAGCATCCGGTCAACACTGACCGGCCATGTCTGGTCATGTTTTCCCTTCATTGGAACCTTACTGATGTTGACTGGACGCTGGACCCCAGTGTTCGGTCACTTGCTGAGCAGCGTCCGATTAGTAGCCGGAACCTGATCAGCTTCCGGTCAGCATTGACTGGACACGTCCGATCAGGATTCTCCCTCCCTGGGACCTTACTGGAGTCGGCCGAATGCTGGCCCTCAGCGTCTGGCCACTTGACCTCGCAGTGCCCGGTCACTTCCAAACGCTTTCACCTTAGTCAAATGAATTGACCAGACCCTGATCCAGCGTCCGGTCACACTGGAGCCAGCGTTTGGTCAGTATTTTACTATCCATTCACTTCCAACTCTCGATCATATGTGAATGAAGTTTGCTCCATTGTATCAAAGGGCTATTAAGGAGCTACCTAGTGCTAGATTTAGCAAGTGTGCACCACACCTAACTCACTAGACTCACCTAGGTCAAGCTACCCGTTCATACCCCCCTTAATAGTATGGCCAAAGGAAAAACAAAGTTCTAAACTACTCTAAGTGTCTCTCCAACTCCAATCGACACTTAGAACTAGTCCATCCTTAACCTTGTCGTCCAACCTTTGAAAACCGAAATGATTTCCATCGTAGGGGCATGATAACCATAATTGCCCAATCGATCTCCATTACCATGACCTAACTTGATTGCCTCTGCAAAACACATGTTAGTCACAGTAATCACGTATTGTCATTAATCACCGAAACCCAACTAGGGGCCTAGATGCTTTCAATCTCCCCCTTTTTGGTGATTGATGACAATACTACCTAGAGTATGTGAAAGAGATGAGGTTTTTAACATGCTTGGTTCATATAAAGTTTTGTCAATAAGAACAAAAGTGTTAGGCAAGCTTATATGACCCAAGCCAACATGATGTACTCAAAAGATATGAAATAAGCATGAGTACAAGTTGGGAAGCTCATTTGCATCGAAGTAAAATGCGGAAGCAAAGGCAAATGAGCATAGCACAAGTGATATGACATATAAAGAATTCAAAGTAGAGAGCACACATGTCATATACCACGATCACATAGATATCACTATCACATAAATATAGTAGTAAACATGAATGCATAATGTATCACACATAAAAACTCCAAATGTAAATAGATAAGCTAATATAATAACTAAGCTCCCCCTAGATATGTCGCTCCCCCTAAGCCTAACATACTCGAACCCTCTCCTCCTTTGGCATCAAACACCAAAACCTAAGGGTCGGTCGACAGAGCTGTAGCAGACGAGCCGGGTGCTGAGGTACGAGGAGCGAGGTGGAACTGGGTGCCATCATCATCTAACCCTGAGCTCTGAGCTATCTAACCCTCTGTAGCTAGAAGCGATGCTAAAGCAGTCTGGGTCAGATCAAGAACTAGAGCTGCTGTAGGCTGTGCTAGTATGACTAAAGCAGCTGGCTCTAATGATGCCACTAAGGAAGGGAGTATCTCTATAGTCGCTGTGATAGGTGTAGCTGTAGAAGGACCTGGAACATGCAGGTATGGAGGAGTGGGCTACCCTATCAACTCACTAAAGGAGGCACCAAGGCTCCTAGAGACTGAAGTGTCTAGCACTAGTAGCGACGATGTCTGAGCCGATGTGAAGCCTGTCTGAAGAGGTGTAAACTATGGGGCTATCACTAACGAAGCAAACCACTGGGACACCTACTCTATAGGTGAAGCATACTATGCTGGTGGCTGTCCCTGACTCTAAAGCCCACTAGGCTGTAACGCTGGAGTCATCGAAGTAGTGGCAGGCTAACCAATCTAGGGCGAAGGCTGTGGTGGTAGGGCCCCAATTGCTGTCACTACATGCTGCATGAATCCGAGAAGTTGCTACTGCATGAGGATCTGCTGCTGGTGCATGGCCTGCTACTGCTGCTGTAGAGCCTATGTCTGCTGCTGAATAGCTAGCTGCTGTCACTAAAACTCATCCTGCCAAGTCTAGAATTAAGCAAATGTAGCAGATGTCTCTTGAGCCTATCGTGCCTAGTCCTGCCTCATCCGCTCAAGTATAGCAAGAAGAACGGGGTCTGTCTGCAGGGCAGGTGGCGCTGAACTAGAGCTACCGACCTCAACATCATGTCGTCGTGGAGGCATCTAAGGAATAGGCTGATAGTCATCATCAGAACTATCACTGGGGTCGCTCGCGACCATCCCCTCTGTAGTTGCAATACCCCTGATAATATCATCCTGCTAGGCTGTAGTCTCTGGCACCTCTGGATGACGGCACGACTGACTAGGTGCCTATAGTGTACTATGGCAAATCATCTGAGACAGGTTATAAGCATGGAACTCTATCATAGCACCACTATACTCTACAAGCATCTCAGGTGGCCTAACTATAAATGCTCTATGGATAAGGAATATGATCCAGTGAGCATAGGGTAGCTGCCTATGATCTCTAAAGCCCTCAGCTATAGTGTCCTCCATCTTTGACAGAAGAAGATCCTAAATATCAAAAATTGTCTACTGCATTAGAGAGTTGACAAGCCATAGTTGTATACGAGTCAATCCCTCTCTGTATCCCATCCTCGGAAGTAATGTCCTCCTCATGATAGCCTCAATCACATGAGTAGTGGGAGTGAGATTACTGGGGTTCCTCCTCGACCCTTCACCAAAGGGCTCTGTGAAATAGTGACGAACCAAGTCCGTAGGGGGCACCATACCACCATGAGGACGTCTAGGGGGTGCGGTCTATCCATAGCAAACCTCATGAAGCTTGATTGGCTGCTCCTGAAGCCTGAGTATCTCCCTAGCCCTAGTGCTTGTCAGTCGGTAGTCTCTGCCTATGAATGCAAAGTGTATAAACCTATGCTACGGGTCAATCCAGAGTGTAGCATAGAACTGTTGAACCCAAGATGGAACATATAGGCATGTCCATCCAATTAGATCTGTTAGCCCTAGTAAATAGGGTAGATACGGGTGAATATGCTCTCCAGCTGCTGCTACTATAGACTCTATGTTGCACACCCTCTATGATCTGAATACTGCTCTACTGTTGAGATAGGCATTATAGAAATCCTCCTGGAGTGGTGTGTAGAAGCCCTCTGATGCTCTCTCATCCCTCCTGGGTGGAAACCACACCTAAAAGTCCACGAACCTCAGCTGCTGCACCTGCTTGGCCATGGTGGCCCTTAGGTCAAGATGGGTCAATGGAGGCGGACCCTATGGTCTAGGCGGTGGACGAGAACCCCTCCGCTGAGTGTCTAGCCTCGGTGTAACTAGAGCATGGGTACGACTAGAGCAGCGTAACTGTGGCTGAGGTGCTGGCTCTATCTCCTTGGCTTGCTCACCCTCCTGAGTCTGCTGTGCTGGCTGTGCCTGCTGTTGTGACTCTCCTTGGGGCTGACCCTCATCAATGGCAACATGCCGTCCTCCAATCATGAGAGTCCCAGCTAGACCACCATGAAGGCACTCAACTCGCTCAAGTGTAGCCCTCGCTTCTGGTGAAAGCTGATCAGCAATCCAGACTCCACTGCGAGCACCTCCTCTCTCGGCACGCTCTGTGGCCTCTACAACTGTTGCGGCTCTCACAATCTCTGCATTTGGATACTCACGCTTCCTTACTGCCAACTTCTTTGTCACCTTGCCTTTTGGATCTATAGGCTGGCGAGGCGGGGGCCTCGGATCCTCATCACTAGGACCACCTCCGACATTCTTTGTACGAGCCATCTGATGGATCTGAGAAGAAACAACTGCCGCTGACAAAGATCAACTGTCACTTCCAAGGCTTGGCCTCATTCTGTACTCACGAGCTTGGCCCCGAGTTGACTGACAACTGCCATTGAGACCTCAACGGAACCAACTCGCTGCACGATAGAATAGATAGGATATACAAATAATTTTAATTATGCATCTAGAGATACAAAATCCTAAGAAAGCAAGCAATTAGGTATGAAATTGAAATACGGGCTTGCTACCTGATGAACCGGTGAAACAGTGAGAAGAAGTACAAATGGGGAACCACCGGATCGGTGAGGCTAGGGTTCACTGGTCGGTGAGATGCGAAGGCCGAGCGATGCAATGATGGTCCTGGAGCTTTGCTGTGGCAAAGGTGGCGCTAGGGCAGAGGCTCGGTGGCATTAGAGAGGCTGTGCATGGGAACAACGGCGCTAGGGTGGCACAGCACGGTGGTGCTAGGGCGGCATAGCACAGCGGCACAGGGGTGCGACTGCGGTGGTGTGGGGAGCGGCGGGTGGCATGTGACAGGGCACGATGGCGTGTGGACGTAGGGCGGTGCTGCGGTGGTGTACGGGAAAGGCACAGATGAGCACGGCGCGGGGCATGCGGCGGTGCAGGGAACTACGGTGGCGTGGGGAGCTATGGTTGCTAGGGTTAGGAATCTGGTGAAGACGACACAAATGCGGTGCTGATGCGGAGCAAGGGTCATGGCTCAACTATAAAGGGGTCCCCCATGGGATGAAATAGGAAACGGAGAAAGAGTTCATAATCTGCATGATTCCTATTGATCGGATGCTCTGATGGCAGCGACCGGACGCTGTCACCCAGTGTCCGGTCGATTCCAGAGAGGTCCAATTCCTCTAGAATCGCGACCGAACGTGTCCGGTGGACACTGACCGGACATAGCCAGAGTCCGATCAATACAACCTTCATCTTTTCCACACAACCGGACGCTAAAATGCCTTTTGACCGGACGCTGAAACACAGAGTCCGGTCATTCCTTCGTAGCAAGTTCACCTCCTGTGAACTGACCGAACGCTGGACATCAGAGTCCAGTGCAGCGTCCGGTCACTCTTTTTCTAGCAAATCTTCAAAGTTCTTCGTGCTGCCTGTTTCCAATTAAGTCCCAACTCAAGTAAGATCCAAATAAACACCAATTAGGACTGATGTGAGTGACCTCTCTCAAACCCTCAAGTTTTTCAAAATATTTTGCCTTAGGCTATTATTCTTTTTAAGAAAATAGGCAATAAGATGGCAATTTGAAGACAAACGACAAAACAACAATCATGCATATGCAATGCAATACTTGTAAGTAAATCTAGTTGCTTGTCAAGTTTGATCCAAGGTTAAGCTTCTTCACACGTTTTTCGGCGGTTATCTTAACCATGTTAGACAAGCCCTATATGCATTACAAAACATTAAACATGTTGTATATTACAATGTAATGCAAGGGACAACACAAGCTCATTTTTTAGTAAAGTTACTAAAATCAAGCACATTGAGCTCATTCCGCAATCTACAAAATGTTGCCTCATCTAGCAGTTTAGTGAAGATATCCGCCAATTGATCCTCGGTCCTTACACCTTCTAGTGATATATCATTCTTTGCAACATAATCTCTAAGAAAGTGATGGCGGATATCTATGTGCTTTGTGCGAGAGTGTTGAACCGGATTATTTGCAAGTTTTACCGCACTTTCATTGTCGCACAAAAGAGGTACCTTTTCTAGAACTACTCCATAGTCTAGCAAAGTTTGTTTCATGTAAAATATTTGTGCACAACAAGCACCCACGGTAATGTATTCTGCTTCGGCGGTGGACAAAGCCATACTATTTTGTTTCTTGGAGGACCAAGACACAAGTGATCTACCAAGCAAATGGCACCCTCCGGATGTGATTTTTCTATCAACTTTGCAACCTGCATAATCCGAATTGGAATAGCCAACTAACTCAAATATAGCTCCTTTGGGATACCAAAGGCCAATGCTTGGTGTGTGCTTAAGATACCTAAGGATTCTTTTAACGGCAATCAAATGAGTTTCCTTAGGATTAGCTTGAAATCTAGCACACATACACACACTAAACATGATGTCGGGCCAAGATGCGGTCAAATATAACAAGCTACCATTCATAGAGCGGTAGAGAGTTTGATCAACCGGGTTACCTCCCTCATCTAGGTTGAGATGTCCATTAGTTGGTATTAGTGTCTTGATTGGCTTACATTCATCCATCTTGAATCTCTTGAGAAGATCATTTGTATATTTCTCTTGAGAGATGAAGATCCCTTCTCTCATTTGCTTGACTTGAAAATCAAGAAAGAATGTAAGCTCTCCAATCATTGACATCTTGAACTCCTTCGACATCAATTCACCAAACTCTTTGCATGAATCTTCATTTGATGATCCAAAGATGATATCATCAATATACACTTGACAAATGAAGATATGCCCATCAAGCTTCTTGGTGAATAGTGTAGTGTCGACCTTCCCAATGGGGAAGCCCTTCTCAATGAGGAAGTCCCGAAGGCGCTCATACCAAGCTCTTGGGGCTTGCTTAAGCCCATATAATGCCTTGGACAACCTATAAACATGATTAGGATATCTAGGGTCTTCAAACTCGGGAGGTTGATCAACATAGACTAGTTCATTAATAAAGCCATTTAAAATGCACTTTTCACATCCATTTGATAAAGTTTCATTTCATGATGTGATGCATATGCAAGGAGGATACAAATGGCTTCTAATCTTGCAACCGGTGCAAAGGTCTCTCCAAAATCCAAACCTTCAACTTGAGAGAACCCCTTTGCTACTAGTCTTGCCTTATTCCTCACAACAACGCCTTGATCATCTTGCTTGTTGTGGAACACCTATTTTGTTCCAATGACTCTTGCACCTTGTGGTCGCTCTTCAAGAGTCCAAACTTCATTGCGAGTGAAGTTGTTCAACTCTTCATGCATGGCATTTATCCAATCCAGATCTTGAAGAGCTTCTTCTACCTTGGTAGGCTCATAGCAAGAGACAAAAGAGTGATGAGTAATAAATGAAGCAAGTTTTTGTGATCGAGTCATTACACCCTTTGATGGACTCCCTATGATAAGATCTTGTGGATGATCTTGAAGTAGAGGTGTATTTCTATTGACCACTTGAGGAGGAGGTTGTGGAGCATCAACATCTTATGCTTGTACCACCATTTGTTCATGGGAGACATGAGTGTCTTCATTTTCTACTCTCCGATCTTTATCACCATCTTGTGGCATACTTGATGAAGAAGGTGGATCAATCACGTGTACATCATCTTCATCATCTTTTGGCTTGATGTCTCCCACCGGAATATTCTTCATAGCCTCCCTCAATGGTTCATCTCCTACATCATCAAGATTCTCATGTGCTCCTTGGGAGCCATTAGATTCATCAAATTCCACATCATATGTTTCTTCAACTAAGCCGATGGCATGATTAAATACTCTATATGCTTTGGACTTTGATGAGTAACCAATAAGAAAATCAATATCACAACGTCTTTGAAACTTCCCTAGGTGTTGGCGCTTCTTGTAGATATAGCATTTACAACCAAATACCCTAAAGAAGAAGACGTCCGGCCTCTTCCCATTAAGCAACTCATAAGGTGTCTTGCCAAGTAACTTTTGAACGAATAGGCGGTTTGATGCATAGGATGCGGTATTGATGGCTTCCACCCATAGAGCTTCGGGGGTGTTGTACTCATCAAGCATTGTTTTTGCAAGAGTGATTAATGTCCGGTTCTTCCCCTCAACTACACCATTTTGTTGAGGAGTATATGTTGCGGAGACCTCATGCTTGATCCCAACTTCATCACAATAGGCTTCTATGTTTGTGTTGTCAAATTCCTTCCCATTGTCACTTCTTATCTTCTTAAGCTTCACTTCAAATTCATTTTGTGCTCTCTTGACAAACTTCTTGAAGCAAGATGCAACTTTGGATTTATCATGAAGGAAGAATACCCATGTATACCTTAAATAGTCATCAACAATCACAAGACAATAAAGATTTCCTCCCAAACTCTTGTATGTTGTTGGTTCAAATAAATCTATATGAAGGAGTTCTAGCACTCTTGTGGTTGACATGAAAGCTTTTGTTGGATGGGTATTTGCAACTTGCTTGCCGGCTTGACATGCACTACAAAGCTTATCCTTCTCAAACTTCACATCCTTCAACCCTCTCACCAAATCATTATTCATTAGCTTCTTGAGTGAGCTCATCCCAACATGAGCAAGTATTCTATGCCATAGCCACCCAAGAGTTGTTTTGATGAATAGGCATGTCTTCAAGTTTGCATCTTTGGAGGTGAAGTCCACTAGATATAGGTGTTGTATCTAAATCCTTTGAATATCACATGATCATCATCCTTCTTGGATACAACAACCTCCTCCTCTGTAAACAAGCATTGGAAGTCAAGATCACATAATTGTCTAACGGATAGCAAGTTGAAACTCAATGAAGCAACATATAGCACATTGAAGATGGAATGATCATTTGATATAGCCACTTTGCCCAATCCTTTGACCTTGCCCTTTGAGTTATCTCTAAATGTGATTCTTTCTTGTCCATCTACTTCTTCATCTAGTGAGGTGAACATATGAGGATCACCGGTCATATGTTGTGTGCAACCACTATCAATAACCCAATGACTTCCACCGGTCTTGTAGTTCACCTACATACAAGAGATCAAGCTTTAGGAATCTAAACTTGTTGATGGCCCTTCACCTTCTCAACAAGTGACTTTGCAACCCAAATTTTCTTAGGCCTATTCTTGTTGGAAGGACCTAAGAACATGACTTTCATCTTTCCACTAGAATCCTTTCTAAGCATGTAGTGAGCATTGAAGGCAAAAGGTCTAGGGTTGTGGTGGTGGAGTTTGGAACTCATGAGCAAAGTGGCCTTCTTGTCCACATTCAAAACATCTCTTTGGCTTTGGCTTGGACTTATGTTGTTGTTGAGCTTGAGCCTTCTTCTCTTGATTGGCCAAGTACCCAATGCCACTTCTATCTATCTTCATGATGGTATTCATTAGTAGCTCACTTTGAAGATGCTTGCCTCTAGTGAACTTGCTCAATCCAATCTTAAGATGCTCTTTCTCCAACTTGAGCTTCTTGTTTTCTTCCTTGAGAGCATCATTGTTTTTCTCTTCCTTGAGCTTCTTGTTCTCATCTTTGAGCTTCTCATTCTCAAGGATCAAGCCATCATCATGAACAATAGTTTCTAGCACAATAGACTTGATGGTTTTGAGTTCTTTAAGATCTTTCTTAAGCTTTTCATTGTCATTCTTGAGCTTAACAAACTCATCATAATCATTGGCTTCAACCACTTCCTTGCCCTTGCTACTAGAACTTTGCTCAATGCTCTCAATAATCAAGTCATCACATGATGTAGCTATATCAATCTTAACAACATCGTTAGTAGCATCATGTGGCTCATTGGATAAGAATTATTGAGCAATAACAAGATTATCATGATTAACCTTAAGAGTAGTATATTCTTCTCTTAGATTATTGTGGCTAGTGATGAGCTCATTATGTGTCATCTCAAGTTTATCATGTTTATCTTTAAGCTCTTTCTTAGAAGATTTGAGCTCCTTGAGTTTGGATGATATAGCATCATTTGCTTCTCTAAGATCAACACTAGCCTTTTCGGCTATATCACATTTTGCTAAAAGTGCATCATTTTTAGCCTCTAGCTTTTCATTCTTAGCTCTAGTTTTTATAATGATCTTAGTGTATTGTTTTAGCAATCTAGCAAGATCATCATAAGAAGGTGATTCATATTCATCATCATCACTAGCATGCTCATCATCACTACTATCATCATTGTTAGATACCTTGCGGTCACCCTTGGCCATAAGGCATAGGTGTGTAGAGGATGATGGCGGTGGTGGTGATGAAGATGATGAAGAGTTGATAACAATTGCGGCCACCTTCTCATTGTCACTATCATCATCAGATGAGGCACTAGATGAATCAATGTCCATGAGCCAATCACCAACAATGTATGTCTTTCCACTCTTCTTCTTCTTGTGGAAGTCCCTCTTCTTGCCATCTCTCTTCTTATATGGCTTGTTCTTCTTCTTCTCTTCTTCTTCTTCATTACTTGAGTCATCTTTCTTGCCCTTGTACTTGTTCTTGAACTTGTCTTTCTTGGGCTTAGTGCATTGGTGTGCAAGATGACCAAGTTCTCCACAATTGAAGCAATCCATCTTGGAGATTGGCTTTCTTCTAGAGCTAGTGAAGAACTTCTTCTTCTTGCCATCAAACTTGATGCCACTCTTATTGAGCTTCTTTAGCATCTTGGTGGTCTTTTTCACCATGAGAGCAAGACTTTCATCATTAACTTCATCGCCACTTGAGCTCTCATATTCAAGTCTTGCTTTGCCCTTCTCTTGGCTAGCTTTGAATGCTAAGTCCTTATCTTTCTTCTTGGTAGAGGATGAGCCATCTTGTGGTGTGATGTGCATGTACATCTCATGAGCATTGACCTTTCCCAAGATTTGTGTCGGTGTAGCAGTGGAAAGATCACCTTGATGAAGCACGGTCACAATATGCCCATATTTATCAATGGGGAGGACTCTCAAAATCTTTCTTACAACATCGGATGGTTGCATTTGAGTGAGTCCAAGCCCATTGACTTCCTCTACAAGAACATTCAAACATGAATACATCTCATTAGCATATTCTTTAGGAAGCATTTCAAAAGAGTTGAGCTTTTTCATGACAAGATGATAGCGTTCCTCACGCTCACTCTTAGTTCCCTCATAGAGCGCACAAACATCCGACCATAGTGCATGGGCATCTTTGTGGTTCCTCACCTGATTGAACACATCTTTGCAAAGGCCTCTAAAGATAGTGTTTCGAGCCTTTGCATTCCACTTCTCATAGTTCACCTCATCGCCTTGTAGGTGAGTAGCATCCCAAGGTTTTGGGAAGCCATGTGAGGCGGCTCTAAGAATACCAACATCTAGAGCTTCTAGATACACCTCCATGCGAATTTTTCAATAAGAAAAATCATCTCCCTCAAAGATAGGAGGAGGTTCATCCCCGTGAGACATCTTGCTCTAGGCAGTTAAGCCTAAATACATGAGCACGAGGCTCTGATACCAATTGAAAGGATCAAGATGCCCAAGAGGGGGGGGGGTGAATTGGGCTAATTACAAATTTTTTTGCAATAATCAAAACCTATGGTTAGCCCAATTAATCCCTTGTGCCTAGAAAGTGTTTTTATTGATCTAACGCACAAAAGTTTAGCACCCTAAGTTCCAATCCTACTCTAGCATGGTAATTCTAGGAATATAAATGACAAGTAATGAATTGCTCAAAGTAAATGCTTAAAGTAAAGAGAGGAGAAAGAACATGGCGATGTTTTGCTGATGTATTGGAGAGTCACCACTCTCCACTAGTCCTCATTGGAGCACCTGCGCAAGGGTGTAGCTCCCCCTTGAGTTGGGTCATCCATAAGCTCTCCGGATGATCATCAAACTCCCAATCACCACCAAGTCGTCTAGGTGATGGTGATCACCAAGACTAACAAGCACAAACTCTCACTTGACCACAGCAAGCCTAATGAGAAGAGTGGATGCACACTTTGCTACTCTTGATCTTCACTAATGAGGGCTCTCTTTGGGATTCTCAAATCTCAATCACCTCTAGGACCTTACTCTTCTTGGCACTCTCAAACATGTTTCTCAGCTATTGGAATGAGCAAAAGTACCCCCACACATGAGCTGAGGTTGTATTTATAACACCGGCTGAAAAACGAACCATTATTTGCCTCTACGGGGTGACCGGACGCTCCGATCGTGTTGACCGGACACTCCGGTCAGTACACCCCAAACTCTAGTGATTAAGTGTTGACCAGACACTGGCCAGCGTCCGGTCAGCACTGACTGGACGCGTCCGGTCATGTTTTCCCTTCACTGGAACCTTACTAATGTCGACCGGATGCTGGACCCCAGCGTCGGGTCACTTGCTGAGCAACGTCTGGTCAGTAGCCAGAACCTGATCAGCGTCCGGTAAGCATTGACCAGATGTGTCCGATCAGCATTGACCGGACACGTATGATTAGGATTCTCCCTCTCTAGGACCTTACTGGAGTCGACCGGATGCTGGCCCTCAGCGTCCAGTCACTTGACCTCGCAGCGGCCGGTCACTTCTAGACGCTTTCACCTTGGTCAAATGAACTGACCGGACCCTGATCTAGCATCCGGTCACACTAGAGCTAGCGTCTAGTCAGTATTTTACCCTCCATTCACTTCCAACTCTCAATCATATGTGAATGAAGTTTGCTCCATTGGATCAAAGGGCTGTTAAGGAGCTACCTAGTGCTAGATTTAGCAAGTGTGCACCACACCTAACTCACTAGACTCACCTAGGTCAAGCTACCCATTCATACCCCCCTTAATAGTATGGCCAAAGGAAAAACAAAGTTCTAAACTACTCTAAGTGTCTCTCCAACTCCAATCGACACTTAGAACTAGTCTATCCTTAACCTTGTCGTCCAACCTTTGAAAACCAAAACGATTTCCATCGTAGGGGCATGACAACCATAATTGCCCAATCGATCTCCATTACCATGACCTAACTTGATTGCCTCTGCAAAACACACATTAGTCACAGTAATCACGTATTGTCATTAATCACCAAAACCCAACTAGGGGCCTAGATGCTTTAAAGTTCCATTTCATCACCATTCATCTTTTAGTTCTTACTATGGTGCTAGACCATAGATAAGCCGTACCGGATTGCCCGGTGATTTGCGAATCAATGCCCTTAGCTGTGTACCCAAAAAACATATGCCCCGCTTGTACCCTAGGCACAAGCAGGACCAACCCATCACCCTCCTATCATGGGGTCCAGGTCCCCATCCAAACTTGGACTCCAAGCCCCCGCTCCTAAGTCTCGAACTTAGTGTGGTGCAAGGATCTCCACCATCCCCGCTCCAATCAGTCAGCCAGGAAAGAGCCAGAACCCACGATAAGAGAGCAACAAGTCTTCCCTATGTCCATAACCAAGTATGTGCTCAGGATAATAAATTTATGACTTGCCTAGAGACCAATGCAACGGTCGGTACTTAACCGACACAGATAGGGAAAAAGTGTAACCAAGCTATGCCTTGTTGGCTATAGGACACAACCTCTTACACCCACCAATACCCAAACCATATCCCTGCCCGGTCTTCATTTTCCTTTCCACCATTTTCCATGAGTGATCATAATTTTCACCTATTGTGAGTAACGACAGGTTACTCACGCTACCGAAACCCTAAGCATAGCAGCTACTCGTCTTATACTAGTAGGACTCATATGTAAGTATATCTATGCATGTAGTTTTCATAAAATGCATGTAACATAAATGCACATCATATATATATTTAGTAATCATTCAAAAATAGGGGTCATCCACCGGGGCTTGCCTTGGGTAGGCGATGTGTCAACAAAGTCAGCAACAAACAGCTCTAGGGCTCCCTCTTGTACAAGAACCTCCTCCTCGTACTCCTCAATAATCTCCTCATAGTCCTATTCATCCACAAGCACGAACTCTACCAACTCGTGATCTACATGCATGAAATGATGATGCAACACTTAGTAATACGGCAACAACAACTCTTAAAATAAAAATACATCTATCAAGCTACTAAGCTAGTTCTACCAACTACGATGCTAAGTTACCTACTGTTACCACCAACAACTATGAAGCATGACATATATTATCTTAGCAACTAAATGTATTCTTACTCTTAATACCGATTTACTCTATATATGATAAAACACGGGGTACTAGCTACTCTATTTATCAACCTACTCTAGGGCTACCAAAAATTATAGTAAGCATATAATAATCTAATGAGCCTACTGTAAAAATTTCATGGCTAAAGCTATTGCCAATTTGCCACAAAAATTCCTACAAATATTAAGATAAATATTACCAAGCTTTCTAAATTGAATTTATGGATCTATCATTACCACATATAACTGTAAACTAACTACACCATCAGCTAGATAGCATTTTTTGTGAACCTAGCAATTTTTGTTTCACTATTTTTGGACATCTAGAGAATTTACTATTATTTTTCAAAGTTTAGTTCAAAACTAAAATGAATAAACATTCATAACTTCACTGGAAATTAAAAAACCAAATTCCACCCGCGCGGCCCACTCCACTCGGCGCGCGCTTGTGCACCACCGGCGCGGCCCATGCGGGGGCGCATCCCAGCCGAGCGACGATGGCCCGCGATAGGAAGGCCCGTGCGCACTGGTACTTTTGCTAAAATGCCCCTACTCTAATGCCGAATCCAACTGAGGTCCACAGCACTATTCCATCAGTCAGCCTTCTTACAATTCCACCGCTCCCCCTTTCCTTCTTTACCATGGCCATACCCTCAGGCCCCCGCACGTGCACCAGCGCAGCGACGCTGGCACCGGGTGGTTACGTCATCTAGACTAGACCTTCCCCGCCCTATCTACGAAGTCGATACCTTCCTAGGCATGAACTTGAAGCACTAGGTGAAGAAAGCATGAGCTGGGACACCGTAGTAAAGCCGGTCCATGGTGGCAGAGCTCCTGCACTGAAAACAGTGACATTCCGGTGAGCTACAACAACACCGGAGAAGTTGGGGTAGCGAGTGAGTTCAAGGAACTCACCACGGACACATACGACGTGGTGGTTAGGTCGAAAGCGGCCCGAGCCGAGCTGGCCACATGCGCGCGGATGGTGCGGTGGTGCCTCATGGTGGCAAGACTATGTTAGGGGTGGCTAGGCGGTGGTAGCAACTTGGCAAGGGTGCATAGGGGGATGAGTAGGAGGAGGCAAAGTTGGCGGTGCAATGAATTGAACGCGAGCAGCACTGGAGTGGGGACCTTGCCATTGACGCGTGCCATGATGGTCTTAACGACCCATGGAGAGGAAAGCTCCAAATTGGAGCATGGCTAAGTGAGTAACACCACACGATGGGGTCAGGTGGCTGGCTGACTACACCGTGAAGCCATGGACCAAGCTAATTGGATCGAGGTGGCTCCACCAGGCCAAATTGAGTGGCACGGGTTTGATGACCACGGTGACAAAGGAACAGGGGAAGACAGGCATGGCTTGGCTCATCACTGCCATGGCGAGACATGGCTGTCAACTCGATGCACAAACACACACGAGCTATAGGGCGATGGGGGACAGCAAAACGTGCTCCAGACACAGGCTGTATGGCCATAAATTGCAAGCCGATGACGGCAGCTCAGTCCCGCGTGCCGTAGTGGATGGCGTCAGTTAGCGTAGCATCGCATCGAAGCAGATGTGATGGCAATGCAGGTGGGGCAAGCCCACGCGTGGCAAGGCGACGTGTGGGCAGGGCCATGTGCCGGCCATAGTAGGCCAAGTGTGGCCACATGCGCATGGTACCACACAGGCGAGCACGAGGCAACAGAGCGGCTAGGCGGACGTGACGGCGGTGGCAGAGCGCATGCGAGCGACTTCACATAAGCGGTCGCGGCTAGCAGTAGCGCGGTGACGCGATGCATGGAGTTAGCGACACGACGAAGCTACGGTGGTGGACTAGCCAGGGCAGTGGGCCTGCTATGATGGCGGTGGTGGCCGTGTGGCTAGGTCATCGGGCACGGCATGCGTGTGCGTGCGTGAATTGCGTGCTTGAGGTGCGGCAACGACAGTGCGACCTGTGCGGCAGTGCGCATGTGCACGCCAGGACAAGCCTGCGCTGTGGCACCGAGCTAACCCGAAGCCTGGTGACGACTACCAGAAGCTGAAGCGGCCAAGAACGTGCCTTGCACGCTTTTTAAAGCATCCCAAAAGTCCATCTCAGTGATCCAGTTGCTAAACCACCTATTTAACACTTGAGATGGTATGTCAAGCTACTAGAAGAAGCCCTAAGACCATACCACTACTTAACCCGATCCTCCTACAAAAATTGCTGAACTTAGCTTCGTCACAGCGTTTTCCGACTTAAGCAATTTGACTAAGCCTTAATTGGTTCGCGTCAAATTTGATTTCTAAGCTATTCGATACGCTAGCTAGTGAATTCTGTTCTTGACCGCAAGTATTTCATCATCACCTACGAAGCTTAAACTTCAAACTTTATTAAAGTTTCGTATATGCGTTCTATAACATTCCCGTTCAATAAAAAATCATTTAAAACCCTAAGTGATGTAACGTGACATGAAATATACAATTCGTTTCGTGTTTTCGATGAACGTTTCAAGTTACGTACATTGCTTTTCAACCTATATTACACACATTTACACACAAGTATGATGCTCATATAGTGTTTTAGCAAAAGATTGTACAGTGTAATACTGAGGGTGTTACAAAGATCATGATGATGGTGTGGTGACCATGATGATCAAGTGCTTGGACTTAGAAAAGAAGAAAGAGAAAAACAAAAAGCTCAAGGCAAAGGTGAAACTTGATAGGGGATTTTTGGTTTGGTGATCGAGACACTTAGCGAGTGTGATTACATTAAGGATAGATGGTCATACTATTAAGAGGAGGGCTCTTATCGGACAACTCGATCATCTAGTGCCACTAGGTGTTGAAATACTTGTATTGCATTTTAGGCCAAGTGCACAATCGGTAAGAAGTGAATAACCTTTGAAAAATGATTGTGAAAATGCTAACACACTTGCACGTGATGGTGAAACACTTAGAGTGTTAGCACATTTGCGGGTTAGGCGTGTGATGCCTATTAGCGCGTGAACCTCCAAGTGAGTGAATCGCCATAATAGGGACTAGCTTACCGGCAAACAAGTGAACCTCAGAGGAAAAATCATTGTCTTGATTGTCTCCTTGGTATTCATCGGTATTCATTGATTGATCACTTGCCACGGTGGTATACCTCTCTACCACTCTCTTGTATTACATTGTGTCTTTACTTGTGTAGAGCTTGTGGTAGTAACAACTAGTTAGTATAGCTCTTAATTATAGTTCTCTTGCTAGCTTGCTCACCTTGGTATAAATTAGTGACTTAGCCTTGTTGTGATATACTAGAGATCATAGATTTTAGAATTGGGTAGGTGGCTTACAACACAAGTGTAGTGCTAGCATAAAATTTGCTTTGCCATCTTATTTACTAATCACTTTTCTTAGTGTTGTTGTAGAATTTTTAATAGGCTATTCACCTCCCTCTAGCCATTAGGACCTTTCAAGTGGTATCAGAGCCATGGTCACCTTGATTTAAGGCTTAACAATCTTAGGTGTCAAAATAGTTTAAATCAACAACACGAAGAAGCCACCATAATTTGATGGCTCCAACTATCCCTATTAGAAGGCTAAGATGACAACATATATTAAGTTAATCAATAGGAAAGTTTTAAAGGTGGTGGAGACCAAGATTGAGATTGCCAATGAGGAGGCTCCCACTGTCGCCGAAGAAGTATTGCTCTGAAACAATGATATTGCTCTTAGTGCCATTCATGATGCATTAGATGGGAGAACATTTGAGCAAATCAAGAACATTGAGATGGCTCATGAGGCATGGAAGAAGTTGGAGGAATCATTTAAGGGTACTCAAGCCATGAAGGGTGCAAAGACATACATTCTCAAGGAGAAGTTTGCAAGCTTCAAGATAAAGAAGTATGAGAGTGTGCCAGAGATGTTCCATAGGCTTTAAGTGCTTGTCAATGATATCAAAGCACTTGGAGAAGAAGTGAAGGACAATGACTTCTCCCACAAGTTCTTAAGATGCTTATCATCAAGATTTGGCATATTGGTCACTATTCTAGTGAGGAGTGGTTTGGACACCATGACATCAAACCATATGTTGGGAGATGTGATGACCAATGACACATATAGGGATGATGATGAGAAGGAAGAAAAGAAGGAGAAGAAAGATGAGAAGAAGGATGATAAGAAGAAGAGTATGGCATTCAAGGCCACATCATCCAAGGCCAAGGCAAAGCAAGAATCATCAAGTGAAGATGAAGACTTGAGGTTTGATGAAATGGATGATAAGAAGATGGCTCTCTTTGTCAAGAGATTGGCAAATTCATGATGAAGAAGGGCTATCATGCTAGAAGAAAGAAGTCTTCATCCAAGAACAAGGAAGAGTCAAGAAGGTGCTTCAAGTGTGGAAGCAAGGATCATCTTATTGCTCAATGCCCATACAATAGCGATAATGACGATGATGACAAGAAGAGCAAGAAAAATGACAAAAAGAAAAAGAAAGAGAAGAAGGACATGATGATCTTCAAGAAGAAGAAGAAGAATGGTGGTTCATATGTGGTCACTTGGAATAGTGATGCTTCCTCAAGTGATGATGACAAGACCACCAAGAAGAAGGCTCTTGCAAGTATTGCTATCAATGAGAAGCCTTCTCTCTTCAACACTCCATCATGCTTCATGGCTAAGGCCACTAAGGTACAAACTTGTGATAATGGATGTGATGAGGAACATGATAATAAAAGAGAAAGTGATAGTGATAATAATGATGAACCAACTAAAGATGAACTACTTAACATGTTAGATGATGCTAAGGAATATTTTAATATTAAAAGAACAGAATGCAAAGACTTGTGAAAGGAACTAAAATCCCTTAAGCAAGCCTTTGATGAGCTCAATAAATCTCATGAGAGGCTAGAGGAAGCCCATGAGAAGCTTGACAAGGCTCATAAGAAGCTTGAGAAAGCTCATTCCTCTCTACTTAATGAGCAAAATGAGAAAGAACATGTTGTAACATGTGATGTAGGCTTAACGTATGATATAATTAATGAATCATTCTATAAGCCTATCATTGTTGCTCCTACTAACCTTTCTTGTAGCACATCTACTTCTACCTCATCTAGTAGTGATGGTTTCACTTTGTGATGCCTCACTAATGGTTGAGAATAAGATACTCAAGAAGGAGGTAAAAGAGCTTAATCACACCTTGGCTAAGGCCTATAGTGATGAGGACCGCTTTCTTATATGCTTGGGTAGCCAAAGAGTTTCTCTCTACAAAAAGGGATTGTGCTATATCCCTAAGAAAGGCAAGGCGTCCTTTGCTCCTCACAAAACTAGTTTTGTGAAGAACAATGATCAGTTTTGCACTAGTTGCAAGCAAGTTGGTCATATAGAGCAAAAGTGCATGAAAAAGAAGTCTCAAGCCAATATATCCTCAATTAAGCTTGATTCTTTCTATGTGCTTACCAAGGGTACTAATGGTGTGAAGGCTACATTCATTGGTGCACCATGGATCGATTCAAAGAAGAAAGCTATTTGGGTGCTAAAGAGCTTAGTGACTAACCCTTAAGGATCCAAGCAAGTTTGGATACCTAAAAAGAATTGATCTTCTTTTGTAGATTAATTATAAATCTAGAGGAAGGCATTGGGTTCTTTACAGTGGGTGCACACAACACATGACCGGTGATGCAAGAATGTTCAACTCAATCAATACCAAGGGCAATGATGGTTATGATAGTATCACATTTGGTTGCAATGGCAAAGGCAAGGTCAAAGAGCTTGGTAAGATTGCAATATCCAATGACATGAGCATATCCGATATGTTGCTAGTTGAGAGCTTGAATTTTAATTTGCTATCCGTGACTCAATTGTATGATCTTGGATTCAAATGCATATTTGGAGTAGATGATGTAGATATCATAAGTGTGGATGGCTCTAACTTGATCTTCAAAGGCTTTAGATATGAGAATCTATACATGGTTGATTTTAATGCTAGTGAAGCACAATTGTCAAAATGCTTGTTCTCTAAGTCTAGTAGGAGTTGGTTATGGCATAGAAGGCTTAGTCACATTAGAATAAAGCAACTGAATAGATTGTTCAAGTATGACTTGGTTAGAGGCTTGAAGGATGTTGTGTTTGATAAGGATAAGCTTTGTAGCTCTTGTCAAGCCGATAAATAAGTTAGAAACACTCATCCTAAGAAGGTCATAATGAGCACTAGTAAAGCATTTGAGTTGTTGCATATGGATTTTTTAGGCCAACATAATACACTAGCATCGGTGGAAACAAATATGGCTTTGTAATAGTGGATGACTATACAAGATACACTTGGGCTTTCTTTCTAGTGGACAAGAGTGATGTGTTTGCAACTTTCAAATCATTTGTCAAAGGCACTCACAATGAGTTTGAAACAACCATCAAGAGAGTTAGAAGTGACAATGGTAGTGAGTTCAAGAATACTAAAATTGATGAGTTGTGTGATGAATTTGAAGTTAGACATCAATTCTTGGCCAAGTACACTCCATAATCAAATGACCTTGTTGAGAGAAAGAATAGAACATTCATTGATATGGCAAGGTCTATACTTAGTGAGTACAATGTGAGTCAATCCTTTTGGGCCAAAGTTATCAATATGACTTGCTATTGTAGCAACCACCTCTATTGTCACCCCTTGAAAGAGAAGACACCATATGAGCTCTTAAATGGTAGAAAGCCCAACATTGCATATTTTTGAATCTTTGGTTGCAAATGCTATATCTTAAAGAAAGGCACTAGATTGAGTAAGTTTGAGAAGAAATGTGATGAATGATTCTTGCTTGGATACTCCACTATAAGCAAAGCATATAGAGTTTGGAATTTAGCAAGTGGTACTCTTGAGGAAGTTCATAATGTGGAATTTGATAAAACCAAGGGTTCCCAAGATGAGAATGAGAACTTGAAAGATGTTAGAGGCATTCAATTTTCAAATGCCGTGAAGAACATGGATGTTGGTGAATTGAGACCTAGGCAAGTGATTGATGAAGAAGATGATCAAGTGTAAGTGCTCTCTAACTCAGATGTACAAGTTGATACAAATGAAGCAAGTACAAGTGGCTCTCATGACAATGTGCAAGATCAAGTGGCTAGTATATCATCTCAATCCAATGAACAAGCAAGTGCAAGCAACAATGTTCCTATACTTCAACCAACTAATATTGCAAGAGATCATCCATTGGACACTATAATTGAAGACATTTCTAGAGGTGTACAAACAAGATCAAATTTGGCTTCATTTTGTGAGTATTTCTCATTTGTGTCATCCATTATACCAAAGAAGATAGATGAAGTATTAAAGGATATTAATTAGGTGAATGCAATGCATGAAGAATTAAACAACTTCACAAGGAATCAAGTATGAGAGTTAGTGGAAAGACTAAGAGGACAAAATGTGATTAGAACCAAATAGATCTATAGAAACAAGCAAGATTAAGATGGGATAGTAGCAAGGAACAAAGCAAGATTGATTGCACAAGGCTATACACAAGTTGAAGGTTTTGACTTTGAAGAAACACACTATAAGAAATGTGTAGGTTTATGACATTAATGGCATGACATTAGGTTAAAATATCACAAAATCAACTAGTTTATGACAATTTTTCTAGAGGCTTCTCAACTTAGTGACTTAAGTGAATGTATGTCACAAAAAATGTCTTAAAGCTAGTCCAGTTGTATATTGTGACAATATTTGCCACGTCATAAAGAGTAATTTACAAGGATGGTGTCTCAAATGATTTTATTGATTTTGCTAGCATTATTATCCATGGTGGCATGCGGGTCCAACTACCAAGACGGGTCTAGTAACACCCCTAAGTGTTGATCAAGGTCATTAATCCTAAGGGGAATTTCCTATGTGCCATTAAAAAAGATCGTAATGCCCTGTGTGCCTCTAAAAAAGTTCAGCGGTCTTTAGCGCCACTGCTCTAACTTTTTCGTGCCCTCCATGCCACTTCTGTCAGTTTGGGCTCTAACGCCGTCAAACTGCAGGTGTGAAAAGACAAAAAATACCCTTAAGTCTAAATATGTCATTAATTTTTTGAGCATCTTAACGACTTCAAATGAAAAAACTCAAAACTAGAAAGTTGTAGATCTCGTTGAGATCTCATTGAGATCTATAATATTATTTTTTTTGCAAAATTAAATAAAAATAATTTTTATATGAAAATTATAGATCTCAATGAGATCTATAACTTTCTAGTTTTGAGTTTTTTCATTTGAAGTCATTAAGATGCTCAAAAAAATTAATGACATATTTATACTTTAGGGCATTTTTGTCTTTTCACACCTGCTGTTTGACGGCGTTAGAGTCCAAACTGATGGAAGTGGCATGGAGGGCATGAAAAAGTTGGAGCAGTGGCGCTCAAGACCGATGAACTTTTTCAGGGGCACACATGGCATTGCGATCTTTTTTAATGGCACACAGGGAATTGTCTCTTAATCCTATCCATAATCATATATCATTGTAGTAACCGGCAAGTTTAAAAAATCAAGATGTATATAAAATATAAAAATATTATTTATTGTTAATTGTTTGCAATAGAAGATAAAAATACACACAAGTGGGTATATATGAATAACAATAAATAGGTGTTATAATATAAGTGGCTGAGTTGGGTATTAAGATAATAAGTAAATAAAAATACATTTATATATACACACATATCTTATTTTTAGTGTGAAACTCAATCGTGCCAAATGTACATATATATTTTTATCTCTCTGCTTGTATGGATATAATTGTTTGTACACATGACAAATTGTTTTCTGATTAAAGGTTTAATTAAAAAAATAAAAAGAAAATGCCACGCACACAACATAGAGATGAGGAGCGGCGAAAAAACCACTATAGTAAAAAGTGCTTAAACAATATCTAACACAATAGATGAATGGTGTATAAATATGTATATAAATATATACATGTATAAATATGTATACCGTGTGTTGTAAAACTGTTTAAATTGTATACAAACTTGACCCCTGCCAATATATTTTTTCTTTCTATAAATTGACATACTTATATGTTATAGGTATTTGCATATGTATATAGTTTATATATGCATAAAATAAAATAAAAATAGAAAAAAGAAACAAGGAGAAACACACGCAGACCATTGCCCATGAAGGCCCAATGCAGCCGAAGACCATCCGTTCATCCCTACCCTACACGGTCTTTCTCCTCCTGTCCGCTCTCTCTTCTCTTCGTACTTGTCCCTTTCCCCGACGCGGACGAGGCGACACCCGACCCCGACCCAGACCCAAACCCTAGCACCTAGCAGTTCAAGGCCGCGGCCGGCGGGCGAGGCGACGTGCGGCTGTAGCCGCCGGCGGGCACGCGACGTCGCGACTGCTGCTGCGCTTAGGGCTGGGCGGTGGCGCGGAACCCGTCGGCGCGGGGCTGCGAGCAGCGGCTGCGGCGGCGCGAGGGCGGGGCTGCGGCAGTGCGGCCTGCAGGAGGCCACCGAGGAGCCAACGGCCGGCCGGCCGGTGCTGCAACTGCCGCGCTGAGTCGGCCGCCGTTGCCACCACCATAGGGTTTGGCGACAGCTGTCAGCTGCCGGAGTCTGGTGCCCCCTCATTGCCGTGCTCCTCCGCCTACTTCACGCCCAAATCTGGTATCTGTTGTCATGGTGAGCTCTTACTTCTGATGGATTTGTGCATGATTGGGGATCTAGGGTTAGTACTACTGATGGATTTGCGCATAGACGTACAAGTGATTGGCATTCTAGATTAAACTCGTATAGAGCAATCCTACATATTTGCCATTAGCAATTTGCCACTGGAATTTGCAATTGAAATTAGAAGATGGCGTTGCAGCAGGCCTTCTAGATTAAACTATTTGGGCTCTTATGTATTCAAGTATCCGATTTAATAAATCCATGCTGTCAGAATAGTGTTTTACTCGTTTGATTTTATTTTTTAGTGCAATTTACAATGAAAAAGGTCGAACCTGTCATAATCAATATAGAAGCCTATAGTTATGTAATCCCAGGGAATCAAACTTAAATAGAGGAAGCTGTGATCCTTGGTCAATTATTACTGAACCTTAAACTCGTATGGAGTAGTTGTTTTTTTCCCTGAAGTGGTGCTTGGTTAGAGACAACAATGGTGGTAAAGCAGCAAATCTGCTTCTCTAGGTTTCCTGAGCGTAAACTCTTGCCCATTTGGGTAATAAATGACCATTTATTTTGAATATACGCAGTATAAAACAGATCTATAATTTACTTTTCTACTAATTTCTTTCTGGTTAAATGCTTTTGTTTTGCTGTTTTTTTTGTCTTTATATCCAGATGACATCAGCTGTATTAGTGAGGTTCAATTCCTTAACGTGATCATACTAGAAAGACGATCCAGATATTGGATGCCCTCTAGCTATTTATTCCAGCTTTATTTAACTGCTCTCCGATGTCCCCCCTTGCGAAATCTTCCTTTTTTTCTGGTGCTTGTGTGCTTATGCTTCGTTTGGGCCTTTGTGTTTGATCACTGCAGGACGTGAGCAACATCTGGGAAGGTCCCTGACCATCAGGTTTATAAGATCCTGCTTCCAATTTCTTATCTGCATAGATGTGTTCGTGTTGTTTGGGGATACCTGCTGCTGCTTTCAAGCTACTGGAATATGCTAGATTTAAACATGTGTAAAGCATAATGCAAGCTCTCCGACACCGCTAGCCGCAAGCTTTTCCTGCAGCCGCAAGAACTCAGCCAGCATTTTAGAACCTTAGAACTACTAATTCAACCGTGAACTTAGATAGAAATTTTCTTAGAAGTGAAAATTTTATTTGTGCACTATGAAGACCTGTAATGAACTATGACTCTATGAGTGGTGTGCATTTGTGACCTCTTTAATGCTATCCTCATAATTTTTATTTGTGAGAATTGTGACCCCTCTTCCTTGCTGTGCACCTGTGATGTTCTCATGAGATATAATAAGATATAAGTTACTAGTTTGGTACCTGTCAAACTGCCTGTTAAAATCACTAGTTTTGATTGGTTAATTGTGAGCAGTTCCCAATGTTACATTTGAACAAAATATCTATGCCTGCTTGTTGGTGTGTACCGTACTTCTTACATTTCAGTTTTTCATATCTCAAATTAGTAAATGGAAACAAAATAACAGTACATTTGAACTATTTAATTGCAATTTATGCAACTTCTGGGCTCTTGATACATGCTGTTGTGTGTTTGCTCTTTTATGCAGGCCTCTGGTTGTGTGCTGTACTCCGCTATGCCTACTGTAGCGCCTCCAAACAGGTATGCTTCTGTGCGCTCTCGTGCATTAGTGTACTGAACAAATTAACCGTTTTATTTATGCTCGAAGTGTACTGAAGCGTGATCTTTCAGCTTGTGTGCTTGCAATGCACTGAACAAATTAAGCACGATCTTTCAGCTTGTGTTCCTGTATTAGTAGATTTGACTATGCAAAGTTACTATTTTTTGAAAATGTAATGTTTCTATTATATCTCTGAACTTGGGATGCTGCTGCCTTGCTACGGATGTCCCCCCTTTAATTGAATATGCAAAGTTAGTGTATCAGCAGATATATATATCAGAGAAACACTATGTATTTGTGGGATTAATTTTTGAGTAAGTGCTAACTTAGATTGAAGCAAGGAAGGCTAAGCTGGAGTTCGGGCTCTTGTTTTCCCGTTAAGAAAGGAACAAAGGTTTTACCAGGATTCATATTGATAGACTTAGAAATGATGTAGATAGACTTAGATGTTACCTGTGACGCTGTATTTTACTTGAGACTTTTCCCTGTGTGCCCTTATAAAAGATCGTAATCCCCTGTGTGCCCCTGAAAAAATTCAGCGGTCTTCAGCGCCACTACTCCAACTTTTTCGTGTCATCCATGCCACTTCCGTCAGTTTGGGCTCTAACGCCGTTAAACTGCAGGTGTGAAAAGATGAAAATGCCCTTAAGTTCAAATATGTTATTAATTTTTTTTGAGCATCTTAACGACTTCAAATGAAAAAACTCAAAACTAGAAAGTTATAGATCTCGTCGAGATCTATAATTTTCATATAAATTTTTTTTTTCATTTAATTTCGCAAAAAAAATAATATGATTTTTCTAAGATATATTAATCATATCAAATCATATTTTTTTTGCGAAATTAAATAAAATTTTTTTTTATGAAAATTATAGATCTCGACGAGATCTACAACTTTCTAGTTTTGAGTTTTTTCATTTGAAGTTGTTAAGATGCTCAAAAAAAAATTAATAACATATTTGAACTTAAGGGCATTTTCGTCTTTTCACACCTGCAGTTTAACGGCGTTAGAGCCCAAACTGACGGAAGTGGCATGGATGACACGAAAAAGTTAGAGTAGTGGCGCTGAAGACCGCTGAATTTTTTCAGGGGCAAACAGGGGATTACGATCTTTTATAAGGGCACACAGGGAAAAGTCTCATTTTACTTTCTAGGATATATGATTTTTTTTTTCTGAATGGCATTGTGTAAAAGATTCGTACATGTTAATTGTTGGTTGTTTATTTATTAATATGATCAAGTGCATGATTTGTATTCTGATATGTGTTTCTGGTCGAGTGGGTTGTATGACTGTTAAAATGGGCTTTTGTGTACGAATCTGCCATCTCAGTGCCACATCAACATTTATTTATTCCTACCTGGCATTTGTTGATATGGCAAGATGCAAGAACCCGTGACTTCAAAATCAATTGTCATAAATTTTTGTGACTTCAAAATCAATGTCATAAATCTATGACATTAATATATAAACGTCAAAAATAGCCATTTAAGGCACATGGTCTGTGACCCATCCTTTTTTGTCATCTAGATGTCATAAGTGTTGATATGTGACATATATTTTAGATATTATGACTTAAATCAAATGTCATAAACCGTCACATTTCTTGTAGTGATATGCCCCGGTTACTAGATTGGGAGTAATTAGAATCTTACTAGCCTATGCTTGTGTCCACAACATCAAGCTCTATCAAATGGATGTCAAGCGTGCATTTCTCAATGGTTACATCAACGAAGAAGTATATGTTGAGCAACCTTCTAGTTTTGAAGATGACAAGAAGCTCAACCATGTGTACAAGTTGAAGAAGTCATTATATGGCTTGAAGTAAGCATCTAGAGCATAGTATGAGAGGTTGAGCGATTTTCTACTCTCAAAATGGTTCATGATGGGCAAGGTTGACACCACTCTTTTCACCAAGAAGATTGGCAGGGACTTATTTGTGTTGCAAATCTATATTGATGACATCATATTTGGATCAACCAATTAAGATTTTTGTGAAGAGTTTGGCAAGATGATGGCTAATGAGTTTGAGATGTCCATGATTGAAGAGTTGAGTTACTTGGTCTTTAAATCAAGCAATTAAAGAATGGTACATTTGTGAGTCAAGGTAAGTACATCAAAGATATGCTCAAGAAGTTTGATATGAATGAAGTTAAGGCCATAAGTACACCAATGGGAGCAAATGACAATTTAGATAGTGATGCAAGTGGCAACATGATGGATCAAAAGTTGTATCGGTCTATGATTGGAAGCTTATTCTATGTAACCGCATCAAGACCGGACGTCATATTTAATGTATGCATGTGTGCAAGATTCCAATCCTCACCAAGAGAGTAATTTGAAGGATACAAAGAGGATATTGAGGTACTTAAGCATACACAAAATGTTGATTTGTGGTATCCCAAAGGAGCAAACTTTGAACTAGTTGGTTACTCCGACTCGGACTATGCGGGATGCAAGGTTGAAAGAAAGAGCACTTTGGACACATGTTAATTATTGGAAAGATCACTTGTTTCATGGTCATCAAAGAAGCAAAATAGTGTTGCATTATCAACCGCCGAAGTCGAATACATATCCGACGATAGTTGTGCACAAATACTTTGGATAAAGACCACATTGAATGACTTTAGAATCAAGTTCAAGAAAGTGTCATTGCTATGTGACAATGAGAGTGCAATCAATCTTACCAACAATCCGGTTCAACATGTAAGAACAAAGCACATTGATGTCCACCACCATTTCATAAGAGATCATCAACAAAAAGGGGACATTTCAATTGAGAGTGTAGGCATCGAAGATCAACTTGCCAACATATTCACCAAACTATTGGATGAGAAGAGGTTTTGTAAGCTAAGAAATGAGTTAAACATATTGGATTTCTCAAATATGTGTTGATGCACCCCACTTATATGACATGCCTCTCATTCGAGCAATTCAAGGTAAAAGTTAATTGGCATAGCATATATCCTTTGCTAAAGACATGTTTAGTGCATCTAGTCATTCCTCATGTTGTATAGGCTTATTCATGAAAGTCAAATGAATTTGATGCTTGTATGGTACCACTATTGGTTTTATGCTTGACTTGATCTAGTGGTAGCATATGACATGTTTGTGGGCTTGTGAACCTAGTGTTTGATCTAAAAAATGAGCTATAAGTGTTTAACTCGATATGGTACAAGATAACCCTTGAAATGAGGTGTGAAGATGCTTGTCCTGGATCAAACAGTGTTAAATATCTTTGGCAAGTGTTCTAGATTTGAGCTAAATTTAGAAAAATGATCCTCACCCTATTGATGACATTGGTAATCTTAACCTATCTAAAATTGAATCTTTGTGATCATTTGATGACAAAGGAGAAGAAATAATATACAAAGATAGTGAAAAGATGACAAAGGGGGAGAAATATGAAAGTAAGGGGATCAATTAAAATTTTGAGCACACAAGTAGGGGGAGCAAGCTCATAAACTTGATTGATGCATTTGAATGTGCATTTCATATCTTTGCTTGCATGGCACAAGTTTTAAATTAAAATTCTATGCTTGTGTGGTGTATGCTAGTTGTAGGTTTGAATGATGAAATAAAAAACTAACATTCATAGGTTGAGTAACTAGACTTGTGTTTATATTATGAAAACTAGACCCTTGCTTCTAATGTTGATCTCTCGAGGTATTCTAGTTTTTATGAATGTCTAGTTACTAATGGTGCTAAGGATGACATATTGGTGCACTCCGATTGGTATCACGCTTTAAAGATCCATCTCTTATACCTTAGTATCATTTGGTAGACATTGCCCTTCCACATTTTCAATCCATACATATGTGCAAGCTTTAATCCAAACTCTTAGCACATATGTAGGGAGAGCTAATGCTACTATTTGGAGTTCATGAAACTTGTCCATATCTTTACACATGGTAAATATGCTTAGGCAAGCAACATGGATTCAAATGAATTTCAATTTATATTTTTGTGAAAGGGTTATCATCAATTACCAAAAAGGGAGAGACTGAGAGCTCTAGTTTGATTTTGGTGAATTGATAAAACCCTAAGTGCTAACCTAGTTTATCTAAGTGATCATGAGATAGATAGCACTATTCTAAGTGGTGGAGCAATGGTGAAGATCATGACGATGGTGTGGTGACCATGATGGTCAAGTGCTTGGACTTGGAAAAGAAGAAAGAGAAAAATAAAAAGCTCAAGGCAAAGGTGAAACTTGATAGGAGCTTTTTGGTTTGGTGATCGAGACACTTAGCGAGTGTGATTACATTTAGGATAGGTGGTCATACTATTAAGAGGGGAGCTCTTATCGGACAACTCGATCATCTAGTGCCACTAGGTGTTGAAATACTTGTATTGCATTTTAGGCCAAGTGCACAATCGGTGAGAAGTGATCAACCTTTGAAAAATAATTGTGAAAATGCTAACACACTTGCACGTGATGGTGAAACACTTGGAGTGTTAGCACATTTGCAAAGGTGGTGAAAAAGATGAAGAAAAGGAGGCGTTGTCGAGCTTGGGGTGCTGCCAAGGGGGCACCGCCACCCCCTGTCCGATGCACCACCACCCCTCGGGCGGTGATCGGTAGAGGAGGCCAAGAGTAGAGGGTTGGCCGGGGGGCACTGCCATTGTGTCCGGTGGCACTATCACCCCTAAGGTGGTGCCCACCTGGACATGATAGAGCAAGGCTAGAGCTGAGGCTGGCAGCGGAAGGGGCGGTGTGCACCGCCACCGGTAAGTTGGTGCACTGCCCGGTCACCGCCGCGAGGAGGGCAGTGCCACCACTGTTTTTCACTCGAGAGTGAGGGATGATGAGCTAGTCACCGTCATGGTCACTGCCGTAGGGAGGACGGTGCACCACCTCTTTTATCTAGAGAAGGGGTATTTGGGCAGATGGTGGGGTGGTCACCGCCACCCTGTCCAGTGCCCCAATGGCTAGTTGTTAGCCGTTGGGATGAGCACCGCCATGTCCGGTGCTAGGCATCGCCATGTCCGGTGCCTTCACAGAAAGCTGCTCCAAAGGGGTAACGGCTCTATTTGCTTGTGGGCTTATAAATAGAGCTATTGGCCGGCTTTGGTCACTTTCTTGGCACTTCTAATAGCTGCATACACCCTTTGAGAGCTGAGCACACACTCCACTCATTTGCACACTTGATTTCATCATCTTGAGTGAGATTATAGAGCATCTAGTGATTGCTTAGTGTTCTAGCATCTTGTGACACTAGTTGGGTGATTTGGGCTGGTGGAGTTCTTGTTACTCTTGGTGTTTGCCGACACCTAGATGGCCTGGTGATTGGTGGATCGTCAAGCGGAGGAAGGTGATTGTCTTCGGCTCCGATCATTGTGATTGTGAGGAGTTCTTGTTCCTTTTCCAGCGAAGCGCCAAAGACAACTCAAGTGGATTGCACGTGGCTTGTGGATCCCCATCTTGTGTTGGTTGTGCGGCACCCGGTTGCGGGTTAGGCGTGTGATGCATATTAGCGCGTGAACCTCCAAGTGAGTGAATCATCATAACGGGGATTAGCTTGCCGGCAAGCAAGTGAACCTCGAAGGAAAAATCATTGTGTCTTGATTATCTCCTTGGTATTCATCGGTATTTATTGATTGATCACTTGCCACGGCGGTATACCTCTCTACCACTCTCTTGCATTACATTGTGTCTTTACTTGTGGTAGTTGCAACTAGTTAGTGTATCTCTTAATTGTAGTTCTCTTGCTGTGCTCACCGAGGTGTAAATTAGTGACTTAGCCTTGTTGTGATATACTAGAGATCATAGATTTTAGAATTGGGTAGGTGGCTTGTAAAACAAGTGTAGTGCTAGCGTAAAATTCGCTTCGCCATCTTATTTACTAATCACTTGTCTTAGTGTTGTTATATAATTTTTAATAGTCTATTCACTCCCTCTAGCCATTAGGACCTTTCAACCTTACCCGTGTTTCATTTGTTGCTATAAAGAATCATAGAAACTATTTTTTTACCATGACTTTTTCCCCCTTGTAGAGACCATGTAGATTAATGAACTTCTTATTTCGACATCTCAGTTCACTGTATATAGTGAAAATTTGGTCACTATAATTATTTTTTGATTTTTTTTTGGGGGGGGGGGGGGGGGGGGCATGTGCACCCCTGTTCACTGTGCTAGTGGTGGTGGTGGTGCTAGGCGCCGTGTCCACCCTGGTGGTGGTGCTGCTGCTGCAGCCCTAGGCGCTCCGGGCCAAACCGTTCCGCGTGCCTGCTAGGGGCGCCCTACCGCTGGCGTATGTGGTGAGTGCACGGCGCCGCCATGGAGACCGCGCTCCACGACGGTGTCGTGCCGTTCGGGGTGGATGAGGAGGCCAGTGGAGTGGTCATGCCATTCGGGGTGAATCTGGAGGCCAGTGGGGCCGTCGTGCCGTTCGGGGTGGATGAGGAGGCCAGTGGACGCGGCTGGCATGCCAGATCTGCCGTGCCCTCTATATTATCTAGCTAGTTCTTCTGACCCACACGAAGGAGGGTGTCATATATGATGAAAATTTGGTCATTATAACTATTTTTTTTTAATTTTTTGGGGTGCATGTGCACCCCTGGTCACACTACAGCTTCGCCCCTACCGCGAAGGGAAGCGAAGGAGGGCATCCATGGCTCTGACTGTCAGTGAAATCAGTGGCAACCGCGAAGGGAAGCGAAGGAGGGCATCCATGGCTCTGACTGTCAGTGAAATTAGTGGCAGATCTAGGATTTTAATAGAGGGTATGCCACAACAAAAGTTTCATATGCGTTTCGAAAAAAATCATTTCCCAACTCTTAAATAATTGAAAATTCTGCATTGCAATTCGGTTTATGAGCAAAATAACATGAGTCTTCAATATAAAGATTAAATTGTAAAGTTGCATAAATAAACCAATATAAATAGTCCAAATATCATACTAACAATTCAAAATGTGCAAGAAAAAGCTTGCAATACTAATGGTTGAAAATATGCATAGAATACATAAATCACACTCACACGAGGCACTGAGACGTGAGATAAGAGTTGAAAAGTGTTTTAGAGAATGCAAAACCTCTTGCTACAGTCTCTCCCAATTTGAAGGCGGGAGAGTAGCTACGAGAGATTAGGTTCAGATATTGTAGAAGAAACAAAACGACAAAAGTGCATATTTAGGGCTTGAGTGGTTGGCTTCCAAAATATATCAAGCCGAGGATTTAGCGAGCCATGATTTTGGCTATTGTCTGGTTTGCTATCAAAACTTGGCAACCTCTCACACTTGGCTTGCCAAATCCATAGTAAAATTTTTACCCAACTTTGACTTGCTAAATTTTTGACATGGCAAATTTTGACGGCAAACCAATCAAGCCCTTACATCTTAAGATTATATTACCTACTTGCCTACTACTCCTACATCCGCCTCTACCGCTCGGAGATAGGACGTTACTGGCCACCAGGCGCTCGGCCTCACAGCGACAGGGCATCAGCCATGGGGTCGTCGTTAGTTTTCATAGCATGGCCCGTCGGTGACTCGACTCGTCGGTGCATGCATGCGCATTGGTGCAGTTGCATGTGCGGGCGCCTGGTGACATCGTCGCACCGGGTCGATCGAGCAGCAGCAAGAGCAATCGGCATTCCGCTGTTGGCATCGATCGAGCATCGAGGCGTCGCCCTGTGGCTGTGGGCCGTGCGGATGTGATCGAGGTGGCGTGAGGGAGTCCAGACGCCTGGACGGCGGCCGCTATCGATTGTCTAGGTAATTTTTTTACGCATGCATATGATGTTGTGAAAAGCTCGGCTACACCACACGGTACGCCAGTGCATATCAGGCATACCTGCTGGATCCGCCCCTGACAACTGCATGTCCAAACTCATGGCACCCAGGCCAAGGGTGTTTGGTTTCCCGGCAAGTTTTGTCCATGTCACATCCAAGACACTAATTTACAGTATTAAACATAGAATTACAAAACTAATTACATAGATTGAGACTAATTTGTGAGACGAATCTACTAAGCCTAATTAGTCAATGATTTGACAATGTGGTGCTACAGAAAACATGTGCTAATCATAAATTAATTAGGATTAATAGATTTATCTCGCTAATTAGTCTACTCCTGTGCAATTAGTTTTAAAATTAACTCATGTTTAGTTCTCCTATTTAACATCCGGACATCTGATGTGACACGGACTAAACTTTAGCCCCCTGGATTGCCCACCATCTCACGATGCCACTGTGCTTCTCAGCTTCAGGCCCTGTTGCCTGACGTGTTACAGTCCTTTCTCCCCGCAACCTTGTCATCCTCTGCGTTTAGATCCAGAGGCTAAAGTTTAGTCGTATCACATCGGATGTTCGGATGCTAACTAGAAGGACTAAACATGAGCTAATTATAAAACTAATTACACAGGAGTAGACTAATTAGCGAGACAAATCTATTAAGCCTTAACTAATCCATAGTTAGCAAATGTTTACTGTAGCACCACATTATCAAATCATGGACTAGTTAGATTTAATAGATTCGTCTCGCAAATTAGCCTCAATCTGTGTAATTAGTGTTTATAAGTTGGATTACAAGCTAGGTTGTTTTTAGTACCTAGCAACTTATTTTAAGGTAACGCTCCGTTTAGGGTGTTCGAACGCTCCGTTCCCCCATCGGACACATCGAACCACCCACACAGACAAAAGTTCTGCTCGCTCCCGCTCGCGCCGGTGCCCT
The DNA here is from genome assembly GCF_019320115.1 of Miscanthus floridulus. Taxonomy (NCBI): domain Eukaryota; kingdom Viridiplantae; phylum Streptophyta; class Magnoliopsida; order Poales; family Poaceae; genus Miscanthus; species Miscanthus floridulus. The sequence continues at coordinate 55,627,726 of NC_089587.1, read as the reverse complement.
CGCCCAAGCAGATTCGCCCCGCACACTATAGTGGATCGACGGCACCGAGGCGTAGGGCCAAGCCACCGTCTTCGTTGCCTAGCTCTTCAGCCACGTTGGCCTTGTCCTTCCTCACCGCCATCCCCGAGCTACAGCTCCCAAGTAGGCCTGCCGCGGCTGACTCCACCATGATGGGGCGTCTCCATCTGACTGCCACGGCCGCCTCCACCTCGTTAGGGTGCCGCCATCTACTGTCGCGGTAGCCTCCATCATGTCGGGTGCTACGATATGCGGTCGTGGCCGCCTCCACCGCGTCAGTTCGCCACGCCTCCCGTGCCATGTTGCGCTGAGAAACATGTGTTGCAAACATATATTCCAGATGTTTCAGAGCTATGTTGTAAAAGTAGATCGGGATGTTGCATATGTTGCAATAGTTTGTACACGTATGTTGCAAGCGTCTTTTCCTAATGTTTCATCTGTTTTTTCAGACGTATGTTGCAAGTGTTTATCTATATGTTATATATGTTTCACACGTATGTTGAAGTGTTTTATCTGGACGTTGATTATGTTTGCAATGATTTTCAAGTGTTTCAGCTGTCTTCTTTTATATATTGCAAGTATTACATCTGGATGTTTCAAAAGTAGATTGGGTGTTGCACATGGGATGCGCGTGGAAAGCGGGAGGGGGAGCGAGCGGTCCCCGCATGGGCGCGCGATGTAGGCGACGTCCGGGCAGTGTGGGTCCCCGCATGGGCGTAGGTGGGCGATGTACGAGCAGTGCGTGTCCTTGCATGGACACGTGAAACGAGGTGTGGAAATAGACTGTGGCCATAGGCGTCAGTCCAAACGTCCAAACGCTAGCAGTGCCATTATTTTATTGATCTAAATAGGGTCTGTCGGGTTCATAAACCTAGGGTCCCTCGCGGACCAGCTTTCCAACAAAGACTCGGCCCAAGCAGACAACGCGCAACTCATGGGCCGGCCCAAGTATCTAAATAATAGGCCAGAAGGGCGATCCAATAACCGACCGGAAGGTCTGGCCGAGAAGGAGCGGCGCCCGTTTTCTGACTCTAGCCCACCTCTCCGATCGGAGTGCTCACTTCGGTCTCCAGCCCGCCCCCAGACGGCCTCTCCGACCGGAAGGCCTGGCCAAAGCACTACTTCCGACTCTGACCCCACGTCTTCGACCGGGGTACGCCAAAACCCTGCTCGCTGCTCTTCTCCGACTGGCGCAATTAGAGCCGACTGGGACCAACCGACCGGGGACGCCCACTCAGAAAGGACCAGGGAACGAATGAAGAAAGCAAGGCAGGGCACATAAGTCAAACCACGATACTAGAGACCGTACCCTGTACACCTGCAGAAACATTACTCTGCAACCTCCCTGGCACGACAGAGCCCAAACAGTGTTATAGGCGCCGACATTTTCCCTACCTTATTGTAGCGCCGTTAACTCCCATATGGTAAGGCTCTCCCCACATGCCTCTGGGCATCGACACTGTTGTGGGCGCCAGCATTTACCGTACCGAGTGAACATGGTAAAACTCCTCACATGTCTCTGGGCATCAACAGTATAGCAGGTACCGACATCTGCCATACCCGAACAAGATGACATAACCTCCCACGTGCATCTGACATCCAACAGTGTTGTGGGCGCCTACCATCATCTTGTACCCACCGGCGTGGGTAGCAAGACTTAGTAGAAAACGTACTCCCTCCCTCTCACTTGTAAGGCCGTCCCCTTCATCTATAAAAGGGGATGCGCTCCCTTAGGTTCATCCAAGTGATTCTAGATTCATTAGATCGTTCAAGTTCACTAGTTCACAACTACAGAACTGCTAGGTTCAAACCTTAAGCATACGATTAAACACTTAGCTCATAGCGGGGCTCCTGTCACTCTTGGCCCTTCCGACCAGAGTCCGACCAGACCTCTTGTACCCCCCATCTTCCTCATTCTCGTTTGTAACCCCACTACAAACTTCGAGCACCTAGGCTCAGGAATAAATTCACCGACCGACTCAAACTGTACGTAGGGCACGTTGCCTAAACCAGTATAAACCCTATGTCATTGAGTGCTAGGCCACCTTCGATCATAACGTATGGCAAAACTACAAATATTTACTTGTTGGTCACTTTCTACACCGACAAACCTCGCTGTGAGTGATATGCATACTGTTATTTACTCTCTATTTACTATCTCCCGTTGATTATCTAGAGGGACCATATTGACTACATCACAGATACCGTACGATTGGTTCCCCTATGGTCTCACGTCCCCTGCGAACGCGTGCGCTTGGGGGTTCTAAAGGACGCAGCTGCCATCCCCCCTTATGTCCGAATTCATGGGAATGGCGAGCTATGCTCCTACCACTTTCCATGAACTCCTGGATGACGAGGGTGAGAGCGATGGCTCCAGCATCGACAACATGGCACCTAGCCATCGTCCATCCTAGGAGTGCGCTATGGCGGATGCTCCAGGATAGCCGTCGGTCGTTGTGGAGTCTGCACAAACTCACACCCCTCTAGACCCGTGTGTGAGGGCCCTTGTGTTTGCACAAGGGCACGCCGAGGAACTACGACAACGGCGATAGAACCAACCACTGCCTACGCCGGCATGCTCGGTGCAGCACGTTGCGCCCCATGCGCATAACCCGGCGGGCGTCGCCCAGGGTCACGCCCGCTAGGTCCAAAATAATATCATGAACGAGGGGAGCGATCTCCTGTAGTTTGCTTGGGCTAGCTAGAACATCGCTGCTGCAGCAATGCTTCTGCGCGGTGTTCCCGAGCCCATCGACTCCTAGGAGCGAGCGGTCTACCAAAACCTTCGAGTTCTGGTAGAAGCCATCACCGTTCAACAGGCAGAAAGCTCCGCATCGTGACTCTGATGCGCGCCCTCTCTCCCCACCAGGGAGCGGGGATGTGCCAGATAGATCGCTCCATCCGCTCGCCGCTATAGCCGCCAGGTGTGGCTCCGGAGGCAGCAGCTACGCCGTAGTCTGACTTGGCGCCTGCTCCGCACTAATCGCCGGTACACGAATGACCCGGTCCGCACCAGGACGCTCGCAGCATCGTCAACAACCGGCATCAGGTCTGGCATGAGGATGACATCCACCGGGCGGTGGTGAGAGCAGGCGACATAGAACCCAGCCAAACCATCAAGGGGAGCGGTGAAACATGCCCTAGACACGGTCGTCGGCCAGACGACTAGAGTCCCAACCCTGAGGGTCCGGTACCATGGGCCTTTGACCGGTGTATTCGGAGAGCGCCGTTCCCACAGTGCTTCTGACCGCCCACCAACATCACTAAGTACACCGGGGAAACAAACCCCTTTATTTGGCTCGAAGATTTCTGGCTCGCCTGTCGAGCCAGAGGGGTAGATGATGTCTATTTCATCATTCAGTATCTCCCCATCTGCGTGGGGGAACATGTTCGGGCATGGCTTGAATTCCTCCCGCACGACAGCATTCATGACTGGGCGGACCTCAAGAGGGTCTTCGTTAGAAATTTCTAGGGGACGTATGTCGGTCCCAGAAACTCCTAGGACCTCAAGAGTTGCCAGCAGGATCCTAGCGAGTCCCTACAGAATTACATCCGTGGGTTCTCCCAACGATGCAACTCTCTCCCTGATGTCGTCGACGTGGACATTATCAGCGCATTCCTCTCCAGGATGACATGCGAGTCCCTGATGCACAAGCTTGGAAGCCTGAAGCCCCGTACCACCAACGACCTGCTTAACGTCGCCACTAACCACGCCTCTGTCGAGGAGGCGGTCAGAGCAGTCTTCAATGGAGGCCTAGATAAAGGCAAGGCCAAGGGCACGAACCAAGACGAGGGCCCCTCCACAACGAGGGGCAAGAAGAACAAGAAGGATCGACGCTGATAAGACAACACTGCGTTGGTCCCCGTGGCTGATCGCATGGGCAAGCAGCCCCAATAGGGACTGCCTAACCACTTCAACAAGCTCATGGATAGTCCGTGCACCAACCACGCCTACCCTATCAAACACCTCTATAAGGACTACGAGCTCCTCAAATGTTTCCTACGACAGGCCGATGGGCCGAAAGATGGAGATGACAAAGAAGCGGCAACCAAGAAGGGAGGCACGGCGGGCAAGGACAAAGATGGCTTCCCCGACCCTGAGGAATACATCATGATCTTTGGTGGATCCGACGCCATCTGGACCAAGCGCCAGCACAAGGTGCGCTATAGGGAGGCATGCGCCGCTGAGACGGCCGTCCCCTCCTTTCTCAGCTGGTCAGAATCCTCGATCACCTTTGATCAGAGGGACCATCCCTCCCACATCGCGAGACTAGGACACTACCTACTATTTGTCGATCCCATCGTCTGCAAGAAGTGCCTCACCAAGGTGCTGATAAACGGAGGCAGCGGCCTCAACATCCTCTACGTCGACACCCTCAATGCCATGCACATCCCCTGGTCGGAGCTCCACCTGGCGGGCTCTCTCTTCCATGGGGTGATCCCAGGAGCGTAGGCATACCCACTCAGGTAGATCGACCTGCCTGTCATGTTTGGCAACCGAGCCAACTTCTGCTCAGAGGTCCTCACCTTTGAAGCAGTAGACTTCCTAGGGTCCTACCACGCTATCTTGGGATGGCCATGCTATGCCAAATTCATGGCAATCCCCAACTACACCTACCTCAAGCTAAAGATGCCGGGACTAAATGGCGTCATCACCGTGAGCAGCGCCTTTTTGCACGCCTTCATGTGCGACTGTGAGCACTTCGAGCTCGCCACCACGGTCATCAACTCATCTGAGCTTCCATGGCTCGGGGAATCATTGACCCCGGCAGTCCCAAACTACAACAAACCAACCTCCTCGATGGCCTTCTGCCCGCTTGAGGAAACTAAGGTGGTGGAAATCAACCCCACTGACCCAACCAAGACGGTGCAAATTGGGACCCAGCTCCTGCCAAATAGGAATATGAGCTCATCAACTTCCTGCGTGCCAATTATGATGTCTTCGCATGGCAGCCTTCTAACATGCCAGGCATACCATGGGAGGTCGCCGAGCACGCACTACGCCTCATCCTAGGCTCGAAGCCTGCCAAGCAGCTCCTGCGCTGTTTCAACAACGAGAGGCGCAGGGCCATAGGCGAAGAGATCGCCAAGCTCCTGGCGATCGGATTCATTAGAGAGGTATTCCACTCCAACTGGCTTGCCAATCCCGTTCTTGTTAAAAAGAAGTCCGAGAAGTAGAGAATGTGCGTTGATTATACTGGCCTCAACAAAGCGCGTCCAAAGGATCATTTTCCTTTGTCGCGCATAGACCAGATAGTCAACTCCACCTTGGGTTGCGAGATCCTCTCCTTTCTGGATGCCTACTCGGGCTATCACCAGATCACGATGAAAGAGTCTGATCAGCTCGCAACCTCATTCATCACCCCGTATGGTTCATACTACTATATAACCATGCCTTTTGGCTTAAAGAATGCTGGCGCCACCTACCAAAGGTGCATGCAGCAATGCTTCACCAACCAAATCGACCCACTCGATCAGCATGATGAAAGCTCTAGTTTGGTTTTCGTTAATTGATGAAACCCTAAGTGCTAACCTAGTTTATCAAAGTGATTATGAGATAGGTAGCACTACTCCAAGTGATGAAGCAATGGCAAAGATCATGACGATGATGATGGCATGGTGATGATCAAATGCTTAAACTTGGAAAAGAAGAAAGAGAAAAACAAAAGGCTCAAGGCAAAGGTATAAAATGTAGGAGTTATTTTGTTTTAGTGATCAAAACACTTAGTGAGTGTGATCACATTTAGGATAGATAGTCATACTATTAAGAGGAGTGAAACTCGTATTAAAATGCGATTATCAAAGTGCCACTAGATGCTCGAACTTATTGCATATGCATTTAGGATCTAGTGGAGTGCTAACACCCTTGAAAATGTTTATGAAAATATGCTAACACATGTGCACAAGGTGATACACTTGGTGGTTGGCACATTTGAGCAAGGGTTAGAAACTTCACCGGCGGAGTGTCCGTCCATAGAGTGTGGACAGTCTGACGGTGCCACCGGCGCTCTTTACAGAAAAGACAAAGGTCACTGAAAGTGACTAGACGCTGGTCTCAGTTGAACCGGTGCGTCAGCTTAGCTACTTTCTTGGTCTTCAAATCAAGCAAATGAAGTATGGCACATTTGTGAGTCAAGGCAAGTATATCAAGGACATGCTCAAGAAGTTTGGAATGGATGATGCTAAAGCTATTAGCACACCAATGGGGACAAGTGGAAGCTTGGATAGTGATGCTAGTGGCAACATGGTGGATCAAAAGATGTATCGGTCCATGATTGGAAGTCTACTCTATGTGACCACATCAAGGCCGGATGTGATATTTAGTGTATGCATGTGTGCTAGATTTCAAACATCACCAAGAGAAAGTCATTTGAAGGCAACTAAGAGAATATTGAAGTACTTGAAGCATACACAGCATGTTGGATTATGGTATCCCAAAGGAGCAAGATTTAAGTTGATTAGATATTCAGACTCTGATTATGCGGGATGTAAAGTTGAGAGAAAGAGCACATCGGGCACATGTCAACTATTGGGAAGATCACTTGTGTCTTGGTCATCAAAGAAGCAAAATAGTGTAGCACTTTCAACCGCCGAAGCGGAGTACATTTCGGCCAGTAGTTGTTGTGCACAATTACTTTGGATGAAGGCCACTTTGAGTGATTTTAGAATCAAGTTCAAGCAAGTGCCATTGATATATGACAATGAAAGTGCTGTAAAGCTCACCAACAACCCGGTTCAACATTCAAAAACAAAGCATATTGATGTCCGCCATCATTTCATAAGAGATCACCAACAAAAAGGGGATATTTGCATCGAGAGTGTGGGCACCGAAGATCAACTTGCCGATATCTTCACCAAGCCACTTGATGAGAAGAGGTTTTGCAAGCTAAGGAATAAATTGAACATACTTGACTTCTCCAATATGTGTTGATGCACCCCCAATTTATATGACATGCCTCTCCTTCGAGCTATTCAAGGTAAAAGTTGATTGGCATGGCATATATCCTTGCTAAGGACATGTTTAGTGCATCTAGACATATTTCACATTTGCATAGGCTCATTCATAAAAACAAATGAATTTGATGCTTGTATGGTACCACTATTGCTTGTATGCTTGAAATAATCTAGTGGTAGCATATGACATGTTTTTGGGCTTGTAAACCTAGTGTTTGATCTAGAAAATAAGCTATAAGTGTTTAACTCAATATGGTACAAGATAACCCTTATTTGGAGGTGTGAAGAAGCTTGTCCTTGGATCAAACCGAGTTAAATATCTTTTGCAAGTGATCTAGATTGAACCAAAATCAAAAAATGATCCTCATTTTACATGGTTTCACCCCAACCTATCTTAATTTGAGCTCACCTTTTGTGCTAATTGTTGACAAAGGGGGAGAGAAATTCACAAAGATAGTAAGATAGGAGGAGAAAACAAATGAAATGACATTGTAAAGAGGAGAAAACAAATGAAATGACATTGTAAAGGGATCATAAAAAAATGCACACAATTAGGGGGAGCAAGCTCATAAACTTGTATGTTGTATTTGAATGTGCATTTCATATATTTGCTTGCATGGCACAAGTTTTAAATTTGAATATCCATGCTTGTGTGGTGTATGCTAGTTATAGGCTTGAATGATGAAATGAGAAACTAGCATGCATAGGCTAAAGTAACTAGACTTATGTTCATCTTATGAAAAACTAGACCCTTGCTTCTAATGATTGATCTCATGGGGTATTCTAGTTTTTGTGTATGTCTAGTTACTAATGGTTCTAAGGATGGTATATTGGTGCACTCCGATTGGTATCACGCTTCAAAGGTCCATCTCTTATACCTTAGCATCATATGGTAGAAATTATCTCCTATATTTCCTATCTAAGCATATGTGCAAGCTATAATCCAAACTCTTAGCACATATGTAGGGGGAGCAATTACTACCATTTGGAGTTCATGGAACTTGTCCATATTCTTTTACATATGGTAAATATGCTTGGGCAAGTAACGTGGATTCAATTAAATCTCAATTCATATCTTTGTGAAAGGGTTGTCATCAATTACCAAAAAGGGAGAGATTGAAAGCTCTAGTTTAGTTTTAGTTAATTGATGAAACCCTAAGTGCTAACCTAGTTTATCAAAGTGATTATGAGATAGGTAGCACTACTCCAAGTGATGAAGCAATGGCGAAGATCATGACGATGATGATGGCATGGTGATGATCAAATGCTTAAACTTAGAAAAGAAGAAAGAGAAAAACAAAAGGCTCAAGGCAAAGGTATAAAATGTAGGAGCCATTTTGTTTTAGTTATCAAGACACTTAGTGAGTGTGATCACATTTAGGATAGATAGCCATACTATTAAGAGAAGTGAAACTCATATTGAAATGCGGTTATCAAAGTGCCACTAGATGCTCTAACTTATTGCATGTGCATTTAGAATCTAGTGGAGTGCTAACACCCTTGAAAATGTTTGTGAAAATATGCTAACACATGTGCACAAGGTGATACACTTGGTGGTTGACACATTTGAGCAAGGGTTAGAAACTTCACCGGTGGAGTGTCCGCCCATAGAGTGCGGACAGTCCGACGGTGCCATCGGCGCTCTTTACAGAAAAGACAAAGGTCACTGAAAGTGACCAGACACTGGTCTCGGTTGGACCGGTGCGTCCAGTTAGTAGCAGCAGAGGGCGCATGGTTCGGTCTTTGACCGGACGCTGGCGCTAAAAGTGACCGGACTCTGGCAGGGTGCATCCAGTCAGTGCTGACGTACATTGACGTGGGGCGTATAGAAGAGACGTTGAGTGAACGGACGCTGGGTGAGTCCGGTCGAGCATGACTGGACGCATCCAGTCATGAAATGTCACGTTTGGAACCTTACTAGAAACGATCGGACGCTGAGATCCAGCATCCGGTCACGTTCTAACTGATGCGTCCGGTCATCACTTGACCGTTGAAATCGGGCGATCGGCGTTTGAAGCCGATGACACGTGGCGCACATCACACGACTAGATGCTGAGGTCCATCATCTAGTCAATCTGACCAGAGCGTCTGGTCTACCCATGTTCAGTGCAGTGAGGAGCTCAATGGCTCTATTTTGTGGTGGCTTCTATTTAAGCCCTATGGCCGGCTCAAACTCACTCTCTTGACCATTTGCATTGACATAGCAACCTTGTGAGCTTAGCCAAAGTCCTCCCACTCATCTCCATCATTGATTCATCATCATTGTGAGATTGGGAGAGAATCCAAGTGCATTGCTTGAGTGATTGCATCTTGAGGCACTTGGTATTCGTGTTTTGCTGTAGATTTCGCTTGTTTGCTCTTGGTGGTTGCCACCACCTAGATGGCTTGGTGCAGCGGTGGAGGATTGGCATGAGTTGGTCATTGTTCGTGGCCATCTCCGGTGATTGTGAGGGGATTTGTACCTTCCCTGGTAGAGAGCCAAAAGGTAACTCTAGTGGATTGCTCGTGTCATTGAGTTACCTCACTTGTGAGTAGGTTCTTGCGGTGTCCAATTGTGTGGATGAGATTCGTACAACACCTCTTAGCTACCGAACCATCAAGTGTTGGTCGACACAACGGGGACTAGCGTGCCGGCAAGCACGTGAACCTCAGGAGAAAAATTGGTTGTCTCTTGTCCTTTGGTATTCTTTTGGTAATTGATTTAGTATTCATCTTGTGATTGGTTCACTCCTCTACACGGCGGTATAATCACCCTACTCACTCATTTATATTCTTGCAAACTAGTTGTGGTAAGCTCTTTAGTGTAATTAGAATTGAGAGCTTGCTTTGTTATTTTAAGTTCATATAGTGGAGCTCTTTAGAGTAGCAAGTTTGAGAGCTCTAGTGAGTAGTAACTTTGCAAGTTGTGTGCCTAGTAATCATTGCAACTAGAATTGTTGGATAGGTGGCTTGCAACCCTTGTAGAGCTAGAGCAAGTTTGCATTTTGCTATTTGTCATACTAATCAAATTGCTCTAGTTGATTTATAGATTTTTAAATAGGCTATTCACCCCCCCTCTAGCCATATTAGGACCTTTCACATGATCAAGCTGAGTGACTAGGACCAACGATCACCGTCTATGTTGATGACATAGTGGTCAAAACGACTCTAGCTTGTGACCTGATCACAAACTTGGCCGCAACATTCGTGAACCTCCGAAGGTTCAACATCAGGCTGAATCCTGAAAAATGTGTTATCGGGGTTCTGAAGGGGAAGCTGCTAGGATACATTGTGTCCGAGTGCGGCATTGAGGCCAAACCCGAACAAATCACGACCATCTCCAACATGGGCCCCATACACAATGTCAAGGGCGTGCAAAGGCTCACCAGCTGTCTGGCCACTCTGAGTCGGTTCATCTCTTGGCTCGGCGAACGAGGGATGCCACTCTATAAGCTCCTCAAAAAGATGGACGCCTTCGTCTGGACTGAGAAAGCTTAGCAAGCTTTGGAGAGCTTCAAAGCATCCCTGACGTCTGCCCCGATCCTCGTCGCTCCCAAACAGGGAGAACCCGTTCTCCTCTACATCGTGGCCAACAACCATGTGGTAAGCACCGTGCTGGTCGTCGAAAGGGAGGAGCCGGGACACCACCTTAAGGTCTAGTGGCCCGTATACTTCGTTGGGGAAGTACTCACCGACCCTAAGGTCTGGTACCCCTAGGTGCAAAAACTACTATACACTATGCTAATGGTGACCTAGAAGCTCTGCACTACTTCACCAACCACAAAGTCACGATCATCACTTCATACCTGCTCGGGGACATCATCTACAACCGCGACACCGTGAGTTAGATCTCTAAGTGGGCACTTGAACTCATGGGCCATGACATGAGGTACATCCCCCATACCACCATTAAATCTCAGGCTCTCATGGATTTTGTCACCGAATGGACAGAGGTGTAGCTACCGACCCCGAACGCCACCCATGAGTACTGGACAATGTACTTCGATGGGTCCTTAATGGCACCTAGCTCAGGGCTAGAGTGGTTCTGATCTCCCTAGATGGGTGTAGGCTCCGCTACGCCATCCGCCACCACTTTTCAGCCTCAAACAACACCGTGGAGTATGAGGCCCCCATCAACGGACTACGCATTGCCATCGAGCTTGGTGCTACGCGACTCTATGTTCGTGGTGACTCAGAGCTGGTCGTAGATCAGGTCATGAAGGAGTCCTCCTACAAAAGCCCCCTCATGGCAGCATACTGCCAAGAGGTGTGCAAGCTCAAGGATAAATTCTAGGGGATCGAGCTACATCACGTCCCTCGAAAGGACAACGATGCCGCCGATTTTCTTACAAAATTGGCCACTAGGTGGGAGCCGTCCCCAAGCGAGGTCTTCATCAATGACGTCCATGAGCCGTCCGCCTGCATCCTAGAAGGTTCGGTCCAGACACACCCCAACGCCAAGCCAGCGCCTGTGGGGGTCTGACCCCAATGCCAAGATAGCGCTCAGGGTCTCCAATCCCAGTACCTCGATGACGACGTCACCCGCCAACGACGTCGTATTTGCACTCGATCAAACTGATTAGCGAGTGCCGCTACTCGCCTACCTCCTCGAGGAGGATCTCCCATCTGAAAGGACTAAAGCCCGACGTATTGCTTGATGCGCCAAGACCTTCGTCACGCTCGGTGATGAACTCTACAAACGGAGTCCATCGGGGGTGCTCATGAGGTGCATCCCCACCAACCTAGGGAAGCAGCTCCTCCTCGTTGTCCTTGCCAAGATTTGTGGACATCACACGACCCTAAGGTTGTTGGTCAAAAAAGCCTTTCGCTAAGGTTTTTACTGGCCCACCGTGCTATGAGATGCAGAGGAGGTCATCCGCAGGTGTGAAGGATGCCAGTTCTACTCTCGGTAGACCCATTTGTCAGTGTAGGAGCTCTAGACCATCCCCATCACCTGGCCATTCATGGTCTAGGGCCTCAATATGGTGGGACCCCTCAAAGGGGCCCAGGCGGTTTCACTCACCTACTCGTAGCAGTTGACAAGTTCACCAAGTGGATAGAGGCCAAGCCCATCACCAACATCCGCTCGGAAGAGGCAGTCAAATTCTTCCTCGACATCATCTACTAGTTTAGCGTTCCCAACTGCATCATCACTGACCATGGGACTAACTTCACTAGGAAGAAGTTCCTAGACTTCTGTGGTGGATACAGCATCAGAATCGATTGGGCCTTAGTTGGACACCCACAAACTAACGGATAGGTCAAGCATGCCAATGGCATGGTCCTCTAAGGGCTCAAGTCATGCATCTTCGATCGACTCAACAAGTACGCCAGACGATGGGTCACAGAGGTCCCAGCAATCCTCTAGAGCCTGAGAATGACCCCAAACCGATCCATAGGGTTCACACCCTTCTTCCTGGCCTATGAAGCTGAAGCAGTACTGCCCTTCGACCTCGACCATAGTGCCCCAAGAGTGAAGGCTTTCGACCACGACCGAGCCATGGAGGCTCAGCAAGACACAGTCGACCTGCTCGAGGAGGCCTACGAGATGACTGTCATTCGCTCCACTCGCTATCAGCAAACTCTCCGTAGGTACCACAAAAGGAAGATCAGGGGGAGGATCCTCAAAGTCAGTGATCTCGTACTCCAAAGGACCCAATCAACAAAGGAAAAACACAAACTCTCTCCACCATGGGAAGGACCCTATACGGTGACCGAAGTGATCCAACCAGGCACCTACCAACTAGAGGGCAACAATGGCAACATTCTCACCAACACTTGGAACATTGAACAACTACGTCGCTTTTTCCCCTAAATTTAGTCTTACCGCCTTTTTAGTCAACACTTGCTCCTATAAAGCACCCTAGCCCGAACACTTTTAGCCCGGGTCGCTCGGGGGCTCCATGAGGGTACAATACTAAATACTACCTCTCTTTTTTACTATCACATGGTAACAACTTTGTCTCCGAGCGGAAGTGCATTCCATTGCTTTGATTGCCCTATGTGACTTTGTTCTTACTCCTAACCGAACGCGCCCCGCCACAACCTACGGTTATGAGCAGCTGAGCCCCGTGGGCCATGCCCAAGTTCTTAAAAGCTACAACCTACAGAACTAATAGGCAGGTGCGAAAAGAAAGGATAAAAACAAAAGTTATGCTAGGATAAAAAACAAGGAACGAATGGTGGTTCTGTCACAAAAGCAGAACTAATGTATTCATTAATACAAAAAAACTATTCACATAGGGGCTCACCCATGAACTCAACTGTTACACTTTCTAACTACTTCCACTCCAAATACTACTACGGCCGCTCGACGACATCACCTGACACCGCCGGACATAACCACCGCCATAGGGGCCCCACCTGGTTTTGCTCCCTCGACTTCGGCAAAGCGCAACGGGTATCTCAAGGGCGTCACACCCATAGATACTCAGTAGAAGAGCATGGAGCTCTGGACCTTCTCATGTAGTCGAGGCAGCTCCTAGGCAGGGATGCTGCCACCAAGGTATGGCCACCGTGGCTGGAAGAGATCTCACCAAACTTTATGAACCAGGCAACCAGAGCAGTTGTAGACATGGAACCCTCCACCAGCATGATCCTGGGCAACTTCCCCTCTGATGAGGCTCGCCCGGTGAAGATCCAAAAAAAATCCACACATGGCTCCATCCCAAAAAGGCCTTGCAGATGAATCCAGCGTGCCACCTCCTTCGACGGAAGCTGCCCCTTCTCAGGCAAAGACGACCAGCACCACCTTCGGTAGCCCCTAGCTCGACATCATGCTTCGGATTCATGAAAGGATCTGTAAGTCCTCCCCTTCGCTTACCCTCTCTCTCACTTAGGAACGACCATGGCATACAAGCACTCTCAGTGAGGAGGAAGGAGGAGAGGCAATAGTTAGAGAATAGGCAAAGGACTATGATGAAAAGCCCTCTCTCTCACCCTATTTAAGGAGGAAACATGATAGCTAAAGAGGGGCAAAAGATCAGCGCAAAAAACTCTCTCCCTTCCCCCATTCATTGCAGATGGGAAACGATGGGACGCACCCTGACTGATGAGACGCACACGGACTGATGGAACGACGCCTGGTCAGATGGAACAGTGCTTAGTTAAATAGGATGTGGCCTAGGTATGGCCCACCACTATCGCACGCCAAGCATGGAAACCAAAGCATCACCACGCACAGGCAGCTCTCCACCTCCCTAGGTGGGACTTAGAAAAACCTAGATAATGGGATCTCCGCCAGGAAAGACCATCAGGCATCCTAAGTCGATCGAACGGCTCAGGATAACACCAAGAAATAGGTAAGGAGCAAAGGGACGCCCCATGTAGGCCATGCCGACTCCATTATGAACGATGAGCATGGGTCCCGATCGGGCATTTCTGACTGAAGCTCTTCAAACCCCATCACTCGAGTCATCAAGGTAACACTATTGACCCCCGCTATTTCTTTATAATCATCTCATACATCCATACGTGCATTCATCCCATACGCCCGCCAGACAATTCAGGCCCTGAACCGCCCGGGGGATCAGGAACTAAGCATCGCACGTGCAGTGAAATGCATCACAATGCTCCGTGTTGTATCATGAAGCAGCAGTTGCCTCATTCAACATGAGCAATGACCGACCAGGGTTCGAAAGCCGCCCCATGTCAAACAGAGCCAGGGGAGAAAATGTAGATGAGCCCCATGCGGCCCTCGCCCGGTCTGCCCCAAAGTAGATAGGGTCATCTCAACCTTCTCATTCGATCCTAAACCTCTCGCCAAGCCCATAGAACTCCATCAAGGGGAGGCCAGTAGGCCACCTGGGTTAGTCTCCGGAATGACACATGCATCTACCGGGTTGCAGGTAAAGGAGCAGTGAAATGTCATAAGAGGTCTATGTTGACCCTGTGATGAACGATGAACCCAGATTCCACTCGATCATTGTGGGGGATATACCCCCGGGTACCACAAGATGGTACATGGGCCGCACCATCCGAGGTGGCCTGGCCCGTAAGATCAAGGCGTGCATAGCAAGATTACAAGTTGTACTATATATTGTAATAGTACCAAATAGGATACTTTACTTGTAACCCTCCTCCTCCAGAGTATATAAGGAGAGGCAGGGGTCCCCCTCAGGGACAGATCATACAGTATACATCTCAATACAATACACCAAAGACACAGGACGTAGGGTATTATGTCGACCAGACGGCCTGAACCTGTCTAAATCGCTGTCTCTGCGCCTTGTGTCACCATCTGGTTCCAGATCACGCGCACCGTCTGCCGATAATCTACTACCTTGGTCATACCCCTAGGTAGACTGCCGACCATATTTCGTCGACAGTGGCGCGCCAGGTAGGGGGTGTGCGCTTGATCCATGGCGAGCCAGATGGACCTCAAATCAACAACGCGTTCTCGTCGTCAATCTCGTGGAGATCCATCCCGGTCCACGACGACGATTCATCGCTGCTACACCAGCCCCTGCGACAGCAGATCCGATCTCGGAACCACCTCCGAGGTCGTTTTCACCAACGACTCACCGCCGATGCTCTCGTCAGCCCTCGTCGACGACTAGCCACCGCTGCTCTGGTTGGCCCTCGTCGACAACTCGCCGCCGATGCTCTCGTCGGCCCTCGTCGACAACTCGCCGCCGATGCTCTCGTCGGCCCTCGTCGACAACTCGCCGCCGATGCTCTCGTCAGCCCTCATCGATGACTAGCCGCCGCTGCTCTGGTTGGCCCTCGTCGACGACTCGCCGTTGCTGCTCTCGTCAGCCCTCGCCGACCACTCGCCGTCGCTGCCCTCATCAGCCTTCGCCGATGTCCCTCGCCGTCGATTCATCGTCACCGCTCGACGGCCTTCGCCGATGTCCCTCGCCGTCGACTCGTCGTCACCGCTCGATGGCCTCCGCCGAGCTCTGACCACCTCGGCCACCAGACCACGTCGACCACGTCCCGAGCAGCTCCGTCGAGCTCCGACCACGTCGACACCTCGACCACAAGACTACGTCGCAATGATGATCGCCGCGAAGAACGGCGCTACGACAATCGCGACCACAGTCATGACGACAGGTCAAAAGGCTCGAGGACTGGACAACTTCATCGCCAACGACACGTCAAGCCATCTCTCGAACATCGCAACACACCGACTACACCCACCGGTCGTCAATAAAGCTAAGTATTATTTTTAATTGAAAATTTCTTCGATCATCGTACACCTCCGCCGACCACCCTTAGGGTGCGCTCCGCGTCGAATTTTCTCCATACATACAGTCCAAAACATGTTTAAGTTTTTACAACGGTTCGCCGATACGTTTTCCTTCCTGCTTGAGAATCCCAGAGCCGGCACTGTCTCCGGCTCCACCCCACGCGTGCATGAGAGTCCGCCCTCTGCGCTACGGGTAGTCGGCAGTCGCTCCCTGGTAACACTGGCACTCTACGCGCGGCAGCGTTCCGTACCTCGCGCTACGAGATGTTGGTCAGCCCAGGGCTGGCGCATTCTTCAGGACAGGTTAATACATCGCGCTACGCCTCTACATAACAAAAGGGCTAAAAACAGCTAATGTTATTTTTCGAATATTACACCAAGTATAATTCATCGCCAACCGAACACCAGGTGTTTACTTCACCTCCTATAGAGAGGTCAATATATTTCGTACACCATCATGTATTACCGCTCTCGGTGTTTATTTTTCAGGAACACAGTTCGATCAGCGAGCTCATGCTTCAGGGTTCGCCAAGACCACTACGGTGCTCGAGGACTCTGGCCAGACCACGCTCGTGCTCGCGGACTCTGGCCAGACCACGCTCGTGCTCGGGGACTCGCCAGACCACTCCGTGCTCTGGGACTTCTCGCCAGACCACTCCGAGCTCCGACCACGTCGACCACATCTTGAGCAGCTCTGCTGAGCTCCGACCACGTCTCGAGGACTTCGTCGGTCGCTCCTCGACCTGTGCTCGGGGACTGCCTCGACCACGGCTCGGGGACTTCGTCGGTCGCTCCTCGACCTGTGCTCGGGGACTGCCTCGACCACGGCTCGGGGACTTCGTCGCTCGCTCCTCGACCTGTGCTCGGGGACTGCTCGACCACTCTCCGACCATGGCTCGGGGACTTTGCATCTCGACTACATGCGACTGGCGACTCGCATATAGTTGGGATATTTTTTCTCACTTAGACCTTGCTACAAGGCTCATACCTCGCCTTCCAGCAAGCTCGGGGACTACATTGGTACGATGCACCTGTCGGCGCATCTCGTATCGCCTGTACGACGATTGGGTTCTCAATTTAACTGGGAATTCTTTTTAGACCCTGGCACCACGTGCCTAAGTCACCTACTACCAGGCTCGGGGACTAAGTGGGCACACTTCACCTTGCGGTGAATGTGCTCGATCTGATGATCAAAGACGCTATGCTTCAAGACGCACTTACATTTCTTTTCAGAAATACAAGTGGGCACACTTCCTGGGACGGAAATCTATTTCTTTTTTCTTAAGAGCACCATACATTCTTCGGACAACCTCCTTCTCCGGCGACAACGGTGGTCGGAGATGTCAAGAACTCAAGCCTCACTGTTCGGAGAAGGTTGGAATGGCGTGTCGCATCAGAATACATGGCGCTCGGGGACTAGCTGTGGGGGATATACCCCCGGGTACCACAAGATGGTACATGGGCCGCACCATCCGAGGTGGCCTGGCCCGTAAGATCAAGGCGTGCATAGCAAGATTACAAGTTGTACTATATATTGTAATAGTACCAAATAGGATACTTTACTTGTAACCCTCCTCCTCCAGAGTATATAAGGAGAGGCAGGGGTCCCCCTCAGGGACAGATCATACAGTATACATCTCAATACAATACACCAAAGACACAGGACGTAGGGTATTACGTCGATCAGACGGCCTGAACCTGTCTAAATCGCTGTCTCTACGCCTTGTGTCACCATCTGGTTCCAGATCACGCGCACCGTCTGCCGATAATCTACTACCTTGGTCATACCCCTAGGTAGACTGCCGACCATATTTCGTCGACAATCATACCCGTTAGCGAGCTCACCGAGCGCGTCACTTGAGCCCGAGAGATTGGGACAAGGGACAAAACTCAGCCCCTCTAGTTGTGAGAAACCAAGGATGGGGTAATGCACACAACTCAAATTGACTCCTACCAAAAGCCCAACAGGGCTCGGGGGCTCAAGGCACACCAAAAACCTAGGTCTACAACCCCGAACTCGCCCCATCCACTCGGCTACGCTTTGACTATAGACCAAACGCCTAGGTCCATGACCCCAAACTTGCCCCATCCCTCAGCTATGCCTCGACTGTACACCAAACACCTAGATCTACGACCCTGAACTTGCCCCATCAGGATCCACGAGCTCCGGCTCGCTTGATCCCTAAAACTAACTAACTAACTACCTCGGCTGTGTGGGCTACATCGAGGCTAGGGTCTATGACCCCAAACTCACCCCATCTGGATCCACAGGCCCTGGCCCCCGATCCGTAAACTAGCTAACTAAACTACCTTGGTAGCGTGGGCTGCACCAAGGCCAGGATCTACGACTCTGACTCGCCCGATCCCACGGCGCGCACCGACGCCAGGATCCATGAGCTCTGTCTCATCCAATCCCTAAACTAATAGCCTCGCCCGATCCCATGGCGCACATCGACACCAGGATCCACGAGCTCCATCTCGTTCGATCCCTAAACTAACTGCCTCGCCCGATCCCACGGCGTGCACCGACGCCAAGATCTATGAGCTCCGTCTCACCCGATCCCATGGCGCGCACCAACGCCAGGATCCATGAGCTCCGTCTTACCTAATCTCAAAACTAAACGCCTTGGCTATGCAACGACGCCTTGGTTAATGACTCCGTCTTGACTAAAAAATATGCACACACGCCCGCTGACAAACAACCCTAGACGATTTTGCTCGAATCACCTAGGGGCTCGGGGGCTACACCATCAAGTGCGCTCGCGCACACCCACCGATAAAACAAAAACCTCAACCGCTGGCAACACGAAAATCCCCCCAAATGATTCTGCCCGAATCGCCTGGGGCTTAGGGGCTACACCCGTGGGTGCGCTGGCGTGCACCCGCCGTCAAGGCAAAAATCCCCCAGATGATTCTACCCGAATCGCCCGGGGGCTCGGGGGCTCTTGTCGGGTTCGTAAACCCAGGGTCCTTCGCGAACCAGCTTCGCAATAATGGCTCAGCCCAAGCAGACACCGCGCAACTCGTGTGCCGGCCCAAGTATCTAAACAATAGGCCAGAAGGGTGATCTAATCACCGACCGAAAGGTCTGGCCGAGGAGGAGTGGTGCCTGTTTTTCAACTCTAGCCCACCTCTCCGATCGAAGCGCTCACTTCAGTCTCCAGCCTACCTCCAGACAGCCCCTCTGACCAGAAGGCCTGGCCAAAGCACTACTTCTGACTCTGACCCCACGTCTCTGACCGAGGTACGTCAAAACCCTACTCGCTGCTCTTCTCCGACTGGCGCAATCAGAGCCGACTAGGACCAACCGACTAGGGACGCCCACTTGGAAAGGACCAGGGAATGAACGAAGAAAGCAAGGTAGGCCGCACAAGTCAAACCACGATACCAGGGACCGTACCCTATACACCTATAGAAACATTACTATGCAACCTTTCTGGCACGACAGAGCCCAAATAGTGTTGTAGGCGCTGACATTTTCCCTATAGTATTGTGGGCACCGTTAACTCTCATACAGTAAGGCTCCCCACATGCCTCTAGGCATCGACAGTGTTGTGGGCGCCCGCATTTATCGTACCGAGTGAACATGGTAAAACTCCTCACATGCCTCTAGGCATCAACAGTATAGCAGGTACCAACATCTACCATACCCGAACAAGATGACACAACCTCCCATGTGCATCTAACATCCAACAGTGTTGTAGGTGCCTACCATCATCTTGTACCCACTAGCGTGGGCAGCAAGACTTAGCAGCAAACGTACTCCCTCCCTCTCACTTATAAGGCCATCCCCTTCATCTATAAAAGGGGATGCGCTCCCTTAGGTTCATCCAAGTGATTCTAGATTCATTAGATCGTTCAAGTTTACTAGTTCACAACTACATAACCGTTAGGTTCGAACCTCAAGCATACACTTGAACACTTAGCTCATAGCAGGGCTCCCATCACTCTAGGCCCTTCCAACTGGACCTCTTGTACCCCCATCTTTCTCCTTCTTGTTTGTAACCCCACTGCAAACTTTGAGCACCTGGGCTCAGGAATAAAGTCACTAACCGACTCAAACTAGACATAGGGCATGTTGCCTGAACTAGTATAAACCTTGTGTCATTGAGTGCTAGGTCACCTCCGATCACAACGTATGACAAAACTATAAATATTTACTTGTTGGTCACTTTCTGCACCGACAAGGTCTAAGGTTTTTTGTGAGAACATGTTGGTTCGTGAGAGTGAAAGAAATCATGTTATCTACGGATTAGGACTTGAAAGTAATTTTCCATAATCATAGATTCATTTGTTGCAATAAAGAATCATAGAAACTATTTTTTTGCCATGACTTTTGCTTCTAAAGACCATGCAGAGCCATTGAACTTATTATTTCAAAATTTACATAGTTCATTTTACATCCAAGTTCTTTAAGCCCCATCATAGAGCCCCTAATCTAGCAAAGCAGTCACCTCCTAGCAAAAATTAAAATACATTATTTTATTCTAAAATATACTATAGCATATCCAAAGTACCTTTCCGCTCAGTCTTCGATTATCATCCATATATATTCCATGTCTAGTAGATCCAGAAATAGGAGACTGAGAAGTCAATCAACGTGAACCCTAAGACCAAACTAACCAAAGGTGGACTTGAACTTCTTTGACAAAAACTAGATCCCTTCTTCTTCTTGGATTATGCAATCACCTCTGACAGGCGACCCTAGTTCTACGAGCGACGGTTGGATCATGTAGCTTTGCTTTGGATTCGAGGGGGATGGGGATGAAGGAGGAGAGCAAGGGCTAAGGGCATCTTATAGTGGCGAACGGAGGTGGTGGTGCAGCGCACCAGGAAGTGCAGACAGAGTGGAAGTGAAACACTGGTGGGTCACAAGGTGGGGAGAGCGTAAGCCATGGTGTGCTCCCTGTGCGAGCTTGAGTGAAGGGAGGAAAAAGGAGAGGAGAGGGGGTTCGCTCGACGAGGAGGCATGCGAGCGGCCATGTCCCCAAAAGAGGAAAACAGGAGGGGGTCCGGTACGTGGACGAGGGCGAGGATCGAGAGCCAACAAGATGCTAGGAAAAGAGGAAGCACAAAATGCACAAGTATGGTGGATGGGGCATAATGCCGTGGTTACATTAAAACAGGGTACTAGTGGCCCCTGACACTGACGGCGTCCGCAGGGCACGCGACAATAGTGGCTGGTGTGCGTAACGCGGTCGAGCTAGACACAGGGCTTGGGACATGACGTCCACTTAGGCTTTTCCAATCACTCCCTACTACCCGAGGCCAACTTTTCCCTGTTGCCCTTTTTTCCCTTCCCTTCCTTGTCCACCTTTGTATGAACTGAGATCACGGCATACGTGCTTCCTCCAAAACAACATTCTCTTGGTTGCTTTGGGGGAACACTATCTCATCAACCTGTTGTGGATTTCTCATTCGAACACCCAAATATTTCCAAGAAGAATATTTTTTTATCAAGAGTGGTATGGTGGTGTAACTTGGTAAAGGTGCTTGGTCAACAACCTCGATACCAGCACATGCCGAGTAGCATCACCATGTGGCAGCTGTTCCATAGGGGCCCTTGGTTTTGTCGTGGCACCATAAGCTATTAACCAGGCAACTATTACCAACTTACACGCAATGAAGACGGTGGGGTCATAGACCACAAAATTAGAGTATTCTAAGGGAAGGTTCAGCCAACAAGGGTTCCTTTCATAACATGGGACAAGGAATTCAAATCCCACAATGGATTTGATTTAAAGAGATTCAAGTGTTCTGCTGGGACATCCACAATTAGTTGACAGTGTCCTACGTTATCCCATCATGGCCGATCTACTCGCATTTGAATGGTTGCTCTCTTGTAACCCACTTAACATCATCCTTGAAAACCCTAAGCACGTCTAATAAGACCTAAGGGTAGATGGACACAATAAACACAATGAAGTAAAGAAAATGCACATTCCAAAAGTCCTTATGCTGGTACAACATACAGACACTCACTCTCCCATTCTCGACATATCGTTCACCTTCCCTATGATCGGACGATCTCAACAACTACGGACGAAATATAACAGAAAGATTACAATACTGGAGGACAGTGACGAAAGACACCACTAACTATGGGTACATCTCTCCCAAGGCAACTAATCTACTTTGTCGGACCACACATCTTCATTTCTAGGCTCAATGGTTTCTTCTACTGCCCTGGCTATGGATCTGCCTCCTCTCTTGGTAGTGGCTGAGTGAGGGGAAGCAAGGGCTCTACTTCTGATACCTCTAAGGGTGGGGGTGCTGGCAGTACTGCAACATCGGTTCTCCTTCTTTCAAGCGGGTGGACAGTGCACCATGGTTAGGCTATCTTCTAGCGTATCTCGCCCTTGCAAAGCCTCCATGCGAGCCCTCCATACCCATCGATTCTTTTCCAAAGGTGGAAAGAACCTCATGGGGGTATGAGCAATGGGCTCTTCACAGATCTAGCAAAGTTGCCATAAGGCTTTGTGGGCCACAACTTGGTAGGTGTTGACAAAGCAAAACCCGGTTGTGGTCACATTCTAGGCCTAGTGATGTCGGGGAACTCCTCACTCTTCTCAATATAGACAGTAACTTCACACCGCTCAGTGCCATGCTTTTCATACTCATGGCCCTCATACTTGGGATGATCCTTAATTCTGAGTTTTTGTAGGGTGGTGTATAGGATTTTGGAAAAACCCTCATTATTCAGGTAGTAACTGCTAACCTAGATTCCTGCCATCCCTAGTGGGTGGTTGTAAGGGAGGATTGAGCGAAAAGCTTGCTCAAGAGGAATGGCTAGGTGAGCCAGAGTGCACCGAGTGGTGGTACCAATGGCTAGGCCAGACCCTTCTTGTAATGGCAGAGCGGTCTATGGTCCTGGCGCAGTCCACCTTTGATTCCTATGCAGGACCACTACAAATAAACTAGCTAGAATTTTTGTGTGCTCGAGGCGAGCAGTGTCTGAGGCCATTAATGACTAGCAGGGCTATAGGGCAAGGGTCCAGCAAGAGTGTAGAAAGGAGTATGGAGAGACGTGGGTCATGGTAGGCGTGAACCACAGGCGACGTGAAGCATGAAGCCAGAGTTCAACAGTAATTCCCAAACAAGGGCCGGTTAGTCGTGCACAATGTGACTCGTGTGACATCTATGAAGGGCGCATCTACCAGGAATACGGTCACGATAACTAAGGCGGTAACAACGCGACTGACTTAAAGATCATAAATTACGCGAGAGTCAGTCCACCAGACAAAGCCTAGTTAAACCTATTCCGAATACTTAACCATAACAATAGGGATACTTATATACTTTGTAGTTAAACGTCCTAACTTTTTGCAAAAATTGGTTGTCTAATTTTAGTTTAGAAAAGGATTTTAAAGCGTTATTTCCTTATTTATTCTCTGATACCACCTATGGCAGAACTGCCTAATCTAATGTCTCTTAGGAGTACTTGTCTTCCATTAGACCCTAAGTACTCAAGAGATGACACTAAACTACATAGTTCTATCGAGCACACCCCAAGGAAGAACTCAAAAATCCATATTTTTTCATCAGGATCATAAATGAGAGAATAAAGCTTCAAGCCATTTCTTATATCACTTTATTACAATAACAGAATATTACCTCAACTGATTATAACAATGGAATATAACAATGTTATCAGAGTTACAGAGGAAACAAATATTAATTTAAGGATATGGTGGAGTATTAACATAGTGGACATTTATATACGAGAGATGCTAGCAGATTTTACATCTTTTCTTATAAAAACCTTTAGTGAGGGTTATAAATAAACACACCGGTCGTAGCATGAAAGGAATCCTCTCTGAGCCCACCAGGAGGTTTCCACACATAAGAGTCAGCTTTATGTATCCTCCTATCACCTGCAACAGGGGAAATAAAACCATGAGTACACGATTGTACTCAGCAAGACTTACCCGATAGGAGAAAAATAAAAGACTCCAAGGATATGCAAGGCTTATTTGGATTGTGGGTTATTGCATTTGCGGAAGCATTACTAAATGTGCATCCTTATATTAAATTTTATTAGCAGTCATCATTAGTTCATTAACATCCATTCTATGTAAGCTCCTATGCTACTTTCAAGCAGGTGGTGAGCAATCAGAACCATTTTACCATCTTTCATATTCCAGTTCTTACTACGGTGCTAGACCATAGCTAGGTCGATACCATCTCATAGAAACAATGATTCACGAACCAATGTATCTCAGCTGGGTACCCTGAAACACACGCCCTGTTTGTACCCCAGGCACAAACAAGACCAACCCATTCCACTTCTATCAAGGGGTCTAGGTCCCAGTCAAAACTTAGACTCCAAGCCCCCACACTTAAGACTCGGTCTCAATATGGTGCTTAGACCTCCACCTTTCCCCACCTTCAATCAGTCAGTCTAGAAAGAGCTAGAACCCATGAGAAGAGTATAACGAGCCTTTCCACTCCCATAAGCAAGTATGTGCTCAGGATAATAAGTCTATGACCTGACTACCATCCACAGCAACGGATGGGCAGAACACGTGCAATTCGAGCCTCGCTCGAATGCCTAACCAAGTCTAGATCCAAAGTACCTTTCTGTCTGGTCTCCAATTATCATCCATATATATTTCATATGATAGTAATATAATAACAACAATAACATCTTTCCTATCTTTCACGAGTGACAGGTAATCTATCGACTTCTACCAGATCCTACAACATAGCAATCTACACAATCCTGATATACTAGTAGGAATCATAGGATAATGATATATATATATATATATATATATATATATATATATATATATATATATATATATATATATATATATATATATGCAAGTGGGGTTTCTTTCAACTCCTTAAAACTTAATGCACAAGCATAAAATAAAGTGCAGAATAATAGGGGTTATGCACCGAAGCTTGCCTGAGTAAGATATAACTAAAAGTTAGCATTTCATCATGATGACATAATTATTAGGCACCATCATTTCTGCTACTTCGGTCGACTCCATGATCCATCGTTGTTCCTATTATGATATACGTGGATGCAACGCAGAAAATATAATTAACCAACGGCAACCGCAACTCTAAATTATGATTACGCTCCACAAGCTAACGAGCTAGCTTTACTAACTAATGTTCTAGGCTACGTATCCATGTTGTCGAATAAGGCGTGATTTCCCAGAAAATACTCTAGTTTTAAAATCCCAAGGTGTTTCAATATTTTATTGATTAAATATATATTTTCGAACTAGGGCTCATTTAGCTACCTTAGCAAACTAATTATTATGGAGCTACAAAAATTACAGTGAACACCTAATAATGATCGGAATTTACTGTGAAAGTTTCAGAATTAACACTTACACTGATTAATCATAAAAAATCCTACAAGTTTATATTTTATAATATTAAGCATCTCAAATTAATTAGATAACTCCCAAAAATATTATAAAACTATGTGAACAAAACATACTAGCAGATAGATCATGATTTTAGGAACCTAACAAAATTAGTTTCACAATTTTAGACCAACTACATAAATTTATATTGCATTTACAAGTTTACCTTAGAAACTAAATTAGAAAATACATTAGAAAAAGGAAAGGGCCGACAGCAACCCCCTTTTAGCCCAGCAGCCCCGCGCGGCGCGGCTGCGCGCGCGTCGCAGCTGCCTGGTGCGGCCCAAGGCCAGGGGCGCCCACGCGCGTTGGCTGTTTTGTAGAAAAGCCCCTGAACTTTCAAAGATTAATACGACTACTATGCACACTATTCCTACCATAGCGTAAGGGGTTACGCCGGGCAACCTAGGTGGGCTACGACAGAAATCAAGGGCAGACCACCATCTATAGCTAAACACGCAAGGATGGGTAGTGGTTAGAGACTCGGAGGCGCACTGTCATGGGCTGCAGCGGTGAGCGGCTATCCACGGTGGCGGCGCGACTGTCCCGGCAGCCTAAGATCCTATCGGGGTGATAGAGATAGCGGATAAGCATTAGTAGCTCATCGGAATTCGTGCTGCAGTGACGGTTGAGGCAAGGAAAAGCTGAGGTGGTCTAGCCACGTGCGCCCAGCCATGGTGGCGACACCCTGAGCCGAACACCGACGTGTCACCATGTCGTCGGCAAGTTCCTTGGCCAAAATAGCGTGAGCACCGGATAGAGGGAGTCAAGGCGAGTTTTGGGTTATGAGCAATTGAATTGTTACCACTCCTACGGGCCTATCCCCCAAATCTACCTGCTCGGCAGCGCGCCTGGCAGTGCTTGGTGAGGCTTGAGGAGGACGGGGTGCCTAAGTAACTTCATATACTACTCACGGCATGAGGAATTGGACTGGGAGCCTGAGCTAGGGATTTAGAAGGGATGGTGCGATACCACTGCAACATCGTGGCCCGTGGCCTCGACTTAACGCGGATCGGCCAAGACAGGAAGAGGGCATAACCACGTGGGGACGGTAACAAATGTGCGTCGGTGAGTGAGGAGATAACGTCGGAAACAAAACAAGCAAGAGCGTCAGGCGCAGCGCGCCAAGGCGACAACGACGCGTGAGTGGCAGGGCAGTGGGGGCGAGATCGCAGCGCTACAAGACAGCCGAGGTAGGTTGTGACTCGGTGGGTAGGTGAATTGAGCGGCGAGACGAGCGCCACGACAACCAAACGACGACTGTCGTGGCGTCGGCTTGGTCTCGGGCACGGCCAGGCCGCCAGCGTGCACACGGCAGAGATAGTGCCATCGGACAGGGCCAGGCAACGACGTAGGATTACAGAGAGCGTAGACGCGATAGCGACGCGATGGTGCCGACGGCAGGGACATGTCCACGCGTATGATGGCGAGAAGGACAACAGCAGCACCACAACATGAGGTGGGAAGCGCGGCAACGGGGGCAGTAGCGTGGTGGCCAGCCGCTGTAGGGCGATGATGGCGGCCCGCGAGGGCCGGCCACGACCACCCACGGCCAGACAGGCCGACCGGGCTCGGCACCATGGTGCGCGGAACGCGGCCAGCCGCGCGACGCCGATCGGCCGCGCGAGGTGACCACGCGCACGGGCCAGACATATGATGTGCACGAATTTTAAAGCGCGTTTAAAAACTAACCTAACACAGTTGAAGCTAAACTACCTTGACCATGCTAACGAGGGTACATCAGTCTACCATAAGGAGCAAAAACACAGCATTGACCTTTAGCTAGATTTTCCAGAATTAATTCACCAACATGGTATTGTCACACTATTTTCAACTTAAAATTTCTTCCAAGTCTTGAGCTGAGTTTGACTTCAAGTTCTATTTCCAAGCCATTAGAAATACTAGCTAGTCATATTATTTTTCTACAACAAGAGTTGCATTATCATCTACAAAGTTTATACTTCAAACCTTATTTAGGTGTCACACACATGTTCTATAATACTTTTGCTCAGTAAAAATTGGTTTTCCATCCTACTTGACATAACATGAGTTATTGAATGAATTTCTATTTAACATTTTCATTGGTCATTTTAGGCTACAAGAAATTTATCAACTCCTTCTATCACATGCATTACTACGTAAACATAATGCTTATGACATGATTTAGTAGTTTGTTTAGGGCGTAACACCGAGAGTGTTACATGGAGGCTCTATTTTGATGACCATTGCTAGAGTGCAGCCTAAAAATAGTACCCTTAAAAGTGGGGGAGCTCTCAAATGAAACGTAGGGGCCTGTTTTATTGGTTTTCATTGGCTATTGCCCGAGTTGCTGTAACATAAAGCTAGGAGTCGGCCAATAGCTTTTTATAAGATGGGTTGTTGAATAGTTCAAACTAATTTACAAGCTAGGTTGTTTAGATTAGCAAAATATTTTTAGTAGCTAGCAACTTATTTTATTGTTCTAAACAGGGTCTCAGACTTGGTGTGAGAACATGCTGGTTCATGAAAGAAACATGTTATCAGTGGATCAGAACTTGAAAGTAATTTTCCATAATCATAGTTTCATTTGTTACAACGATTTTTTTCCCGCGAACCTGCAACTTGCTCATGTTTCATTTGTTGCAATAAAGAATCATAGAAACTATTTTTTACCATGACTTTCTTTCCTTGTAGAAACCATGCAGAGTCAATGAACTTCTTCAGCCTATTCGTTTGTTGGTTTCAGTCAGGGCTTATCAGCCAGTCAACAGTGTTTTCCTCTCACAACCAACCAGTACTAGTCGAGCTTATTAACCCAGAAACCAACCAGCGAACATGCTACATATTTTGAAATTTACACATCTCGGTTCATTGCGTCAAAGTTCTATAAAGCCCCATGGCAAAGCCCCTGATCAGCCTCTAGAGTCTAGAAAAGCAGCCACCTCCTAATTCCTATAACTATAATGCGCAAGGGGCGTCGGAAAAAAGAGCAGCACACGAAACACCATTGGTTACGCATTCGTTGACTTGACTCCTACATGGTCGACCACAACTGCTAAGCCGGCTCATGTCAGCAGCGTGATTATCCATTTATCCCATTCTAATAGCTCATCACACTTGGCGGACTCCCGGCGGTATCTAGCTGAGTCAGAGCGGCCTCAATCATGTGCTTCATTTGAACAAGATTCGCTTGATCCAAATCCACCTGAAAAAACAAAATGACCCGATTGGACTAAGTCTTTTTTATCCAAAAATAGCGAAATATCAATGCTAAAATGTCAATCAGTCACCCACATATCATATTATTCATGAAAAGAACCTCAGCTAATTAACCACATGCTAATCATATGCAAGAATTCGAGCACGTGCAGCTTGTGTTGTGCCTGGCATAGGACAAGAATCAGTCGCGGCATGTGGAAAATAATTTGCTGTGTTATTATTACTAATTCATGGATGATGGAGACAGACACGGCGAGACTTGCAGAGTGTCACGAGCACGTGCGCATCGTTTTCCACCTGCTATGGGCATGTGAGGCAGCCACATGGTCGCTCTGTTTTTTTCTACTCAAGCACCAATCAGACTCGCATCTGACGTGGATCACGAAAAGAAACTCGTGGCGGATTTTTTTCAGTTCGTGGCGTTCGTTTTAACAGCCGCAAATGGAACAGGACGACCTTTTTCTAATAAAAAAAGGAAAAGAATTCAATGTGTGAAAAAAGTCAAATTCTAAGGTCAAACCTACCAAAGCTATGGTGTCTGACGTCATCCTAACCATTCGAAAACTCCACAAGAAAAGCAGAGCAATCTGTGCTTGGCAAACAAAATACGATTGCTGCATGCTGCGTGCCGACGAAACGACGTACCTCGACGAAGATGGTGTCCATGAGGCAGCCGGCGACGGAGGTGATGTTGGAGGCGATGACGCGGAGCCGGAGCTCCTCGACGGCGCGGCACACGCGGGCCATGGCGTCGCGGCCCTTGCCGCACGTCACGTTGACCACCAGCACGCGGTCGCCCACCTCCGACACGCGCAGCTCCAGGACCTCCACGGGCGCCGGGACGACGGAGGAAGGCACGGACTGCGTCCGCTTCATCTTCTTCTTCCCCCGCTCCGCCGCCTGCAGGAGCGCGCCCTCGTCGTACTCGTAGTCGACACGCTCCTCGACGGCCTCGAGCGCGCGCACCTCCTGTAGCATCCGCCGCTCCTCCGCCTGCAGCTGCTCGATGTACTCGATCGCGTCCTTGATGATCGACGCCTTGTCCATCTGCAATGCATTGCAAACAGGATCGAGTGTGTTCAATTCGCCGCCCGCCGTCAGAACCAAGACGTACGGCTCCTCACTGGATTTGATCGGCAGTGCATGCAATGCCGACGGGCGGCACGGACTCTCTCACCTTGGTGATGTTGGGCACGACGCTGCGCAGCGCGTAGAGCTTCTCGTTGAGCTTGCGCCGGCGGTCGCGCTCCATGAGGATGTTCTTGTTCGCGGCGGCCGCCGCACCTCCTCCCGCGCCGGCGGGGCCCTTCTCATTTCCGGCCGCCGCCGTGGTCACCATCCTCGCCGGCGCCGGCGCCCAGGACGAGTTGGAGATGGAGCCGTCCGGCGAGCTGGAGTCGTAGCAGGACAGGGCGTCATCCTGCGTGCCCAGGTAGATGCTGCAGCAGCAGCAACGGCAATTCCAAAGCGCCATTCAAATCAGACTCCCTGCGAAATGCAATAGCAATGGCGGCATCGCGCGGGACGAATCGATGGCGGATGGCCGGCGCGGGCGTACCTGAGCTCTTCTGACTCCAGGTACTGCTGCGTCTCCCAGTAGTACTCGAAGCTGTCGCCCATTTCCATGGCTGCCTGGCTGTCTCTTCCCCTCCTCTGTTATGCTCTGCTCGGTGCTCTCTCTGCTCCTTTTTGAGTTCTTGCTCGCTGTGCTGGAGTGATGAGTTCACTGGTCTCCCTCCAGCTCTTTTATAGGCTCCGGCACGTGAGCCTTACAGGTAGGGCACCGCACCCGACGCGGACGCGACTTCGTGTAACGACCAGGAGGGAAACGTGCGGGAATTGAACCCGACGCGGACGCGCATGTCTCCCGGACAGCTCCTCTGCCTCTGCGTGACTCCGTGTAACGACCAGGAGGGGAACGTGCGGGAATTCGAGAGCGCCCGTGGCCCCACCTTGGCAGCCGCGTGGACTTAAGCCTCTGACAGCGACTTCAACGTGCGCGCACGCCTCGTTGATTATTTTATTTTATTTATTTATTACACCACTAACAACAAACTGTTACAATCAATTCTAGTAAATAAAACCATACTAAAAGCTAAAGCCATTAGCTGTTCTATATGAGTGGGGAAATTTCTAATTTTAACATTTTTCCCAAGCTCAGAGGAAGACAAAGAATTAGGGGGAATTTCTTGTGCACCATTAAAAAAGATCGTAATGCCCTATGTATTTCTAGAAAAGTTTAGCAGTCTTCTACGCCACTGCTTCAACTTTTTTGTGCCCTCCGTGCCACTGCCGTCAGTTTGGGCTTTAACGCCGTCAAACTATAGATGTGAAAAGTAAAAAATACCTTTAAGTCTAAATATGTTATTAATTTTTTTTTAGCATCTTAACGACTTCAAATGAAAAAAAACTTAAAACTAGAAAGTTATAGATCTCATCGAGATCTATAATTTTCATATAAAAATTATTTTCATTTAATTCAACAAAAAATATGATTTTTCTAAGATATATTAAACATATCAAATCATATATTTTTGCGGAATTAAATAAAGATAATTTTTATGTGAAAATTATATATCTCGACGAGATCTACAACTTTCTAGTTTTAAGTTTTTTCATTTGAAGTCGTTAAGATGCTAAAAAAATTAATGATATATTTAGATTTAAAGGTATTTTTAACTTTTCATACCCGTAGTTTGACGGCATTAGAGCCTAAATTGACCATAATGGCGTAGAGAATGCAAAAAAGTTGGAGCAGTGATGCTCAAAAACGCTGAATTTTTTCATAAGCATATAAGCATTGCGATCTTTTTTAATGGCAAGAAATTCCCCCAAAGAACTACTAGCTGAGAAATCCAAACGAGTTGTAATGTTGCCTATGCAAACCCCCAATTTCGACGGATTCACGGGGAAGAGAGTGAGAGAGCATCGAGCTAGCGGGCGATTGATGTCGTTGCTAATGACGCCGCCCCCCGTCCCCGCCGCAGGATTCTTCACCAGCTCCTGATGCAACGCCACCGCGCCTCCTCTTCGTCCTCCTCCTCGGGCGGAGGGGGCAAGCGAGGATCCAGGACAGGAGGGCTCGCTGGCCGCGGCGGGTGGAGAGGGCGGCGTCGGTCGGCGCGGCCATGCGGGGCTGGATGATGGCCGACGGCCGCTCCGTGCACCGCGGCCACGTATTCCACGCCGTCAACCGCCTCCAACGACACCGCCCTGCAGGTGCCCCATTTCCCCCGACTTCGCCTCTGCCCGTTCATCGCATTCCCAGCCGAGAGCTTTCTTTGCTCTTTGATGATTGGCGCGAGTTGAGCTGTGCAGTGACATGAAATTTTCAGGTTCTTTGGTCTCCCTTCTGTTAGTGCTCCTGTGTTCTGCTGATTTCTGTACTTGGTCCCATTTAGTATCAACTACTCCATGTCCATTGCTGTAATGTTTGATACGTAAAGGTTCTGATTTTAGCTCTGTCGGTCCCATTTAGTATCAACTAATACGTAAAGCTTTACTTTATCGTTACTAGTTGCCATCTGTCATATGTATTTCTTAATTTTAGCTCTGTCTTGCTCTGTAGTTTATCTCTCTACCGCCATTGATGGAAAAAATCAAAGCATGGTTGTATGATTGCTTGGGCTCAAGAGTTGACTATGATGCTCCTGGAAATATCTTACAGTGCTGATGGGACAAGGTGAGACATAGCAAGTGTTAATATAGAGTTTAATATCTGCTGATGAGTAACAAATTATATTAATTTTCAGTTTCACTCATTTCATCTGTTCACTTACAATTTTTTTCTTGCGGACTAATCTCTTGTGGTACCAGTAAAGAAGGTGATTGTTCAGTGCTGCAATTTGCCACAAAACTCAGGCAAGCATGTCTATCCTAGGCAAGTAGTCACTCCAGACAACAATAAGTGGGCTCTCTGAAGTCAACTATACTAAATTTTGACTTCTATTTATAACACACCTGTAAAATATAGCAAATATAAACTTCTCTGAAACTATTTTCCAAGACGTATCTACTCATATTACATGCAATTAGTATTCTGTAGTCAATTTGGAACGGTTGACTTCTGAGAACCTCAAAACGTCACTTATTTTTGACTGGAGCTGGAGGGAGTATCTTATTTTCTGCATCTGGAATTGTGGTTAGCTACTGTCATAGGCATAATTACTTGACAATTGTTGTACATTGTGGTGGACAAAAGCTAATTGTTTCTTTCTCCTGGTGCATTGGGAAGATACACCAGAAGGGGTGTTATGTAGTCAAGTAATTCATCCGACTGGACTTCACCACTTACCTGCCTTCTTTTGCTTTCAATTTGTGCTGGAAATTTAGTGAATATTGACAAGGTTTGTTGTTACCTTATTCTCACGTTTGGTTTTACTGCAGCCTCCAATTGTTGCCCTTGCTCCTGTTTCAAATGTCAGCAGTCCTATAGCAGTAAATGCCGAGCGACCTGATCGGATCTTGCCTGAAGTGTCGACAAGTGGCTTGGTGAGTTCCTTCTGGCTTTACCATCCTCTCTTGCTCTTCATTACGGAGGTTTGCTAAAGGTTTAAAAATCGCAGGCACCTATGGATGCAAGCAGAAGTCCAGATGTTAAACCAAGAATAACAGATGAATCCGAAAAGGTCAAAACCTGGAAATTGGCTGACATTGTTAAACCAAGAATGACGTGGCAGAAAGATGATAGGCGGTAAGGGGTCTGAGTACCCGGAGTAGCTGGGTGCATGTTGCATAAATCTGTTCTATTGATCTTGCTCATTTTGATCATTTGGGTCAGTTACTCAGTTGACATGCAACTCAGATTTGGGCACCTAAATTTGGGAAGATGAGTCATCAATGGCAGCAGTTGTTTAGTTATTATCTTCATGGAATCCCCACTCATGTTTCTTGACTTCTCTACTTGGGTTCAGAACCGATTGGACTCAGTTGTTCTTGTGGTCCTGCTTGGGAGCTTTAGGGCATCTCAGCTATCTTTAACATTAATCCTCATCACATCTGATTGCCATTATGTGGAGAAGACAGGGGAGAATGGACATTTAGATACAAGAATATAAGAAATGAGAAATCTGAAACTGCATGGACGTGCAATTTTGACTAATGCATATTTTGATGAGAGGAGCGCTGAAGAGGTTATGTTAAATTGGAGAGACTATGAGCTTTCTCTTATGTTCTCTAGATGATACAGAATTACGGATGCTCCATGAAGATGCTCATATCCAACCTTGCTACCTAGAAAAGTTCGAGCTTTCGTCATGAAACTCATAATTTGACTGTTGGCAACTCCACCACCTTTTACTTAACTATATCTGTACATATGCTCTGCGATTTTGTACTATCTACGCATTGCCTTACACCTCATAATCAATGTTAACTGGTCTGTGCATAGAGTTACATGTATCTATCACAATTTACTCTGCAGTTGTGCATAGCTATGCAGTGCCTTGTTCCTTTCACAATTGATGTTAATTACTCTGTGGATAGAGTTGCCTATATCTATCAAAATTTACTTTGCACTGGTGCATTAGTCATGTAATGTCATGTGCCGCGACAGTTGATGTCAATTGCTCTTTCTACAGAGTCATCTGCATCAATCATAATGTACTTCAACAATAGTTTAGTTATGTAATGTATTGTGCCTGAGGTAATTGATGCTATTTCTCTGTGCATAAATTATGTATCATATTATTCTTTGCAGTTATGGATTAGCTATCTAATGTTTTGTGCCTTCCATAATTGATGTTAATCGTTATGTGTGTCTGTCCATAGAACTGACCATGAGAAATGTTGATGTTATGAAGAGTTGCTTACTGAAATGTAGGACGACAGCTATTATCAAGTATTAGGTACATCACCTTTTGAAATAGTCAAACAATGTTTTTTTCCCACCGTATGTACCATTGCATGATTAGCATGGAGGTTATCCTTTCATTTCAAGTTCCAGATGGATTCGGTCACCCTTTTTCTAATATTTTCCTCATTCTGGAAGAGCATGCAACATCCAATGGTTAGTGCTATGTCTGTTGAACTTAGATTGCAATCAGTTGATGAAGCGATGAAGTAGAATCACCTTTATAGGGTTCAGAAGACTAGCTAGCTTTCTTATAATACCAACCGTGAGGCTTGTCCTTTCAGACCCCTACCTACCACTATCAGCAATAATACTTGATTGGTAAATTAACACAGCATACGCCTACATGCTCTCCAGATACTGCTCTTACCTCTTATGGCACTTTTGAATATCTCTGTATCTTTTTCTAAGAAGAATATTTATGTCCTAAATCAAATAGTGCCGTTTGAAAGTGTCTCCAGGGGCCATTAGTAAAAGAACACTTGTTACACCCTTTGTTGTGACCATTGCTAGGGCTCCTTTGGATTGAAGGATTCTTGCAGGAAAAAGAATGTAGGATTCCAGTTCCTGTAGGAAAGAACAGGGTTCAAAAGTTCAGTCAGAATTCACGATTTCGGAGTTTTCAGAGGGGAGCCAAATTGTGTTTTTCGATTTGAAACACTGGTATTTAGATGTTGAATACAATCTTTGTCAACCAAAATACACAAGTTAGCTTTTAGTATAGTGGATAACTTCCACCTCTGCCTTTTAGGGGTTAGAGCGTGGTCATGCGAGCAAGCCCACATCAGGTACACAAAGTACATGAAATAAGCATGTGTACAAAACAAAGTACTCATTTGACATAGAATGTAATGAAAGCACAACAGACGAGCAACATACATGACATGATATAACTATATAAGATAAAAGTGAGCACATACATGTCACAAAGTATCATAAGGTACGAGCTAGAAGCAAATAAGCATAAATACAATGCACAATGTGAACATGATGCATGAGAGAGCACACAAAAGATCCAAATTCCTCTCACTAGCTCTCCCCTATCTCACATACTCTCCTCTCCCCCCTTTGGGTCAAACACCAAAATCAGAGAGTCGGCTGGAGGGGTAGTCACAGACGAGCCAGGCTAAGAAGTACGCTGAGCGAAGTGGAACTGTGAAGCGTCCTGGTCGTCGTCGGCCTCTGCTATCATCAGTCTCCTCAGTCTCAGTAGCTATCCTTTGAAACTAAACTAGCTGGAGGAGGCTGACTCAGTGGGATCTACTGCTGGGATGACCCTACCGAAGAAGGTACAGTCTCCATGGAGGCGGACTCTAGAGCTCCTGAGGCTGTCACAGGTGCCTTAGCTGTCGCTGATGAAGTAGGCAAGCCTATGGTCTCATTGAAAGTAGCTGAGAGACTACAAGAGGCGGTAGCTGCTGATGTGGAAGCCAACACTGACTTTGTCTGTCCTGCAGAAGCTGCTGGAGCGGACTGAGACAAGCCAGCGAAACCCTGTGGCACACCCGAACCCGGTGTAGTGAAGGCACATGGGAACTCGGTTAACGGGGACACGAACTGTTGTTGAACGAAACCACCCTGTCCAAGAAGTCCACCAGACTGTAAGGCTGGGACTACAGGTGTTTGGAGTGGAGCAGTTGGAGCCTGCTGCACAGGAGGAACCAAGGAGGATTGTCCAAGGAGGTGTTGGAGTAAGCACTGTGTAGTCTGCCTCTCCTGAGCTAACTGTGCCTGGAATTGGTCCTGACGAGCTGAGAGTCCAGAGATCAAGGCCATCATCTGCTCGTGTGCTGCTGCCTGGGCCTGTAGCTGTCTCTCATGGGCCTGTTGCTGGCGCTCAAACATCTCTCGGATCCACTGATCTCGAGAGGTGTCTGCTGCTGAACCAGAGCCACCAGCCTGTGCATTGCCTGAGCCAGAGCCCCCAGCCTCTGCGTCGTGTGCTCGAGGAGGCAGTGGAGGTGAAGGGACTCTAAAGTCGTCATCAGAGCTGTCACTAGAAGGTAGGTCCTCGCTGAACAAGTGTGCCAAGTCCTCGTGCTCATACTGACGAATAGCCTCGTCCTGCTCCTCCTGCTCCTCTCTCTCCTCAGCTGACAAGCCTCTGCGAACCTTTCTGAGAACCCTGCTGCCACGGCGAGCGTCGCCAGTGTGAGTAGGTCTGTAAACTCCAAAATGCTGAGAAGATGCCTGAAGGGTGTTAACGTGCCTCGGGTGCTGAATCATTTGCACGAACATGTGTGACAAGTAGTGAGCGTAGGGCAGCTGACGTCTCATACGAAAACCGTCGGAGATCGCATCCTCAATCTCACACAATAGAAAGTCTGCCACATCGAAGACGGTGTGAGAGGCAAGAGCACCAAGAAGCCATTGTTGTATGTTGGTCAACGCCTCTTTGAAGCCAACCCTAGGAAGTAGAGTCATCCTCATCGCTGCGTTCAGGACCCGACCCACTGGAGTCAAGTCATCTGGAGTACGACGGGACTCAGGTCCGAACGGTGGGCGGAACAGAGCTGCCACATGAGTTGCTGGTGG
This sequence comes from Miscanthus floridulus, assembly GCF_019320115.1. Classification (NCBI taxonomy): domain Eukaryota; kingdom Viridiplantae; phylum Streptophyta; class Magnoliopsida; order Poales; family Poaceae; genus Miscanthus; species Miscanthus floridulus. The sequence goes on along the minus strand of NC_089587.1, from coordinate 55,590,612 downwards.
ACACACTCCGCCGTGAGGGCGTCTCGGGGGGTCTATTGTACCGTAGCACAAACTGTGGATCCTAGTCTCTGACTGAGCAAAGCTGAAAGTCTCTCGGATCTCTTGAGTCAAAAGTCTGTAAACCTCCCCTCTGAACATAAACTGTATGAACTTGTGGTCAGGGTCAATCCAAACTGTAGAGTAGAAAATCTTGACCCACTCCTCCACGTACAGCCCTGGTCTTGTCACAAGCGCCTCTAAGCCAGGCAGGTACTCAATGTGTTGTTGTATCTCCTCTGAACCAGCTGCAGCTCTCAAGAAACCCAACTGCAAGAGCCTGTGAGAGCGCAATGCTATCCTCTCTGACTCAAAGGTCCTGAAGAAAGAGGCCTGGAGAGTAGTGTAAAAGCTATCACCTGCCCTGACATCCCGCTGCTCGGGGAACCACTGGTCAAGTGAGGCAAGACGGTATCGCTTGACTCTGCTAGTTGAAGCACCACGGAGGTCGACGTGGCAAGGTGGCAGACCATCCTCCTCTGTAGGTGGGACCTCTGCATCGTCCTGCCCTCTACAGCGCGACCTGCTCTCCTCCTCTGCCTCTGTAGGTGGGACATCTGAGTCGTCCCGCGCTCTGTGATGCGACCTGCTGCCTAAGCCAGGCTCCGGCTGCTGCTGAGGCTCTGTCGGGTAAACGAATGCGCGTCCACGAGGAGACCGACGGAGTGGCTGAGTAGAGTGCGGTCCAGAGCCACCAATCCTGAGAGCACCATTGTTGCCTCCACACTTTGCGGCCTTTGTTGTTGCTGCAACCTCAATAGACTGTTGTGTCTGTCTGTCGGGGTGCTTCTGCTTCTTCTGACGCGGCTGCTCCACTGTCTTGCCCTTGTCCTGTCTAGGAGGACGAGGTGGCCTGTCACCATCATCGCCCTTTGGATGAGGGCCTAAAGTCTTGGTCCCAGCCATCATGAGAGAGATCCACTAACACAAGAGCACACTGACAGAAACTATAGGCACTGCAAATAACTCCCTCGGTCACTGAGAGTCAACTGCAAAAAACCATTGCTCCCCCTAACACCGACCACAAACAAATAAGTGTCACTTGTGAGGCTTGGCCTATCCATACCCGCAGGCTTGGCCCCGGGTTCTACTCTGCCCAACTGACCAAACCGTCATCTCACAAGCCTCAGCTCACTGCACGATGAGTAGAGAGAGATATATAAATGAGCACAATATAGAGATGAGGAGCATCCTAGAGAGCAAGCACACAATAGAATGAGCAATAGAAATTGTGGCCTTTCTACCTTACCACGAGTAGAAACCGGCCGAGATCATGACGCCAGAACAACACCACTATGCCGAGAACACTTCGTCGAGCCGGACGACCATGCGCTGCAATACATCAAAGGGTTCCGAGATGATCAAAACAGGAGCACCTTAATATAATTCACTGATTCAACATGCACCAGGTAACCAAGATCTAACTGTCCAAGATCTAACAAACTTATAAATTTAAAGAACATATCGGTTAATGTATAATATAAGATTATATGTGATAATACATATAAGAACAGTACACAACCATGACAAGACATACCACTAACAACAAACTGTAACAATCAATTAATAAAACCATAAAATCAACTGCCATTAGCTGTTCTATAGGAATGGCGAAACTTCCAGTTTTGATCTTTTCCCAAACGCAGAGGAAGACAAGAACTCGCATAAATCCAAACGAGTTCCATTGTTGCCTATGTAAACCTCAATTTCGACGCGCTGGCTCATCTCAAACGAGAGCCTCCCCGTCCCAACGGATTCAGTGGGGGTTCACTCAATAAAAAACGGATTCACTGCGGGGGGAGGGGGGAGCATGGTTGGGAGGGGGCATCGAGCTAGCGGACGAACCTCGTACATGGCCTTGGTAAATCCATACAAGTCATGGATGGCGTCGTTGCTGCCGTGGATGATGCTGACCGCCGGCGTGGCCATCTCCCAGTGTCCCGACCCGACGAGGATGGCGCGCGACGGCCGGTCGGCGGGACCCACGCCGGCAGCCACCACGCGGCGGTGCAGCTTGCAGGCTTGCAGCGTCTAGGGGCGGGCCGGCGGCGGAGCAGCGCCCTGATGCCAGTGCGACTGTGCGAGCGGCGCAACGAGCGACAGAGTGTGAGAGGGCCGGGTGGGTTGATGGGCTATGTTGTTGTGTTGGGAACTTGGGCTGATGATGGGCTCCTCGACCGATCGAAGTTGGGCCACGACTCGGGCGCTCGGCGTTAGGCGAGACAGGCGCCCCACCCTGCCGTACTGGGGCCGCCGCCTCTGCGAAGCCGTGATGCTGCTGCTCCGGTACCGGCGGCCGCCGCTCCCCGTCCCCGCCGCAGGATTCTTCACCAGCTCCGGAAGCAACGCCACCGCGCCTCCTCCTCATCTTGGGGCGGAGGGGCCCCGCAACGAGCCAGGGCAGGAGGGCTCGCTGGCGCGGCAGGTGGAGCGGGCGGCGTCGGTTGGCGCGGCCATGCGGGGCTGGATGGCCGACGGCCGCGCCGTGCACCGCGGCCACGTATTCTACTCCATCAACCGCCTCCGACGACACCGTCTACACCGCACCGCCCTGCAGGTGCCCCCTTTTCCCCACTTCGCCTCTGCCAGTTCATGAGAGCTTTCCTTGGTGATTGACGCGAGTTGAGCTGTGCAGTGACATGAAATTTCCATGTTTCTTTGCTCTCCCTTCTGTTAGTGCTCTTGTATTGTGCTGAACTGTTGATCTCTGTACTTGTTCACAAATGTGGTGGAAAGCTTATTTGAATGGTACTAGTTCACTTCCACCTTCTAGTTAGCTCATCACTAGGCCCTACTCATCACCATAGAACTAGCTTCTCTTTATTTGTGCTTGAACAATGTGCCGAGCAGTGGTAATTAAAATAGACATAAGATCCCCTAGTCCTTGCCTTCTAGTATTTGCTCAGGATATGACAGTTTTTTTTTTCCTTTTTTTCCCCCACAGGTCATGGAATGGATTGTGAGAGAGAGGCCCTACAAGCTGAGTGAGCTTGATTACTCGTATCTGCTGGAGTTCACAGCTAAAGTCCATGGCATTTCTGAAGCCGAAAGCCTCTTCCTTCGCGTGCCTCAGGAATACCAGAAAGAGCTCCTCTACAACAACCTTGTCATGGCTGCTTTGGATCTGGATCTCATTAAGCATTCATACGCTTACATGAGGAAGATTAGAGAATTGTCCCTGCCGATCTCGCCGTATGTTTACAACCGCCTCACCATCCTTCACTCATCACCCAGTCGCAGGAAAACTATATCCAAGATCCTTTCTCAGATGAAAGCTGACCGTGTGATCCCTCACACGTCAACCTACAACATCCTGTTGAAAATACAAGCCAATGAACACAACATCTACGGGCTAGCCAGGGTGTTCAATGATATGAAAAGAGCAAAGATTGAGCCCAATGAGATCACTTATGGCATTCTAGCTATTGCACATGCTGTTGCAAGGCTATATACTGTTTGCCACACATATGTAGAAGCCATTGAGAATTCCATGACAGGTACTAATTGGTCCACGCTGGAAATTCTTCTTATCTTGTATGGATACCTTGGGAAGGAAAAGGAGCTAAAGAGGACATGGGAGATCATGCAAGACCTCCCTCATATTCGATCAAAAAGCTTCACACTAGCAATAGAAGCATTTGGAAAGGTTGGTTCCATTGATCAGGCAGAGAAGATATGGGTCCAGATAAAATCAACAAAGAAGTTAAGCCTTACAGAACAGTTCAATTCCATTTTATCAGTTTACTGTAGGCACGGTGCTGTGGATCATCATCTATATTCAAGGAAATGAGAACAAACGGATGCCAGCCTAATGCTATTACTTATCGCCACTTAGCATTGGGTTGCTTGAAATCGGGTCTTGTTAAAGAAGCTTTGAACACAATAGATATGGGAAAGAAGGAAGTTGTCACTAAAAAGGTGAGGAGTTCAACACCGTGGTTGGAGACCACACATCTGTTGCTTGAGAACTTTGCAGAAATTGGAGACTTGGAAAATGCAAAGAGACTATACAGTGAACTGAATGAATCAAAATATTCTCGGAATTCCTTTGTGTATAACACTCTCCTGAAAGCTTATGTGAAGGCAAAAGTTTATGAGCCAGATTTGTTGAGGACAATGATTTTGAGAGGGGCAATGCCTGACGCTGAGACATATAGCCTTCTTAGACTGATTGAACAGTTCAAGATCTAATGCTCTATGTGTGTTGGTGCTTTCAAGGAAAACCACTGCTGGATTTTGTCATGCAAAAATCATTAGAGAACTTGTGGACAACATGTTGCAGCACATGTCTTCTGGCGATCATTTTTTGCACAGTAATCCCAATATCTGAACAAATCAATTGAAGAGATACATCCTGAACAGTTTTAGAACTGCAAGGTATACGAAACTTGTGCATATTCCAAATTTTGAAAATGTTCCATTTTTCTCATGCGGAAGGTATATCAACTGATTCAACTTAATACTGGTATCATATTTGTCATCCAATGCTGCATTCATTTCAAGTACAAAAGATGGAATACAGTCGCTCAAACAAAAAAGGAAGCCATTGTCTTTTATCATGCCACAAGACATGCTACACATCCTGAATATGTCATTGTGCTGCTACTGGTAACAGTGTTTGCAGACCTTGCTCCTGCAACACTTTTAAGGTGCTAGGCTACTAGCTATACAAATGAGAAAGCAGTAGAAGCATACCTCTGCAGTCTGCACATGCTTTGCCAGAATAAAGCTGAATAAACAAGTGCTATTCTCTGGTTGCAGAACTGAACACAGAACTCCATGTGCCTTTTGCCTATACACAAATCAAACATGCTCGAATTCTCCATATGGAAGGGTAGTGAATGGAATCAAAACAAACACAAAGCAATTTCACCAATGATGTGAACTTGGCCAACCATTCCAAATAATTTGCTGTTGAGCTCATTGCGTCAACAAAGAATGTGAACAGCTAGTAGGCCACAAAGAATGTCGTCAGTGTTATCATGAGGATGTGTGATGTAATCTTTCTGAATGTTCAGGTCGGCGAATGACATGTAAATGGAAAATACCCCACTGATTTGATTGTCTTCATTTGCCATATAAATCTATTTTGGTCTGATTATAGGTGAATGTTGCATGAAAGATTGTGCTAAAACTAAGGGTCCCTTCTCTTTTTGAGCCTTTGAAGTAAACATACACCGGTTCTGTGAATTATATATGAGAGAACCTAGTTGTGTGCTATCCAGTTATAGAATGCCAAAAAGAAAAATACCTAACTGCTGCGACAAAATGCAAAAAGGAGTGCTCGTATTTTGCAGTATCACATCTGTATAAGTTTTGTGTACTAATACCCAGTGGCATAACAAGGCAACTTTTGCAGAACGAGGAATGATACGGTTGACCACAGTACCACACAGTCACAATAAATTCCCTGTGCTACTGAGTGGCAATTTTGAGTACAAATACCCAGTGGCATAACAAGGCAACATGATTCTGGTATCACTACTTTTGTGCTGCTCAGTCACAATGACACTAGCAATTGGAGCAGAAGCAGAGATACCCCCAAGCAGACTCAATAATTGTTTTTTCGCAAGAATAGTTTGCTAATAGTACTTGCTTGCAATTTTGAACAATAACTATGTTGAAAACTCAGGAATAACCACATCAGGGAAGTTATAATGACATATCATACCAGACACATAGGCTAAATCAGAAAATATACTCCGATTATACAGAACATGTTATGGAGCTAATCATGGGTAATAACTAACACCGGGGCATGGTCTCTAGGTTCTTTTGAAGGGAGTGACAACACTCTGGTACCTACTGTGGCCTCCTCCTTGTCCTTCTTATGGCTGGAGACTCCGAAGGCCTTCTTAACCGACTACTTGGCCCAGGCTCGCCCACTACAGCAGCTGCAGTGCTAGAAGTTGATAGCCGTTCCACAGACGATGACTGCTGAGGAGCTACAAGAACCACCTGTGCAGCATGGTTATCCTGCCTTTGCTATCTCCGAGCGCCAGCCCTTTGCCGGGCTGCAGGAACCGAAGTCGTCTCGACTCCCGCTGGGGTTGCATCCCAACCCTGGTTCTGGTTTTGAAACATCTGCCTCAGTACCCTTGCCATTTCTCTTGCGTTCCCCTCCGTTCCCGCCATTTGCAGCTGCCGCCTCAGGCTCTCCCTTCTGTGTGCTTGCGGCCTGGGCGGCAAGTCAGGGTTGGCAGTGGAGCCCCCTTCTTCTTCACCGCCTCTTCCGTATATCGGAGTGATATCCCCTTTTAACACCTCGCCCTTGCAGACAGGGCACTCAAAGGAGGAGGATTGTGCATGGAGCCACTGGTACAAGCATGGCCAGCAGAAGAGGTGGCCGCAAGATGTAACCACGGGTTGTCTAGCCAGCTCAAGACAGATGTTACACTCAAAGCTGGAGTTGTCGCCGCCATCCGGATTTTGCCCCCTCGCAGCTTCAAAAGAGCTTTGACTGAGGTTAGCTGATCCTGGCCTCACAATGTTGTGCTGCTGGCTGATCTGTATCACCCTCAGAAAGCGGAGCTCGGGAGCTCCTGCTTCAATTGCAGTTGCAGCAGCCCCTTGAGTGGACTGCCCAAGTGTGCTTGTGTTCACCATCTCCATTCCGGTAGCAGCAGCCACCCGGCTAGGTCGCACAGACCTTGCTACCAGAAGACCATCCACCGGCGCTGGCGCCGACGACTCAGGAGCATCAATGTACTCTTCACTGCCGGCACTGTTGCCGTCGAGCCAGGAATAAACAACGGGATCAAGCATTGGGTGCTCCTCCAGGGCGGAGAGCACATTCGACGGCGAATAGGTAGCCGCTGCCGGGGCGAGTGATCCCTCGGGCTCGCTGGTTCTTGGAGCTTCTGGCGCAGCACCGTTGGGCATCAACGCCGGGGAAGCCGCCGAAGTGTCGAGCCTGACTCGAGGCCGTGGCAATGGAGGGAGTCCGACATGCAGGGTTAGATCCATGTGCCTCCTCCCGCTGACCTCCGTGGTCTCCTCGCCCGCCATGCTCGCGCAGTCGCAGCACTTACTTGCTCTCCGCCGGTCAATGCACGGATTCCTACACCTGCAAAACCCCATGGAAGGGAAGAGACACCAATCAAAAACAGCAAGAGCAAGGCTCCTACCTCAGAATGGGGGTACCAGGATCATGTCGGATCAAAAGGGTCCAACAAAATTGAATCTTTAGCACGAACCTATGGAGACTTCACGGAATTTCATGGCGTCGGAGGACGCGGGTGGATTTGGGCCTAGTGGTCCAAATCCCCCCTTATAGCCTCTTTATTTTTTTTATTTATGGCCCAGCTACAAATATTATGACATGGCCCTAGTCGGCCCAGCCAGATAGCACCTGAACCAGGTGTCTAGCCCAGTCTTTTATAGCCCATCGCCTGCAGAATGGAGCCAGGTGCCGCACGTGACTCTGTCGGTCCGTTTCGCCTTTTCCTAATCCCGTGTGCTCCGTCCTCGCACTTCTCGATCGGGCCGATAGGCCCAACGGCCTATTGGACTCTTATCTCTGCTCCCTGATCGGGGGAGCCTAACCCTAATCCGGTTGGTGGGCCCCTATCGCACAGCACACAAAAGGAAGGTGGGGGTGAGGGCTCGGAGGACGAGGTTGACTGGAGCCGCCACACCCACTACAGAGAAACCCTAAACTGATCCAAAGAGCTGCTGCCAGCGACGGGATGTGCCCCCAACAACCTCTGTCGTTCCCCTGCAAGTCTACACCGGACCGCCGTCTCGCCACCGAGCCGGAGCTGCCCCTACAACGGCGTCTATGTTGCTGCTGTGCAGCAACAGTGAAGGCGAGAAGGAGCTTACCCGATGCTACGGGTTACACAGAGAGGTACACCATATCGATCCTAACAATGGTATCAAAGCAGGTTGCCTCTGTGTAATCCTAACCCTAACCGGGTAAAAGCAAAGGAAAGGGACCGGGGTGGCGGATGTCACTGGAACCCGGTCACCACCGCCACCGCGCGGGAAAAGTGCCACACTGACACGGCAAGAAAGAACAGATCCATGTTCGGATCAGAGAAGAAGTAAAGAAAGGGGAAAAGGATCTCAAGAACCCTAACCCTAACCCGCGCAGAAAGCTCGGGGAAGAAGAAGAGAAAAGAACCGAACACTTCCTTTCGGATCTAAAAACAGAAGGGGTTCACGAACTCTAAACCCGTAAAAGCCTTCAACGGGGAAGAGAAACAGTACCTAGAAAGTATCCCCATCTCCATCTTGAATCCAAAAGAGAAGAAATCAAAGAAAAGAAAGGAAGGAAAGAAAAGAACAGGGATCGGCACACGAACCCTAACCCTAACCCTAATCTCCAACTATAAGATTCGGATAAGAGAAGAGAAATCCAAATCACGGAAGGGGGAAAAGGGGAAGGTCGGATGCCGAGCCCTAAATCCGAAGGGGAAGATCCAAACCCTAGCCAGTTCGGAAAAGAGGAACAAAATCCAAATCGGAGAAAGAAAAAGGGGAAGAAGGGAAGCCATTCGGATGAACGAAAAGAAAAAGAAATCAAAAGAACATAAAACCGAATCGGCCGAATCGAATCAAAAAAAGCGAAACCCTAACCCTAATTTTGACCCCATCCCCACCACGGGTTAATCCCAGAAGAGAGAAGGGACGGGGAAGAAGGGAAAAGGGGGATGGACCCACCTTCGCCGGCGTGGGAGAAGAAGACGAGTCGGGGAGCTGGCTCTCCGGGCTCGGCAAGGGGGCGCCGTGGCCAGGCCGCTCGACGGTGGCGTGCTCACCCATTGGGGAGCACGCGCGCCGGCGAGGGGGCCGGCGACGGCGCCATGGATGCCCGCTGGCTCGCTGCTTCGCTCGATCACCGACGCTGCTCGCTGCGATGGGAGCCGAGTCGCTGCTGCTGAGAGAGTAAGAGAGAAGCAGGCGAAGGCGAAATGACTCTAGGGTTTTGCCCGGGGCGCGCGGCGTCGGCCTTTTTTATTCAAGCGAAACGGCCGGGCGACCGTTGGATGTGATCCGACGGCGGAGCGCGATTGGGCCAAACTCAGCCCAGGCGGGCGCGAGCGCCGGGCTACTTTCCCGGCCCAAGCCCAGGTTGCGGCCTGGGCACGGGGGCGAACGCGGGGACTGTGCGCGTGCTGGAGTGGGCCAGGCCGCTTTAAGGCTAGGCCGAATGAACAGAATTGAAATGATTCAGTTTTTGTTCTTTCGTTTTCCAGCAAACATTTATTTCCTGGAAAATGAATAAATTGGCTCAAAAGAAAATATAGAAAAGATAATTTTTCCCTATGGATAAAATTCAAGAAATTGATTGAAAGTTTTTTCCGCTGCTAAAGAAAAAGTACATTCTCTAGTGTTTTGAACCGACATGATATTTAACTGGTGATTAATGGATTAAAGAAAATAGGAAAATCAATTTTCCCTGTGGGTAAAATTTAAGAAAAAGAGAGTTTTTCTACAGCTAAAGAAGTTGTTTATTCTCCAATTATTTTGAACCAACGTTGTATTTAATTGGAGAAAAAGTGAGTTTTCTGCTGCTAAAGAAATTATTGATTCTCCAGTTATTTTGAACCAAAGTGGTATTTAATTAGAGAAAAAGAGATTTGTCATGGATTATGATGTTGTTATTTTCTGACCAACGTTGTTAATAACAATATCGTAATTTTAATGATTTATGCATTAATTCTACTTCTGCCCAACGGTGATGTAGAATTAGTGTATAAGAACAGATGTTAATTTTAATGATTTATGCATTAATTCTATTTCTGCCCAACGGTGATGTAGAATTAGTGTGTAAGAACAATTGTGAAAGTTAACGGTTTATGCATTAATTCTATTTCTGCCCAACGATGATGTAGAATTAGTGTATAAGAATAGTTGTATATTTTGATTTTGACCAACGTTGGAATCAAGGCATGCAAATGGTGTTATTTTTATGTTAACAAAAGTTTTGACCTGGTTTTCATCTTGTCTAAGGTGGACTGAGTAGTCACCTCACCATGTTCCACTGAGTTTGTGGCACCGGTGAGGGAGATAAAAGAGAATAATGCCACTTGGGCAACTAAAGAAAGGGATTTTGAATCTCAGAAGATGTCCTATGACTTTTGAGCATAGGAAGTGGGTCACTGCCAACAAGAAATGTTTGGCTGTGATAAAGAACATGATTGAACCTGCAATTGTAGGCTTAATCCTAGAGTGTGACACGGACACCGAGTACCTCGATAGAATAAAGAGTCAGTTCACTGGCTCTTCAAAGACATGCGCTATCCAGCTGATAAAGCAGTTGGTGACAGATAGTCACTCTGATAATGGTGGCATAAGAGAGCTCACAATGCGTCGTCGAAATCATGGCACTATCATTTAGGCCATATTTCGAGGGAGAGAATAGAAAGACTAGTTAAGAATGATATTCTTCCTCCATTAGAGCTCTCAGATTAAGAACAATGCAGAGAATGCATAAAAGGAAAGTATATAAAGAAAGATAACAAACGAAGCACAGGAATTTTATAGATTATCCACACTGACATCTGTGGTCGGTTTTCCTGTAAAGAGTGTGGATGGTTATGATTTGTTCATAACATTCACAGATGATTACTCTCATTATGGCTATATTTATCCAATCAAAGAAAGAAAAGATGTATTGGATAAATTTAAGATATTAAAGATTAAGATAGTCAGGTCTGACTGTGGAGGAGTACTACGGTCGGCATATCCTAAAAGAATGGCATAGTAGCCCAGTATTCTATACCGGGCAAACCTCAGCAGAATAGAGTAGCTAAAAGAATCAATCGTACCCTGATGGATATGGTGGGCAGTATGATAAGTTACTCCACCTTATAGTTGAGCCTGTGGATGGAGGCGTTAAAAACCCCATTCATATTCTCAAAAGAGTACCAAGTAAGTCGGTGCCCAAAACACCGTATGAGTTATGGACAGAAAGTGTACCCTCACTAAACCACTTGCGTGTGTGTGGGGGAGCCCTGCTGAGGCTAAAGTATTTAACCCAAACATTAGGAAGTTATATCCCAAAACAGTAAGTTGCCATTTGTTTGGCTACATAGAAAAGTCAAAAGTTTTTCGTTTCTACTGTCCAAAGAGACATACAAAGTTTATGAAAACGAGACACGCTGTTTTCCTAGAGGATGAAAAGATGAGGGGGAGCATGGTAGCTTGAGAAATTGTCCTTGAAGTGAAGCGGGTGTATGCGCCCACTCCAATCATTCACGAGCCTATTTTCTCACTACATGCTGTCACTGCACCGACAGTGCAAGATACTATGGTGTCAGCACCTGTTGTTATTCCACCTGTGGCAACAATGAATGAAAATGAGAAACCTGTTCTTCAGGATCCTATAGAACCTATTGCTATACATGAGGGGGAGAAACAACAGCCTCAAACAGTAGATGTGCCAAATGTGGAGGCCCCTAGAAGGTCTCAAAGAGTTAGAAAATCAGCTATTTCTGCTGATTATGAAGTGTATAACACTAAGGAATTTCAAATGGAGGATGATCCCACCTCATTTGAAGAAGCCATGAGAAGTGATCATTCATCAAAGTGGGTTGAGGCCGTGGAAGATGAAATGAAATCAATGAATGTCAATAAAGTTTGGGATTTGGAAATAATTCCTAAAGGAGTCAAAACAGTAGGCTATAAATGGATCTACAAGACTAAACATGACTCTCAAGGGAATATAGAGACATATAAAGTGTGACTTGTGGCAAAAGGCTTTATGCAAAGAGAAATGATTGATTACAATGAGACCTTTTCTCTAGTCTCATGTAAAGTTTCCTTCAGAATCATAATGGCATTAGTGGCACATTACGATTGAGAATTACATCAGATGGATGTAAAGACGGTATTTCTCAATGGAGACTTGGAGGAAAATATTTACATGGCACAACCAAAAGGTTTTGTCATGGAAGGAAAAGAACGAATAGGATGCCACCTAAAGAAATCCATTTATAGATTAAAGCAAGCTTCAAGACGGTGGTACTTGAAGTTTGATCAGTCAATAAAGAATTTTAGGTTTTAAAGAGAAGGTAGAGGACAATTGTGTCAATACAAAGTTAAAGAATGGGAAGTTTATCTTCCTTGTCCTGTATGTAGATGATATCTTACTTGCTAGTAGTGATGTGAGTCTACTACTGGAGACAAAGAAATTTGATATGAAAGATCTTGGCGAAGCCTCATTCGTTCTAGGGATCAAGATTCACCGAGATAGAAGAAAAAGGGTATAAGGACTATCACTAAAGGCATACATGAAAAAGATCTTAAAGAAATTCAGTATGCACAAATGTAGTCCATCACCTGCTTCTATAGTCAAGGGCGACAGATATGGGGATTTATCAATGCCCCAGGAACTAATATGAGCTCAATTGATAAAGTGAAAGTGGTTTCATATGCTTCAGCTATCGGAAGCTTGCAACATGCTCAAGTATATACGCGCCCTGACTTGTCATTTGTTACCGGGTTTTACTTGGCAGATTCCAGAGCAATTCTGGAATAGAACACTGAAATTAGTAAAGAAAGTCTTGCATTATTTGCAAGGAATGAAAGGCCTCATAATGACATATAGAAGATCTGATTCATTCCATATAGTGGGATATTTAGATTCTGATTATGCGAGAGTGAATACATATCCAGACGTGGATTTTCTATCATCTCGCAAAGGGGAGCTATTTCATGAAAAAGCTCAAAGCAAACTGTCACTACATCGTCCACAATGTATGATAGTTTGTAGCGTGTTATGAGGCAACGGGCAGGTGAACTAACTAACGAAGTTCATACCCGGTTTGAAGGTGGTTGACGACATCTATAGACCACTAAAGTAATACTGCGATTATAATCTGGCAGTACAGGATGCTCACAACATAAGTCAAGTGGTGCTGCCAAACACATTGACATAGAGTATTATGTTGTGAAAGATAAAGTCTGGGATCAAGTCATAAGTCTTGAGCATATAAGAATAGAAAGGATGCTCGTGGATCCGCTTACAAAAGGCTTACCACCCAACATGTTCAGAGGACATGGTGTTCAGAGAACATGTAGCTAGCTTGGGTTTAAGGGAAAGCCTAAAATATTCCTGGACAAAAGAAGGCCCAAAGATAAGTATCTATTTTAGAACAGAGTAGTGAGTTGTAGCTGTTAAGTCTATCGGCAATGGACCGTGACGATGAGACATGCTCTATGAGCTAATCTATAATGGAATGAACAAAAGCAAATGATATGAAAGTGAAAGATGGAATGAGATCAAGGGGGAGAATGTTAGTTGATCTCCACCAATAGGCCTATTGGGCCCTTATCTCTACTCCCTGATCGGGGGAGTCCAACCCTAATCCGGTTGGTGGGCCCCTGTCGCACAGCACACATAAAAGGAAGGTGGGGGTGAGGGCTCGGAGGATGAGGTTGACTGGAGCCGCCACACCCACTATAGAGAAACCCTAAACCGATCCAAAGAGCTGCTGCCAGCGACGGGATGTGCCCCCAACAACCTCCGTCGTTCCCCTACAGGTCTACACTGGACCGCCGTCTCGCCACCGAGCCAGAGCTGCCCCTACAACGGCGTCTACATTGCTGCTGTGCAGCAACAGTGAAGGCAAGAAGGAGCTTACTCGATGCTATGGGTTACACAGAGAGGTACACCATATCGATCCTACGCCTGCTCAGGTAGCTTCATGCTCGACGCCTCAGCAGGCTACACATGTCGGCCGCACAGCTGCATCAGCACCTAGCAAGATCCATAGCCTGGGAAGCAGGCAAAGCGCGTTCTCCTTAGCAAGTGGACGCGGAAGCCAGAGGATGTGCCGTCCACCATGCCTGACGCGGCGATTGCCTCCAAGTTCCATGACACCTTCATGGTACCGCTGCGTCTTCTAAAAGGGCCGCCATGCGCGAGCTCTTCCCCAGGCACGCGGGCCGTGGCAAGGTTGTTCTAATCGCCACAGAACCGTCACCTAAACATCGTTCCACCATGAGTGCCAACCACCTACTAGTTTGGAATGCACGTGGCTTGAACAGTCGTGCACGTCGCAGTGTTGTTAGAGACATTGTCGTCCAGCAGCGAGCTTCGATCGTCTGCCTATAGGAGTCAAAGGTTGCGAACTTCAGTGTAACCTTGCATCATGAAGTAACAGGGATCGACTTTGATTATGTGTGCCTCCCGGCTATCGGCGTCGCCGATGAAGCAGTCATCTCTTGGCGTCGCGACCTGTGGCGTGTGTCTGCCCCCTTCATGGGTTGGTTCTCGATCACTATAGAGCTCACTCCGATTAATGGACTTGGCGAGCCGTGGTGGCTCACTAACATGTACGGCCCAACGGCTAGATCAGATAAGCCCGACTTCCTCCTAGAGATTCGTGCTGTCCACGCTGCCTCTCCGGGTCCTTGGCTACTTTGCGGTGATTTCAACTTGATCTACAAAGCCAGCAACAAAAACAATGGCAGATTAGACCGCAGCACCATGCGCAGATTTCGTGGGGTCATCGCCGACCTGCAACTCCAAGAGCTACACCTCTCCGGCCGGCTATTTGCCTAGTCCAACGGTAGTGACCGCCCTGGCCTGGCCGCCCGACATTGGAACGCCTTGACCGGGCTTTCGCCTCGGTAGAGTGGATCGAGCAATTCTCCTGCCACCACCCCCGCTGCCTCTCCTCCAACTACTCTGACCACGCACCGCTACTCCTCGTGCTCAACTCCGTGCCATGGGTGAGACCGCGTTTCCGGTTCGACTAGCACTAGACGAGGATCGAGGGATTCATTGACATGGTCAAAGCCACTTGGGGTGGCCGCCTTGTCGACCCTGATGTTTGTCGGTGCCTGGACCACAAACTACGCGCGTTGGCCAAGGCCCTTCATAGCTAGCGTGCCTCTTGCATCAGGAACGTCCGGTTGCAGCTAGCTATAGCCTATGTGGTCGTCTACGAACTCGACCTTGCGCAAGAGTCCAGGCTTTTGTCGCTCGGTGAGCTGGAGCTGCGTCGCGAGCTCAAGGCAAACATCTTCGGCCTGGCATCCCATGAACGAACCATGGCAAGGTAGTGCACCAGAACAAGGAATCTTTGGGAAGGAGACGCCTACACGAAGTACTTTCACCTACAGGCATGTCATCGCCGATCGCCGGAGCAAGAACTACGTACCTCTTTGCCTTAACAGTTAACACACAATGGAGAAACGTTTAGCGAGGAGGATGCCAAGGCCGACATCATCTTCGACTACTACAATGGGCTCCTTGGCACTGCATTCACTAGGCAACACCGCATCGATCTGTCGTAGCTGGACCTTCCACGGCTGAACCTAGATGAGCAGGTGGCCCCTTTTATGGCAGAGGAGGTGGCGTGGGTCGTTCGGGACTCGCCGGCTAACAGGGCACCGGGCCCTGATGGGTTCCCCGGTGCCTTTTTAGGCGGCCTGGGACATCGTTGGTCTGGACAACATCCTGGTGTTCCATCTTCTACAGCCCTCGTGTAAATGCGTAGCAGGTGAAGGCGGCGCTAAAAAGGCTCTATGCTATTGCATTATAATAGCTGCAGGGGCAGACGTCGAACGGCTCACTTGTCGCACTGTAGCCATGGCAGGGATAGGCGTCAAAGTCAGCCCTACTGTCACATCTAGTAACTATAACAGCATGGTAGCTATACTAGAACTAGATGGGTAGAGTTATATATATAGTTTGCCACTGTAACTCAGTAAATAGAGTTCAGATTTGTCATCTTCTATACAGGGCTCCGGCCAACGTTGGTGTATCTGCTATGTGTGTATGCTCTGTTCTTCCTCACTTCTTTGACCTCTAGCCATAGTGTGTGGTCAGACAACGTTTGTCGTGGTCGATAAGACTGGTGAGTGGTCGACTCACCTGAGCCGGTGGTCGGCAAGACTGGTGAGAGGTCGACTCACCTGAGCTGAGGGTCCAGCAGACTAACAAATGGTATCAGAGTTGTACAAGTGCCGTCGCTGGACTAACCATTGGTGATGACGGACGGTTCAGAGATGGGCGACAATAATGGCACTGCTATGGCTGCCCAACCACGATAGGAGGTTGTTGTTCGCACGGTACGGGAGGTCAGCGGCACCAGTTAGCCGATGCTGACTCACACAAACTATGACGAGTAGTCGGTGACCATGAAGGTCAAGCTTAGAGCCCGATGGCTCTAGAATGCTATTGACAAGGGCACCGACAATGAAGAAGATGATATGTCAGCGTTGGAGGCTATCCTCGTTGCTGTACAGGTAGAGTATAGGGAGCCATTGGGGCAAAAAGCTCTGCTAAGGTGGCGTGGGAGGCTATTGCGGTGATGCCCGTCAGTTCCGACCGCGCAAAGAAGGCGATGGCCCAGCTTCTGAAGCAGGAGTATGCCAACCTCAAATTCAAGGATGGTGAATCAGTGAAGGACTTCTCCCTTCACCTGCAGATGCTCATCAGCAAGCAGAAGAGCCACGACATCACCATCGACGAAGAGGATGCAGTCTCCAAGTACCTCCACTCAGTGTCGACAAAGTACATCCAGATCACTCTCTCCATAGAGATGATGCTGGACTTGTCCACCCTCACCATTGAGGATGTGATAGACCGTCTGTGGGCGGTGGATGAGCACCTGGAGTAGGCGACAACAACGAAGGACATCAACAAACTACTGCTGATAGAGGAGGAGTGGGCTACTCAGAGGAACTCTAGGGTAGCCTCCTCTAGCCACGGTGGCGATGGCAAGTGCCGCGGCAAGGCTTCTTCGGAGAAAAAGAAGCAGGTCGACCCCAATGTCTGCCGACGCTGTGGGAAGACAAGCCATTGGGCAAGGGAGTGCCCAAATCACAAGCAGGAGAAGAAGGTTGAGGCTCATCTAGCGCAAGCTGATGATGATGATGAGGCCACTATCCTGATGGCGATGTTCTGTGCATTGTACGACATCGAGGCCAAGGAGAAGGGAGAGGTGACGACAGTGGAAGGACCTGGGAAGGTCCTAAAAGATGTCAACCTCGATGAACTGTGTGTCCAAGTCCACACCGAACATGTGGGCAGCGAGCAGGAGCAATGGTGGTATCTAGACTCTGGTGCCAGCAACCACATGATGGGCTCCAAGGCAGCCTTCTCTGATCTCGACGATGATGTTACCGGTACGGTGAAGTTTGGTGATGGCTCAAGGGTGGCTATCCGAGGACGCGACACCATCATCTTCAGGTGCTAGAACAGTGAGCACCACGTGCTAATGGATGTATATTACATCCCACAGCTGCGTTTCAGCATCATCAGCATTGGCCAGCTGGATGAGCGCGGTAGCGAGGTACTGATCAAGGATGGAGTCCTTAGGATTAGGGACAGGGAATAGTGGCTTCTTGCTAAGGTGAAGAGGTCCCAGAACCGGTTGTACCTACTCGACCTAAAGGTAGAACAGCCGGTGTGCCTGGCGGCAAGGCACACCGAGGAACTGTGGCTTTGGCATGCCCGGTTCGGACATCTCAGCTTCAACACGCTTGGTCGGCTAGAGAAGATGGTCTGAGGGTTACCCCACATCGAGCACGGAGGCAAGCTATGTGATAGCTGCCTGGCCATGAAGCAGAGGAGGCTGTTGTTCCCAAAGGTGGCCAAGTATCGCATGGAGGACGCTGTCGAGCTCGTCCATGGCGATCTCTACGGGCCGATCACGCCAGCCACAAACGGTGGTCGACAGTACTTCCTCCTACTCATGGATGATTGTAGTCTCTACATGTGGCTACAACTTCTGACAAGCATGGACGAAGTGGCAACAGCGATCAAGAAGTTCAAGATGCGCGTGGAGGCCGAGAGCGGAAAGAAGTTGCGCGTGCTGAGGACTGATCGCGGTGGCAAATTCACTTTAGTGGAGTTCGCTACGTACTGCACGGATCAGGGTGTGGTGCACCACCACACCATGCCATACTCACCACAATAGAATGGCGTGGTGGAGCGGAGGAACCAGATGGTGGTCGACATGGCTTGATCCATGATGAAGGCCAAGGGCATATCGGTAAGGTTCTAGGGTGAGGTAGTGACCACGATGGTGTTCATCCCCAACCGCGCTCCCACCAAGGCCTTGAAGGGCAAGATGTCATTTGAGGCTTGGCATGGACGCCAGCCGAGCGTGTCCTTCCCCCGAACATTCAGCTACATTGGCCACGTCAGGAAGACAAAGCCAGTCCTGACCAAGCTAGAGGACAGGAGCACACCGATGGTGTTCCTGGGCTATGCGGAGGGTACCAAGGCATACCGGCTCTATGACCCACGTGAAGATAAGGTGCTTATCTCGCACGACGTTGTGTTTGATGAGAAGGCGGCTTGGGACTGGAACAGTCCAAGCATGGGGAAGCTGGCGGTTTCACCAGCACCTTCATCATCGAGCACTTGGTCATCCACGGTGGTGGAGACGCTGGGAAGAGGTGCCGAGAACTCCGCGAGGGGTGCCGAGCACTCTTGGAGGGATGCTGAGCACTCTGGAAGGGGTGCCGAGCACTCCAGGAGTGAGCCAGGAGGTCCTACAGTGGTGGCGACCACTCTAGGATAGGTGCCGAGTACTCTCATAGCGGAGCCAAGGGGTCTTGTAGTGGTGACGACCACTATGAGACGTGTGCTGAGCACTCCAGGAGGGGTGCAGACCACTCTAGGAGTGGTGACGAATGGTCCAGGAGTAGTGCCGAGCACTGTATCTAGGGTGCTGAGCACTCTAGGTGCTATGCCAAGCACTCCACCAGAACAGGGAACTCCATCAACACTGATCGAGTTCACCTCACCTCCAAGTAACATCACTGAGTTCGTGGATGCCTTCCATGATGGTGAGGAGGTGCGGTTCCATAGGCTGGATGACATCGTCGGCGACACAGGGCGCTCAGGCCTGGCGGGTAGGCTGCTCAATGACCAAGAGCTACTTCTCGTTAGTGCAGAGGAACCACCCATGTTCGCGTAGGCCGAGCACGATGGAAACTAGCGATGGATGATGCTGGAGGAGATGAAGGCGATCAAGGAAAACGAGACTTGGCAGCTCATCGATCCACCTCCAGGATGCTGTCTGATCAGCCTGAAGTGGGTGTATAAAGTCAAGCGGGATGAGCAAGGGGCCATTGTCAAGCACAAGGTGTGCCTCATCGCCCGAGGCATTGTCCAGCACGAGGGCATCGACTTCGAGGAAGTCTTTGCGCCGATAGCGCGCATGGGGTCTATCCATTTGCTACTGGCTTTGGCAGCAGTAAAGGACTAGCGCATCCATCACTTGGATGTTAAATTGCCTTCCTCAATGGCGAGCTAGCAGATACGGTCTTCATTAGGCAACCTCCAGATTTTGTTGTCAAGGGAGCGGAGCACAGGGTGCTCTGACTGCACAAGGCGCTCTACGGGCTATGACAGGCCCCATGAGCATGGAACGCCAAGCTTAACGCCACGCTGGGTGAGTTTGGGTTCATGAGGTGCGCAACCAAGCACGCGCTCTACATGCAGCGATGGGGGAAGCAGGAGCTCGTCGTCGGCGTGTATGTGGATGACTTGATTGTCACCGGCACATGTGCGGAGGACATCGACAGCTTCAAGCATGAGATGGTAGCTCATTTTTGAATGAGCGATCTTGGCACGCTCTCCTACTACCTCGACATTGAGGTGAGATAGGGGAAGGAGGCACTCATGCTTAGTTAGAGCGCGTATGCCTTGAAGCTGTTGGAGCGGAGCGGCATGGCTGAGTGCAAGCCATGCGTGACTCCGATGGAGGAGCGGCTGAAGCTGATGAAGGCCAGTACCACAGTGAAGGTGGATGCAACACTCTGCCAAAGCATCGTAGGTGGTCTATGCTACCTAGTCCACATGAGGCCAAATATTGCGTTCGCTGTGGGCTACGTTAGTCGCTTCATGGAGGATCCTCGAGAGAATCACTGGGTTGTAGTAAAGCGGCTACTATGCTACATCAAGGAGATGGTGGATCAGGGGATCATCTTCCCCAAGACCGGTGGGAGTAGGCTACAATTCACTGTGTTCAGCGATACAGACATGGCGGGGGACATCGACGGACAGCGGAGCACCTCTAGCATGCTCGTCTTCCTCGGGTCGGTTCCAATTTCATGGTTGACGCTGAAACAGAAGGTGGTGGCACTATCTATGTGCGAGGTAGAGTATGTAGTAGCAGCCATAATGACATGCCAAGTTGTGTGGCTACGCTAGCTGCTGGGCAAGCTGACCGGTGCGGAAGCTCACCCACCAGCATTGATGGTGGACAACCCTCCCGCCATCGCCCTCACAAAGAATCCAGTTCCACGACCGGAGCAAGCATATCAACATGAAGTTCCACTTCTTCAGGGACTGTGTCAATGGAAGGTAGATCGTCATCGAGTTTGTCAAAACTGGTTGACAACTCACGGACGTCCTCACCAAGCCGCTCGGACGTCTTCGACTCACAGAACTAAAGAAAATGATCGACATGGAGGGGGTTCAAGGTAGCAGAAGGATTAGGGGAAGAATTGTTAGATAATCTTCTACATCCCTTGTGTGAATGCGTAGCAGGTGAAGGCAGCACCAAAAAGGGCTCTCCATTGTTGCACTGTAGCAGCTATAGGGGCAGGCACCGAATGGCTCACCTGTCGCATTGTAGCCACAGTAGGGGTAGGCGCCGAAGTCAGTCCTACTATCACATCTAGTAACTATAGCAGCATGGCAGCTGTACTAGGACTAGATGGGTAGAGTTATATATATAGTTTGCCACTGTAACTCAATAAAGAGAGTTCAGATTTGCCATCTCCTATACAGAGCTCCGCCCAACGCTGGTGTCTCTGCTATGTGTGTACGCTCTATTCTTCCTCACTTCTTCTACCTCTAGCCATAGTGTATGGTTGGACAACATTTATTGTGGTCGACAAGACTGGTGAATGGTCGACTCACCTAAGCCGGTGGTCGGCAAGACTGGTGAGAGGTCGACTCACCTGAGCTGAGGGTCCAGTGGACTAACACCACTCTCTCTAGGAGATTGATTTTAGAAGTTTCTACCTGCTCAATGAAGCAATCATGGGGTCATCCATAAGACGCGGGCTCCGAATGGCCTCAAGGATTACAGGCCTATCAGCCTAATCCACTCCGTTGGCAAAATGTTTGCTAAGGCGCTAGCTCGGCGTCTTGCACCTCGTATGCCGGAGATCGTCAAGATCAACCAGTCGGCGTTCATCTAGGGCCACCGCATCCACGAAAACTTCCGCACCATGCAGCTTTCCTGTTGTTGGCTGCATGCCAGGCACCACCCCACGGTATTGCTCAAAGTCGACCTGGCCAAGGTGTTTGACAATGTGGCCTAGCCATTCCTGCTAGAGGTGCTCGAGCACATTGGCTTCCCTACGCGGTGGCACAACTGGCTATCGATGATGCTGTCGTCAACAGCCGTCCTAGTCGATGCATCTGCCACGCTCGCATCCTATGGCAGGGCGACCCTCTGTCGCCTCTCTTATTCGTAATTGTCATGGAATTTCTAAATGCGCTTATCTCCGAGGCGGATCGTTGCGCCATCCTAACTCCGCTGCCGGGCAACACGATCAAGTATCACACCTCGGTATACGTCGACGACCTCGTCATTTTCCTCTCGTCCGCGCCGCAAGACTTCTCCTGCATCCGCTACATCCTAGAGCTGTTTGATAGAGCGTCTGGCCTATCCACCAACCTGGACAAATGCACAATCACCCCTATCCAATGTTTCGCTGAGGTGATCCAGGCCATCCAGGAGGTGTTCCCTTCAAGGCTCCATGACTTTCCAACAAGTACCTAGGAGCCCCTCTGTCGCTGTCCAGGCTGAACCGCAGCGTCGAACAAGGATTGATCGACAAAGTCGCTGCCCGGATCCCGACCTAGAAAGCCGGCCTTCTCACAACTACGGGAAGGGCCACGTTGACGTAGGCGACGCTGTCCGCGATCCCGGTCCATGTCTCGATCTGCTATAGCCTTTCCGCCTAGGCTATCGGGGAGATGACAAGAGGAGGCGCGCTTTCCTCTGGGCGGGCACGAACTCAGTCGCTGATGAGAAGTGCAAGGTCGCTTGGCCCATTGTTTGCTCGCCGAAGGAGGTCGGTGGGCTAGGGTTGTTGGACCTCTGGGTTCTCGGCGTTGCCCTGCGCCTACGCTGGACGCAACCGGACAGCGCCTGGGCATGCTTGCCTTGCAGGACGGAGAGAAAGGTAGACCACATGTTCCGGGCATCGGTCACCGTCCAGGTGGGCGACCGTGCCTCCGCACGCTTCTACATGGACTCATGGCTACCGGACGGGGCCATCTGCAACTTTGCGCCAAACCTCTTCCAGGCGGTTGGGTGTCGCCGACGTAAGCGCACCGTCAAGGAAGCCCTTACAAAGCACCAATGGGCGAGGGATATCACTGGTGCTCCGACTGCCATTGTCCTTTGTGAGTACGTCTGAGTCTGGGACATGGTCGAGCCATTCCAGCTGTCGCCACACTCCGTCGACCGCTACATCTGGAAGTGGACAGCGAACGGTAACTACTCCGCCTCCTCTGCATACAGAGCCGTCTTCTGTGGAATGACTTCGTTGATTGGAGCTAAGTTCGTCTGGAGGGCCTCTGTGCCGCCAAAGGTGAAGTTCCTCTTTTGGTTTGCTCTCCACGGTCGCTTGTGGACTGTCGAGCGCCGGAAACGACATGGCCTTCAACCGGAGGCTAACTGCGCGCTATGTGACCAAGATGACGAGACCACCGATCATCTTCTGGTCTGTTGCCCCTTCACGCGCGAGGTCTGGTCCGCCTCCTCGCAACCGCTGACTGTAGCAGCTGGGGCCGCGCCATGACTCGACCGTGGCCGATTGGTGGATGCAGACCCGGGCGGCCTTCCCACAGACGACGTTCAGGCGTGGCTTCGACTCCCTTGTCCTACTTGTCTCTTGGATCATTTGGAAAGAACACAACAGGCGGACCTTCGACCGTGCGCGAGAACGACCGCTCAGGTTCTTGCCGTTATCCGCGAGGAAGCTGACGCCTGCATCGCCGCTAGGTTTCGGTCCTTGTCGTCGCTGCTCGCGGTAGTGAACTAGAGAGTGCGGTTACCTTCCAGTCGCGCAATTAGTTTTTTACTTAGTACATCTGTTTAGCTCCACCGTTGAAGCCGGTGATCACTGTCTGTGTTCCGCCTATTGCCTGGCTGTGGCATCTCGCCGTCACGGGCCATGGGCTTTGTAACAGTTCTCACTTCCCTTAACGAAGCACGTGCTAATGCACGCTTTCGGAAAAAAAGGCACTGGGGCGTGCCACACTGCCGTAGGGCACAGGGGCAAGGCGCATCGTGCAACACCACGGCCTGATGAAGGCTGAAGCGGCCTCAACTAGAAGTCTAGAATTGTTATATTAATTAAATTGAATGGATGGTTGATTTCACAGTCTGTTAACTAGCTAGTCAGGCTTTTCACGTCAGTTTTTTTGCATACAAGGAAACTCTAAATGAAGATGCATCAAAATTATGTACTTTGTTTCTCAATTTTTATGCAGTCACATACTAAAAAAAGACTAAGGCTGTGTTTGTTTTCCTCGTGCAAAAGTTTAGTCCTGTCATATCAAATCTTCAATTAAGAGTATTAAATATAGGCTAATTACAAAACTAATTACACAGATTGAGGTTAATTTACGAGACGAATATATTAAGTTTAATTAGTCCATGATTTGACAATATAGTGCTACAGTAAGCATTTGCTAATTATGGATTAATTAGGCTTAATAGATTTGTCTCGCTAATTAGTCTACTCCTGTGCAAGTTTTATAATTAGCTCATGTTTAGTCCTCCCAGTTAGCATCCGAAAGTCCGATGCGACACGACTAAACTTTAGCCCCTGGATCCAGACACAGCATAAATGTGTAAATTTTAGTAAAATTGGATCATACTTATTCTTAATTATGAAGATATATAGTATTGGTCTACCAAATGAGAATTTTTTTAAAAAAAGTATATGTTAGGAATGACTATAATGTTAAAGACTTTTTTGGCATTAATGTTTTCACCAAATTTGTTATTAATTTAGGCATGGGATAAAAATATCATCTACTTATGCAGTTATATGTTAAATTTGTTTAATATTTCGATAGTCTCCTCTTATATGACAGAATGGCTAGTTACAAGTGGTTTACATACTTTTATATAGTGGCCCTAGACGTTGAATGTGACGAGCTAGGAGGACCGAGGTTCTCTCAGGCCCCACCATTAGTGATAATAGTGGTGGGAAATCGCTGGAGGAGCATGCGGAACTGATTCCTGGATTGAATCATTTTTTAAAGAGTTTTACCTCTCCTTGAAGAAAACATAGTAACCGATGAGGACTGGGGATACCACTTCAGCGAAAAGAAAGGATCACAAACTACCTAATACAGAAACTAAATTTCAAATATGTCCGAAGGCTCCACAACGCTAGGCATTCCAGAATTGAATCATGTGCAAGCAAAGACATGGAATGGAAGGGATTTGCGTTTATTTATTCCTTACCGAAGTCGGAGACTCGAGAGTGGATTGGACTGTCAGGCCCGCAGCTGCTTGAGAAAGAGAGGGACCAGGGGGAGAAAGGCTGGCACTGGGTTTTACTTCTCCTCTTGTCTTTGTGGCCTCGAGAGCCCCCGCTGGTGTCTCATTTTATAGCATGGAAATCATTTATTTTCGAATCAAAAAGATTTGGTGCATTAATGAAAAGTATTTTGGTAGATATTATATTATCTAAAGATTTTATATCCTAGAGATAGGGATACTCTAGTCTTTCACAAAAAAAGATAGAGATACTCTAGTGCTTGATGTTGTGAGAGCACGCTTACTCCTTGTTTCGTCAGCAAAATGAGTAGAGCGTGTATAGATTGCTAGAGGTTTGACAATGACAGAGCCACGGCTAGATCCTTTGTTTCAAGTTTTTAGTCGTACCCAAAATCATCTGTTTCTAGTTTCGACAACAACACGACAAGCAGGTGTGTAGCATCATTAGCCGAACCCAAAATCCT
Source organism: Miscanthus floridulus (assembly GCF_019320115.1). Lineage (NCBI taxonomy): Eukaryota > Viridiplantae > Streptophyta > Magnoliopsida > Poales > Poaceae > Miscanthus > Miscanthus floridulus. The sequence continues at coordinate 55,565,657 of NC_089587.1, read as the reverse complement.
CTGTTTCGAGTTTCGACAACAAAACGACAAGCACGTGCATAGCATCATAGTCATACCCAAAATCCTTTGTTTCGAGTTTCGACAACAACACGGCAAGCATGTGCGTAGCATCATTAGTCGTACCCAGAATCCTTTGTTTCAAATTTGAACAACAACATGACAAGCAGAGGCGTAGCATCATTAGTCGTATCCAAACTCCTCTATTTCTAGTTTCGACAACAACACGACAAGAACGAGCGTAGCATCATTAGTCGTACCCAGTCCTTTATTTCGAGTTTTGATAACAACACGACAAGCAATTATGTAGCATCATTAGTCATACCCAAAATCCTCCGCTTTGAGTTACGACAACAACACGACAAGCAGGTGCGTAGCATCATTAGTCGTACCCAAATTCCTCTATTTCGACTTTCGACTACAACATGACAAAGCATGTGCGTAGCATCATTAGTCGTACCCAAAATCCGTTGTTTCGAGTTTCGACAACAACACGACAAGCACATGCATAGCATCATTAGTCATACCCAGAATCTTTTGTTTTGAGTTTTCAACGACAACACGACAAGCAAGTGCGTATCATCATTATTCATATCCAAATGACAAGTTCACTACTAGTTCCCATGTTTCAAGAGCAACACGACAAGTAGAGGCTTTTGTATATCGCTAATGTAATAACATCATATCTTGACAATAAAGAGCTTGCATGCTAGTTTCCCATTCTAATAGCAATGTGATAAGCGAAGGGCATACACATAGCCTACGATTTGACAATAATGAGCTCCCTCGTTTTGAGAAACACGACAAGCAAGACTGCATGTGCCTTGCAAAACAGTTTCAGACAACAAGACATCGAGGTGCCCCTCCAACTCTGACCCCAACCATCTTGCTTCACCCACTTTCGGGCAAGAATGCTGCCCACAACCACCTTTATAGCCTCCTCTTCCACCTTCAAGTACTTCACCCAACCAAAATCAACCCCTAACTTGATTTCTTTTTTCTCCAATAGGAGGCATGTGCTGATGTGCTCCAAGTAATTTAATCAATGGTTGCCACCATGCCTGCTTCCGATCAAATAGGGAGAAAGAGCGTGAGAGAGATTGAGAGAAAGATAAGCGGCAAGGGAAAACGAGTGCCTCCTACCCAAATGACAAGTAGGTGTCTATCATTATTAGCCATACCAAAACGACAAGTTCCTTGCTAGTTCCCATGTTCCAACGGCAACACGACAAGCAGAGGCAAATCCTCTGTTTCGAGTTTCGATAACAACACGACAAGCAGGTGCATAGCATCATTAGCCCGTACCCAATGACAAGTTCACTGCTAGTTGCCATGTTCCAACAGCAACATGACAAGTAGAGGCAATCCTCTGTTTCGAGTTTCAAAAACAACAAGACAAAGCAAGTGCATAGCATCATTAACTTGTACCCAAACAACAAGTTCACTACTAGCTAGTTCCCATGTTCCAAGAGCAACACGACAAGCAGAGGCTTTTGTGTATCGCTAACGTAGTGATGTCTTGACAATAAAGAGCCTGCATGCTAGTTTCCCGTTCTAATACCAATGCGACAAAGCAGAGGGCATACACATCGTCTACTATTTGACAATAATGAGCTCACGTCCTAGCAGGGGCGGATTGCGCCCCCCCCCCCCCCCCCCTCCTCTTGGGCCAAATATTCTACTAGCAGGTCTTCACAAACAGTCCAAAAGTTTCCCTCTGCAGCCCACCACACACCAGCTTTTCGTAATTAGTTAGTGCTTAAGTTGACTAAATTGATATGGTTAGCAAAGTAGCATAATTTTTTATATAAATTGATAGGTTCAAGATATAATTGAAGATTTTATTTCAAGGAATACTTGGAAGATGATTACATGATGTTAGTGCTATCTTTACCTTCTTATAATTTCCTTATTTGTATTAAGACGAGATTAAGTTTTTTTTTTAAATTGTAGAGCGCAACTTACATTCGAATTTCTAGATACGGTCCTAACCAGTACCATTTCTAGCCTTCTATTATTTAGCCCTCCTCTTGATCCGCCACTGCGTCCTAGCTCCTTGGTTCTGATAGCAACACGACAAGCGAGTGTGCATGTGCCTCGCAAAACAATTTGTGAATGGCAAGGCAGTGAGTGAGGTACCTCTCCACTAAACTTTGACACCAATCATCTTGCCTCCCCCGCCATCAGGCAAGACAGTTGTCCAAAACCACCTTTATAGCCTCCTCTTCGTCCTTCAACTACTTCACCCAACCAAAATTAACCCCTAACTTATTCTTTTTTCTCCATTGGTGAGGCATGTGGTCCAAGTAATCAAGTCAATGGTTGCCACCATGCTTCCGATCAAATAGGGAGAAAGAGTGTGGGAAGGAGTGAGAGTAAGAGAAGTGGCAAGGGAAAACGGGTGCCCCTAACCATGTGCATTGGCACATGACTCGACTTTGAATTGCGGGTGCAGTGGTATACTTAAAGCCAACATATGTGCTAAAAGAAGGAACCTAAGATGTTTCCCTATTTTTTGGCAGGAAATTCAGTAACTTCAAACAGGATATCAAAATTTCCACATACCATCTATAAGGGGGAGAGGTGATCATGTCATAGAGCGTGTGCAAACAAGACATCAAAGGTGAATGTATGAAAGTAGGTGCGACGCCGAGTAAAAATCTAAATAAAAATGGGCATCTAAAAATGCAAAATTAACAAAAAACAAAAACAAAATGCATGTACTACACAAGTTTTTCATTCAATATTATGAAGTTAAGAATTGAACTTGTGGACAATGTGTTGCAGCACATGTCTTCTTGCGATCAATTTTTGCACAGTAATCCCAACATCTGCACAAATCAGTTGGAGAGATACAGCTATCTTTTCTATCCTAAACAGTTTTAGAACAGCAAGGTATACAAAACTTGTGCATTCCAAATTTTGAAAATGTTCCTTTTTTTCTCGTGCAGAAAGTATATCAACTGGTTCAACTTAATATTGGTATCATATTTGTCCTCCAATGCTGCATTTCATTTCAAGTACAAAAGATGGAATACAGGCACTCAAACAATTAAGGAGTCCATTGTCTTTTATCATGCCACACAGCGTGCTACACATCCTGAATATGTCATTGTGGTGCTACTGCTACTGGTAAGAGTCTTTGGAGACCCATGCTCCTGCAACACTTTTAAGGTGCTAGGCTGCTAGTTATACATGTGAGAAAGCAGTAGAAGCATCCTCTGCACATGCTTTGCCAGAATCAAGCTGAATAAACAAGTGCTATTCTCTGATTGCAGAACTAAACACAGAACTCCATTCTCCATTTTGCCTATACACAAATCAAATATGCTCGAATTCTCCATATGAAGGGTAGTGAATGGAATCAGAATGATCACAAAGCAATTTCACCAATGATGTGAACTTACCAACCATTCCAAATAATTTGCTGTTGAGCTTGTTGCGTCGGGTGCTGTCAAATTGCAAGGTGTAAGGAGCTTGACAATTCCCTTTGCTGTTGAGCTTGTTGCTTTAGCAGATTCTGTTTGATTCTGAGGTTAAAGGAGCCTGGAAATTTCCATGGAGAGGGATCCAAAAAATTCTACATCATCTATTAATTTAATTATACAGGGATTCATAATAATTAACTATATATAGGCTTACAGGTTAGAAGTCTACATACTGGTTAAGTGGTCATGTGGGCCTGCAACATTATGGTGTTTTTTTAAAAAAAAAATCTGTTGCTCTTTTAGAGCTTGTAGTTCAATCTTGTGGACCTTTACGTTCAATTATTTTATAAATACTTCTACATCAAGCTGTTCTTTGTCTCCAGTAATGAGATGATTTTCCATCAGAAAATGTGAACAGCTAGTATGGCACAAAGAATGTCATCAGTATTATCATGAGGATGTGTGATGTAATCTTTTTGAATATTCAGGTCAGCAAATGACATGTAAATGGAAAATACCCCACTGATTTGATCGTCTCCATTTGCCATATAGTCCTTTCTCTTTTTGAGCCTTTAAAGTAAACATAAACTGGTTCTGTGAATTATATATGAGAACCTAGCTCTAGTTGTGTGCTATCCAGTTATAGAACGCCAAAAGAAAAATGCCTAACTGCAGTGACAATGCAAAAAGGAGTGCTCGTATTTTGCAGTATCGCATCTGTATAAGGCAACTTTTGCAGAACAAGGAAGTACACCTGACCACACAGTCACAACAGATTTCCTGTGCTACGCAGTGCTTTTATGTACTATAATACCCAGTGACATACCAAGGCAACATGATTTTGGTATCACTACTTTTGTGCTGCCCAGTCACAACGACACTAGCAATTGGAGCAGAAGCAGAGAGACCCAAGTAGAGTCAATAATTGTTTTTCCGCTAGAATAATTTGCTAATAGGACATGCTTGCAATGATGAACAATAACTATGCTGAAAACTCAGGAATGCCTACATCAGGGAACCAGAAATAGAAGCTAAATCAGAAAATATATTCCCAGTATACAGCAGAACAAGATTTATCATAGATACTGGAACTGACATTTCGACTCATTTTGCATGATGTAGCTACATACATGGTGTGTAAGAGAAAGGCGGGAACAACCTTGAGATGTCATTGGAGCTAATCATGGTAATAACTAACAATGGGGCATGATCTGTAGGTTTTATTGAAGGGAGTGACATCACTCTGGTACCTACTGCTACTGTGGCCTCCTCCTTGTTCTTCTTATGGTTGGGGACTCCGAAGGCCTTGACTGCCTACTTGACCCAGGCTCGGCCACTATAGCAGGTGTGGTCCTTTGCCGGGCTGCAGGAACCGAAGTCATCTCGGTCCCCGCCGGGGTTGGGAGGCCTCCCACTATACGCTGGTTTTGTATCAGCTGCATAATCACCGATTCAATTTCTCTTGTGTCCCCCGCCATTGCCGCCGTTTGCAACTGCTGCCTCAAGCTCTCCCTTCTGTTTGCTCGAGGCCTGGGCGGCAAGTCAGGGTTGGCGGTGGACTCCCCTTCTTCGCTGCCTCTTCCATATATCGGAGTGATATTCTCTTTCAGCACCACACCTTTGCAGACAGGGCACTCACAGAAGGGTGACTGTGCATAGAGCCACCGGTACAAGCATGGCCAGCAGAAGAGGTGGCCGCAAGGTGTAACCACGGGCTCTTTAGCCACGTCAAGACAGATGTTACACTCAAAGCTAGAGTTGCATCCACAGGAGTCATCCTTCTCAGGCTCGCCTGCCACCGCCGGGGCGAGCGATTCCTTAGGCTCGCCCATTCTTGGGGCTTCCGGCGCAGCACCGGTCGAGTTGGGCATCATCAACGTCCTCCTCCTGCTGCTGCTCTCCGCAGCCTCCTCGCCCGCCATGCTCGCGCAGTCGCAGCGCCCACTTGCTCTCCGCTGATTAATACACGATCTCCTACAGCTGCAAGACCCCCATGAGGAGACACCAGTCAAAAACAGCAAGAGCAAACCTCCTACTCCCAGAATGGCAGAATGCCGGAATCAGGATCGCGTCGGATCAAAAGGGCCCAACAAAATCGAATCTTTAGCATGAACCTACAGAGGCTTCATGGAATGTCGCGGCGGCGAAGGAGGGCCGAGGTTCTCTCAGGCCCCACCATCAGCGAAATAGCGGTGGGAAATCGCTGGAGGAGCATGCAAAACTTAATTATTTCCAAGATTGAATCATTTTTTGAGAGTTTTACCTCTACTTTTAAGAAAGCATAGTAACCGATACAAGACTGGGGGTACCAGCCGTGGCGGAGCTTAGTGAGGACCATAGTGAGCCATGGGCCCCCCTAAGCTAGAAAAATCCTTAATGAAAGTCTTAGTTTGACCATTTTAAGTGGTGACGAAACACTAATCTACCCCCTCTCTTCCTACTTCATATTATATTGGCCCCTCCTCTCTTCATGGCCAAGCTCCGCCACTGAATATCGGTACAGCGAAAAGAAAGGATCACAAACTGAGCCTAATACATACAGAAGCTAAATTTCAAAGATGTCTGAAGGCTCCACCACGCTAGGCATTCCAGGATTGAATCATGTGCAAGCAAATACATGGAAGGGAAGGGATTTGTGTTTATGTATTACTTACAGAATTCAAAGCGGTCGGAGATTCAAGAGCGGATTGGACTATCAGGCCCGCGACTATAGGAGAAAGACAGAAACAGGAGAGAAAGGTTGGCACTGGGTTTTACTTCTCTTGTGTTTGTTGCCTCAGGAACCCCGCTGGTGTCCCATTTTATAGCATGGAAATCATTTATTTTTTAATCAAAAAGATTTGGCGCATTTATTAAAATTATTTTGGTAGATATCATATTCTCTAAATATTTTATTATTCTAGAGATACTCTAGAGCTTGATGGAGTGTCTTCTTGTTTCAACAGCAAATGGGTAGAGCGTGTATAGATTTCTAGAGGTTTGACAACAGCATACTCACTTGCTAGATCCTCTGTTTTGATTTTCGACAACAACACGACAAAGCAGGTGCGTAGAGTTTCGACAACAACACGACAAGCAAGTGCATAGATCATTACTCATACCTAGAATCCCCCGTTTCTAGTTTCGACAACAACACGACAAGCAAGTGCGTAGCATCATTAGTCGTACCCAAAATGTTGAGTTTCGACAACAACACGACAAGCAGGTACGTAGATCATTAGTCGTACCCAAAATCCTTCAATTCTAGTTTTGACAACAACACAACAAGCAAGTGTGTAGCATCATTAGTCGTACTAAAAATCCTCTATTTTGAATTTCGACAACAACACGACAAGTGGGTGTGTAGCATCATTAGTCGTTCCCAAAATCATCTATTTTGAGTTTTGACAACAACACGGCAAGCAGGTGCGTAGCATCATTTGTCATATCCAAAATCCTTTGTTTCGAGTTCTGACAACAACACGACAAGCAAGTGCATAGCATCATTAGTCGTACTAAAAAATCTCTATTTCTAGTTTCAACAACACGACAAGCAGGTGTGTAGCATCATGCATTAGTCTTTAGTCATACCCAAAGTCCTTTGTTTTGAGTTTTGACAATTACATGACAAGCACGTGCGTAGCATCATTAGCTGTACCCAGAATCCTCTGTTTCGAGTTATGACAACAACATGACAAAGCAGGTGTGTAACATCATTAGTCATACCCAAATTCCTCTATTTTGAGTTTCAACAACAACATGAAAAGCAGTTTTGACAACAACACGACAAGCATGTGCATATAACATCATCAGTCATACCCAGAATCTTTTGTTTCGAGTTTGAGCGACAACACGACAAGCAGGTGCGTAGCATCATTAGTCGTATCCACGCCACACCATGACGCGACGTGGGCACAAGACCATGACGACAACTATACCCGGACGTGCACCACAAGACAGTGTTACTTGCAAGCCAAGTTAGCTAGGTTCCCTCCCTTGGGCTCATCACCCCTCAGTTGGGAGAACCTTCTTCTTTGTATGTGACTTGGCCCCATACTCTATATAAGGGCAGCCATGGCACCCTTCCATGGACATCGGACTATCGAAGCTCTCATTCGGGCAGTACATCTCCTAGCTCTAGCACTCCTACCTCTTCCACCATTCTTGCACCCCCATTGTAAGAACTTCAGAGCATTCAAGCGAGGAACACGCACTCAATCATCTCTGAGACTGGACGTAGGGTTTCGGCCTGAATCAGTATAACTTTTGGATGCTACCATCGTCTTCCTGGAGTAGCGCGACATTCGTATAAATTCACTAGTCGGTCAACAAAACACCGACACATCCACTGAACTCTAACACTCCTTCTAAACTTCTAAAAATTTATAAAATTCCAACTGTGGGGACCTCCCCCACAGTATTTGCGTCAAAAAACTACTGGTCCCAACCAAAATCAACACCTAACTTATTCTTTTTTCTCCAATTGTGAGGCATGTGCTCCAAGTAATCTAATCAATGGTTGCCGCCATGCTTCCGTCCAAATAGGGAGAAATAGTGTGGGATGGTTTTGAGAGAAAGAGAAGTGGCGAGGGAAAAGAGTGCCCCTAATCATGTGCATTGGCACATGACTTGACTTTGAATTGCGGGTGCAGTGGGTATCCTTAAAGCCATCATATGTGCTAAAGAAGGAACCTAAGATCTTTCCCTATTTATTTATCTTTGGCAAATTTAGTAACTTCGAGCTGGATATCAAAATTTCCACATACCATCTATAAGGGTGAGAAGTGATCATGTCATAGAGTGTGTGCAAATAAGACATCAAAGGAGGATGTATAAAAGTAGGTGCGACGTCGAGTAAAAATCTAAATAAAAACAACATCAAAAAATGAAAAATTAACAAAATAAATAAATAAAACGCATGTACTACATAGGTTTTTCATTCATCGTTATGAAGTTTAGAAGTGAACTTCTTGACATGTGAATTTCCAAAGTAAAATCAACATGCAAAATGCCTTAAACATATAAGACACTTGGTTGAAATATAGAAACAAATATATTTTGACCATATATTTCATTATGACATGTGTCTATCTTAATATGTGCTTTTTGACATGTGTAATCTTTTGCGATAGGTGTAATAATCTCAGTGACAAGTGCACTTCTTATTGACTTGATGTCTCACATGCACACCGTCAAAAGTGTCGGCCTTGGTATCTCATCCCTGGGCCGAATGTGTCCTACTTCTCCTACGTAGACCTAGGGGTGGGCCTTATAAGTCCAAGAGATTTGCTGTGGAAAAAGACTAGATTGGATTGAATTGTGTTGGAACTTGATGTGGCCCATGCTAACGAAGATACTAGTGCCCGGATGTCCAGACAAAAGCGTGTGCCCGGACGCCCGCACCACCTTCGTCACGCGCGCCTGTGAAAAGGCCACGCCTACTGCTCCTTCCCCTAGCCCCCTCCTCTATCCGTGATCGTGAGTCCGGATGCCCGTGCGCCTACAGGAAATGCCACGCCCGCCGCTCCTTCCCCCTGACCCCCTTCTCTATCTCTAGGAAAGCGAGACCCGAGAGTTGGCACAAGGACGAGCATGCCCCGTCTACAGGATCTTAGGTGAGTTGCTAAAAGCTCTAGTTTGGTTTTGGATAATTGATGAAACCTAAGTGTATTAACCTTTGTCATTAAGTGATGAATATGAGCTAGGTTGGTACACACCAAGTGATGGAGCTAGATGATGGTCAAGGTGGTGGTGATGGCCAAATGAGATGATTAAGTGCTCTAACTTGGAAAAGAAGAAAGAGAAAAACAAAATGGGCTCAAGGCAAAGGTATAAAACTTAAGGCCATTTTGTTTTGCTAGTCAAGACGCAATAGAGTGTGTGATCAGGTTTAGGATAGATAACAATACTATAAAGAGGAGAAATCTTTAATTATAATGGTTATCTAGTGCCACTAAGTGTGAGTCTTATTTGCATATATATTGCGCTTAGTGATATGGTGAGATGCGTGAGAAAGCCCAGGAATTTTCTTTGTGAAAAACTATCTCAAGTGCTAAATTTGGTTTGGTTCTTTTTGGGAAGAGATAGCACTTGTTTTGGGCATGTTGTGAAGTCTAACTGGAAATTCTTGCTCACAGTGCCAATTATTCTAGGCAGGGATGCTCTGTTGTTCAGTCGTAATTAGCTAGAAATTTCATTGCCCCGAACTGGAATTTCTAGTGCGGGAGTCCTCCCACACCAATGGTCAAATGCACGTTCGCTTGAAAATTTTTCCTGCCCGAGCTAGAATTTCCAGTTGAGCTCAGATCTACTTCGCCCCAACGGTCTTATGCGTGGGCTGAGGGGATTTAGGGTTGGAAAAGCCCCCTTTCTTCCTCCAACTTGCTCATTCTTCTTCTCCATTGTTCATTTTGAGTTCCCTAAAGTAAGAACAAGCTCTCTCCTCTCTCAACTCTCTCACTCCCAAGGATTTGTGCTCCATTCAAGTGAGAGATCGAGTTCTAGTGTTGATATTGAGATCTTCAAGAGCATCTCCTCCCTCTCCTCTCCTTCTCCTAGCTTGGTGCTCATTCATGAGAGGTTGGGGAAACCCTAGTGTGTGCATTTGAGATCGCATTTGGTGGCACTAGGTGGTGATTATGATTATGTATTTCTTATTACTCTTGGTGATTGCCATCACCTAGATGGTTGGTGATTTGTTGATTGGTGAGGGGATTTGGTGATTGTGTCCGCCCCCAATCAAGGATTGTATTTGTGAGGGGTTCTTGACCTTTTCCTCATAGGAGATCGCAAAAGGTACTCTAGTGGATTGCTCATGTCATTGAGCTACCTCACTAGTGGGTAGGTTCTTGCGGTGTCTATTTGTTGGATGAGGTTCATGCAACACCTCTTAGCCACCGAATCACCAAGTGTTGGTCGACACAACGGGGACTAGCGTGCCGATAAGCACGTGAACCTCGAGAGAAAAATCTTGTGTCTCTTATGTAATTGAAATTCTCCCAGTGATTGGTTGTCATCATATTATGATTGGTTCATTCCTCAACATGGCAGTATAATCACCCTACTCACTTCATTACTTTCTTACAAACTAGTTGTAGCAAGCTCTTTAGTGTAGCTAGATTTGAGAGCTTGCTTGGTAGCTTAGTTTCATCTAGTGGAGCTCTTTAGTGTAGCCTTGTTGAAAGCTCTTAGTGAGTAGTGACTTATCCTCTTGTGTGCCTAGAGATCATGGCAACTAGAATTGTTGGGTAGGTGGCTTGCAACCCTTGTAGAGCTAGAGCAAAAGTGCATTTCGCCATTTAGGTTACTAACCTTGTGCTCTAGTGTTATTGTAGAGATTTTTATAGGCTATTCACCCCCCTCTAGACATTTAGGACCTTTCAAGTGGTATCAGAGCCGTGGTCACCATTTGATTGAAGGCTTAATAACCTCAGTGTCAAAAGATGGCTCAAATTATGTTCAACCATGTGGGGGCAAACCACCATTCTTTGATGGTGGAAGAGAAAGATGAAGATGTATCTTGGTTCAATCAATGACCAAGTGTGGGATGTGACCGAGAGTGACTTTGTGATTCTTGATCCGGACAATCTCACCAACAATGATAAGGCCAACAAGCAATGCAATACAATGGCTCTCAACACCATCTACAAATGCCATTGATTCCAAGGTGTTTGAGCAAATCAAGGATTGTGAGAGAGCTAGTGAGGTGTGGAAGAGATTGGAGGAGACTTATGAGGGCACACCGGTGGTGAAGAGTGCCAAGTTGTACATTCTCAAGGACAAGTTGACAAGCTTCAAGATGAAGGATGATGAGAGCATTCTGGAGATGTTCCATCGATTGCAAGTAATTGTCAATGATTTGAAGGCTTTGGGTGAGAAGATCAATGATGATGATGTCTCTCATTGGTTCTTGATGTGCTTACCTCCAAGATTTGAGATATTGAGATTGCTCATCATACGAGGAGAATTGAAGGAGCTTACCCCTAACCAAGTACTAGGTGATGTCATGATACAAGTGACATACCATGTGGAAAGGGAGGGGGTTGATAAGGATGAGAAGAAGGAAGATGAAGACAAGAAGAAGAAGAGTGTAGCATTCAAGGCTAGCTCATCATCCAAGAACAAGGGCAAGTCTAAGAAAGAATTAAGTGATGATGAAGATACTAGTGACATTGATGATGAGGCCATGGCTCTCTTTGTGTGCAAGATGGGCAAATTCATGAAGAAAAAGGGCTATGGTGTAAGAAAGAGAAGAGATCACAACAAGGAATATGTAAGGAGATGCTACAAGTGCAAGAGCAAGGATCATGTTGTAGCAGATTGTCCCTACAATAGTAACAATGATGAGGATGATAGGAAGAAAGAAAAGAAGGAGAGGAAAGAGAAAAAGGAAAAGAAAGAGAAGAAGATGACATTCACAAAGAAGAAGGGTGGAGGCTATGTAGTTACTTGGGATAGTGATGGTTCATCCGATAATGATTCTAGTGATGATGATAAGAAATCTCTCAAGAAAGCACTAGCAAGCATTGCCATCAACAACAAGCCTTCTATCTTCGATACTCCATCGATATGCCTCATGGCAAAGCCTACCAAGGTAAAATATGACATGAGTGATGATGATTCTGAAAGTGATGATTGTAGGAGTGATGATGATGAGGAGGAGTACACCAAGGAGGAGCTCTTGGACATGTGTGAGCAAGTACACACTTGCTTTGATATGAAGAGAAAGAAGTGTAAAGAATTGTGCAAGAAGATCAAATCTCTTGAGCAATCCTTTGATAAGCTCAATGCTTCTTATTAGAGTCTAAGGGAAGACCATGATAAGCTTGGCAAAGCTCACACTAAGCTTGAAAAAGATCACTCCTCTCTCCTTGATTAAGTCAAGAAGGAGGAAGCCAAGAATGAGCAAGTGATTGTGTCATGTGATGTGGGACTAACATGTGATATTCTTGATGAATCATTTTATAAGCCTATTGTTGTTGCTCCTACTAACCCTTCTTGTAGCACTTCTACTTCTACTTCACCTTTGAGTGATGGTTTCACTTGTGATGCCTCACTAATGGTGGAGAATTAGACCCTCAAGAAGGAGGTCGATGAGCTCACTCGCGCCTTAGGCAAAGCCTATGGTGGTGAGGACCGCTTGCTTATGTGCTTGGGTAGCAAAAGAAGTTCTCTCTACAAAGAGGGATTGGGCTATACCCTCAAGAAAAGGCAAACTATCTTTGCTCCTTACAAGACTAGTTTTGTGAAGAACAATGGTCAATTTTGCACTAATTGCAAGCAAGTTGGCCACAAAGAACATTATTGCAAGAACAAGAAATCACATACTAAAGTATCCTCAATTAGATTTAATTCTTGTTACATGCTTGTTAAGGGTGCCAATGGTGTGAAGGCTAAGTTCATTGGTGCACCTCATGAGAGCTCAAAGAAGAAAGCTATTTGGGTGCCCAACACCTTAGTAACTAACCTTCAAGGACCCAAGCAAGTTTGAGTACCTAAAAAAATTGATCTTCTTTTGTAAGTAAATTATAAAGCTGGAGGAAGGCATTGGGTGTTTGATAGTGGGTGCAGACAAAACATGACCGGTGATTCAAGAATATTCAATTCAATCAACACAAATGAGAGCAATGGGGTTGATAGTATCACATTTGGTGACAATGGCAAAGGTAAGGTTAAAGGTCTTGGTAAGATTGCAATATCCAATGACGAGCATTTCCAATGTGCTATTAGTAGAGAGCTTGAACTTCAACCTATTGTCGGTAGCTCAATTGTGTGATCTTGGTTTCAAGTGCATATTTGATGTGGATGATATAGAGATCATAAGTGTAGATGGCTCTAACTTGATATTCAAAGGATTTAGATATGAGAATCTATACTTGGTTGATTTCAATGCTAGAGAAGCTCAATTGTCAACATATTTGCTCACTAAGTCTAGCATGGGTTGGTTATGGCATAGAAGGCTTGGTCATATTGGAATAAAACAATTGAACAAGTTGATTAAACATGATCTAGTTATAGGCTTGAAAGATGTCACATTTGAGAAGGATAAGCTATGTAGTGCATGTCAAGCCAAAAAGCAAGTTGGAAACACACATCCCAAGAAAAGCATAATGAACACATCTAAGGCATTTGAGTTGTTGCACATGGACTTGTTTGGAGCAACCACATATACTAGCATTGGTGGAAACAAATATGGATTTGTGATTATGGATGATTTCACTAGATATACATAGGTGTTCTTTCTTGTTGACAAGAGTGATATGTTTGCAACCTTTAAGACATTCATCAAGAGAATTCATAATGAGTTTGAAACGACCATCAAGAAAGTGAGAAGTGACAATGAAAGTGAATTCAAGAATTCAAGAGTTGATGAGCTTTGTGATGAGTTTGGAATTAGACATCAATTCTTGGCCAAGTATACTCCACAATCAAATGGCCTAGTTGAGAGGAAAAATAGAACTTTGATTGACATGGCAAGATCAATGTTGAGTGAGTACAATATGAGTCATTCATTTTGGGCTGAAGCAATCAACATGGCTTGCTACTATAGCAACTGACTTTATTGTCACCCCATGATAGAGAAGACATTGTTGACGTTAGTTAACGTTCATCATAAACCATCAATATAACTTATATAAATGCATAAAAAGGATCACTAACATAGGTCTAGGGGTTTAACCTAATAAATTCCATAAGTTTTGGTGAATCTGTGTTTGTAGGAGGATTTACTCAGAAAACCGTCAAGAAGGGCCTATTCGTCAAAGCAAATCATGTTTATCCACAGCAAAACCGATGTGGGTAGACTCTAGAAGACTCCAGAAGGCAAACCACCAAAGCAGAGGGCAAGTGGCTACTGTGTGGGGCTGACCGGCCCCACCTAAAGGTTGCCTAGCCCCCTAGGCCCACCTATCAGCCCCTCCTTCGAATGTCGGTTCTCTATTGCCTCCTAGATTGCATCTACGCCGTTCTTTCAAGTCGGTTTGATCCGAGAGTCTAGAATTTATGCTCTGGCCTATATATAGCAGCCCCTACCCCCCTCCCTAGAGCATCCTTGAAACCCTAATTCATACCTATCATTTAGAGATCAAGATACACCAGGAGGATTAGGTCTAGACTCTCCAATGTAGTAGATTAGTAGCTTAGGAGTGAGGGTCGAGTTGGGCTCATGCTCAAGTTCTGGATCTAGTCTTGGAGGCTCAGCAAAGCCTTGTATCTTCACTTCTACATCTTGTAAGATTTATTATCAATTTATCATATTCTTATCTACATGGCTATGCTTACTTTGAATATATATCTTGCTTAGTTATGGTTATCATTACTTTTGTGTACGGGTTCATAGAGTGCTTAGCCTGCTAGTTTACCGGTTAGGTTAAGTAGCCGAGTCTCATGTAAGCATGGTGCTTATACGATGCTCTGCCTGTGAGTGCACCCTGTTCTCTGGTTGGGTGGTAGCAGCGGGAGGTGATAGCCCCATCTATCCTTTGTAGCTAGTCCACTCTGAATTGAGTAGGTTCTTAAATTGTAGGACCTTAGTCGCGTCAGTAGAGTTATCTATTATGGGTGCTCTACCATCTAAGCAGCGTCCCAAAGTGCACAAGAGTAGAGTTAATCTTAGCTATAGTTGGTGTATATATACTTTGATCATGTAATAAGAATGTCTCAGGAATCTACCTCACCCGTTGTTCTCCCGAGTTAACTAGTTTACACTATCTTAGTGATCTATCCCCTAAGTGTCATTATGCTTAACTCTTATCATTACATTTATCCCCTGCTCTAGCTATGTTGGTATGTTAATAGATACTCTTTTGTTACCTAATAAATCTATACTCCATTGTTTCCCTATGGTAAAATATAAATAATGATATCTGGAACACTCCTGGTAAAATGCTACAATGGTATTCTGTGCGCTTGCGGAATCCTTCATATTCTATTTGCGTTAATAAATACCAACAGACACCTTATGAGCTCTTGAATGGAAGAAAGCCTAACATTGCATACTTTTGGGTTTTTTGTTGCAAATGCTATATATTGAAGAAAGACACTAGATTGAGCAAGTTTGAGAAGAAATGTGATGAGGGATTCTTGCTTGGTTACTCAACTACTAGCAAGGCTTATAGAGTTTGAAATTTGGCTAGTGGTACTCTTGAGGAGGTTCATGATGTGGAATTTGATGAAACAAATGGTTTCCAAGAGGAAGATGAGAATCTAGATGATGTGAGAGGCACTCAATTGGTCAATGCAATGAAGAACATGGACATTGGTGATATAAAGCCTAGAGAGGTGATTGATATTGAAGATGATAAGAATCAAGTGTTCTCTAACTCAAATGTGCAAGCTAGTGATTCTCATGATCAAAATCAAGTTAGTACAAGTGATGACAAAGTGCAAGATCAACAACAAGTGGCTAGTTCATCATCTCAACTAAATGAGCAATCAAGTGCAAGTGCTCCAACCAACCAATGTTGCAAGAGATCATCCATTGGATTCTATCATTGGTGATATTTCAAGAGGTGTGCAAATAAGATCAAGATTGGCATCATTTTGTGAACACTTCTCATTTGTGTCTGTTGGTATTTATTAACTTGTCACTTGTTTTAAGTAGCCACCTATTATATTCCTCATCTCTTAGCATTACTTGGACTAGGTTGTCATCCCTAATGATAGTGCAAGAGATGCTCATTGGTACTACCTAGCATTACTACTAGAATAATACTAAGTAGTGCTTTATCATTTTATGTGCACAGATAATTATACCATTGTAGCACTTCACCTGAGAGTATTCCAGATATTGTTATTTATATTTTACCACAGGGAAGGTCTGGCATGGACATGTATTGATAACTTATAGTATTGATGGAGAAATAAACCATAACCAATATTCTACTCAGAATAGGGGTAAGTCATTGGATAAGATATGTATATGATAAATATTGATCAATGATAAATCACTCAGAGTACTCCTTTATATGGCATTAGCATGGTTAAGTAGAATATTAGAGGAATAATTCCTAAGCCATTCTTAACTACAAGTCAAAGCATACATTGATTAGTGCAATTACACCTAGTAGTCATGGCTAAAATCATCTTTATATCTACACATAAGGGATATTACTAAGGAAGATTAAGAACAGAGCTTGTTCTTTCTTCGTAACTGGACCCTACGTGCGTCTATATTCAAGGAGTGGACTACAAAGGACTCAACAGGAGTGTCACATCCGCGATCTACCACAGGACCCCAAATATAGGGTGTATCCGTAGGTAAACAACATGTAAGCACCACGCTTACACAATGTCGACCACTCACCTCGTGCACAGCGGAGTGAGCGCTATATGAACTTATGCATGGATATAATAATAAACTAGCTATACTAAGCATATAATCAAAGTAGATGACAAACATTATAACAAAGAACATGAATAAGATGAATACTAATACTGTCATAACAATTGTAGCAAGCATATAAAAGTAATGGAGATAGGTACAAAGATTATACCAAACCACGCTCTTGATAAGATCGGGAATCCAAGCAAAGCCTGCTTGCCTCCCTCTAGACCTAGCCTAACCAGCTATGCCCTAGAATATGGTGGATCTCTGAGGATGATTAGGGTTTCTGTCTTCTCAAATGATTTATGCCTTTAGGGGGGTGACAGGGGCTGGTATATATAGGCCAGAGCGTCCATCGTGAGCCCTTGGATCAAACCAACTTAAAGGATGGCGTAGATGCAACCTAGGAGGTGGTGGAAAACTGACATAACAACAAGGGCTAACATGTGGGCCCTGGGGGCTAGGTGGCCTACAGGTGGGGCCGACTAGCCCCACCTAGCAGCCACTTAGGCCCCACCTCGGTGTGGAGTCCTCTCGAGTCTTCTAGAACCTTCTGGTGTCTGTTTTGCTGTGGATAAGTGCAATTAATTTCGACATGTAGGTCCATCTTGATGGTTTTCTGAATAAACCCTATAGAAAATACAGATTCACTAAAACTCATGGAATTTGTTAGTTTAAACCCCTAGACCTTTGTTGATGATCATATTTATGCCTTTATACATGTTTTATTGATGGTTTATAATGGTTGTTAACTACCATCAATAGTGTCATCCATTGAATCTAAGAAGATAGATGAAGCTTTGTTGGATGTTGACTGGGTGAATGCTATGCACGAAGAGCTAAACAACTCCACTAGAAATCAAGTATGGGAGTTAGTTGAGAGGCCTAAGGATCATAATGTGATTAGAACCAAATAGGTCTTCCGGAACAAGCAAGATCAAGATGGGATAGTTGTAAGGAACAAAGCAAGATTGTGGCTCAAGGTTACACTCAAGTTAAAGGTCTTAACTTTGGAGAAACATATGCCTCAGTTGCAAGATTAGAAGCAATTAGGATCTTGTTATCCTATGCTTGTGCCCACAACATTAAGTTGTACCAAATGGATATGAAGAGCGCATTTCTCAATGGGTACATCAATGAGCTTGTGTATGTTGAGCAATCTCCTGATTTTGAAGATGAGAAGAAATCCAACCATGTCTATAAGTTGAGAAAGGCTTTGTATGGATTGAAACAAGGACCAAGAGCATGGTATGAGAGATTGAAGGAATTTCTACTCTCTAAGGGATTCATTATGGGCAAGGTTGACACCACTCTCTTCATCAAGAAGATTGATAAGGATTTGTTTATGTTACAAATCTATGTTGATGACATTATATTTGGATCAACCAATCAAGACTTTTGTAAGAAGTTTGGAAAGATGATGGCAAGTGAGTTTGAGATATCCATGATTGGAGAGCTTAGTTACTTCCTTGGTCTTCAAATCAAGCAAATGAAGAATGGCACATTTGTGAGTCAAGGTAAGTACATCAAAGACATGCTCAAAAAGTTTGGAATGGATGATGTTAAAGCTATTAGTACACAAATGGGGACAAATGGAAGCTTGGGTAGTGATGCTAATGTCAATATGGTGGATCAAAAGATGTATTGGTCTATGATTGGAAGCCTACTCTATGTAACCGCATCAAGGCCAGATGTGATGTTTAGTGTATGCATGTGTGCTAGATTTCAAGCCTCACTAAGAGAAAGTCATTTGAAGGCAACCAAGAAAATATTGAGGTACTTGAAGTATACACAAAATATTGGATTATGGTATCCCAAAGGAGCAAGATTTGAGTTGATTGGATATTCGGATTCCAATTATGCGGGATGCAAAGTTGAGAGAAAGAGCACATCGGGCACATGTCAACTATTGGAAAGATCACTTGTGTCTTAGTCATCAAAGAAGCAAAATAGTGTAGCACTTTCAACCGTCGAAGCGGAGTACATTTTAGCCGGTAGTTGTTGTGCTCAATTACTTTGGATGAAGACTATATTGAGTGACTTTGGAATCAAGTTCAAACAAGTGCCATTGCTTTGTGACAATGAGAGTGTCATGAAGCTCACCAAAAACCTAGTTCAATATTCAAGAACAAAGCACATAGATATATGCCATCACTCCATAAGAGATCACCAATAAAAAGGGGACATTTGCATTGAAAGTGTGGCCACCGATGATCAACTTGCTGATATCTTCACCAAGCCACTTGATGAGAAGAGGTTTTACAAGCTAAGAAATGAATTGAACATACTTGACTTCTCAAATATGTGTTGATGCACCCCCATTATATGACATGCCTCTCCTTCAAGCAAAGCAAGGTAAAGTTGATTAACATGCCATTCATCCATTGCTAAGGACTTATTTAGTGCATCTAGTCATTCCTCTCATGCCTTAGGCTCATTCATAAAAATCAAAGGAATTTGATGCTTGTATGGTACCTATTAATGTTTGACCACCGATAGCCTGCCACGGGGATACCTAGGGTAGTTTGTTTGGGCTTTAGCGTATGCAGAACTCGATGATAAACGCAAGAGATAGTCGGTTTATCCTGATTCGGACCCTCGATCTTTGATCAAGTAATAGCCCTACGTCCAGTCGGTGTTAGCCTTTGCGTTGGATTGATTGTCAAGTGTTGTGTCATACAATTGTTCTCTTCACCCCCGATTCAAGGAGCCCTGCCCTCCTTTATATAGTTAGGAGGCTAGAGTCCTAGTCAGTTTACAGTGAGAGTTCCTAGTAGGATTACAGGATAATACTACTACTAAGATTTCAGGGGAAGAATCCTAGTTAGGCTAGTTCTTCTCCCTTCCTTATGGGGTACCCCATGGGTCCCACACCGACAAGCCCCCGAGCACTTCATGGTTGAGTTCTGGAAGCCTCGTCTTGTTCCTTCAAGTCTTGTTGAGCAAGAACAAGTGTTGTCCGAGTGCTTTCTTGAGCGAAAATGTGTAGCGCTTCGTGAGATCTTCATGTGGTGTGTACCTTTTTGAAGAAAAAAGTACCCCCATTTGGATGTAGCCCCCGAGCCTCTTGCTGTTTGGCACAAGGAGCTTGAGGGTCTTTTCTTAAAATCTTCCTGATTCAACGTTGAAAGGTTCCCCGGCTTCTTGTTGAAAAGAGCCCTGATTTAGCTGTGTTCGGGTTCTTTTTGTCAGAAAGAGTTCGGATATAGCTATGTCTAGGTTCTTTTTATCTTGTGGCCTTGAAGTCGTCTGTCTTGAAGAAGTGTTCTGAGTGACATGCGCTTTTTTGAAAAAAGTGCACTCACTGAATATAGCCCCCGAGCCTCTTGCTATTTGGAACAAAAAAGTTGGAGGGTCTTGAATCTGAGTTGTTCGATAGAACTATATACCTCTGCTTTTATGGCCCCCGAGCATATATCCGGGTTGTTTTGTTCAGGAAGAACTCAGATGTAGAGTCTTGGTGTATTCTCTGGTAGTCTGCTGTTGTCAGATGTAGTTGTATGGTGGTGGTTGAGTGTAAATGCCTTTTATTCACGGGTTGTACTGTGTTGGTATATTCTTCTGAATATGCTCGTCTTCGAGTATTGTTCCCTCTCGCCTAAGTCTTCCATTATTGAGTCCTGTCTTTTCACTATGTCCTTTGTTAGGCTTATTTCGTTGGTACTCCTAGTCCATGTGCACCGCTCCTTTGATCTATAAATACCCTCCCAGAGTGCTTGTTTTCATCCATTGAACATTCTGTTGAAACCTTCGTGGTCATGAGCATGGTAGTTTGTGAAGTAGAGTAGCCCCCGGGTGTGTTTTGTAGTTCCTGTGTGTCTTGTTGTATCTGGAGGAAGTCTTGTGATAGGGATTAGAGGTAGGCTAATCCCGCAACAGCATTGTACCAGGATGTACGTGGCGGTAGTTGGAGGAAGTCTTATGATGTGGGCTTCGTTCCTTCATCTGGCAGTTCTAGGTTGATCCTTGTCGCCTGTCCTGAGACTGTCTAGTGCAGATCAACACCATATCCAGCATCACATCGGTCTTGGGTAGATAGATGCCTGCCAGCCTTCTCTACTCCATGTTGTCCTACCGTGCTGTTGATTTCCGCCTTGGATGCACTGCGTCCGTCCTTTGAAGAAAACAGTGTAGCTGATGGCGGTTTGTCCTTCCGAGTAGCAATTTGGGACATGTAGTCGTTCTAGAACCTAGCCGTGTCCATGTTCCTCCTTGCTACTTTGCTTTTCGTGGTACCAAGTTCGTTGGGTCTTGTAAGATTTGTAATCTTCTATTTTTGAAGTCGCTTGTAATGGAACAAATCTTGTCTTCTAAGTTGTCCTTTACTTTTCTATTGTGATCCCTATCATTCATGAGATTACCAAGTTCTTTCTGTAATAACTGAGTTCTTATGTTCCTTGTGAGGTAGCCCTTCTTTTCTTCATGGTTGACAGGTTGTTTTTTGTAGTAATCTGATAACTCTGCCGTAGTGCTGGATGGATAAGTCTAAAATCTGCCCGTTGAATTGTACCATTGTGTGGATTTGTGCCCTCCATCATTTTAGTTGTGTCAGTAAATGGACCATTGCGTTCTCACATGGTGTTTTAACGGGCCTGGTGGGCCATTTTTATCGCTGTAAAATCTATTTAAAGACCCTTCATCTTCTCTTTCTTTACTGCCCTTCTCTTGCCTTGAAACCCTAGCTCTCAGACATCCGCCGTCACCATTGCCGCAACCATCTTAGCGCTGCCATCCAAGCTTTCTCTTCCCCTAGTTGCTTTTTTGCCTCCGTTAGTACATGGGTAAGAAGAAGGCCACGAGCAAGTCCCAGTCAACCTTCATGGACGAGGAATCGTCACTCTTCGTGATTGAGAATCAGGAGTTCGTGGCCATGAGGGCTGCCCAAAAGTCTTGGCTGGCTCCGACAACAACCAAAGAGCAGCTTTGCGAGCTTGTCAGCGACGGCTTGATCCAGAGCAAGGACTTTGCTGAATGGAGAGCTCCAGGCGAGCATCGAGTCCCTGCTCCTGATCCTGGTGAGATCGTCCTCTTTGTCTCCTTTGTCCGTGCTAGACTCTGCCTTCCCACTTCTGCCTTCCTCCATCGGTTCCTTAATTATTTTGGGGTTACTTTGAACCATCTTACCCCCAATGCTGTCCTCCATCTTTCTGTCTTTGTTCATCTTTGCGAAACCTTTCTTGGAATTCCTCCTTCTCTTTCCCTCTTCTGTTTCTTCTTTCATCTGAAACCACAACCCCGTCGTGATGACACTTCTGTTCTTGGTGCGTGTGGGATTCAGTTCCGTCAAGGTCTCAAAATTAAATTCTTTGATTATGACTTAGTTGACTCTATGAAGGATTGGTGTTCCGAGTGGTTTTATTCTGCCAACATGATTCCTCCTCTTTCCGTTCATTCTTCTTCTGGTCCCATGGTTAACGATTGATGGGAAAAGAAACTCTTGACTGATTATGAGAACTAGGCGATCAAGCCGCTTGTTGAGAGGATAAATACTCTAAAATAGCAAGGTTTGACCGGCCTTGGTATTATTTCTAGCTTTCTTCGCCATCGAGTCCAACCTCTTAAGAGCGAGAAAACTTTGGTTTTGAGTACTCTGGGGCAGAGGATCCTTCTCGTATGGTCCCTACCCTTGAGTTGACCGACGAGGAGGTGCTCGAGCGTCTTCAAAAGATGCTGAAAGGGGTGAATGTCATTCCTTACGCTGTCATTGAGTATTGCGCTAAGAACCCTCCTCCTACTGTGAGTTGTTTTTCTTTATTTGAGTACTTTTTGAATTTCCTTTGTGGTCTCCACCTTTGTTTAATCTTTCTCATCTGGTTGTTTTACTCTTCTTTGTAGGAATTGGGGCGCAACTTTGTTGACCCGATTCCTCTTGATGTCCTCCCTGCTGTGGTGAATACTAGGGAGAACCTTGCTGGGGCTTCTATAACCAGTAAGTTCCCAATCACCATAGTGTTTCCTAGGGTTTCTTTCGGATTTGTTGATGTATATGAAGAATATGTTCCTCGTCCAGTCCCTCGAGGTCCTCGTAGTGTCTCGAAGAGGGGGTGAACGTATGGTTCTTCATCTAGTCCGCCTGCTTCCAAGAAGTCTCACAAGCCAAGTACTCATCTAGGTACTCCAGTTGTAGCTAGCATGCTCTTAGGTGAGCATATTAATACTCTCTGTCATTTTGTTTTCTTGTTTTTATCTTGAACCGAGTACTTTTGTTCTTTTTTCAGAGGGTGCCCTGATGGCCTTGGTCAAGACCAAGGAGGAAGAGGATGATGAAGTACCCCTTATCATGCGGCGGTGAGTTGTTTTCATTTTCTCTCACCGTTGAAATCCTCCTCTTTGTCTTGACTTTTAGTCTTGATCTTTTTGTAGTAATCGGACGTCGGGTATGGGTTCTTTTGAGGCTCATGTGCCAGTTTCTTCTGTAGCTTCGGTGTTGAGTTCTTCGGTAGCTCCAGTACCGAGTTCTTCCGTAGCTCTGGTGCCGAGTTCTTCTAGGGCTCCGGTACTGACTTCTTCTGGGGCTTCAGTATCGGCTATATTGCTCCTACCACCAAGTGGCGGGGACATTTTTGCCGTCGTGGTCTCCCCTATGAGGTCCTCTTTTTGTTTTGCGAAGAAGAAGGTGGCTGGGTGAGTGGATTCTAGCTTCATCTCTTTACTTCTGTTCTCCTTTTCTCTGGTTCTCAGTGGTGATTTCTTTTATCAACTTTTAGGCCTTCGTCTTCTCTCATTTCTCCGTCGACTTCTTCTTAGCCCTCCGTTGTGCCACCGAGTACAGAGCCTCAGGACTCACAACGTACTATTGGTGAAGTGGCTGTGGGGGCGATGAAGCTTTCTGGCGACGGTGCTGCTGTAGACTTGGTTGCCTCGGAGGTGACCGTGGCCATTGTGGCGGGTCCTTCTGAGGGATTGGCCTTGGCTCCCCGGGAGGTCGCTCTGGTTGTGCCTTCTTCACCTCGATCGGCCTCTCCTTCTTCTCTTGCCTTCGATGGTCCGTCTTTTGCTGATGATGTGGTGCAGTAGTTTGATGTCACTCATCGACTATCGGAGTTAACTGCTGCCTGGGGAAGCTTATCGACCCTTGTGACTTCTTTTGGAGAAAAGCTCTAGGTAAGTTTTTCGTCGTTCCTTCTTTGGATGTTCGATTTTCTTCTGTCCTTATGCTTTGTTTTTCTTTGTCTCTTTCTGCTCAGTCCTTCTCTCATGATCATACCAGTTTCTTTTTCTTGTCTGAAAACGAGAAAAAGTTGTCTTCTAAAGTGAGCGCCCTAAAAGCTTATCTTGACCTCCTCCAAGCTGAGATGGAGGCTGAGCGTCAAACGCATCAGGAGGAGGAAAAATCTCTTCGTGCCCGGGTTGTTGAGACCAAAAAGCTGAGGGATGCCGCTTTTCAGGAGGCTCAAAAGAATTCGGAGGCCGTGAAGAACTTGGAGGCCGTGAAGGAGTGTAACGGTATTGCAGGTTCTTTTTGTTTCCTTCTGCATTCAAATTCTCCTTTCTGCTGACTTGTTGTTTGTTGCCTTGTCCAGCTCTCCGGGTTGAAAAGCAAAAACTCTCGGAGGGCGTTGATGAAATGAAGGCTCTTGTTCGTACGAGTCACAACAAGGCTGAGGAGGTAATTACTCATGCTGAGGAGGAACTTGTGCTTGCTAAGTTGATTAGGCATGGAGCTGATAGAGATCTTGTGCAGGCCCAAAAACTATTGAAGACTTGTCTGGCAAGTTGGCGACGGCTACTGAAAACCAGAAAGCTTTGTGGAAATCCTTTTGTTCAGTAGCCGACATTCTCTGAACTCTAGTGGATGATGGGCAATCTTGGGCTCAGTTGATTTCTCAAATTTTGACTCATTTCCAAGAGTTTGTGAAGAGATGCGCTCAACTGTGTACCAAGAATGTCCTGGCCCAGGTCCGGGTTCTTGCTCTAGCGGCTCCTTTGTCCAAGATAGCAGAGGAAGCTGATAGTCAAAAATACATTGATGCTGTTGAGAGGATGGAGCCTGAAGTTGAAGACTTAGCTAGTAGAATAGTAGATAATCTTAACATTGTTCTCTCTTCTCCTGATGATGAGGCTTGATGTATTTGACCTTTATGCCCGTGCCTTGTAATATGAAATTATGCTTCTTTTGAATGAAGATTTTTGTTGATGTCTTCTCTGCCTGGATGCCTTGTTTATTCCTTGGATGATTTGTCCAATTGGTCAGAGTTACTTGACTTGCCAAGTACTTTGTCTTGCTTTCGTCTTTGCCTTGTAAACAACTCTGCGCGCTATTTTGACAAACTTTCTTGGTTTGTCGAGTACTTTTTTGTCCCATGTAAACAACTCATTATATACATAAATCTTTATGCTGACAAC
The DNA here is from genome assembly GCF_019320115.1 of Miscanthus floridulus. NCBI lineage: Eukaryota > Viridiplantae > Streptophyta > Magnoliopsida > Poales > Poaceae > Miscanthus > Miscanthus floridulus. Next base: position 55,540,583 of record NC_089587.1, on the reverse strand, counting down.
CTTTCTTGATCTATCGAGTGCTTGTCTGGTCCTTCTTCCTTGCTATGTAAATGACTCGTTATATGTAGGTCTTTTTGTTCTTGGGTATCTCCAGTGTAGCCCCCGAGCCTCTTGCTATTTAGGACAAGTAGCTGGAGGGTCTTGTCTTGAAATTGCTCTGGTCTATGCCCAGGCTTAGTTTCAGTTGTTTTGCTTTTTGTTTCGGGTGTTAGCTCGTTGGCTATCCTCATCGGCAGGCTCAAGCGTTTTTCAGCTATTTTGCTCTCGGTCGGGATGCTTAGGCGTCTTTTCAGCCATTTTGCATTTTATTTTGGGTTTTAGCTTGTTAGCTATCCTCATCTGTGGGCTCAAGCATCTTTTCAGCTATTTTGCTCTCGGCCGGGATGTTTAGGCGTATTTTCAGCCATTTTGCATTTTATTTTGGGTGTTAGCTTGTTAGCTACCCTCATCGGCGGGCTCAAATGTCTTTTTAGCTATTTTGCTCTCAGCCAGGACGCTCAAGCATATTTTTAGTCATTTTGCATTTTATTTCGGGTGTTAGCTTGTTAGCTACCCTCATCGGCTGGCTCAAGCGTCTTTTCAGCTATTTTGCTCTTGGTCGGGATGCTCAGACATATTTTCAGCCATTTTGCATTTTATTTTGGGTGTTAACTTGTTAGCTACCCTCATCGGCTGGCTCAAGCGTCTTTTCAGCTATTTTGCTCTTAGTCGGGATGCTCAGGTGTATTTTTAGCCATTTTGCATTTTATTTTGGGTGTTAGCTTGTTAGCTACTCTCATCGGCGGGCTCAAACGTCTTTTTAGCTATTTTGCTCTCGGCCAGGACGCTCAGGCATATTTTAGCCATTTTGCATTTTATTTCAGGTGTTAGCCTGTTAGCTACCCTCATCGGCTGGCTCAAGCGTCTTTTTAGCTATTTTGCTCTTGGCCGGGATGCTCAGGCATATTTTCAGCCATTTTGCATTTTATTTTGGGTGTTAGCTTGTTAGCTACCCTCATCGGCTGACTCAAGCATCTTTTCAGCTATTTTGCTCTTGGTCGGGATGCTCAGGCGTATTTTCAGCTATTTTACATTTTATTTCGGGTGTTAGCTTGTTAGCTACCCTCATCGGCGGGCTCAAGCGTCTTTTTAGCTATTTTGCTCTCGGCCGGGATGCTCAGGTGTATTTTCAGTCATTTTGCATTTAAGAAACAACTCGGATAGAGCCATGAGACATGTTTGTCGAGAGATAATCATCTTTATTGATCATGAATATTGGTGTATTACAATGAAACATAGCGCTATCTTTGTTGATCATGAACGTTGATCTCTTGTGTCTTGTATACATATTTTCCCTTGATTTGTTTTTATGCATAGAATCTTTGTAGCTGACTGATGTGCCATGTATTGTTGACTTCTTTTCCATCTTCAGTTATGAGCTTGTATGTGCCTGGTCCGATGACTTTTGTGACTATAAAAGGACCTTCCCATGGACTGAGTAGTTTGTGGCGTCCGTCGGTTTTTTGTACTCTTCTTAGTACTAGGTCTCCAACTTGTAATGATCAAGACTGGGTATTCTTGTTGTAGTGGCGCCTTAGTCCTTGGAGGTATCTTGCTGATTATGGGGTAGCGTCTACTCTGACTTCTTCTATACTATCGAGTTCTAATCTTCGTGTGTGTTCTGCTTCTCCTTCGTCGTATTGCTTTATCCTTGGTGATGTCCAGATCACGTCTGCGGGTAGTACGGCTTCTGATCCATCCACCAGGAAGAAAGATGAGTATCCGGTGGCTCTGCTTATTTGAGTCCGTAGCCCCCATACAACCTTGGGTAATTCTTCAATCTATTTTGACCCATAGTCTACTAGTTCTTCATACAGTCTTGGTTTTAATCCGGCTAGTATGAGTCCATTAGCCCTTTCTACCTATTCATTGGCTTCTGGATGTGCGACTGATGCGTAATCTATGCTGAAGCCACAATCCTATGCCCAACTTTTGAATTCTATAGCCGTGAAGGGAGAACCCAAGTCTGTGATGATTTGATTGGGCATGCCGAAGCGGTGCATAATATCTTGGATGAACTCGACTGCTTTGGCTGCGCTGTATTTTGCGAGTGGTTTGTATTCGATCCACTTGGTGAACTTGTCAATTGCTACAAGGATGTACTCGAAACCGCCCTTTGCTTTCTTGAGAGGTCCTACTTGATCCAGCCCCCAATAGGAGAAAGGCCAAGCAGGTGGGATGCAGATGAGGTTGTGGGCTGGCACATGAGCCTGTCTTGCGAACATCTGACAACTTTTGCATCTTCTGACGAGTTCTTCTGCGTCTTTCAAAGCAGTTGGCTAGTAGAAACCAGTGCGAAATGCTGTGCTGACTAATGTTCTTGAACCGGCGTGATTTCCACAGCAACCTGAGTGTATTTCATCTACGATTTGTTTGCCTTCTTCAAATGAGACGCATTTTAGGAGTACTCCTGATGATGCGGCTCTTCTATATAGCTTGTCTCCTACTAGAACGTAATTCTTGCTTCTGCGGACGACTCGTGTGGCTTCCTATTTTTCCGCTGGCAACTTATTCTCTTTGATGTAATCAATAAAAACCTGGGTCCATGAAGTGGTGATTACTAAGATCTGGGTGCCTTTTGCTGAGATTTGAGGGGTTATTTCTCTAGGTTGTTTGATAGAGGGGGCTGATAACTCCTCTATGAAAACACCTGGTGGGACCTCTGCCCTGTCTGATCCAAGCTTGGCAAGGACATCTGCTACAATGTTGGAATCCCGTAGGACATGTAGAATTTCTAATCCTTGGAAATGTTTTTTGAGTTTTCGGATTTCAGCACAGTAAGCACCCATGTTCTCTTTGGTGCAATCCCAATCTTTGTTGACTTGGTTGATGACTACTGCCGAGTCGCCGTATATGAGTAATCGCTTGATTCCGAGGGTAATAGCCACTCTTAGCCCGTGTATGAGAGCTTCGTATTCTGCTTCATTGTTGGTAGCTTGCCATAATATCTGAAGGACATACTTTAGTTATTTTCTGTCCAGAGAAATTAGGAGGACGCCTGCACCGGCTCCACCTAGCTTGAGTGATCCATCAAAGTACATTTTCCAATGATCAAGGATGGCGCTTGACACGGGTTGTTGAATTTCTGTCCATTCAGCAACAAAATCAGTAAGGGCTTGAGATTTAATTGCTTTCCATGGGGTGAAATCGATGTTGAGAGCACCGAGTTCAACCGCCCACTTGGATATGTGTCCTGTTGCATCTTTGTTATGTAAGATGTCTTCTAGTGGGAAATCTGTCACCATGGTAATCTTGTGGCTTTCAAAATAGTGACGAAGCTTGCGTGAAGTGATCAGTACAGCGTAGAGTAGTTTTTGCACATGCGGGTACCGGATTTTTGATTCTGATAGTACTTTCCTGATGTAGTATACTGGGCATTGTACTTTATACACGCGCCCTTCTTCTTCCCTTTCCACTACTATCGCCGTGCTGACTACAGTAGAAGTTGCTGCAATGTATAGCATCATGTCTTCGTCTTTCTTTGGAGGTGTGAGGACTGGTGAGGAGGTGAGGTATGCCTTAAGTTTCTTGAAAGCTTCATTGGCTTCTTCCGTCCATTCGAACTTATCTGTCTTCTTTAGCAGTTTAAAGAAAGGCAACCCTTTTTCGTCGAGTCTTGATATGAAACGGTTGAGTGCCGCCATGCAGCCTATTAGTTTTTGTACATCTTTGATGCTTCGAGGAGGGCCCATCTCTGTTATGGCTCGAATTTGCTTGGCGCTTGCTTCTATTCCACGATGACTGACCAAAATTCTGAGTAGTTGTCCTGAAGGAACTCCGAATACACACTTGTTTGGGTTCAATTTCCACCTCCACCTTTTTAGATTCTCAAAGATTTGTTTTAAGTCTTCAATCAGTGTATCCGGGTTCTTTGTTTTTACAACCACGTCATCCACATATGCTTCTACGTTTTTGCCGATCTGATCACCAAGGCATGTTTGGATGGCTCTTTGGTAGGTGGCTCCAGCATTCTTAAGTCCAAACGACATGGTCCCATAGCAGTAGGCGCCGAACGGAGTGATGAAAGATGTCTTACTTTGGTCCTGTTCTTTTAATGCGATCTGGTGATATCCGAAATATCAATCAAGAAAGGATAATAGGGCAGATCCTGCTGTTGAATCAACTATCTGATCAATGCGTGGTAGCCCAAACGGATCCTTTGGACAGTGTTTGTTGAGATCTGTGTAGTCAACACACATGCACCACTCGTCCATGTTCTTTTTCTATACCAGAACTGGATTTGCTAGCCAATCTAGATGGAGGATTTCTCTGATAAATCCAGCTGCCATTAGTTTTGTAATTTCCTTTTTTATTGCTGCCTTCTTGTTAGGAGAGAATCGTCGTAGTCATTGCTTCATAGGCTTGGAGCCTTCATTGACATCAATTCCGTGCTCAGCCAACTCTCTTGGGACCCTTGGCATGTCGGCCGACTTCCAAGCGAAGATATCCTTGTTGTCCCGAAGAAAGTTGGTGAGCGCGAGTTCCTATTTTGCTGATAGGTGGGCACTGATGGTTGCCGTTTTTGAGGGATCACCGGTGCCTAGGTTGATCTGCTTGACATCGGCTTCTTTTGGTGGTGCTAGGATGCTTGGTCTTTTAGCCGGTATCTCTAGTTCTTCTTGGCTTATTTCTATGGCAATGGTGGCTATTTCTTTTCTTCCATTGTTTGCATGTGCTTTTGCTGCAATTTGGATTGCTTGAACATCACAGTCAAATGCACGCTTTAAATCACTTCGAAGAGAAAGAACGCCGTTAGGCCCTGGCATCTTAAGCAATAGGTACGGATAATGTACTATTGCCATGAATTTTGCTAGTGCTGGGCGCCCGAGGATTGCGTGATATGATGAATCGAAGTCTGCGACTTCAAACTTGATGAATTCTATGCGGTAGTTTGAGGGAGTCCCAAAAGTAACTGGTAGAGTGATTTGTCCAAGTGGCATTGCTACTTTGCTAGGTACTATGCCATAAAAAGGTGTGCTTGTTGGTGTGATCATCCCGGTGAGTTGTAGTCCCATCTCCCTTAGAGTTTCTGAAAAAATGATGTTGAGTTTGGCTCCTCCGTCGATTAGTACTTTCATAACAGTCATACCGGCAATGGTTGCATCTAGAACCAATGGGTAATGGCCTACGTTTCCTACGCTGGTCCATTGGTCTTCTCTTGAAAATTGAATTGGGTACTCTGACCAGTTGAGATACCTTGGTGTAGCAGGTTCTGCTGCCATGATGGTTCGTAACACTAGTTTTTCTTGATGTTTGCTTCTGGAGTCTAGAACCCCAGCAAAGATTACTGCCAGTGTCCCTCTGGATTTTTGGAATCCCTTGTCTTCATGGTTGTCTCCTTCTTTTTTCTGATTGTCTTCTTTATTATTTCCCTTGCTATCTTTTCTAGTGTATCTTTCGTTGAAGGTGTAGCAATTTCCGATGGTGTGCTTTTCCGTTGGGGTGCAAGGGGCAACGTATGTTCTCAATGTCGTCATATCTTCTAGGCTTGGTAAATTTCTTTGATTTGTCAGCCATTGCTACTGTGTTGTCTGGACCTCACTTTCTCTCCTGATGTCTGTTGTTTTCAGGATTTTTCCTGTTCGAGTTGTCTCTGTTGTTTCTATCCAAGAATCTTTCTCTTGTTTTTTTCCTCTATAGTAATCATTTTTCTATTGTTCTTCTGAATTCTTCATTGTTTCTTGGGTTTTCTTTGCAGAAGTCTTGAAATTGCCACCTAGCCACGATTCCGTGAGAGAAAGCTTCGATTACTTCTCGTTGTGTGATGTCATGTACTTGAGCTCGTAGTTCGCCAAATCATCGATAGTAATTTCTGAGACTTTCACCTCCTTTCTGCTTGAGTCCTTTTAATTCTACATGGGTGATTGGATGTGTAATAATTCCTACAAAATTTTCACAGAAAGCTCTTTGCAAGTCTTCCCAATTTCTGATTGATCCTAGATTCAATTTGTCAAACCATTAAAGTGGCATGGTTTCTAGGGCCATGGGAAAGAACAAGGTTTTGATGTCATCGTCTCCTCCGGCCAATTCAATCGATTGTGAGTAAATCCTGAGCCATTGCTTTGGTTCGGTCTTGCCATCATACTTGGAGTGGTTGGACGGCTTGAACTTGTGAGGTAGTTGTATTGAAGCAAGTCTATTTACAAAACAGGGGAATCTATCATGCGTTCTGGCTTCTATATATTCTGATTCTACGCCCCCTTATTGCCAATTGTCGTCTTGGTGAGAGTAGTTTTGCGTAGCTGTCCTTGTAGGTGCTCTGATTCTGGCCTTTCTTGGTTGTTCAACTCGGTTGTTTTAACTATGATTTCTTTGGCTCTCTCTGTTATGACTTCCGCTTGGTCTAAGCCTCTCAAAAGTGGACTTCCTTTGATTTTGATCTTCCTATTCATGAGATGTTGCTCTTTCGTCGTGTGTCCTAAAGACTGTTGATCGGAGAAAGTCCTAGAGTTGTTCTTGTTTTTCATTGGGATATGAGGTCGCCCTGAGTTCTTCTAGTGCTTCTCGGATCTTATCGTAGAGTGTATTCGCTGCTTATCCTTCTTTGACCTCTCATTCTGATTTTCTTCTATTGTACTTGGCTAGGTCTGATTCATAAGTGTCCTTTTACAGTTTAGCATGGCGTTGATGTCCTTGTTTTAATTTGTTCTTTCTTTCTCTCGCTTGCCTCTGACTCTCAGTCTCACCATCATGCCCCTAGATAAACGATGATATGTTGGACTTGGATTCATCTGAAGACCTTACGTCGAGTGCTTCTGGGGGATCAATGGTGATCGAGGATGGCGAATCATGAATACTTCTCTAGCGTGAGTTGTTCTGCCATCGTCGTTGATTTCCGTACTGCCAGAGCTGTTGACAACTTCAGTAGAGGTTTCAAAGTCATAGATCGAATCTCCTTGGTAGGGTAGAATTGCTATTGTCGTATCGTCGACTAGTTGGGTGCCATCATCCTCAGGAACGGTACCTGGCCAGTGAATGATGCAGTCTTGAGATGTTATGGTTAAAATGAGACCTTCCTGGGCTCCCTTCAGTGGCATTCTAAGCATGGGATAAGTGGATCCTTTGAGCCATGTCTGATAAGATGTTGCCATGTTGTGGAGTCTGAACAGAAGAGGACCCGACTTCTTTGAAGTACTCTAGGTGTACTCCGAGTAGTATTCTTGATAGGTTGACGTCATGTTCCGAAGCTTTGTCAAAAAAAGAACTTGGTTTTTCAAAAGAACTCGGATAAGACTTCATTTCGGAAGCGGAACTTGAGTTTGAATCGGATGCGTGAAGTCACAAAATCTGAGTCGGATTGGACATTACGAGCTGTGCGAATCTTCCGGTCAGCTGATCTGTTGTTGTCGCCGAAATGGAAAAGTCCTGATGATGATCTGAATCTTTGAGGAGACGGCCTTAGAGCTTGCCATCATTGCCTGCCTCGTAGATCCATGAACCGAAGATGAAGGTCGATCCCTTCGAGAAGATCATGTTGTCGAGGTCCATCTAGCTCTCGGATGCAAAGTCACCGAAAGCCCCTACCTGGCGCACCACCTGTCGATGTTTGACCATTGATAGCTTACCACAGGGATACCTGGGGCAGTTTGTTTGGGCTTCAACGTATGCAGAACTCGATGGTAAATGCAAGAGACAGTCGATTTATCCTGGTTCGGACCCTTGATCTTTGATTGAGTAATAGCCCTACGTCCAGTCGGCGTTAGCCTTTGCGTTGGATTGATTGTCAAGTGTTGTGTCGTACAATTGTTCTCTTCACCCCTGATTCAAGGAGCCCTGCCCTCTTTTATATAGTCAGGAGGCCAGAGTCCTAGTCGATTTACAGTGAGAGTTCCTAGTAAGATTATAGGATAATACTACTACTAAGATTTTAGGGGAAGAATCCTAGTCAGGCTAGTTCTTCTCCCTTCCTTGTGGGGTACCCCATGGGTCCTGCACCGACAGTACCACTATTGCTTGTATGTTTAAAATAATCTAGTGGTAGCATATAGGTATTTATTAACTTGTCACTTGTTTTAGTAGTCACCCTATTAATTACCTACATCAACTAACATTACTTTACTAGGTTGTCATCCCTAGTGATGGTGTTAGAGATGCTTGTTGGTACTGCCTAGCATCAATACTAGAATGATACTAAGTAGTTCTTTATCATTTTATGTGACTAGAAAGAATATAAAGATATATGAATGAAAAGGAATCCACAAGCGCACAGATAATTATACCATTGTAGCACTTCACTCGAGAGTATTCCAGGTATCGTTATTTATATTTTACCACAGGGAAGGTCTAGCATGGACAAGTACTGATAACTTATACCATTGATGGAGAAGTAAACCATAGCCAATATTTACTCATAACAGGGGTAAGTCAAAGGATAAGAGATATGAAAAGTATTGATCAATGATGATGATAAATCACTCAGAGTACTCCTTTCTATGGCATTAGCATGGTCAGGTAGAATATTAGAGGAATAATTCCTAAGGCATTCTTAATTACAAGTCAAAGCATACATTGATTAGTGCAATTACACCTAGTAATCATGGCTAAGATCATCTTTATATATACACATAAGGGATATTACTAAGGAAGATTAAGAATAGAGCTTGCCCTTCCTTCGTAACCATATCCTATGTGCTACCTATATCAGGGAGTGGACTACAAAGGACTCAACGGGAGTGTCACATCCATGATCTACCACATGGCCTGGAATATAGGGTGTATCCACAGGTAAACAACGTATAAGCACCACACTTACACAATGTCGATCACTCACCCCGTGTACTTTGGAGCAAGCGCTTTGCAAACTTATGCATAAACATAATGATAAACTAGCTATACTAAGTATATAATCAAAGTAGACGATGAACATTATAACAAAGAACATGAATAAGATGAATACTAATATTGCCATAACAATTGTAGCAAGCATATAAAAATAATAGAGATACAAAAGAGAGGGGGTACAAGAATTATACCAAACCACACTCTTGACATGACCGGGAATCAAAGCAAAGCCTGCTTGCCTCCCTCTAGACCTAACCTAACTAGCTATGCCCTAGAATTGATGGAGCTCTGAGGATGATTATGGTTTTTGTCTTCTCAAATGACTTGATGCCTCAGGGGGGTGGTAGGGGCTGGTATATATAGCCCGGAGCATCAAACATGAGCCCTTGGATCAAACTGACTTAAGGAATGTGGTAGATGTAACCTCGGAGGCGGTGGAGAACCGACACTGCAATGTGGAGACCGATAGGTGGGCCTAGGGGCCGGGTGGGCTGCAGGTGGGGCTAGCTGGCCCCACCTGATAGCCTCTACTTCTCTGCCTCGGCGTGGTGTCCTCTGGTGTCCTCTAGAACCTTCTAGTGTTTGTTTTGTGATGGATAAGCACAATTAAATCAGACATGTAGGTCCACCTTGACGGTTTTTAGGTTAAACCCTGTAGAAAATATAAATTCACCAAAACTGTACATCCCTATCAGGTGGTAGACCGGGTAAATCTTCAGGAAACACATTCGAAAATCCACACACTACCGGAATATCTCTAATCTCTTTGACAACAGTTGCACAAATCTTACTCACTGATCTTCTTAGGGTTGGAAGTTAGATAAGAAGTTGAGAATTACTATCAGGCAAACTCACTCTTAAGGTCCTATTCAAAGCATCTATAACAGCCTTATGCTGGTACATCCAATTCATTCCCAAAATTACATCTATATCCTGATCCTTAAGGATAATCATGGTAGTGGGAAAAATATGCCCACCCAGGTTTACGGGTACCTGGTATACCATCTCCTTAGTACACAGACGTCCCCTGGGCGACTGTATAAAGAAACTTTCCTTTGTTGCCCCAATCGAAATTTCATGCTTCACGACAAATGTTCTATTGATGAATGAATGCGATGCGCCAGAATCAAAAAGTATAACTGCAGGGTGATTGGCAACAGGAAACATACCCATCATCACTGGCTCCCCTTCCGGAATTTCTCCAGCTTGAATATAGAACACCCGTCCTGTCTTCCTCTCATCTTTGCCCTTCTGAGCATTCTGATTGGGGTTCTTGTTTGGTGCCTGACCCTGTTGTTGATTGGCAGGAGCCTTCTAATAATTTTGATTAGCCTGCCTAGGATATGGACATTCCCTGGAGAAATGACTAGTCCTTCCACAATTATAGCACGGATAGTTGTGACCCTGGGATGTTGGAGCATTGCCACCAGGAGCATTGGTTGACTGTGAACTCGAATAGGTTATAGCAGGACAGACATTTGACTGTTGCCCAGCTTGGAACTACGGCGGACGATAAGGAGGACGATTATGATGTACTGGATGATAAATCACCCTCTGCCTCTTCGGATTTCCCCCAAAAGATCCAGATGGCACACTCTTTTTCTTTTTGAGCTCCTTGTGCTGCCGATACTTTGATTCTGAAGCAATTGCAATATTTACTGCCTCATGGTAAGTAACATTGGTGCAAGTGGTCATCATAGTCTGCAACTTGGTATTCAGGCCTCTCATAAACCACCTCTTCTTCTTGACATCGGTATTGACATGTTCGGATGCATATTGGGACAGATGATTAAATCTTCCCACATACTGCATCACGCTTTGATCTCCTTGTTTCAAAGCAAGGAATTCAACAAATTCTCACCTCATGCAATTCAACAACGGACGTGCCTTAATCAACACAGGCGGAAAGAACCCGCTCACAAGACCTCCATGTCTTGTGGCTCACACACACCGAGTCCGCCCGGTCTAGATTTATTACTCCACATTCCCATATCACATGCTAACATAATTAACCAATGTTCCATTTAAAACTAGCAGATGGCAGGTAGTCACCCGACTTTCATCGTTCTACGCATAGCTTAAGCAAAACTAGGCATATACGAGTTTAAAACAGGTAATATGGTAAATATGGAATAACAAGGGTGGTAATGCACCAATTAGGCTTTTACTTAACTCCTAATCACTTAATGCAGTAACAGAAAGCAAAAGCGAAATTAATTTATAAAATACAAGGTAGGGTTGTATGCATCCGGGGCTTGCCTTCGTTGACGGAAAAGTCCGGTTCCTGCGACGTTACACAAGTATTCGACCCGACCTCAACAGACGGATTAACCTCTTCAACAGCTTGATTAACTACCACGTTTTCACCTTCGTTCACTACACGTAATAATAATGCCATGTTTAACATGATGCGGAATTCTAAACATGATGCTCGATGAGGGATGAAAAATTAATAATTTGAATACAACTTTCCTTCGCGGTACAGTTGCAAATCAAACAAACTAATTCTTTTTCGTAAACACATACATCAACTGCCAAGGATCATTAACAACAAATGACCCAAGGTCATCACTCAATCCAAAATTGCAAACAAAACCTAAATCACTAAAGGTTACTATTTGCTTTTATGAATTAATTATTTAATTCAAAATTATGAAATAAATCAACTTATTCTAATTGAGCCCAAAATTTTAGTACATGTTCATTACATGTTAACTAAGTGGCAAAACAAATTTCATAATTTTTGGATAAATAAATAAGCCTAGAAAAATCCTGGAAATCCATTTATGAATAAATTGAGCAATTTTTATCACATTTAAAACTTACTGAAAAACACTATTTCATATTTTTCTTAAATACTATACATCTCAGAGAAGTCACACAAAAATTTTCATAATTTTTGGAGCTCTAAATAAATCTACACAAAAATAACAAAAACAGACACTATTCATTCAAATCTAAAAATAGAAAAATCCATTTGAACGCTGAGTCACTGACATCGGACCCCACCTGTCATCTTCTACCTCCCGCGTGTTGACTACGATGACGACGGCGCTGACCGGCGCAAACTCACCGACGGTGAGTCCAAAGGCGACGGTCAAGGTACCAAAATGACCACATCATCACGGCGCATCGACTGAAGGCACTAGCTAGACGAATTACTACGAGTTACGAGCTTGGCGTCGGCCATGGCGGATGCGGTGGCTCGGCGACGTTCCGCCGGCGAAATGAAGCCGAAAACGGGGAAACAGAGGGCATGGGAAGGTCCAGTAGCTCACCACGAACACGTTCAAGCAAGAATTAAGGCCGGAGAAGCAACGTAGACACGGGTCGACGTGAACAGCAACGGCGGCGGAGCAAGGATCGTCGGTGACGGTGTGCCGGCGACTGCAGTGGATAAAACGGCCAAACAATAGTGAAATGAGCGCTACGGCATCGAGACAAAGCTAAAGGGACATCAATCAAGGGCAACGGCTCACCGACGGACTCTGGCCACGAAGATGCGCATGCGACGGTGAGGTTACCGGCCGCGAGGAAGAAGGCGATGAAACTCGAGTTCCCGGTGAAGACAAGCCAAATTGGTGGGTCAGATGGATGCGCAAGGTTCAGGTGGAGCTGGGACTAGCTTAACAGCGACGGTGGAGCACGACAACGACGGCACGGGCTCGCCGGAGATGGAAGCAGCGGCGACGGGAAAAACAGAGAGCGAAGAAAGAAGAACGGCGGCGGCTCCAGAGCTTTATAGGGCAGCCAAAGAAGCGCAAGGAAGCCACGACGAAGTCTTCAGCACGCCAACGCGACGCCCAGACGGCCACGCGCGCGACTGGAAGCAAGCCGAAGATCGCCGCCGGTGTAGCCTGAGCGGTGAGTACTGTTCACAGAAATTACAAGTTTGCCATTCGCCAAGTTTCACAAATTACTCTCAAATTTTCATAACAACTCAAAAATCTCCAAAAATAAAAGTTGTTCAAAATCAAAAGTTCTACAACTTTGCTTTTATAACCATCTCCTAATTTGGTCTAGATTTTGAAATGAACTTTTGAATTTGAATAGGGAAATTTACCGAATTACGCCTTTTTGATTTACTCAAAAATTTTCTAAACAACTTGAAAAACTCTAAAAACAAACTTTGTATAACTTGCCAAGCTCTACACTTTTGCTTTTGGGCCCAACCCCAAAATATGCTTAGATTTTGAAATGGATTTTCAGAGTAGGGTTTACATGTTGAAACGCGGGGTTTTCTCGAAAAATTCAAAACCCAGTCAAACTTTGAACTTGAGTCAAACAATACAATTCAACACTCATTACACAAATGTAAACTTGTTTTAGTAAATGCACATCAAAGTTTTCACCAAATGCCAAATGCTTTGCAATGCATATGATGACATGTCAGATTTTAACATTTAAACACCCGAGGTGTTACAATCCTTCCCCCTAAAAGAAATCTCGCCCCGAGATTCAAAGCCATAGGGTAAGTAATGGAAAAGGAAATGTGTCACAAGAACACATACAAACTCTGTCCATAAAACAGCTAAGGTTACTTTTACAAAACACAACATGTACTACCGAGCTCAACTAACATTACTCGATTCTATATTGACGCTAAAAATTCGGGAAACTTTTCTAACAAGTAATCTTCTGATTCCCAAGTAGCTTCCTCTTCTGAATGTTGATTCCATTATATTTTATAGAACTTGATTGTCCATCTTCGAGTAACACGATCTTTCTGATCTAACACTCGGATAGGATATTCGGAATAAGTCAAATCCGGTTCTAGTTCCACTCCCTCAACTTCAATATTCTGTTCAGGCACTCGGAGACACTTCTTCAATTGAGAAACATGGAACACATCATGCACAGCTGCAAGATGTTCAGGTAATTGCAAGCAATATGCCACTTTTCCATACCTTTCCAAAATTTGATAGGGTCCAATGTATCGGGGTGCCAACTTTCCTTTAACACCAAAACGGTTAACTCCCTTCATTGGTGATACTTTCAGATATACAAAATCTCCTTTGTTAAATACCAATGGTCTCCGTCGTCTATCCGCATAACTCTTTTGGCGGGACTGAGCTATCTTCAAATTACTCTGTATTTGCCTAACCTTGTCTTCTGTTTCTTTCACAAGATCAACTCCAAAGAATCTTCTTTCTCCAGGCTTAGACCAACTCAATGATGTTCTGCATCTACGACCATAGAGTGCTTCAAATGGAGCCATTCTAATGCTTTCTTGATAACTATTGTTGTATGAGAACTCGGCCAAAGGTAAGCATTCATCCCACTTATTGGAATAGTTAAGGACACAACACCTTAACATATCTTCAAGTACTTGATTGACTCTTTCAGTCTGTCCATCAGTCTACGGATGATAAGCTGTACTGTACAGAAGTTTGGTACCCAACGAAGAATGCAATTGTTTCCAAAAGTTGGAAACAAACTGTGTACCCCTATCTAACACAATAGTCTTGGGTATTCCATGCAAACTCATGATTCTTGCTAAGTACATCTTGGCATATTGGATCATAGGATATATTGTCTTGACTGGAAGAAAATGCGCTGACTTAGTGAGTCGATCTACAATAACCCATACTGAGTCAAATCCCTTTGATGTCTTGGGTAGACCAACAATAAAGTCCATGCTTATGTCCTCCCACTTCCAAGATGGAATAGGTAATGGTTGTAATTCACCAGCAGACCTCAAATGTATAGCTTTCACCTTTTGACAAGTATCACACTTTGCTATGTATCTAGCAATCTCTATTTTCATTTTAGTCCACCAGAATCTTTGCTTCAAATCATGGTACATCTTGTTACTTCCCGGATGAATGGATAACCTAGTAGCATGTGCCTCATCTAGAATTGACTGCCGCAACTCAGGAACTTTTGGTACCACCAGACGATCCTTGAACCACAACACATCTTCATTGTCAATACTAAAGCACTCTGCTTTTCCCTTCTTGACTCTTTCCTTGATATGGGCTATACCCTTATTTTCCTTCTGAGCAACAATAACTTGATCTCGAATAGTGACTTCAACAATTATGTTGGTCAAACTTCCTTGTTGAATTACTTCTACATTCAACTTTTCCATTTCTTGACATAAATTCAAACCCATTGTTCTCACTGTCAAACAATTGCAATAACTTTTGCGACTGAGAGCATCTGCAACCACATTTGCTTTACCAGGGTGATAATGTACTTCCAAATCATAATTCTTAATCAGTTCTAACCATCTTCTTTGTCGCATGTTCAACTCTGACTGAGTAAAGATATACTTTAAGCTTTTGTGGTCTGTATACATATGACACGTATTACCAAGCAGGTAATGCCGCCAAATCTTTAGAGCATGAACCACAGCCGCTAACTCCAAGTCATGAGTCAGATAATGTTCTTCATGTTGCTTAAGTTGCCTGGATGCATAGGCAATGACTCGGCCTTCTTGCATCAACACACATCCAATACCAATACCTGAAGCATCACAATAAACATCAAACGGCTTCTCGATGTCAGGTTGGGCTAACACTGGCATAGTAGTCAACAGTCTCTTCAAAGTCTGGAAAGCCTCTTCACAATCTGATGACCAGACAAACTTAACTTGGTTCTTCAACAATTCAGTTATGGACTTTGATATCTTTGAGAAATCTAGAATAAACCGACGGTAATATCCCGCCAAACCCAGAAAACTCCGAACTTGATGAACTGTGGTTGGCGGTTTCCAATCAAGCACATCCTTCACTTTGCTTGGATCAACTGCAACTCCTTCGGCTGACAAGACATGTCCAAGAAATTGCACTTCCTTAAGCCAAAAATCACACTTGCTGAACTTGGCATATAGTTGATGTTCTCTCAAACGGGTTAGAACTATTCTGGGATGTTCTGCATGTTCTTTCTTATTCTTGGAATATACTAAAATGTCATCAATAAACACCACTACAAACTTGTCTAGCTCCGGCATGAATACTGAGTTCATAAGATACATGAAATGAGCTGGAGCATTTGTCAAACCAAAAGACATTACCAAGTATTCATATAACCCATATCTTGTGGTAAATGTTGTTTTGGGAATATCCTCAGGCTTTATCTTAATTTGGTGATATCCTGATCTCAAATCTATCTTGGAGAAAACTTTGGCTCTGGCCAGTTGATCAAAAAGCAGATCTATCCGAGGTAATGGATACTTATTCTTGATGGTCACTTCATTCAATGGACGATAGTCAACACACAACCTCAGGGTCTCATCTTTCTTTTTCACAAAAATTGCCGGACATCCCCAAGGTGAAGAACTAGGTTGGATAAACCCTTTCTCAATCAATTCTTGTAACTGAGTTTTCAACTCGGCCAATTCCTTAGGTGGCATCCTATAAGCTCTCCGAGAAATCAGAGCTGTTCCAGGTTGTAACTCTATATTGAACTGTACATCCCTATCAGGTGGTAGACCGGGTAAATCTTCAGGAAACACATCCAAAAATCCACACACTACCGGAATATCTCTAATCTCTTTGACAACAGTTGCACAAATCTTACTCACTGATCTTCTTAGGGTTGGAAGTTGGATAAAAAGTTGAGAATTACTATCAGGCAAACTCACTCTTAAGGTCCTATTCAAAGCATCTATAACAGCCTTATACTGGTACATCCAATTCATTCCCAAAATTACATCTATATCCTGATCCTTAAGGATAATCATGATAGTGGGAAAAATATGCCCACCCAGGTTTACAGGTACCTGGTATACCATCTCCTTAGTACACAGACGTCCCCCGAGCGACTGTATAAAGAAACTTTCCTTTGTTGCCCCAATCAAAATTTCATGCTTCATGACAAATGTTCTATTGATGAATGAATGCGATGCGCCAGAATCAAAAAGTATAACTGCAGGGTGATTGGCAACAGGAAACATACCCATCATCACTGGCTCCCCTTCCGGAATTTCTCCAGCTTGAATATAGAACACCCGTCCTGTCTTCCTCTCATCTTTGCCCTTCTGAGCATTCTGATTGGGGTTCTTGTTTGGTGCCTGACCCTGTTGTTGATTGGCAGGAGCCTTCTGATAATTTTGATTAGCCTGCCTAGGATATGGACATTCCCTGGAGAAATGACCAGTCCTTCCACAATTATAGCACGGATAGTTGTGACCCTGGGATGTTGGAGCATTGCCACCAGGAGCATTGGTTGACTGTGAACTCGGATAGGTTATAGCAGGACGGACATTTGACTGTTGCCCAGCTTGGAACTGCGGCGGACGATAAGGAGGACGATTATGATGTACTGGATGATAAATCACCCTCTGCCTCTTCGGATTTCCCCCAAAAGATCTAGACGGCACACTCTTTTTCTTTTTGAGCTCCTTGTGCTGCCGATACTTTGATTCTGAAGCAATTGCAATATTTACTGCCTCATGGTAAGTAACATTAGTGTAAGTGGTCATCATAGTCTGCAACTTGGTATTCAGGCCTCTCATAAACCACCTCTTCTTCTTGACATCGGTATTGACATGTTCGGATGCATATTGGGACAGATGATTAAATCTTCCCACATACTGCATCACGCTTTGATCTCCTTGTTTCAAAGCAAGGAATTCAACAAATTCTCACCTCATGCAATTCAACAACGGACGTGCCTTAATCAACACAGGCGGAAAGAATCCGCTCACAAGACCTCCATGTCTTGTGGCTCACACACACCGAGTCCGCCCAGTCTAGATTTATTACTCCACATTCCCATATCACATGCTAACATAATTAACCAATGTTCCATTTAAAACTAGCAGATGGCAGGTAGTCACCGACTTTCATCGTTCTACGCATAGCTTAAGCAAAACTAGGCATATACGAGTTTAAAACAGGTAATATGGTAAATATGGAATAACAAGGGTGGTAATGCACCAATTAGGCTTTTACTTAACTCCTAATCACTTAATGTAGTAACAGAAAGCAAAAGCGAAATTAATTTATAAAATACAAGGTAGGGTTGTATGCATCCGGGGCTTGCCTTCGTTGACGGAAAAGTCCGGTTCCTGCGACGTTACACAAGTATTCGACCCGACCTCAACAGACGGATTAACCTCTTCAACAGCTTGATTAACTACCACGTTTTCACCTTCGTTCACTACACGTAATAACAATGCCATGTTTAACATGATGCGGAATTCTAAACATGATGCTCGATGAGGGATGAAAAATTAATAATTTGAATACAACTTTCCTTCGCGGTACAGTTGCAAATCAAACAAACTAATTCTTTTTCGTAAACACATACATCAACTGCCAAGGATCATTAACAACAAATGACCCAAGGTCATCACTCAATCCAAAATTCCAAACAAAACCTAAATCACTAAAGGTTACTATTTGCTTTTATGAATTAATTATTTAATTCAAAATTATGAAATAAATCAACTTATTCTAATTAAGCCCAAAATTTTAGTACATGTTCATTACATGTTAACTAAGTGGCAAAACAAATTTCATAATTTTTGGATAAATAAATCAGCCTAGAAAAATCCTGGAAATCCATTTATGAATAAATTGAGCAATTTTTATCACATTTAAAACTTACTGAAAAACACTATTTCATATTTTTCTTAAATACTATACATCTCAGAGAAGTCACACAAAAATTTTCATAATTTTTGGAGCTCTAAATAAATCTACACAAAAATAACAAAAACAGACACTATTCATTCAAATCTGAAAATAGAAAAATCCATTTGAACGTTGAGTCACTGACATCGGACCCCACCTGTCATCTTCTACCTCCCGCGTGTTGACTACGATGACGACGACGCTGACCGGCGCAAACTCACCGACGGTGAGTCCAAAGGCGACGGTCAAGGTACTAAAATGACCACATCATCACGGCGCATCGACTGAAGGCACTAGCTAGATGAATTACTACGAGTTACGAGCTTGGCGTCGGCCATGGCGGATGCGGTGGCTCGGCGACGTTACGCCGGCGAAACGAAGCCGAAAACGGGGAAACAGAGGGCATGGGAAGGTCCAGTAGCTCACCACGAACACGTTCAAGCAAGAATTAAGGCCGGAGAAGCAACGTAGACACGGGTCGACGTGAACAGCAACGGCGGCGGAGCAAGGATCGTCGGTGACGGTGTGCCGGCGACTGCAGTGGATAAAATGGCCAAACAATAGTGAAATGAGCACTACGGCATCGAGACGAAGCTAAAGGGACATCAATCAAGGGCAACGGCTCACCGACGGACTCTGGCCACGAAGATGCGCATGCGACGGTGAGGTTACCGGCCGCGAGGAAGAAGGCGATGAAACTCGAGTTCCCGGTGAAGACAAGCCAAATTGGTTGGTCAGATGGACGCGCAAGGTTCAGGCAGAGCTGGGACTAGCTTAACAGCGACGGTGGAGCACGACAACGACGGCACGGGCTCGCCGGAGATGGAGCAGCGGCGACGGAAAAAACAGAGAGCGAAGAAAGAAGAACGGCGGTGGCTCCAGAGCTTTATAGGGCAGCCAAAGAAGTGCAAGGAAGCCACGACGAAGTCTTCAGCGCACCAACACGACGCCTAGACGGCCACGCGCGCGACTGGAAGCAAGCCGAAGATCGCCGCTGGTGTAGCCTGAGCGGTGAGTACTGTTCATAGAAATTACAAGTTTGCCATTCGCCAAATTTCACAAATTACTCTCAAATTTTCATAACAACTCAAAAATCTCCAAAAATAAAAGTTGTTCAAAATCAAAAGTTCTACAACTTTGCTTTTATAACCATCTCCTAATTCGGTCTAGATTTTGAAATGAACTTTTGAATTTGAATAGGGAAATTTACCGAATTACGCCTTTTTGATTTACTCAAAAATTTTCTAAACAACTTGAAAAACTCCAAAAACAAACTTTGTATAACTTGCCAAGCTCTACACTTTTGCTTTTGGGCCCAACCCCAAAATATGCTTAGATTTTGAAATGGATTTTTAGGGTAGGGTTTACATGTTGAAACGCGGGGTTTTCTCGAAAAATTCAAAACCCAGTCAAACTTTGAACTTGAGTCAAACAATACAATTCAACACTCATTACACAAATGTAAACTTGTTTTAGTAAATGCACATCAAAGTTTTCACCAAATGCCAAATGCTTTGCAATGCATATGATGACATGTCAGATTTTAACATTTAAACACCCGAGGTGTTACAGCTTCCATTGTATGACACTCTGAAGTCTCTCAATATATGTGGTATTTGTGGATCCTTACCAAAGGCAATTGTGATGTTATGCCTTTCTTTTCCTACAACTAAAGCTTATATGGAGCTCATAGGAGTGGAAAAAGCATGAAAGAGCATACTTGCACTACATATATTATAAAGTCAAACCTCAGATCCAAAGAGAGTTGAGTCATACAATCAAATCAAGATGTGCATGTGTGAATGTATGGTATATATATGGTGGCTAACCTAATTCTACTTTGCTCCTTGAAAACTTATCTCTTTTTCAAGAATTTGGAAACATAACCTTGCAAGAAAACATGGGTTATCTTATTCATCTCTTTCTTTCTTCTCTCTTTTTAGGCGGGCATCTGAGTACCCATTGTTTTAGATATCTCGGATACTTGTCTATTTTTTCAATACTCTTTCTTTTTTTTGAATAACTTTTGCATAGCCACATGCTTCTTTTTCTATAACAAAACTTTTCAGAGATAGCAACAAGAACTTTGGAGCATTTATTTGGGGATATCCTATAGGGTATATTTTTGGTGTTCACTCCTAGTGTAGGAGTAAAACATTTTTGAGTAGATCTAAATGGAATGGCATGTTTTTGCGCCTACCCCCAGTGTAGGAGTAGTGCATATGTGGGTGGTGTGTACGTGATCATGATTTTAAGAGCACGACAAACCTCTCATAAGGGTCAACAAAGCTTGACTAAACTCAATACAAAAGCAAACAGCATATATGAGTAGAAGTTTTCCTAGTCTAAATATCATTTATGGCTCTGGTAGGAATTCAAACTTTATCATATAAGGAACTCATCATGAAACATTTTTATATTTTTCAAAAGATAAATCTTAGAAACTCTAGTATCACTTGAAACAAGATAAATAACAGCTCAGACCTTCTCATATCATATCCATCAATTACCAAGACTTAGATCAAGCATATGCTACCCACGAGTTTCAAGTTTAGAGTAAATTCTTATATCAAAACGGTCTTATCCAAAACTCAGAAGTATTCAATACTAAAAACTAGGTACTGGAAAGGAATTATGATAGAGCAACTATTCATCATTTCCATTGTAAGAGATTATCTTTAGAGTCCTTTTATTTATTTAGCTCTTTTCTCTCTTTTTTTTAGAAAAATCAAACTAGAAAGAAAACTAAACACACTTTTTATTTTGTTTTCAAGTTTTAAGATCACACCTTATAATATATATATAACTGGCTAAGATAAATTTTTATTTTGTTATGCATCTTTTTATTTCTTTAGCTAATATAAAGCAAACTCACTAATAGTAAAACTAAAGGAAGGAAATACTTAGCTAGATACACAGGGGATGCTCCTCCCCTAAGCTGGATGTTGTTGTGGTCTATTGTTGGATGTTGATTGATCTTTCTCAGAGCGGGTTTATCGGCGTATGTCCTTCTCATCCATGAGTGGAGTGGGATGAAGACAACCGAGTGAAGTTGCTCTTGATCATGTGAATCATCTTGCAAAATACTCCAACAAGAACAAACTCGTGGCTTGATTAAGATAAGGGGTTAGCGGTCAACCATTCAGAGATTTATTCTTGTGGATTTAGATAGATTTTCTAATGGCAGAATTTAAACAGGATGTCTATCTAATATGTTTGGATTTTCTATTTTTTATATGCAAGAAAGAAAATATGTAGGCATAGTATATATATATATATATATATATATATATATATATATATATATATATATATATATATATTATGCCACCATGGTGAATATTCCTTGGGCTTGTTACACCATGAAAATTATTCACATGGGGCTTAAGGATGCAATAATATTTTTATTTTATTTTCTTATGCGATGATGATCTGTAGTAATAAAACTTTTTATTTTTCTTTATATGCAGAAAATGAAGTATAGCAAGATGTATGCATATATTTTTAACTAATACAATGCTAATGTAGAAAAGTACATATGCTAAAGTAAGAACAATTCATGCAATATTGAAAATAAATAATGGATAACTACCGATATTACTTCATGGCGAGGGTTCAGATTTTTAAGTCTTCCGGACATGACTTTACTCTAGTCTTATTCATTCTTCGGGTGCATCATCCGATCTCGGTGATGGAGACCCTGATGGTTACACCTCTTGTGATTCTGATGATGTCACCTTCTCCTTCCACACCTGCTTGGCCAGTGGGCTTAACTTAGGCGGTGTAGGTTCCTTTTTCACAAATTCTTCAGGTTGTTCATCTTCCTCCTATTCATTCCACAGGGGTTGGTTCCCTCAATGTCAGGATGATCGACGTCTCCTCTTAGAGTGGTTCTTCTTCAGCTGCTCATAAGTAGTATAACTATTGAAATAACAATGTACCTTTTCTCTAGGGAATTGGAAGTGGACTTGTCCATATCCGACATAGATGATCGCATTGGTGGTGTTGAGGAATGGTCTTCCTAGGATGATGGGTGTATCGTCTTCTTCTTCTCCCATGTCCAAAACCATGAAGTCAGTAGGGGCAAAGTGGTGTATTCTTACCATAACGTCCTTTGCTATTCCTTCCGGGAATCGGGTTGATTGGTCCGCCATCTACAACTACATATATGTAGGGTACAAGGGTTCATTACCAAATAAATATTCATATATTACTTTGGACATTATGTTGACACCCGATTCAATGTCGTAGAAGGTCGTGTGGAAGATTCTTTGTCCAATGGTACACTCGATCATCGATACACCAGGATCACCTTCTTGGCAAGGAATGATGAAGCGAGGAGGTGGTCGTACTCTGATCTGAGTGTGTTGATCATGTTGACTGATTCTTCTTGTGGCTGCCTGACTTTGTTCTTCCTTCTTCTTCTGTTCTTCTTCTTCTTAGTTACTATTGTCTCTTCGAACGGGGACGGCGTCTATGGATGTCTAGGAGATTGCAGGATATGATTCTTGAAAGAAAACTTCTCTTTCTTGTCTTGATTGTGAAGCAGATCTTTGCACTGTCCGCGTAGATGATGGCCTTTGTGGTGCTTAGGAAAGGTCAGCCCAAGATGATGGGTTCCCTTTCATCTCCACTTATTTCCAAAACCACAAAGTCTATGGGAATATATGATTGTCCCACTCAAATAATGGTGTCTTCAAGAACTCCCTTGGGGTAGCAGAGTGACTGATCTATAAGCTACAAATGCACATTTATGTATAACAAAGGTCTCCTAGGATTTTCTCATAAATTACCTTAGGCATGATGTTGACACTTGCTCCGAAGTCATAGATAGCTTCCTAGAAGATGTGAGGTCCAATGGTGATGGGGATGATAGGTCTCCTAGGATCGCCCTTCTTGTCAGGTAGTGAATAATCTATCAACTTTCCCATCGATGGCTCCATATAGTAGTAAGCTGCATTGTGAATATCAACAAGATTTGCAGTTTCTAGATCTTTCAGTTGCCCAGAATCTTACCTTTGTCAGACGGAGGAACAGCAGCCGCCAGCTGAGCTATTTATGATTCTATCATTTTATTAAAGCTATGCTGGTTCTTAATGGTAGAAGCAAAGCTATCCATTCTATTACTTATATTTTCTAGAATTTTATCATTGATAGCTACCTTCTTAGATAATCCTTCCATGAGTCTAGATTAGCTAGCAATTAATTCTCTCAAGGGTGGTTGATTGAAGTTATTATAATTGTTACCTTGAGGGTTACCTTGGTAGTTACTTTGGTAGTTTGGTCTTTGTTGCTGGTTCCATCCTTGATTTTGTTGAGGACAATAGTAGTTGTTGACAAAGTTCACATCCTCATGGGTTTTAGAGCAGTTGTTCCCTGAATGCCCAGTGTTGCCATACACTTCACATGTCATGCGGGAATCATGAATGTGCATGATTTCTTTCTTCTCATTAGCTCAGTCTTTGAGCTTCTTCATCAGTAGGTCCATCTTTGTAGACAACATGTCTACCTCCTTGAATTGATGCATACCTCCACCTTTCTTTTGGATCTGAACATGTTCTTCATTCCAACCTTGGTGGGAGGCCATCTTCTCTACAAGAGCTGTTGCAGCTGGAAGTGTGAGTGATAGGAAAGCACCTCTAGCAGTAACATCCATAGTCTCATGGGTACTATTGGTCAACCCATGGTAGAAGGTCTACATGAGTAGCCAATTTTCCATCCCATGATGACGACATTCTGATATGTAATCTTGAAAGCGTTCCCATGCCTCAGGGACATATTCATCATATTGTTGCTAAAAGCTTGAGATTCTCCCACGCAGAGCATTAGTCTTGCCCGTGGGAAAGAAGTTGGCTAGGAAGGCAATGGAGCAGTTATCCCATATAGTATTTATATCTTTGTTGGCGTAGAACCATTGCTTTGCCTTCCCCAAAAGTGAGAATAGGAAGAGAAGTAATATGGCGTCCTTGGTTACTCCTTTGATGGTGAAAGTGCTATAGATCTTCAGGAAGTATTGGAGATGTGCACTCGCATCTTTATGTGCCTTTCCACAAAACTGGCTAGCTTGCACCATGTTGATGAGAGCTGGCTTGAGCTCAAATCCATTGTCTCTAACATTGACATTAGGTCCAGTACGGATGTTGGCAGTGGTTGGAGCAGAGAATTCACAAAGTCTTATCAACCATGGCTTCAAATTTAGTTGTTAAGCTTTGCCTTATCTGGTTGTCCTCCGATTCTAAAGCTAGGACATTCTTGAGTTTGGCTCTAATTCTCCTGATTAATGCTTCGGGATCTTCAACATAATTTGTTGGAAGGTTAAAACTGATCATACATTACCCTGCATAAGATACACAAGTAGACAAAACAAGGGTAAGCCTATTTGAGCAGAGGTCAGTGGTTTATCTCGATCACATCAATAAGCATAAGGTTATCAATACTTCCTTTGTCTAGCTACCTTCCCCGGCAACGGCGCCAGAAATACTTGTTGGTATTTATTAACTTGTCACTTGTTTTAGTAGCCACCTATTAATTACCTACATCTCCTAACATTACTTTACTAGGTTGTCATCCCTAGTGATGGTGCCAGATATGCTTATTGGTACTGCCTAGCATCACTACTAGAATGATACTAAGTAGTTCTTTATCATTTTATGTGACTAGAAAGAATATAAAGATATATGAATGAAAAGGAATCTGCAAGCGCATAGATAATTATACCATTGTAGCACTTCACCCAAGAGTATTTTAGATATCATTATTTATATTTTACCATAGGGAAGGTCTAGCATGGACAAGTATTAATAACTTATACCATTGATGGAGAAGTAAACCATGGCCAATATTCTACTCATAACAGGGGTAAGTCATAGGATAAGAGATATGAAAAGTATTGATCAATGATGATGATAAATCACTTAGAGTACTCCTTTCTATGGCATTAGCATGGTCAGGTAGAATATTAGAGGAATAATTCATAAGTCATTCTTAATTACAAGTCAAAGCATACATTGATTAGTGCAATTACACCTAGTAATCATGGCTAAGATCATCTTTATATCTACACATAAGGGATATTACTAAGGAAGATTAAGAACAGAGCTTGCCCTTCCTTCGTAACCACATTCTACATGCTACCTATATCGGGGAGTGGAGTATAAAGGACTCAATGGGAATGTCACATCCACGATCTATCACATGGTCCAGAATATAGGGTGTATCCGCAGGTAAACAACGTATAAGCACCATGCTTACACAATGTCAACCACTCACCCCGTGTACTTTAGAGAGAGCGCTTTTGTGAACTTATGCATAAACATAATGATAAACTAGCTATACTAAGTATATAATCAAAGTAGACGATGGACATTATAACAAAGAACATGAATAACATGAATACTAATATTGTCATAACAATTGTAGCAAGCATATAAAAATAATGGAGATATAAAAGAGAGGGGGTACAAGGATTATACCAAACCACACTCTTGACATGATCGAGAATCCAAGTGAAGCCTGCTTGCCTCCCTCTAGACCTAACCTAACTAGCTATGCCCTAGAATTGATGGAGCTCTGAGGATGATTAGGGTTTCTATCTTCTCAAATGACTTGATGCCTCAGGGGGTGGCAGGGGGTGGTATATATAGCCTAGAGCATCAAACGTGAGCCCTTGGATCAAACCGACTTAAGGAACGACGTAGATGCAACCTAGGAGGTGGTGGAGAACCGACATTGCAACGTGGAGACCAATAGGTGGGCCCAAGGGCCAGACGGCCTACAGGTGGGTCCAGCCTCTCTGCCTTGGCGTGGTGTCCTTTGGTGTCCTCTAGAACCTTCTAGTGTTCGTTTCACGGTGAATAAGCACAATTAAATCTAATATGTAGGTCCACCTTGACGGTTTTTTGGTTAAACCCTGTAGAAAATATAGATTCATCAAAACTCATGAAATTTATTAGTTTAAACCCCTAGACCTTTGTCGGTGATCATATTTATGCCCTTATTCATGTTTCTTTGACGGTTTATAATAGTTGTTAACTACCGTCAACATAGCATATGACATGTTTGTGGGCTTGAGAACCTAGTGTTTGATCTAGAAAACAAGCTATAAGTGTTTAACTCAACATGGTGCATGATAACCCTTCTTTGGAGGTGTGAAGAGTCTTGCCCTTGGATCAAACCAGGTTAAATATATTTTTGCAAATGATCTAGATCGAACCAAATTAGGAAAATAATCCACACTTCACATGGTTTCACCCTAACCTATCTAAAATTTGAGCTCACCTTTTTGTGCTAATTACTGTCAAAGGGGGAGAGAATTCACATAGATAGTAAGAGATAGGGGGAGCAAACAAATGAAATGACATTGAAAGGGGATCAATTAAAATTTGAGGCACACAAGTAGGGGGAGCAAGCTCATAAACTTGTATGTTGCATTTGAATGTGCATTACATATGTTTGCTTGCATGGCATAAGTTCTAAATTCCTTATTCATGCTTGTGTGGTGTATGCTAGATTATAGAAAATGATTGATGCAATGAAAAACTAGCATACATAGGATGATAGTTAGATGTGCCTTGCATGTTTTACAAGTGGTACTAGAGCCTTGATTATAATGTTGATCTCATGAGGTATCTAGTGTTTGTGTTTTGCAAGAGCTATCTAACTAACCATGGTGCTAAGGATGGTGTTCAAACGGCAACTCCGATTGGTATCACGCTTTAAAGGTCCATTCTTTACACCTTAGCATCATTGGTAGTCATTACTCTCCCACACTTCCTATCTATGCATATGTGCAAGCCTTCAAATCCAAACTCTTAGCACATATATAGGGGGAGCTAATGCTACCAATTCAGGTTTATGAAACTTGTCCAAATCCTTTACACATGGTAAAAATGCTTAGGCAAGCAACATGAATCCAAAATGATTTTAATTCATATCTTTATGAAAGGTTATCATCAATTACCAAAAAGGGGGAAATTGAAAGCCCTAGTTTAGTTTTGGATAATTGATGAAACCTAAGTGTACTAACCTTTGTCATTAAGTGATGAATATGAGCTAGGTTGGTACACACTAAGTGATGGAGCTAGATGATGGTCAAGGTGGTGGTGATGGCCAAATGAGATGATTAAGTGCTCTAACTTGGAAAAGAAAAAAAGAAAAAAAAACAAAATGGGCTCAAGGCAAAGGTATAAAACCTAAGGCCATTTTGTTTTGCCGGTCAAGACGCAATAGAGTGCGTGATCGGGTTTAAGATAGATAACCGTACTATAAAGAGAGAAATCTTTAATTACAATGGTTATCTAGTGCCACTAAGTGTGAGTCCCATTTGCATATACATTGTGCTTAGTGATGTGGTAAGATGCGTGAGAAAGCCAGGGAATTTTCTTTGTGAAAAGCTATCTCAAGTGCTAAATTTGGTTTGGTGCTTTTTGGGAAGAGATAGCACTTGGTTTGGGCATGTTGTGAAGTCTAACTGGAAATTCTTGCTCACAGTGCCAATTATTCTAGGCAGGGGCGCTCTGTTATTTGGTCATAATTAGCTGGAAATTTGGTTGCCCCAAACTGGAATTTCTAGTGTGGGAGTCCTCCCGCGCCAACGGTCAAATGCACGTTCACCTAAAAAATTTTCTTGCCCGAGTTGAATTTCCAGTTGAGCTCAGATCTACTTTGCCCCAACGGTCTTGTGCATGGGCTGAGGGGATTTAGGGTTAGAAAAGCCCCCTTTCTTCCTCCAACTTGCTCATTCTTCTTCTCCATTGTTCATTTTGAATTCCCTAAAGGAAGAACAAGCTCTCTCCTCTCAACTCTCTCACTCCTAAGGATTTGTGCTCCATTCAAGTGAGAGATCGAGTTCTAGTGTTGATCTTGAGAGCTTCAAGAGCATCTCCTCCCTCTTCTCTCCTTCTCCTAGCTTGGTGCTCATTCATGAGAGGTTGGGGAAACCCTAGTGTGTGCATTTGAGATCGCATTTGGTGGCACTAGGTGGTGATTGTGATTATGGATTTTTATTACTCTTGGTGATTATCGTCACCTAGACGGTTGGTGATTTGTTGATTGGTGAGGGGATTTGGTGATTGTGTCCGCCCCTAATCAAGAATTGTATTTGTGAGGGGTTCTTGACCTTTTCCCCACGGGAGATCACAAAAGGTACTCTAGTAGATTGCTCATGTCATTGAGCTACCTCACTAGTGGGTAGGTTCTTGCGGTGTCCATTTGTTAAACGAGGTTCATACAACACCTCTTAGCCACCGAATCACCAAGTGTTGGTCGATACAACGGGGACTAGCGTGCCGGCAAGCATGTGAACCTCATGAGAAAAATATTGTGTCTCTTGTGTAATTGGAATTCTCCCAGTGATTGGTTGTCATCATATTGTGATTGGTTCATTCCTCAACATGGCGATATAATCATCCTACTCACTTTATTACTTTCTTGCAAACTAGTTGTAACAAGCTCTTTAGTGTAGTTAGATTTAAGAGGTTGCTTGGTAGCTTAGTTTCATCTAGTATAGCCTTGTTGGGAGCTCTTAGTTAGTAGTGACTTAGCCTCTTGTGTGCCTAGAGATCATAGCAACTAAAATTGTTGGGTAGGTAGCTTGCAACCTTTGTAGAGCTAGAGCAAAAGTGCATTTCACCATTTAGGTTACTAATCTTGTGCTCTAGTGTTATTGTAGAGATTTTTTATAGGATATTCACCCCCTCTAGCCATTTTGGACCTTTCAGCTGCGCGCCCCGACCGAAGACCCACGGCTCGCCACGCCCCATCCCCGGGCGCAACATACGACTGAAAGCAGATGAAATATTTGAAACATACAATTGCAACATGTGTGTAAAACATATGCAACATCCAGATAAACACTTGCAAATTACAACATAAAAACACTTATTCTAACATAAGACTAAAACAGCTGTAACATTTTAAACATACTCTTGCAACATAGGTGTGAAACATGTGCAATATTAAAATAAAAACACTTGCAGCATTAGTCTGAAACAGATGAAATATTTTGAACAAACTCTTGCAACATGCCCCTAAAACACTTGCAGCATGCCTCTAAAACACTTGCAACATGCCTCTAAAACACTTGCAAAATATGCAACATCCTGATCTACTTTTGCAACATCCATATGAAACACCTACAACATACCTCTGAAATATCTAAACACTTGAAACATAGATTTGCAACATATGCCAGGGGAGGCCGGGGCTGGTTGATTTCGGTATCGGGGCGCGAGCACCACCAGCATGGGTCATGGTCATGGGTGCCCTCGGCTCAGCTAGGGACTGACTTGAGGCGCACAATGGCACCATGAGCACCAGTAGAGGCAGGCGGCGTGCCCGAAGGCATGAGTGCGAGCGGCGTGGGTAGGCGTGCGGCCGGTTGACTGCAAGAGCAAGGAGCGAGAGGCGCGGGTGGGCTCATGCAACGGGCAAGAGCAAGAAGCAAACAACACAGGGTGGAGCGCGTGCGGGGAGATGGCTGCTGTGCCAAATGCGGAGTGAGCGGATGGATGGTGTCGAAACGCACGATGGGCGAGGAAGTGGGTAGGTATTTTTGAGAGAGAAATGTGTGGGAGGCATAAGGAGGAGGCTGGCTTGGTGGGCCGCGTAGGCCTAGGAAGGCACGTCTGATTGACGGACGCCTGCCCCTGAGCATTACCACCATACTAATGCGCACGAATTGTGATAAGATGCCCTAGCCCGTGGATCGTGAAAGGATCGTATCCATCTAGAAATAGTCAACTTTGTCTCCCTCATCTATCACAAAAGTCTGCTTTTCCTCCCTTAACTAGAAAATCGGACATAACTCATCCTCCATCTTTTCAAATCGGGCATATGACCTCCCTGACGGTTTCTCGAGGTGGTTTTCTCTTTTTCTTTTTTATTTATTTTGGCAAAATATTTAAAAAATCATAGTAAATTATAGAAAAATCATAAAATGAAATTTTCAAATTTGTTAGACTCCACATGAGTAGATCTCCACATTAAACATATGATATGGTATGCTAATAAAATTTTTGCTCTTTAGATCTATGCTTTTATGTGATTAATTCATACATGCAGTTTATGTGGTCCTATTATAGTGAAATTTTTATGGTGAACTAGTATGCTTGAGATGTAGTAAAAATTTCATATTTATTGGATCATATATGACTGGGTTATAGATTTATTCAGGTTTATGCTTATCTACATCTATATTTATGCCTAATAATACTAAAGAGGCAAAATTTTTGGCCTGTTTTTTCGTCCCGCCTTGCCCTCACTGGGTCGATCTTGAATACGGGCTTGGTCTCGCTGTGCAAACTAACACTAGGAGTGGGGAAGAGAATAGAAAGGAATACAGGGTTCCAGATGTAAATATGCTAGAGAGAAAGAAAAGGTGGAATGACCTTAATAGTTTTTGAAATAGATCGGGGTTCCTGATGCAAAATGTCCAAATCCGAGTGAGCCTCTCCTGGTGGGCTTCTTTTTCGACCTAGGCCGAATCCTTATAGTTGGGCCGGCTTCATTGTGGGCCGGACCAAGCCCATGCAAGCCTTTTTTTCTTTTCTTTTCTTTTTCTCTTTTTCTATAAAATAGAGATCTTGCAAAATCCACCAAAAATCATAGAAAAAGGAAAAATACCAAACCGATTTTGTTAGTTCCATAAAAATGTGATCTATATATAGATGTTATGAATCTTGTTAGGTTATGCTTTGGTGTGTTAAATCATCCTTGTGTTAAATCATCCCTATATATGTTGCATGCATATAGGTTCGGCGATGACCGAGAACGTGCCAGAGGCAGACCCGGAATATGCAGAGGATGTCCTCGTCATTGGTGTTCCCGAAGTCTTCACTAACTTTTTGTTTGTCCGGTTCCAGCCCAAGGCAAGCGCGGTGCGTAATCCCTACTTTTCAACACTTAATGTTTGTTTTCACATTAAGTTTTGAGGACAAAGATTTACACCATCTGATGTAGTTTTGGTAAGAAACAAAACTAATTTTTATTAAAATATTAGTCAATGGTACAACTAATTATTTCGTGAACCGAAATCTTGGGTAGATTATTGTCTAATAAAATCTAAACAAATGCGTTTATGTAATTTCTGACAAGGCCTCCCATGTGAAAAATCAAGAGACATCTCCCATCATAATCTTTGGTGGACAAACCAATCCTAACACATCGACAAAAAAGTTATGGAGGTTGATATGATGCGTAAAAAAGCTACAAAAGGTCGATATTGAATCATAGAAACATATGGGTAGTATGAAAAAAGCTACATAGTTATGATATATTTATATCTAAATAATTATGTGCTTTGCAATAGAAGGAAAAATATACCAAGGTGTATTTTTATTCGATACAGGTTTAATAGGACATTGTTATTTATTGTCAGCATTAACTTATACGGATGTGACGGTCATCATAAAATAAATTATAAAAGCATAAAACATAAGTAGATATGTATCATTCACGTTATTGTTTTGCATGAATGTTTAGTAGTTTTTTTTCTCCCGTTGCAACGTACGGGCATATTTGTTAGTTAAATAGTTAGAAGTGTGTAAAATTTGAAAATGTGTGTTCTCTGTGTAAGTTTTTAAACACTTAACATAATCATGTTGGCATAACGAAAATTACTCAGTCATACATCTATTCAAAAATGTGTTTAATAATCATAATCATGTTGTCACAGATAACATAATCATGTTTTTAAACACTTAACATAATCAAGCTGACTGCCGACGCTCCTTCTAAAAAAAAACTGACAGCCGACGCTGCTCCTCTACGGGCTGCTCTCCCCTGCCGCGGCCCGTGATTTGAAGCTCGATCTGGACCGCACTACAACTAGGATTCATCTCGATACAGCCCAACTAGCCCATTCACCATTCCTCTCAACCATTTCGCCGCTCTTCGAATTCGAAAGGCGGCGGCGTCCCTACCTTCGCCGGATTCCGCCACCGATGGATCCCGCGGCGCCGGGGAGGTTCGACAAGCTCCAGAGCTCGTTCAAGCTCACCGTCCAGTGCCTCCTCACAGCCTGCTCCCGCGAGGTTGGTTGGTTTCGTTCGCTGGCTCGCCCCCCCTACTCCCCTTCCTCAACTCCCGTTTCCTCCCCCCTGGCGACGCTGGTCTCGCTAGGGTTTGAGCCAGCGGAAGAGCACATATCCTGGGCGGGGATTCGATTTCCCAGTTGGTCGTGCTACAGAAATGTGGGATCAGCATTCGATTGACTCGTGCTCTTGAGCGTTTCAGGTTGTCAATGAGGCTTTCTCGTCGTTCACCGATGCCGAGAAGGAGCGTCTGCACCGAATGCTCACCCTCGTGAGTGTCCTGATCTATGCCCTGTCCAATAGTTACGATGTGCAATGAACTTGTAAATTATTTCATCCTTGCGATACCTACTAATTTGAATGCCGCGCAAAGTTCAGTTCTATTTTTTTTGCGGTCAAAAGTTCATCCGGCTAGTGTGAGTGTCTGTGTGTGACTCATGTAGATTAATCCATTTTTGTGTTTTTTTTTTCAGGTGATGAAGAATACGCATGCCAACATAATGGTACAGTTTTTTGTTCCTGAAGGGTCCAATTCCTGAATAATATCAGTTTAGCATTCAGATTTTGTTCAAATACATGCCATTCTACCATTGATTTCTTAACTACACCTCCCTTTTGTAGTGGCATTACATTCCTAGCTTACTACTTTACTAGCAACGAGGACATTCCGTGGATTAGAAACAAAACCTGTGCTAAGGGTTATGTTATTATACAATGCCTTTCTGCCTGTCTCTCACTATGTTTTCTGCTGCCTCACTTGCACGGTTTACCACTTGTATCTAATATAGAAGCATGCATTCTTAAATTACAAAACTGATATCGCTTCTGTTCTGTTTGCCAAGCCTGATGCAGTTAGTTTATATTTATCTTCCTTCCTTTGCATGTGCGAGCATTGTATTGAACCCAATATGTTATAATTTGTTTTCTCTTCTTATTGCAGGATGAGTTTAACGACTTCTGCCAAGAAACACAGGTAACTTTGAAATCAGTATTTTCCCAAACACGTTGACAGATTTTCATCACAGTTGTGGATTTTCAACAAAGTATGTTTCTGATTAATTAACAGTTCAACTCAGTGAGACATATTACAATTTAGATATTGTTTATATTCATATTTATAGTTGTAGCAGCACTATAAATATAAAAGGAGCTCTTACGTCTTACCCACCAAATACTATGGGAATTCTTTTAAATTCAATGGGTTGGACTGGTTGCGATTTGGTTGTACTTCACCACAAAGTATATGAGGGTATCATTCATGAAGGGGGTGAAACTGTACTATATGTTGTTAAATCCGTAATTTAAATGTATCTTATCCTCTGCGTCTACTGCTATAACGACAAATGTTACCATTTAGAAGTTCAGCCTTCAGCAACTGGTTTTGTCAAGTAATCAGCAAGTAGAGGCTGCACATCACTTAATAGGCTTAGCCTGTGCCCCTCCATTCCTTTGTATTTTCTTGTCTTTCTAAGAAAAGACTCTGACCAGGGGGGAGACATTCCCCAGATTTTGCCCTTAAGAAGTTTGTGCAGACCTTTGAACCCAGACAGGTAACGGGGGGTTTCATCAACCCTCGAACTTCAACAGTCTTACCAGTGCTACCCTCCATTTTTTTGTCTTCTTGTCTCTTAATTTCTTTCATATGTTCGTAGGCACTATTTAGAAGAGCTGCTCCATCTTAGATCTGGGGTTTTTGTGCTTAAATCAAGAATCTTAAGACAGTTTTTGTCTATAATAGAAGGAAAACAGCTCAAACAAACAACTCAGGAGATTTTTGGACCTGGAGCTCTGCTAAACCGTTACTCCTTTTTTCAGGATTCTTGCTCTTAATTGCCTTAGCAGGCTAGCGTATAACAACCATTCTTCTGATTTAACAGAGAAACACATGTAGTAGAATGATTTCTCATCAATATAAAGCAGTATGGATGTGCACTTGGTGTTTTCTGGTTTCTGACAGACCGGGCATGAAAGTGAATGGGTTATTGGGTTTTGAATTGTGTCTGGGACGACAGTAGAGATGAACATTATATGGAGAATATGAGGCAGACAATTTTAACGTGACTTTGACCATGGGCTGCTAGTTAATATCCATCAATTCACAATGATATTGTTTCAGGAAAACTTGAGCATTAGTGCCACCTTGAATTAAAACAAAATTTTTATTATCTCTAGAAAACAAGTAATTAAGTTTTAACAGTTTAACATATCCCTGGTATACTAAGGGCCACTTTATGTAATACTCCTTTGCGCTTTTGTAGTGCTTGGTAGAAGGTACTACGTTTTCTCAGGTGTAACAACATCATTTCATTATTTTAGGTGGCTGCCGCCCTTGACAAGATAGATGACTTTGTTGAATTGCAAAATCTGGATGCATTATCTTCAGAGAAGTAAGTGATTTATGCTTTACC
Source organism: Miscanthus floridulus (assembly GCF_019320115.1). NCBI lineage: Eukaryota > Viridiplantae > Streptophyta > Magnoliopsida > Poales > Poaceae > Miscanthus > Miscanthus floridulus. Next base: position 55,505,741 of record NC_089587.1, on the reverse strand, counting down.
TTGAAGTCTACCCCCTCTCTCTCTTTTTTTTTTTGAAATTTCAGGGCTTTGAATACTAGGCTGCGATGGTTATGATGCATCCAATGCCCTCGCTTTTATGTTTGAGAACTAGTATATAAGTACATCAAGATATTCCTTTGGTGAAATTTAGCATAGCCTTTTCTTCACTTGTTTCTGTTTTAAGTTACCCAATATAGTTCATTTGATTGCAGGACTACTGTTGAAGAAATCAAAGAAAAGGTCTCAAGAGCAAAGAAGCATGAAATTGAACATTTGACGGGTTTACTGAAAAAGGTATTGAATCGGTTTTGCAGACTATGGGTGTGGCAAACTTAGGCTTAGGCAGCCTTGATTCACGGCCAGTTGAACCATGTGTACATCCCGCAATGTGGCTGTAGGGAAAACTGGAGAGCGATACATGCGGGTGTTTGGGTATGCATGAGTGTGACAGTCCTACATAAATGAATGCAAATCTGAATAATGAGAGTCGAATTTATTAGTTGCATGACATTGTCCTAAAATATGTGAGCCCTTTGGGTGGGCATGTAATCGTCTAGAGGTGTTGTGTTTACTCGGTAAATTGAATAACTATAGTTCTCTCTTGCTCCAAGAATTGCTAACCCAACTTAACATGTCCTATGTAGTGTTAATAACTGTTACTTGAATTTGCAGTAGATTAGTACAGCTTAGGGTGTGTCTGTGCAGCAGCTAGTCTCCTTCATGATGCACCAAGGCTTTATATGAGCTCATTGATCTAGGGAGTCAATTTGGTTAAAATTGTATGGTTGCACACTATATGAGAAAGATGCTTGTATGTAGGAAATGTGTTTAATAATGACTTCCCTGGGTGTTTGCATTATGATAATGAAGTCTGAATAAATTCTGAGAAAAAATGATAACTTAGTGGTTGGCATAAATCCATAGGCATAAATTTCTAAACCAGTCCCTTAAGATAATTAGAAAGATGTAGGGTGGTATTTTGCAGGCTTTCCAGATTGTTAAAGAACATGAATTTTTGTGGTCTGAAGCTCCCACTATGAATGATCTAATTGTCTGTACAGTTTTGCCATCTTAAAAGTTCAGTCCTCTTACTAGCATGAATCCAGAGTTATAAATCCCCTTATGAAGTTCCCTGGTCCTTAAGCATGTTGGGTGGAGTGACGGTGTTGACTTTAAGGATAGCCAATGATTCTATTAAAATGTACTCTTCATGTTTACTGTGCACGAGAGGATAAGTTGAGGATTTGTTAAAGTTAGGCAAACTACACCTTAGTTACCTGTGTTAGTATATACTTTAATAGTTTAATTTTCTAACATAACTAAATAGGTCTCTGTCATTGGTTTTCAGTTAGAGCTTAGAGGAAAGAGTTTAAGCCTGAAATAATCAATATGTTTTTCCTTTAAAATGATTTATGAGCCTGTTCTTATGCTGATGATCAATATGTGGCCTTACTCAACCCTCAAGTGTTCCATTAATAGTGAATTAATCTTTGATTTCATAGGTTCTTCAGTTAACCTTGTGTTCATAACCTCTGTCTTCTGCAAAAGAGAATACTTGCAAAAAGGTTAGGTTGACATGTGGGGGTTAAGTTAAACACATGCCAATTAATCTAGTAATGGGAATAGAATAACCCCCTTCAGTCCATACATATTGGGAGGGATTAAGGGGGGAAATTAATTTATTTTCCACTTCAATCCACATGTATTGGTATGGAGGGATTGGTTCTATCCAAACAAGTCCTTAGTTTATTATCAAAGCTGGGTCTTTTATGCCCTACCATTGATAAGAAAGATCACTCTTAGTTGATACGACAAGGTAGTCATTTTTCTCACAAGAACATAGGATGAATGTGAGGCTATCACACATTCAGACTCTTGAGTTGCAAGCATATTGATTAGTATCACATTGAGGTTTGAGCCTTTATGGACATTTGTTGAAGCTAGGAGATATCTTCCTTATGTGAATATGCATATCAGCATGGTTCTGTAACTTAGTATTGTTTTAGAAGAAATTTAAAACATTTTTGGTTCGTTTCGCTACAAGTCAAATGACAAGATGACTGCTGTTAGACTTATATTCAAGGCGTTCGGCTGGTAGAGTCCCAGCTCATTTCCACTTGTTTCAGATTGTTTCAGCTTATTCTTTCTCACAGAATACTATTCAACCATCCAAAATCATCCAAAACCAGCCCAAAGGCTCCCAGCCGAACGCCCTCATTATTTGCATAGGGAAGCTACCCCTGCATATCAATTTTCATTGATAAAAAATGTTACAAGATGTGATCAGATGTAGTATCTTTGTGCTAAGTAAGTCTGTCTGGGTAAAGATATTAAACACTGTTAGTAAGTTGTTTGGGTAAAGATATTAAATACTGTTCGTAAGTTGTTTCCTGTTCACAAAAACATAGGTTGAAGAAAGTAACAATGTCATGAAAGCTCGAATTGAACTCCTGAAGTTAGGGGAGGATTCAACTGCTGCAAGAGATGTCCTCAATAAGGTTTGCTGCCCCCCCAACCCACCCACCCTCCAAATTGTACCATCTGTTTTTTCTATTACTCGTCTCAGTTTGATTGGATCTCTTGGATGTTTTCTTACAGGTGACGCAGTGGAACTGCAGGTTCACTGGCGCTCTGCGCTCCTGAACAACAATAACCTTTGAATCTGTGTCATGACGATTCACTGGCGTCAAAGGACATCTTTGTATAGGGGTGTGTTAGATGTTGGATTGGATGACATGTCAATATGTGATTCATGCATCAGCCTGAATGTTCTTCTGTGATGATTAAGAATTGCTTGTGAATGTTATGTATCGTGCAATAAACACATCGTCTGTACTCTGGATATATTTCTTACATCCATGAAGTAATCCCAACCTTCCTGCAGTGTTTTTTTTTTATCTCCGACATGTTCCAGTATCATTTTGGTTACTTATTAACTGCAATGTCACCTCATGCAAACAGAAAAAAAAAAAAGAAAGAAATGGGCGAGTGCACTGTGTCCCGACAAGTCAGTGTCAGCCGCACAGTTTCCACACGACCAGAGGCCATGAGCACCACTCTTGCCTTAGCCACAGGCAGCACAGCATCTCCATCCATCCAAATGGCAGCCAGCAGCCATCCCCTTCCGGCTCCACCTCGGCAGCTCCACACCTCCACCTGCCGCCATCCTCGCAGCCCGTCACCATGGCTGCCACGCTCTCCTCCGTGGCTGCCCCTTCCCTCCCCAAGCACGGCTCCGTTATCAGAGCTCAGCAGCAGGCGCCTCCTTCCATCATCTCGGCATCAACTGTGAGTAGGGATGCGTCCGTTCTTGCTGTTTATTTCTGTGGTTTGTTTCTTGTGATGTGATCGCTGATGTTCGCATGCATGGTGCAGAAGACTGCCTTCCATGGGGTGTCGCTGGTGGACAGGAGGTGGGCGGCCGGCTACCGGGGAGGCGGCGGCGGGCGGCGGAGGCTGCTGCAGGTGAACGCAAGGACCGCCGCCAAGAACATCGAGGTGGAGGTCGACAAGCCGCTTGGGTTAGCCTTGGGCCAGAAGCCCGGCGGTGGCGTCGTCATCACTGTTAGTCCTCTTCACTTGCGTTTTCATTGCTTCCTGTCCTTTTTTTCTGTTTTCTTTTGGAGAAAAGATTTTGCCCCGCTTTATTGATCATAAAGAGTTCAAGACAGTTAAGTTCCAGCGAATTGGCGCGCCCGCCACAAACAGAAAAGGCCTTAAAAGCCAACAGCACCAATACATTTTGATTACATTGGGTCACCATCAAGTCTTCATTCGTGTGATGACTGATGAGCATCCAAACAGCCCCGTCGCAAACGCAGAGCAGCCAGCGATCCCAGTCATGAGCAGTTCAGAGCCCCGCCCTGCCAGTCGATTCTTGGCGGTCGAGTAGCCTGGTTTTGCAATTGTTGCACAAAGCTTCCACTCTCCTCCCTAGATCCTGGCTGTACATCGGTGTCCATCTCCCCAACATCTTGACAATCATCAGTAAGATACACTTCTCTCGCCTAACCAAATTGCTCCCTGATAGCACAAAGAGTTACGAAATTTCTACAGACACCACAAAAAAGCTGAGCTAATGATATTGTACAATTCATGCTTTTTACTAGCAATAGCAACCCATCTAGCGGCCACATACTAAAAATTTACCACTTCCCTGGAATTTAGAAGTTCGGAAATAGTACTCCAGCAACATTTGGCCACACAACAATCAAAAAACAGATGACAAATAGACTCCCTCTCACTACAGAAGAGACAAGACTGGTCCAAGACCTCTCTTCTCTTGGCCAAATTATCCCTAGTATAAGTAACATGTTCTTAGTTAACAACCACAAGAAAAATCTGAATCCGAGGTGGAATATTAATTTTCCAAGCAGCATGGACATACACTGGTATAACTCCTCTATGACTGCTCACCGCATACAAAGATTGTACTGAGTATTTACCATTAGAGCTAAAGCTCCAAATTATTTGATCTTCCTCCTCAGATTTATTCACCCCTTCCATTATCTCACTGTCAATTGGCTACTTCCTGTCTTTGTCTCCCGGCATGATCCTGGAATGCAGATTTCAGCCACGAACTGATGTTTCATAAATATACTGGTCACCTTGCTTCACTGAATTCAAAATTCTCGCACTAGTCATGATTTGAAGCTGAAGATCCAATTGTTAATTGCTTCTATGTAAACAACATGTTCACTTCAGTATGATTCTCTGAATCTGGAGGCAAGTATTGCAAACAGTAACTATGATTGATTTGTTTCTTCGGCATGGGATTATTAGTCTGTGGAGTCTGGAGGGAATGCAGCAAGAGCTGGTCTGAAAGCTGGCGACCAGGTCTTGTACACAAGTAGCTTCTTCGGAGATGAGCTGTGGCCTGCAGATAAGCTTGGGTTCACCAAGACAGCCATCCAAGCAAAGCCAGACTCCGTCTACTTTGTTGTGAGCAGGTACACACTTGATCCCTTGGATTATCCTGGCTACATGGTTAGGGATTATGATTCAATATTGCTAAATTTAGTGAAATGATTATACTTCCCCCAAATCTCATCTGAGTGATCTCAGGGGTGCTGAAGTTGATGTGAAGCGCCTACCTAAGAGGCCGGCACCGCCTCGGTTTGGACGGAAGTTGACTGATGCACAAAAGGCAGGATCAGCATAACCATGGCTTTTTTGTTCTCCAACTTGAAGCCTCTGCATGTATTTTATAAACTGCAAATGTCCCCTTTTTCAGGAGAGAGCAACACACATCTGCCTTGATTGTGGATTCATATACTTCCTACCCAAGCCTTTTGAAGAACAGGTAAGCAATGCATCTCTCTCTCTAAATCAATTACAGAATTAGTGTTTACCTTTTCTGTTTATATCTAATTAAGTACTGTATTTTAGTATTCGTCTGATGAAGTTTAACCATTTTCTGTCTGGCTGCAGCCTGATGAATATGGTTGCCCACAATGCAATGCGCCAAAGAAGCGATTTGCAAGGTACGATGCTGCCACTGGGAAGGCCATCGGCGGTGCGCTGCCGCCTATTGCGGTGATCATAAGTTTTGTAATCGGCATCGCCGGAGTAGGGGCTCTGCTTGTGTATGGCCTGCAATAGGCTGCTCATTCTTAGAACCAATTTTTGCTGTGCACAAGAAGCTCAGCTGACTGCTGCTGTACTCCATCTCACAAAACATTCTGAGTGATATACATAAAAGGGAAAGGAAATATACAATATTTGAGGCTAATGGCTTGTCTAATTTTCATGCACTATTGATTATACAGTTACTCAATTTTATTACCGAAAGGCAGCACGCTTTTCAGAAATGCTTCGATTGTCAATGCTGCTCTCATCAGCATAGAGATTTTGTCACAAAAAGTTTCTACCACTCAGGTTCCAATCCAAACTTCAAAGATCAAAGATATAGGAATCATGTCATGCACAGATTCTAGAATCATACAGAAGCATCCTTTTTTCATGACCTGTAGAAACCAATGTGCTATATTCACTGAACTTTGTGGTCAATCTGAACAAATTGTAATTTTGGCTCGTGACCGGTAACATAAGCTTTGCCAGTACCTTATCTTTTATCTATTACAATAAGACATATTGTACTGAGACCCATAACTACTCCCACTATGGGTTGACAGTTTTTGTGGTTGAAGTGATCCATGTCCAGCTCATGATATCAGCCATCATTTTCAGCTTACTCAACCAGCTTTTAAGTCTTAATGGAGTCGATAAAAAGAATATTTTCTTCACTAAACCCTAGTTCAATTAGTTTGTGATTGTGACTTAAGCATGAGAATGACCTGACCTGCAAGTCCTTGTCTTCAGTGTCATCTTTCTCTGGGATCAGCTCATCTACCAGATCAAAGTTGGGCTCCTGCCCTACCCACACTCCAGAAAGACATACATCAGCATTACACATACAAAAGCAGAAGCAGGTGGTTAAAAATTAGTTGGAACAAGATGAGCATGAATCCATATATATACCAGGAACTTGTTAGGCCTGCATTGCCATTTGCAACAAGCAGTCTTCTGTTACTAAGAACAAATTATTTTTTTTCTTCAGATACATATCTCAGTAGAACTGTAGAGGTGATCATGAGCTACTGGGGAAGCCCAGGCGGACCGCCATCGTGGGCGGCGAGCTGGGGGCCATCGCCGGTGGTGCCGCTCATCGTCGTGGTGGCACTGGGATGGGTCATCTGCCAAGAGACCCTGATGGGGTGGTACGAGACGGTGACGGAGTTGCAGGAGACGGTGACGGACAACGCCGTGCTCCTGGTCCTCGCCCTCGGCGCCGCAGCGCTGCTGCTCGCCTTGGCCGTGGCCGGCAACCGGAGCGAGGTGGTGCTGGTGCCGGTGGTGCTGGTGGCGGTCATGTTCCTCATCCAGAACATCGTGCTCACCGCTCTCCTGCTGCTGGTGGTGGTCTACTTCGCCGGCATATACTACTACCGGCCGGACAGAGGGTACGGCTACGGCTACGGGTACGGGTACGGCGGTGGTTTCGGCGGCGACTGGAGCGGCGGAGGGGGCGCCGGGCTGGGGTTCTTCATGCTGCTGCTGCTGTGCCTGGTGCTGTGCGCCATGTTCTCCGACGGCGGCAGCGGCTGGTGGATCCCAGGTGTGCTGCTGGTTGCGTGCGTGCTCTGCCTCAATCTCTTCTCCGGCGGCAAAGTGTACCCCTGAGTTCTCAGCATGCTACAGGCAGTCCCACTTCAAACTTATACATACGACTGATTTATCTCAGATACAGACTGATTTGCAAACCGGTGTTATGTGCAACTCAGAGTCCGGTGTTATGTGCAACTCAGAGTCTGGTTGGAAAAGCAAGTTGCTACTGTGAGCTATGTGAACTTAGGTGTGGCAGAACCACCCTAATTATATGGCTCGCATACACCTGTCATTGTTCTTAAAACCTCTGACTATTGCACATGAGAGCCAGATAGCTCAGCTGCCGGTTGTCCTCGGGGAACCCCGAATTATCCATATTTTATAACTCATACAGGATCAACGTGGAGTTGCCACAACATTACAACATTTAGTACAAAGATAACTTATATCAGAGTACGGAAGAATTATAATATTAGTTTACAAAACATGTTCAAGTCAAACTTAACTTAAGTTTCAAAAGATGAGTGGAAATTCAGAAGCAACTTAGGTGAAGCATCTAAGGTAGGAGAGACGACAAGAACATGACATGACCTCCGCTAGCAGCACAAGTCAGATTCTGCAACAAGGGTTAACAAACTCTAAGTACTTGAGGGTACTCAACAAGTCTTACTCGACTAAAAGAAAAGACTCTAAGGGTATGCAGGCTTAAAGACAAGGTAGAAATAAGAATAACTTTTGCAGAAAAGTTTACTACAAGTGGATCTTTACTTTGAATATTTTAGCTTTGTATTAGGTGTATCAGTATCCAATTAGCACATATTCTAGCTCAAGCACTTCATTAATCATCACATCTCTTCTCAACCTATATCATCTCATATCCATCAGTAACCATGTTTCATTGATTAACTACGATGAGTGGTCGGAGGATCGAGTTTCCATAACCGAGGAGCACGACGATTCGAATCGATTTAGTCCAGCTGGGGTTTCCTTACCACACGACATATGCAGGTCGTAGACCTACATATATCAACCATCACTTGGATCCTCCAAAACATGAACGAGTCCAGCGCTACCCGAGAGTACAATACTCTACCTCCCTACATCATTCGACGATGGATTCACAGGATGTGTACACGCTTGTCGGGTTCATAAACTCGGGGTCCCTCACGGACCGGCTTCCATGCCAAGGCTCGACCCGAGAGTCTAAAAACAACAGGGCAAAGGGGCGGTCCAGCAACCGACCGGAAGGCCTGGCCCAAAAAGAGCAACACCCGCTCATCCTCTACTTCGGCCCACTTATCCGACCGGAGCGCTCAATTCAGGCTCCAGCCGCCTTCGGACGGCCTCTCCGATCGAAAGGCCTGCCCCGAGCCCTACTTCCGACTTCGACCCCGCGTCTCTCCGATCGAGGTACGTAAGAACCCTGCTCACCGCTCTTCTCCGACCGGCGTAACCTAAGCCGACTGGGGTCATCCGACCAGGGACGCCCGCTCGGAAGGGACCAGGGACGAACGAAGAAAGCAGCACGCGAGTCAAACCATGGTACAGGGACCATACCCTGTACACCTGCGGGAACAGTGTTCCACAACCACCCTGACATAAACAGTATTGTAGGCGTCGACATTTATCCCTACAGTATTGTAGGCGCCGCTGGACTCCCGTACGGCAAAAAGCCCTTCACATGCCTCTGGGCATCAATAGTATTGTAGGCGCCAGGATTCACCATGCCCGGTAAACGTGGTAAGACTCCTCACATGCCTCTAGGCATCCAACAGTATTTTGCAGGTACCGACGTCAACCCTTCCTAAAGAAGACAACATAACCTCCCACGTGCACCTGGCATTCTACAGTGACATCAACAGTGTTGTGGGCGCCTACCATTATTCAATCATCGTCGGCGTGGGCAACAAGGCTTAAAAGCATTCGTACTCTCTCCCTCTCACCTGTAAAGACATCTCCTTCATCTATAAAAGGGGATGCACTCCCTCTAATAGGAGGACAGACCGATTCATTCAAGCTCAGTTCCTTTATATTCATTAGTCCAATAGCTCACAACCACAGAACCATTAGGTTTGGACCTCAAGCACACGCTTAAACATTTAGCTCATAGCGGAGTTTCCGTCGCTCTCAGCCCTTCCGACCAGAGCTGACCAGGCCTCTGGTACCCCCCATCTTTCTCCTTCTCATTTGTAACCCCACTGCAGACTTCGAGCACCTGGGCTCAGGAATAAAGTCACCGACCGACCCAAACTGGACGTAGGGCACATTGCCTAAACCAGTATAAATCCTGTGTCATTGAATGCTAGGCCATCTCCGATCACAACGTATAACAAAACTATAAATATTCACTAGTTGGTCACTTTCTATACCGACATCTCTCCACTCTTAATGCGCGGTTGGCCTTTCACATAATGGAATAACCGAGGTATTAGGCTTATCGGAGTATGTGGCCAGTACTACAAGATCTCGACCACAACAGGCCTACAACGAACGGTGCTTAATCGACACAGACAGAAGCACTACGGGGAGACTCCATTCTCGATGCAAGCCACCCACCCAGTCTTTAACATTATCTTAACCATGGTATTCACAACCCATAACCAGAGTTGAGAAGAGCAAGGTAAACCTGTTTTCTCTCGAACGATGAAACCATCATTCGACTTCCATCGAAGTCTAAGCATTACTAAGCATAAGAGGTATCGACCTATTCATACTAGTAGGGTATAACTAAGGATATCTGTATATCAAGGTAATCATGCAGCAACGGTATTCGACTAACTCCTAATTACTTAATACACATCTCACAAGACTTAAAGTGTAATAAAGATTTGTAAGTGCTATAGAAGGGTGGTATGCACCAGGACTTACCTGCGTTGCAGAGAAGGTTAGGTCCCAAGGAAAGATCCAGTTAGTCAGACATGGCACCACTGGTGGATGAACCTTCTCTGAAACTTGATCAACATGAGCCTTCTCACTCTCGTATGCACTACACGTAATAAATGATGCTTTGCTTAATATGATGGACTACATGCCATGATGCATGATGAGAGACATTCAAGTGCATGACAGAAGCTGAACAAAGTTAAGAAAGTTGAGTATAACTTTCTTTCACCAAAGAACTAGGGTTTGTTTATTATAAAAACATTGTAGTTAATTAACTATCAAATTAATTAGTTGTTTATCATGAAAGGCATAACTTAACATGGACCAACAAGATTAACATGAAAAACATCTACAAAGCTTAACCTCCTGCTCAACTATGGCATACAAGGAGCAATCAAGGCTTATAAACATGCATCTACTAATTAAGCATTTAATTGAGCTATTTATTTATTAAATCATATGTTGATGATAAGCATATCAAGAAAGAAATTAAGTTGCCAAGGAACAACAGGAGTTTGGTGTTCCAAAGTCTATAATCAACTCCAAAATACACCAAAGTCATTTTATGATTTATCCTAATTATTTAAATATTTATTAATTAATAATTAAAGCATGTAATTAAATGGACAATTTAAATTTATCAAAATAGTTCCATAATTTTTATGAAGACAGGTCTAAGCATGTAAAGCATACACAAAAAATTTCATAATTAAAGCATAATTATTTTATCCTATAAAAATCATGAAAGATCTATTTATTAATTAAAAAAGTAATTTTTAAGCATACCTAAACTACTGAAAATGACCCGTTCGTATTTTTCCTAGGTAGAGAACAACAAAACAAGGCTACACAAAAAGTTTCATAATTTTATCAAGCTTCTATAATTAGTTATGAAATAAACAAGATTCAACACTTTTAATCATTTCAGAAAAAATATAAAATCATTTTTTTCTACGCCTAAACTTTTCCCACTCCCTCCTCCTCGACCCACCGCCACTGACAGTGGGGCCCGGGTCGCGCCTGCCCTTGACCGCGGTGCAGATGCCGTTGACCGGCGGGTGCTCGTCGCCAGCGAAGTCTCCGGCGACGGAGCTTACCCCGGCGAGTTCCTCTCCCACTCCCGCACACCCCTCGAGGGTCAGCTCAGCATCTAGGGTACCGGAGGGGGCACGACCGCGGCCATGGCGGACGGCGGCGCTCCGGCGCGGCGGAACTTGCCGACGGCAAGGACTCCGACAACGGAAACGGTACCAACAGTTTCCCCTTGACCACGCAAACAAAACTACGCTACCGGTTGAAAGAACTCGAGCTCGGTTCGTGCGCGACCGCAGCTATGGCGGACGGCGGAGCAGAGCTTGCCGGTGCGGCGACGTTCAGGCTACTCCGGCGTGGTAGAGATAAAACGGGAGGCGAGGTTTGCACCAGGAGCTCACCTCAAGTCAGCTGCGCTAGCTGGTTGAGTCGGAGGCAGCGCGGATGATCACGCCGGCGGTGAGGACGAGCGCGGCGGCGAACGCTCGTTTCGATGTGACCTGTACGGTATCAGTAAAACGGATAAGCCTACAAGCTTTGGGGTGCCCAGATGAGTACAAAACACAAGAGAGAAGGCCGAGAGGGCAGCCGACGATGGTTGGCTATGGTGAGGTTGAGCTCGGCGGCCATGGCGAGGTCGCCGCGGCGGGAACTGGCGCCAGGGGCGATTGCGGTGGAGATAGGTGGCGCGAGCGGGTCGAGTGGATGCTCAAGGACAAGGAGATGTGGGCACGGTCAATTGAGCTGGGGTGCAACGGTGGCGGCCAATTTGGCCCGGCTAGGCGAGCGGTGCTGGCGGCGAGACAGAGATGGAAAGGAGGAGAGGCGGTCGGCGGCTCGGGCTAAAAGGGCGAAGGCAAGGCGTCCGCGCGCGACAGCAGCTGCTTGAACTCGACACCGCGAGCAGCTGCGTGTCCGTGCGTGCATAGGCAGTGATCGAGGGCGGTGGCGTCGGCGGTGAGCAGACTGCTGCGTGGCAGCTGCTTGCCGACCTACTGTTCACGACTGACAGACCCTTTTCCTCCCTCTCGTTCTCGTGTTATTGTAAAACAACTTGATGAGCGCCAGTAAGCAAAGTTGTTCATTGGTCTATGATCTCCATATTTGCTTAAAGGGCCAACAACAAAAGATGAATACATTTAGTGATTTTGAATATCAAACTAGGGTTCAGTGAAACTGACAAACTGAATCCAGTTTCAGGTTTTGAAACAGTTTTTGATTAGCAACTTTGGACAATTAAATAGTGAACAAACAGTTATCCAACATATCAACCAATTACATGGTAACATAGCTCAAACATAGCATCAAGCAATGGAACAAAGTTTGACCAAATTTTACTTATGAAAATTCATGTAATAATTCCCCAAAGTTTGAACTCACTAACTGCATTTCAGGGACTTTGGCACCAAGGCTAAGTGTGAGAAATAATTAGTGAATTCAATCTTGGAGCTCAAATTTGAACATATTTGACTTAGAAATATTATCAATCTTTGATTCCACATTATAAAGCACACTTTGTACTACAACTTTTATTTTAACAAAAATTTACTTGTTTAAGCAAATTCACATATTTAAATTAAGAAAGTTTCTTAATCACTTTTATTGGCATCATTTCATGCAACATGTAAAACATGACATATACAACATATGAAACATATGAATGCTATAAATGAAACATGAGTTGCATGAATGAAACATCACTTATGCAACATATGAAACATCACTTATGCAACATATGAATGTTATACTTGAAACATAAATTGCATTAATGACTCAATGCTTCGTGATTTTGCTTCATGATGCACATGATCAAGTTTTAATTGCTTTTTAACATCTGGAATGTTACATTACCCATCTCTTTATCTTGCTTAAAACAGCTATAAAACATCTCTCTGTTTTCATCCATTTGGAAAACTGAAAGTTGAAAGCCAAAAGCAGGATCCAAGGTGTGCGAAAATTGTACTACGGGGAAGCATCAGCTTCTGAAAATCAGCTTCGGGTTCTACCCACTTGGTTGACTTTCCGCTTTTTGACAGCAAAAGCACTTTCTAGAAGTTAAACGAAACACAGCCTCAGTATCACAGACATACGGAGTATATCATAATTTAGAAGACTATAAAGTCTTCACAGATAGATAGATAGATGGATAACATTGGTAACCAGTTACATAAACAGGTACATAGTTCACAGATCCCCAGTGGATCAAATGATCTATTTCTCATGAACAAATGGCATAAAGCTCAGCTGACAATAGCTGTATGGCAACTATTAAGAGACTTTAAGAAGTGGCAGCCTCCTCCTGGAGCTGCTTCACCTTGGTGATGTAGTCACTCATTGCTTCTTCTTTCGATTTGCCTGCCAAGATCTCAAAAGTTTTAGCAACTACTATAATATCTTGTGATACTACTAGAATAGACGTATCCATGTAGAACACTAGTATTGTGGTAAACAACAAAAATATATAAGCTGCCCAAAATACAACGATCAGATAAGTATATGAACCTTCAACAGCCTTCCATGCATCCCACTTGGCCCTGTCCTTCTGGTAGAATATGCCAGGCCGATCTTCAAAAGTTTATTAACGAATAAACATGTAAGCACAGTTGTGTTGAAAAAAAAATACTATTGTAAAGACAAAAAAATACACAGATAAGTTTCAAGAGACACTATCAGGATCCCATGAGTTAATGGCAACTGGCTAGATTCTGATGTCAAACAGACTAAAGGTTCATTTAGTACGGCGCAAGCAGAGCATAATTATGACTTAGTTACAAGTGAGATATGCATGTTCAGTTACTCCACCTGGCCCTATGAACTTGAATTTATCATTCATCTGCATCTAGGTGCAGCAAATTTCATCAGTAAATAGATGTTGCAGCACGGAGCATAGACAACTAAATTTCAGTATTGGTTGAACCCCAAGAGGTTGGTCAACATCTAATACATCCCTGCTCCATTATTGTTAAACTTCTGCTGCTATGTACTCCGTACCACATAAACAAATCCCAGAACCATGGTCAAAATTTGTTGTCCAAACTTGGAAAGAAATAAAAAGATAATACTGTTTTGTTTGCTTACTAAGATTTTGCCCATATTTTATATTCTTAGGATTTCCCCCTTATTTTATATTCTTATCATGTAAAGTATCACAAATTCACGATACCTATTCACCACTGTTTGGATTTCTAAATTGTTAAACTTTGAAAGTAAACTGACAGGGCTTGCTGTTTATTTTAATTTATATAGGGAAGCAAATCGTCGAACTTTTAGGGAATTCCTATTATGACACAAAGTTAAACACTATCCATGCTAGGAATAGTATTGAGCCATGACATATAAATTGGGTTTCTGCAAACCAAGAGCTTCATCCACACTGCAAACTTACAAAGGGAACTGGAAAAAAGATAACAAAAGTAGCTGTGTGATTACATACTAACCGGTATTCACATTTCCAACAGTGGCTTGCTTGTAGAGTCCGTAGAGGATCAGCTTGTTCTCATTGCTCGTGTTCTCAGGCAAGGTCTTTGCCTTCTCAGCATACTCCTCAAATTCCTCCTGCAATAGAGATACAGCTCATAGGTCATGTTCCTTCTGCAATAGAAATACTCCTTAAATTGTCTCATCCACGATTGCAAAATTATTTCACAAGGTAAATCTTTCATGTAAATCGTTTTAAGAAATCCAGTCTTTGAACCACGCGCTTTGCTACTCTATTTCTTTATAGAATTATATAGAAAACCGAGACATCGCAAAAATACTTAAAACAACAGGGAATTTCCCGTCTTACATCCAAAGGCATGATGAACACAGCAGTAACTGCCGCTCAGGAGTCAAGGCGGAGCAAAAGCGTTGAAATCTCCTCTTAAGAATGAACATAAAGGGCACAGCATCTACAATTCCAAGTGCTGCAAAGAGCCAACAGTCTGGATCCACCAGATCTTGGCTACGCATACAAATCTAGACGGAAATTAAGACCATGAAGCACCGGATTCCAAGTCTAGATCGTTTCTCTGGACAATCTAACCAAGCTCGTACCGACACTACTGTGGGTTACAGTGCAAGAATCTATACGGAGTTGGAGATTCAGAACCAAATGGACAGAAAGAACAAATCTTGGAGAACATCAGATGGATAAAGATTTGATCTTTAACAAGCGAGTAACAGATAATGTCGATTTAGAGAGTGATGAGCCGTGTACCTGCAGACCCATGGCTTGGTTTTAGGATTTGTTTTCTTCTTTGGCCTCGTCTCTTCTTCTCGGTTTTAACGATGACTGTGACTAGATCGGATCTGCTTATATAGCGCAGTACTGAAATTCCTACGGAGTGAGAAACCCCTGTTTCCAAACTTAATTATGGAGGAGCCCCTGTACTGGGCAAATTTCGCAGACAGATCCTTGGAATAAATTTCTATATTTTAAAAGAAAATGTCAGTAATAATAAGTTAGGAAAAGAACCCAAATTGTTAGTGTTGCTGACTTAAGGCCATTTGGAATATGGAACTTTCTCTATTTCTTGTGTTTTTTTCTATAAAAATAAATTGATTTTTTTTAAAAAAAATCATGTATAATTTATATGAAATTCCAATGTTACAAAGCCCCTTTCTTTCCCGGATGGACCATTTTGAAGATATTGATATATTTTTGTTGTTCATTCAGAAAAGATCTATGACCTTGTTCGTCTCTCTCATAATCCGTACTTTTTAGCTTGTTTTTTTATTTGAACAGTGTTTTTCTCTCCCAACAAATAAGCCGAAACTATATTTCAGCTTGTTTTTTACGAAGCGAACAGGGGCGTACGAGAAAATGAGGAAGCATTGATAATTCACTATGCAGTGACAGTGACAGTAGTGTGCATCAGTTAGCAGCTAACTGCTTGGACATAGAGAGGCATTGAAGGACAGACAGGACATAACTACCAACTGATACTCATAAATGGAAGAGTAACAATCAGCCAAACAGGACATGAACGGTAGGCATAAATCAACAGGGCAGCAGAGCTTCCACTCAACAGTTCATCAATCATTCTATCCATTGCAACAGGGATCTGTGCTTATCACTGCTCCATTCAAGCATTTGCATGTTGAGCTTGAACGTTTCAACTCAAAACAAATACGAATAACAACTAGTTCTGTTTATTTACCCATGGTCTGGTCCATGGCCATCCGACCCGGTTGAGTACGCTGCCCAAAAAGATGAGATGCTGATGATCATAGCAGACGGACAAGCTGGTGGCAGTAGGATATGCTCGAATGGAACCAACCAAGTGGGCAAGTGGCTGTGAAATATGCTGCTGCTGCTGCTGCCA
This sequence comes from Miscanthus floridulus, assembly GCF_019320115.1. Classification (NCBI taxonomy): domain Eukaryota; kingdom Viridiplantae; phylum Streptophyta; class Magnoliopsida; order Poales; family Poaceae; genus Miscanthus; species Miscanthus floridulus. The sequence goes on along the minus strand of NC_089587.1, from coordinate 55,489,413 downwards.
GGCAGTGGGCATAGAATCAATCTCATCACTAGCCGCTGACTGCTCTAAAAGACCAAATTAGATGCCATTCCAGCGTCCCCATCCTACGGTTGTGACTTGTGACCAAACTAAGCATGGTTTAATCATCTAGCAGCAGCAGTAAAATGTGATGCTGTTTGGTTCGGTGTTTTTTGTTTTGTATAATCAGATTACAGCAGCCATCAATACAAGCTGTCGCCATTCAAGTTATCCTGATCGTGATGTCCTTCAATTAGACAATTACCCATGCCTCCCGAGTTCCGACCCAGCCACGATCGTGTTAATCTCCAGGACCGGTGCGTATTTCGCATGAAAAAGAAGGATCCGACACTTGTTTCTTCACTGCCGGAAATCACTGGGATTCGTGGTTGTTTTCCCGACTTGGGGGCTGGCGGCCATTAATTTGCCCCGGCCAGGCTTGTAGTAGTCGAAACTTTCAACAACAATTCATTACTTTTTTTTCTCGATCAGGCTTTGAAGCCTATTTTTCATTAAGAAGACCACAACAATTCATTACTGAAACCGAAGTTTTTTCTATCAGTTACAGCACGAAGATATGAACAAAAATATCAGTTATCTGCTCAAAAAGGTTCAGAGCACAGAACACGCTATACCCATTTCAAAGCTCTAGGGTCTAGCATAAACTGGTTGAATCAACAAAATAAACATGGCCACACGGGGCACTCTTTACATGAACATAAGTAGCTGCGGCCTGCAGTCATGCAGATATAAAGACTAAAGAACTCACAAGTACTCGGTACAGAACTACAGATGGCCACTGAAAGCTATAGAAGCGAACAGACCACCATGGAAACGTACTCAAACAAATTGGCCAATTGGGTTTCTTGTTTCTTGCATGCAGAAGGAAAAATGTTTCACCTAGCTTTGCATCCTCTGCTCTCCATTGCCTTTATATATATGTTGCCATCAATTGAGTGCGCAATTATTCTACTCCAGTCCAAAAATATATATAAAGACTTTGGGTTTCCTGTAAAGTCCTAAGTCAGACTTTCTAGTTCAACCAAGTTTATAGAAAAGGGTATTATATACGAAATAAAATATGGAAAATATATTTTATAATCATGCTAGTTTCATATGATAATATTAATTGTTATTTTATTCTACAAACTTAAGATAATTTGACTTGTGAAAAACTAAAAAAATCTTATATTTTGCTAGGACAAAGTGAGTATCTATTATATTATCACAATAGTGTTAAAAGAAGCCACTTATTTTGTCAAGAGGGTCTAGAAAAATCATGAAATTAATCGGATAAAGCAAATAATATGCACTGTTGATTTTTATGAACATCTAACCATCTACATTCGAAGAGACCATGCTAGTTGCTAGATACGATAAACCAGGGGCGGGCCCACTAGCATTCAAGGGTATTCAGTTGAATACCCAAATTTTTTGACAAAAATTTTCATATATATAGGCCATATACAAGTCTGTATATTAAAAAACAAAAAAACACAGCGAAACTATATTCTATACAGCAAATCGATCAAAATGAATGTCCCTACTCGTTTTTCTCCCACACCCGAAGGCCCAACGAGGCCCAGCGGCCTGCCAGCCCATATTCTCCACTCCCGCACCCCTACGGTCTGTTCGACTCCCAGTGGCGGGCGGTGGCACCGGCACCGCGCACGGCGGACTCAGGGGCGGGCGGTTGGGGCGTGGGGCGTGGGGCGTCGGGCGGAGGGCGGAGTGCGGCAGCCGGCAGCCGGCAGCACGCAGCAGCGAGGCGCGAGTCCGAGGCTCCGATTGCGACAGTCCGACTGCTGAGCCCGAGTTTGTCCCAATAAGTTTCAGTCTCTCTGTCTCTTGGCTTAGCTTCCGGATTTCATATATACTAGAAAACCAGGCGCGGCATTGCCGCGCCTTTGCCAGTAGCAAATGCCGCACCTTTGCCAGTAGCGAGCCAGCCAAGAAATATTTTGAGTCGTCCTTTCATGTGGCTTGTGAGTTGACATGAGCTCTAAAGTTTTTGACATTGTGTAGGCTTTTTTTCGAATTAGGGATATTCCCCATTTCCATTAGGAAGAATGGAAATACAGCAGAGTTTTAAGGCCTGATCAGAGTAGCAAACAGAACAGACAGACGTCCAGAACACAGTATGAAGTAAAAGCCTAACAGACCACGCCAGATTACAACCCTGAGATTGATAACTACAGCCAACAAAAGAACACTGGGCAGAAAAGAGAGCGGCAAGTTCCAGGCTCCATCAGCAATCCGGCTCCTGTTCTGCGTCATCTTCATCAGCGGGGTCTGGCAATAAGTTGGAACGAGTCACCGCTTGATGCTTCTTGGACAGTAGCTGTAGTGCAATTTTGGTCATGGTGTCGACGCCTTTAATCAACATCTCCTTGTCAACTTCTTTCTGAAGACCAGGGTGTTTTTGCCACTCTTCACCTTCATCTTTCTCCCCTGTAAATAAATGTTCTTGACTCTGTGTCGACATAAAATTTTCGTCTTCATACCGAGAACACACGTAGCAAGCTGGAAGGGTCCGCTCGATGGAGCAGATCCGTCTGGCTTCAGCGCAAGGGTGGTCGATCCTGCGCAATCCTCCCGAGACGTGCCAGTCAATTTGACCCTGCAATTGACAATGAGAGAAAGCTTATCAGTAATTAAGGGCGGAACGTGCCGGTGTTGCCAGACAGTCTCGAATGTACGGATCTGAGAGCCGATATGAGAGGAAATCGACTAAATAGCCGATCCCAGCATGTTCACAAGAATGAATCGATTAAAACTCATGGGGTTGTATAAGAAGAATCGGTTATTATTCAGGATAAATGTTATTTAAGCAAATATTAATCAATGGCAATAAGATGTTAATGATGATTGGTTTATACTGAGCCAATAATTACGAGTAACCGAACTTCTTTTATTTAAAGAAACAACTCAACACCTCTTAATCATTTAATAAAGGTAAATCTAATGAACATGGTAGATCTCATCTATCGTCATGGCTAGTGGGGCATGAGGCAGAATCATGCAGGCCGTAGAAACAACAATAGACATGATGACCCTAACTCATTACTAATATCAGTGGGGCATGAGGCAGAATCATGCAGGTCGTAATATAATAACAAGATCATGGGGCTAACACATCTTTCAACTTATCTCTACTTCAATGATTTCGTAATGTGAACTGTTCGTGAAAGCATTCGATATCGGCTAAACAGCTGATTCAGGCATAGCGCATAGTTAAGGTCATGCCTTCTCATAAACGGGTCTACTAACTAACGATCCCCACTCCACGGTGTCAACAGTGGGGTGAGAGGCAGAATCCCACAGGCCGTGATGACAGGCCATGGAATGGTTTTCATTAACTAATAGATCTACTCAAGATCGGACATGCCTTAACCGCACGTTATGCACGATTAAGATTAACACAAAACAGCCGATGAAAAACATAACTCATCGCTTAAGATGTAGATTAGATTAGTTTTAGATTAGCAAACGATGAGTTAAACAAGATATAAGGCCGATCCAGATCAATCTCAATCGGGTAGAGTGATATTGCTGTAATTAGATAAACAATTAAAGCAATAAGCAATATCGGTAACTTAATGAATCTACCAAAGACTGTCATACCAAGGTAGAGCCGATAACTTGACCTTGATCTAATTCAAGCAGTGGGGTATGAGGCAGAATCACACATGCTATACTTGAATTAGACAAGAATTGATAACTGGCCTATACCAGAGTCGCAGTGGGGGTCGACTGGATCGATGCAGCCATACGAACAGAGGTATAAACCATGACGGTACTTATAGACAAGCAGTGGAGGTCGACCGGATCGATGCAGCCATACTCGCTGAAGAACTCACCGAGATCTACTCTACTCCTACTCCTAAGGGATGGCGGGAGCCGAAAAAAGTAATTGACTTTGTATTTGATTGATTGATGTCCTTTTACAATAGCCGGGGTTTGGTATTTATACCCGGAGCATAAAAACGAACCTTGCTCGAGTACGACTCAATACAATCTTTGGCATAATGAAAACATTTCTAATTTAAGATAACTTGGACTCTAATCTTTTCCTTTTTGTAGAGTCCAGCATGTCTCGTCCCAGCGCCGATCATAGCCTCTGTCGTTATCTGCTGGCGCTATCTGAAGAAAGCCGATTCTAGCGCTGCACCCGAATCAGCTGGTTCTGATCCGCACGCAATCGATTCCTTGCTGACATGCTTTTGGGAGTTCTCGAGCTCTTGAGATCCTCTTTCTAAATTCTGGTGTAAACACATGTCCCCCAATTTTAGAATAAAAATAATTTTATTCCAAAATTATCCTGTCTGCATCCTTGATTGGTCCACAGTCACAGGTAGAGAACCTTGATCTGGGGTCCACCGTTTGTCGCCACTTACATCCATTCACAAGCCCATGCCTCAAAACCTTTGTAAGAGCACCACTGTTTCACGGGCATTTGGATTCACCTTCCCGGACCGGCTATAAAACGCTCGTCTAACCCTGGCGAGAGCAACTCGACACTTTAGCCATGTTTTTCTTCCATCTGTCTTTTCGAGTGCTCCCAACCTCGCTAGACCCTCCATGGCCTATCTCTTTGCGATAAAGATCTTGAGCGGTTAGAAGAATTCTTATGCATAGGGTGATTGTGTCACCCATTCTAGCACCTTATCGAGCAAGAGGATCAGCTGCTGTGGCTAGAAGTCTTATGACGCACCTGCGTCTTCTCACCATTCTCACAGAGTTGTTCCAGTGTTTGCAATGGCTAGAATGTGTGGACACTTTTCCTTTGTTCGTTCCATCAAATGCCTATCGGGAGGCTTCTTTCCAGCGGCTTCCCCAGTCACCCAAAAACCTATGGGTATCTGCTAGTTAGGCAGCCTTTCCTTTTCTTGTCGCAATTTTACCAATGGACCGATGTGACTTGGTTCATGAGACTTTCGGCCTTGTGGGGATTCGAACTCCCTTTAATCCAAAGAGGCCTTGGTGTGTTGATCGCTGGTAAATATAAATCTTTTGTATCTATCCCATGACATTCTGTAACTTGGGAGAGCAATGGGTTTGAATCTGTTATCTCTTCGTTTTTTGTTACCTGAATCCTCAGAGCGTCGACCCCTTTCCGTAACTGATTTCAAATTCATACCGCTGGCAAGATCTACCCCCGCGGGCTATATTTGTAAGGCCACGGCTAGGGATTGAAAAACGACTCGCTTCAATTGATCAGCATGGCTAGAATCTCGCTGAATGTCTCTCTCTTGCAGAATCGGCTCTGGCCATGGTTCGATGTCGATCACTTCTCGAAGCCAATGATATATAATAGCCAAAGTGTTTCTCGGCCCGTAGTTTGTAATATGTGATATTAGCAAACAATTCCTCTGTCTTGGACGATTTCTTCTTTTGTTCCGTACTCCATGCTATGTGCATTACTTTGTTCATGTTTGCTTTGCTCTTGTGGGTGACACATGTTGTACCAGCTTTTACCCTTCTGGGTTTATTTTTGCACCGGAAGCGATATCCACGTGGTACCAGCTATTAGAGCTGTCAATCGAGCAAATTGGTTGTCCAGTATTAATCCAAACGTTTGGGTAATATTCCTTCAAATATTCCCTATCTGATTGCTCTACCGAATCCTTCTTCTTCTTTTAGTATTTCCAAAATATAAGTATTACCCGGCACACAGCGCTAATCAGACAACCATTTTTGCCGGATTTGCTGCCCTTTGATTCGACCGTCAATTTTACTCTCTAGTCCAAATCTTTCTCAGAGGATTACTCATTCTCGACCTTTTAATCGTAATATTTTGCGACCTTCGGTTTATTGGTTTCAATGCCTTTTCAAGTGCATGCAGCCGAAGGCAACTCAAGTCTTCTAAGTCATCCATCACGAGACCTTGGTAGACTTCGGCTGATAAATTACTCTGCATCATAACATGCCTTGATCCATTTTGAACTTCCTAAAGACAGACTGCATCATGTTTTATGCACAAGTTCATAAGGCGATCACATCAGCTCCTCTGCCCCTGGTCATTAAGGGCAATCCATTCCCAATCTTCCTCAGAGTCTTATCTCCTTTTTCCAAGATGAAACAGGCTTAGAGGAGTTTGTTCGATCATGAAACCCTTCTGGCCAGGGGGACTCGAATAGGCAAGAGGCTAAAGAACCATTACAACCAATCGACCACTTCTGCTTCAGCTAAAGGGCCGATTCTGATAATAGCCGATTCCAGACTCTCGATCTTAATCCCACTTAAGTTTGAAAAACACAGCTTTCATTAAGAGAGACCTTCGATCTCCTATCCTTAGTCACCAGACATCGTATTCTCTTTAGCATTGGTGAAGCGGCGTTCCGCCTTCTATTAACTGCGGTTGCCTTTTGCGTGTCCTGAGGCGTTCGCCTCTTCGCTTCGCGCCTTCAAATACCAGGCGAGGCCTTCGGCCTTAAACATATATCCATTCGCAACTGTTCTTTCCCTCTCTTCCACCTGCCAAAAACCCTGTAGCAGTTTTCTTCCTCCCTTCCGTAGATCCAACTATCTCTTATGGTTGGCAAGGGTAACCAAGGCAAGCGCACGGCAGAGGAGGTTCCCGAAGGGGACATGCCGATGAACCGGCATCTTCGACGCATGAGGTAAAACTGCTAACTTTTCTATCCCTGATGATGACCTATTCTGACTCTCCTATAGGCTCGTCATGAATGATAGCTTTCATCTTTTTGTCAGGACCGACAACCCCGCTGATGCTGCATCTTCTACGCCGGCTTCATCGTCGGGCTCGTCTAACTCATATGACGGCGACGATGCCCGGTGCTTCTTTTGGGAATGGAGGTTGGCCAAGGATCGCTATTCTGAGGCAATCCAGAATAACTGCCGGCTCAAGATTCGTCTAGGGGTTTTCCAAGCGGCCCTCAATGTGGCTGAGGAGGAGACTAGCGTCGTCCGAGTACGGCTGGCAGAGTCTGACGTCGTGGTAGCAGGTAAGATGAATTCCAGGAATGCTTCTATTTTGGTTCTCATTATCTTTGTCTTGATAGTTTTCTGTAATCGCCAGCTCATATGGTGCAGTTGGAGTCTCTCCAACTGGCGGCGAACGCGACTGCGGACACCGTTAATGCGCGGGGTTCCCTTATTGATGCTCATCTCCAAGACATTCCAGCCCGCATCCAGGAGGTTGCTCTTCATGGCGTTCGCTACGGCGCGTCAGTGGCTCTAACCGTGGCGTAGGTCCAAACCAGGCACGATCTTTACGCTATGGAGGTTGGCTTCCCGACTAGTGATGGCCCTGAGGGGCATGAAAATTTGATAGAAGACTTCACCACAACAGCAGAGGCCATTGTGGACATCACCTTCGCTCAGGATGTGGTGAACAAAGTCTTTGATTAGTTTGTACTTAGGGTAATCCTGATGAACAAAGACTCTTGTTCCTCCATGAACATGCTTCAATGTAGTTTCCTTGTGTATGATCATTTTTGTTTTTGTTTTTGCTCTATAGGCGATACATATCGTATCGGCTTTTACTGTCTTCGAAGATCTTTCATTTTTGAAGTAGAGGTGATACCTTTCTAGTACCGGCTATTGAAGCCGAGAATGAATCGGCTATCAAATTCAGATGTCAGAATAACATCTCTTCATGCATTTTTCATTCCAAAGATCAAACGATCGATCAATTTGAGTCAAGCATCCTATTAAGCGAAACATAACTTCTCTTAAGAAATCCATCAACTCTGAATCGCACTTACACTTTAATTCAACATTCACATGCGTCGGCCTAAACCCATTTCCAAGACTCAATATTTATTTTTCCTTAACTCAATGGCCGACGCGATGCCACGATTACTGATTAAAACAAACTTTTAGAGCCGATTGCTTGAACCGGCTGTTGGCCCTCATTATTAATCCTGATGAAGCCTCCTTCCCATGTTTTGCAAAAAAGGCATTCGAAGTCTCCTAATTCCCAAAACACTGGATCGGCTATTGCGATGCTCACAGACTCATCAGCGCGAACCACCTCGACATCATCCCCATGCCATTGAATTAAACATTGATGCATGGTCAATGGCACGCAACAGTTTGTGTGAATCTAGTCACGACCGAGGAGTAAACTGTATGAGCCTTTTCCATCGATGACAAAGAATGTGGTGAGCAAAGTTTTACTCCTGATTGTTAACTCGATGTTTATTACCCCCTGGGGTCTTAGACGTATTCCCTCCGAAGTCTCTAAGCATCATGTCGGTCTCAAGCAAATCTCCTGGTCCCTTGCCAAGCTTACAAAAAGTAGTGTAAGGCATAAGATTGACAGAAGCACCTTCGTCCACTAACATTTTGTTCATCGGCTTCCCATCAACAAAACCTTTCATGTATAAAGCCTTCAAGTACCGATGTTTGACTGGCTTATTAAATATCGCTTGGTGTGTAACCATCAACTTGGCAACCATCTCTTCATACTCTGATTCATCAAAGTCTGAGTAAACTTCCTGATCCACCGAAGCTCTGAATTCTGATGGCAACAGAAAAGCCATTTGAATATTAGCTAATGGTTGCTTCTTATCAACTATTTGCTTGGTACGCCACACTTGAGTTTTACCGGATGGTTGAGCCTGTTCCATCTCCTTATTCTTTAGGCATTGCACTCTTCTCTTCTAGCTTCTTGTTAAACCTCTAGGGCATCATTGACCTTCCTGCCAAATATGTTCCCTTTGATTGTTTCCTTCTTCATGATCAGTCCAGTCTTGGTCAACAACTCTCTTTCCCAGTCGATCATGAATACTTTTATTTTTTAAGCGTCGATCTATGTTATTATGAAGATATGCATTCTGGGCATGGATAGACCGACGGTTGATTTGAGATTGCCTAAACTCACAATATTGATTACTGTATTCCAGACAGTCATGTTTGGTAGGCAATTTCAAACCTTCGTTCCAGCAGTATCTGAAGAAAGGACAATTCTAGTGCGATTTAGCTTACTTCCTTTCATATCTTTCTTCTTTCAGTTGACGCTGGTATTCTTGATCCTCTAACCATTGCTGATGATCTTTTTTCTTCTGCCACCGCCACTTATTCAATAGGATCCGAGATGTGACTCGCAGCCTCGTCGCTCCATCCTTTGACATTCCCCCCTGCTCGTATCTGCTCTTTTGTTGATCATGATGTTTTTTAACCTCTCTGTATTCATCAGCCGATATCTGCATCTTGGGATCGACTATTCCATCTTTTCTTGATTTGGCGATGTTAGGACCTTAGTTTTTCCTTTGAATATTCCAACATCAACCATATTTTAATCTCCTAGGAAAGGATTATCATCAACTTTCATCTTCCAAGGTGTATCAAACTTGAGTCTCTCTTGCTGAATAGCCCTCTGTATATGCTGCCGGAAAATTCTGCACTCATTAGTGGAATGAGAAGTAGCATTATGGAACTTACAGAACTTCTTATTCTTTAACTGTTCAGGGGGCAACATAACATGATTGTCCGACAATTTGATTTGGCCCTTCTCAAGTAAAAAGTCAAAGACCTTGTCCGATTTCATGACATCAAAGTCATAGCTCTCCTCGACTCCTCTTCTCCAAAGATTTGGCACCATTACTATCTTCTTGCTCTAATTCCATTCAGCTACAGCAACCTCCTCTTCTTCATCTTCATAGCCGTCATCTGCTGAGTATGGATCATAAGCTTCGGCTATGGTGGTATTCTTTTGGAATCGAGTGTCTCTGCGCATACTCTAGAATTGGCTGTTGAGCGCTGCTACTCGTTGAGCCAATTGACCCAAGTTGTCAAATTCTTGTCCTAGCAGCTTTTCCTTCCATATTGGCAGCATTCCTTGGACAGCTAAAGCAGCTAGCTGATCATCAGCCAAACTCAATGAGAAGCACAAATTCCTAGTCTCTCGGAATCTCTGAAGAAACTTAGTGCCCGATTCATTAGTTCTCTGTCTCATGGTTGTCAGATCGGTGATCTTCTTTTCTCCAGTCCCAGTGTAAAAATATGTATGAAACTTTTTCTCCAGGTTAGCCCAATTGACAATGGAGTTGACTGATAGTGACGAGAACCAAGTGAAGGCTGGCTCTAACAGGGATAAGGAGAAAAACCGAACCCGATGGGCATCCTCAACTGATGCTTCACCTAATTGTATAAGATATCGACTGATATGTTCTATTGTGCTTGTACTGTTTTGACCAGTGAACTTGGTGAACTCTGGGAGCCTATAATTTGTAGGAAGAGCGACCAAATCATACCATTCTGGATATGGACGTTTGTATGAAAAGGTCAGCCCCTTCGGCTTTAAACCGAACTGATTCTTCATCATCTCGGTCACCTTCAATAGAAACTCATCGGCTTGCGGATTTGGATTTCTCGGTACTTGCTGACCCATCTATGGATTGAAATCTCGGGTGCCTCGATATCCTAGATTTGGCATCATGTGGAGGGTGTTATAATCCGTGCTATAGTGATAGCCTTGTGAAATCTCAATCTGTTGGGTCCTTTGCTAGCTTGCTGCTTGAAGTCTCTGATTATAGACATAAGGATTTATATCTCTACAGATCTTTTAAATTGATGGTGCTATTTTTTGAGCCGACGACGGTATATGGCCTGATGTGCCAAAATTGATCATCTAGTTCTGACTTTGCCCCGTCACCTATTGTACATGCTGTATTGACGGTCTAGGATTGTACTATACCTGATTCGTAGCAGTGCCTAGAGTTTGTTTAGATAAACCTTGAAGTGTCTGAACATCACCATTACCAGCTGGTACTACTTCTTGATGGCTGGTACCGACTTGATTAGTCCCTTAAGTCGACGAATCTGGAATGTTGTAACAAGTCGATCCAACCTGACCAACTAGAATCCCATGAATCGCCTCTTTCATGGCGTTGTGAAATGCGTCAACGAAAGCTTCATTACGGCTTGATATGGCATCACGAACAGATTTGTCTATGGCTTCTGTAAAGAAACGCCTGTCTCCAACTTCAACTGTATCTGTCTGCCCGTATAGTAGAACTCTTGGTAGTGGAAATTTTTAAATAATTGTGCTGTCACGTGTTTTGATGTAGGACAACAAACATTTCTTCTGAAATTCTTCTGTAGCCTTGCTAATAGTATCCTTATCCTCATCAGGTAGGTCTTCATAGTATACCATAAGGATGTTGTCGTTATTGTAAGCCGCCATGACGATTGTGGGGTTCCATCGGGCGTGCCAGAAACGTGTGTCGACATAGAATTTTTGCCTCCATACCGAGGACACACGCAGCAAGCTGGAAGGGTCTGCTCGATGGAGTATATCTGCCTAGCTTCAGCGCAAGGGTGGTTGATGCTGCACAATCCACCTAATACGTGCCAATCAATTTGACCCTGTAATTGACAAGGAGAGAAAGCTTATCAGTAATTAAGGGCGTAACGTGTCGGTGTTGCCAGACAGTCTCGAATGTGCGGCTCTGAGAGCCAATATGAGAGGAAATAGACTAAATAGCCGATCCCAGCATGTTCACAAGAATAAATCGATTAAAGCTCATGGGGTTGTATAAGAAGGATCGGTTATCATTCAGGATAAATGTTATTTAAGCAAATATTAATCAATAGCAATAAGATATTAATGATGATTGATTTATACTGAGCCAATGATTATGAGTAACCGAACTCCTTTTATTTAAAGAAACAACTCAACACCTCTTAATCATTTAATAAAGGTAAATCTAATGAACATGTTAGATCTCATCAATCGTCATGACCAGTGGGCATGAGGCAAAATCATGCAGGCCGTAGAAACAACAATAGACTCGATGACCCTAACTCATTACTAATATCAGTGGGGCATGAGGTAGAATCATGCAGGCCGTAATACCATAACAAGATCATGGGGCTAACACATCTTTTAACTTATCTCTACTTTAATGATCTCGTAATGTAAACTGTTCGTGAAAGCATTCGATATCGGTTAAATAGTCGATTCAGGCATAACGCACAGTTAAGATCATGCCTTCTCAGGAACGGGTCTACTAACTAACGATCCCCACTCCACAGTGTCAACAGTGGGGTGAGAGGCAGAATCCCACAGGTCATGATGACGGGCCATGGAACGGTTTTCATTAACTAATAGATCTACTCAAGATTGGACATGCCTTAACCGCACGCTATGCATGATTAAGATTGACACAAAACAGCTGATAAAAAACATAACTCATCGCTTAAGATGTAGATTAGATTAGTTTTAGATTAGCAAACGATGAGTTAAACAAGATATAAGGCCAATCCAGATCAATCTCAATCGGGTAGAGTGATATTGCTGTAATTAGATAAACAATTAAAGCAATAAGCAATATCGGTAACTTAATGAATCTACCAAAGACTGTCATACCAAGGTAGAGCCGATAACTTGACCTTGATCTAATTCAAGCAGTGGGGTGTGAGGCAGAATCACACATGCTATACTTGAATTAGACAAGAATCGATAACTGGCCTATACCAGAGTCGCAGTGGGGGTCGACCGGATCAATGCAGCCATACGAACAGAGGTATAAACCATGATGGTACTTATAGACAAGCAGTGGAGGTCGACCGGATCAATGCAGCCGTACTCACTGAAGAACTCACTGAGATCTACTCTACTCCTACTCCTAAGGGGTGGCCGGAGCCGAAAAAAGTAATTGACTTTGTATTTGATTGATTGATGTCCTTTTACAATAGCCGGGGTTTGGTATTTATACCCAAAGCATAAAAACGAACCTTCTCGAGTACGACTCAATACAATTTTTGGCATAATGAAAACATTCTTAATTTAAGATAACTTGGACTCTAATCTTTTCCTTTTTGTAGAGTCTAGCATGTCTCGTCCCAGCGCCGATCATAGCCTCTGTCGTTATTTGCTGGCGCTATCTGAAGAAAGCCGATTCTAGCGCATTGCACCCGAATCAGCTGGTTCCGATCGGCACGTAATCGATTCCTTGCTGACATGATTTTGGGAGTTCTCGAGCTCTTGAGATCCTCTTTCCAAATTCTGGTGTAAACACTTTGATAAGATCAGCCCAAATGGGAGAGTCAATCTGTTTGTGTTTCACAGAACTGACATATGTGTATGCTGTTGTGACGATATGCTAAAATATGCAATAACAATTGCGAGCCAATAATATTGGCAGATGAATATTCACTTATGTGGTTTCTATTTAGTTGGCACACTTTTAGCAATTGCAAGATCGAGTATTGACAAGCTGAGAAAAAGTAATAAATGATCGAGTGTGTATGGACCTTGTACCGTCCTCATTTAATCTGTGAACCATGCTTCAGAAAATCAAAATCCCTCACTCCCTCCGTCCCACTCCTAATAGATCTCATATATACCTAGATGAGAAAATTGCTATTATAGGACGCGAAACAACGGACTTCGCTATTATAGGACTCCAATCGTCGACTTCGCTAAAACGACACTTGAAACGTTAGCACTTTGTTTTAAATGACATTTGGTGTATTTCTTGACTTTGGTAATCAAAATATATGTATTTTGCTCCTTAATTGACTCTTTTACCCTTCTAGCCTTACGTATGCTTTTGTATGAGTCCGAGGTTTCGTTTCATCTTCCGACGTTTCGTCTGACCGCTGCCGCCCGCCCAATCCTTCTCGATGCGCCACCCATGGAGGTGACGAAGTCGCCCCCACCGGATCCAGAAGGACCGCCGGGCACCAGAACTGCTATCCTGCATCCTCCACAGCCCACAAGCTCGACCACATCCAGATCATGTTGGGGGCCGACAAGGTGTGCCGCTCCTGGCACCGCGCGGCACGGGACGAGCCCGAGCTCTGGCGCCGCATTGACATGCGAGGGTACAAGACGCTCTCTGACCGGAACCTGGTCGACCTCAACCAGATGGCGGTGGAGGTCGTACGGCGTAGCTAGGGGCAGTGCCAGGCATTCTCGGGAGAGGGCGACGGCCTCCACGACTTCATCCACTTCCTCGGAAACCACGCGCCATTGCTAAAGCGCCTGATCCTCGTCTCGTGCCGCCAAGTCTCTGGTGAAGGATTCATGCAGGCAATAACGGGATTCCCTCTGCTCGAGGAGCTCCATCTTTCAAAGTGTTGGGGTGTGCAACACCTGGGAGTGTTCGAGGTTATTGCCAAGGAGTGCCCATGCCTGAAGTACTTGAGAATTTGCGATGACCCGTATGGTTATCGATACACAGCAGATGGGGAAGCCATGGCGATCGCCAAAATGCAGAAGCTACGTTCCTTGCAGCTCACCCACAACAGTCTCAGCAACCAAGGGCTTGAGGCAATCCTCAACAACTGCCTTCACCTGAAGTCGCTCGACATACTCGACTGCTACAATATCCACATGACTCCCGAGATGCAAGCTAGGATCAAGACAAAGAAGCTGCTCATGAATTACAGCTCGGATGGAAGATGGGACGACTTTGATGAGCCAGGCAGCCCTACGAGTGAATGTTCTACCTGTCTCAATTACTTTGGACCTAACGAACAATGGTACCAGAAGCGCTATCCCAGTGACAAGGAGGAAGCCATGGTGATCTCGGCAGTGCGCGAACTGCGCTCGCTTGAGCTCTACAGAAATGCTCTCACCAGCCTGCCTGCCCACTCTTACGTGAATATGACTGAAGGGCAATACGATCATCCCATGGCAAAATATATGTATTTGAAATGAGAAAAGTGATTAAAAGGACCAAATGTCATGTAAAACAAAGTGCCAACGTTTCAAGTGTTGTTTTAGCGAAGTCGACGATTGAAATCCTATAATAACGAAGCCCATTATTTCGCGTCCTATAATAGCAATTTTCTCTACCTAGATTTGTCTTCTTTCAACTCAATCATGCAACCTGCAAGATATTGTAAAGCAAAGGATGATAAGAAGGGCTTCATCATGTAAGTAGAGGTCAAACTTGAATATGCTGTATAGCTAAATCCATAATTGCAGATCATGTTCGAGTGTATGAAGATAGCGCCAAGGCACGACACTACGATCATTGTCACAGTGTAGCACACTGGCATGGTGCACAGATGTGCAACTGGTAGCTGCATTCCCTGTAATAGAAATGCATGTAGTACTCTATATACTTCAGAAGGGTATTGTGGAATCTCATGCTATTTAGGACATTTAATTTATGAATTTAAGGATAATAGGAAGCATCGGTTTAATGAGAAAAATGGAAGCGAAACATGGTTGAGCACGGCTGTGAGTGGAGTGGCACAAATAGAGCTCTATTTGAACCATATCCAGAGAAAAAATATGTAGTTTCCATCCGAAGTGAGCAGTGAGAAGCTTGCAAGTATGGATTTAAAGTGTGTGCTTGCAAGTATGGTTCAAGAGCAGTGGTAAATATGTGAATATCATTTTTGATCTAATCCTTTGTAGAGGCTGAACTTTTGATAAGGTGAATGATAAATTAACAGTACCTTTTTTAAAAAAAAAAGAGAGAGAGTAAGATTTAACTTTTAAGATATAGGATAAGTTAGTTTATTCGTTTATGATCCATGATGACAAATTTAAAGAAAAAGATACTCAATGATTGTATATTAACTTGGAAGAGGGTACAGACCCTATAGATTTTGCAAAGTGAATCATGCACAAATTTCAATGTGTGGAGCACAGATTAAAAATACAATTAGAATGGGACAAATAAGTGTTTGATAGCTGAAATTGCTTGGCATAGCAGAGTAGGTTCTTGGTGATGGCACTTTGCCAAGAGATGCACCCTTGTTGGCTGTGCTTGGAGATGATTGCAGAGTGCCAGCTCCTCTGTCTGCATCACGTGGAAAAGCTACACCGCCATCTCCTGCATTACCATACCACGCCGTGCGTGCACTTGGAAGAATCTGTGTTGCGGCATTTCGCCGAACAGCTTCTGAGCATAAGCAGGCCCGTGGTCTTGGCGTGGAAGATTAACAGTTTGACGCTGTCGCTGAACCTTGATGTGGCTCCACCTCACTCTCAAGCTCGGCTCGTACCATCGTGATGGTGACGGAGACAGCCAGAGGCTCGTGCTTTGGTGGCGGCGACGGAGACAGCTAGGGCCTCGTGATGCGCCTTGATAAGCTTCTGCTGGAGTGCGACATGCGTGGTAGCCTTCCATGCCGGCAGCAGCCTCGGCCGCATCGTGCGGCATGACGATCTCAGCAGGAGCAGTGTCTCGGCAGCAAGGCTGAATTGCTGGCCAATGGTTGCCACGTGGAAGACTATGTGCTCGCCGCAGCCGAATTTGATGCCTATGTGGTCGCAAAAGTGGTGCCATTGTGTGTGGCGATGAGGGGCCGCGGCAAAAGAGGGGATGAGGAAGCACAGTTCGTTGCCCTAGGCGTAGCCTCATGGACAATTCGTGTGACTGCGACACCGCCGCGGCTGCGAGCAGTGGGGAGCGGCGATCTAGATCTGGGGATGCAAGGAATGTGATGAGCTATCGCTTGCCATGGCCCATACGCCGCGGCCGCGAAGGAGGCCAAGAGCTGCGGCGCGCGGGCAGGCCAGTGCCCGGACGACGAGCGGGTTCGCGATGTTTCGCGACTGATTGGGTTCGTAGATTAACGGGGACGACCCGCTATGACCTAGATCGAACGGTCAAGCTCACGTCGTCGTTAGATCCAATGGCTCGCGGGTTAGCGGGTGACGTGGCACTCTCAGGTGCCCGCTTTTGGGTGCAAGATTCATATATAGAGATTTCCTATATATATTATGCAATTTCAAATTTCAAATATATTTCCTATATATGTTATGCAATTTCAAATTTCATATATATTTCCTATATATATGGATTCTTTTGGTTGTGAACTTTTTTTGTGCCGTTATATATTTCGAATACACAGCCTCAAAATTCTAGGCCCGCCACTGCGATAAACATATACCGAAATTCAGAATTAACTGAAGCTTGTGTTGCTCTTAATCAGGCAGAGTGATCTTTGAATCAGATTGTGCAAATCTTATCAGCACAGTCAAAGGAGGGTAACTCCATGAATCTTGCAGCTTCGGGGATGATCATAGTGGAAATTAGAGATCTTTACTGCCAAAACTTTATCTTAGTTGATATAGGCCCTGTTCGGCTGACTGGAAAAACGGCTGATGCTGATGCTGATGCTGATTTGTTATGAGAGAAAAACACTGTTATTTCGCTGAAACGGTACGACTGATAAGTTCAAGTGAACATATGCTTTTGTTACTGTGTCGTAACCGATGTAGCGGCATGATTGTCCACACTTTGGTGTTTCTCTCGGATCAGATCTGCCTATGCTAGATTTTTGTCCAGCCATTGCACTCAGTCCGGTGCACCATGTCTAATGGAATGTCATGTTTATAAAAAGAAAAAAAGGTTGTATGTTTTATATTATAGACTTTTTTAGTAACAAGTAACAATATATGCATAAGATGTATCTCTACAGAAAACCGTCGACCTTATCAATTTCACTAGGAGTATTGACAAAATAGAAATGACCTCTATTTACAAAGGTAAAACATCAACAACCCATTTCAGCTACACCTCAACCAGACACAGAAGGTAATCACACTGAATTTGACCGTTGTTGGTGCTAGGCTTGTGGGCGATTTCATTCAAAATCTTTATTGGGCATGCGTGCGTCACTAACAAAAGTTGTGAGAGGATGCCACGGTCAAAACTGAGGAGGGGGAGAGGGGGTTGAACGGAGAGGTTGGCTAGATCGTCGTAGCCGGCGTGGTGGACGAGGCAGCGATAGGTTAGGGTTTCAGGTTGTCTAGGGCATCCATGGCCGATAGGCTTAGAAGGGATAGAGGGGGGCTAAGGTCGGTTGTTGCTCCGATGGTGGTAGCGGATTGAGGGGCAGCAAGCAAGGTGGCAAGGGCACCATCAAGCGGGTTAGGGGAGGAGGGGGACAATCGGTTGGGTGAAGCTTGCAGCGGGGGGCGAGGAGTACCAACAAGATTGTCTATTGAGATTAGCAAAGGGCAGAAAAAGAGCGATGGAAGAGGGTGGCAGCATGTAGGAAGGTCACTGGCAGCCTGGCTAGTGAACGAGGTAGATAGGGTTGGGGTGGGTGGGAGGGGAAAAGAGCGAAGATGAGTGTGGCAGAACCGCCCAAAATAACACACCTTCAGAGGCGCTCATCTTTCACTAGACACTAAGCACCCTGAAAGCAAGCTACATCGGACGGTTCCATCGAGCACACCCCAAGGAAGAACTCGAACAATCCACGTTTTCCCTCCAAGATCCAATAATGAGAACGAGTTTACAACACTTAGTCCATTTCATACATCAAGAGTTCTCAGAAATACATTATTACAATACCAAGTTCAGAGTGCGGAATTTAAACAACGAAATTACAATAAACATATAACAATAAGATACAAGGATCCATCTATGTCCACCAAAAGAATCATCCACACAACAGCTACTCCTCAAGCTGCACCTGCAACAGGGGTGAATAAACCCTGAGTACACAATGTACTCGCAAGACTTACCCGACTAGTAGAAATAATTTTCCGACTCCAAAAGGTATGATAAGCTTTATGGTTTGTTGGGTTTCCTTTTTACAAAAAGCCTTACTAGTAGTGAATCCTTATGTATGTTTCTTATTAGCAGTCAGGATTAGTTCATTATCTAACCATTCTATGTAAGCACATGTTCTACTTTCAAGTAAGAGATGGGTAATCAGATCCATTTCACCATCTTTCATCTTCTAGTTCTTACTACGGTGCTAGATCGTAGACAAGTCATATCGTATCACACGACGATTCATGAATCAATATAGTCCAGCTAGGTACCCTGAAACACACGCCTCGCTTGTACCATAGACACAAACAGGACCAATCCACCACTCTCCTGTCAAGGGGTTCAGGTCCCTATCCAAACTTGGACTCCAAACCCCCACTTCTGAGTCTTGGACTCAGTGTGGTGCTTAGACCTCTACCATCCCCGCCTCCAATCAGTCAGTCCAGAAAAGAGCCAGAACCCACGATAAGAGAGCAACGAGTCTTCCCGCCCCCATAAGCATGTATGTGCTCAGGATAATAAGTCCGTGACCTGACTAGAATCCAATGCAATGGTCGGTCCTTAACCAACATAGACAGGGAAAATAGTGTAACCAAGCTATACCCCGTTGGCCGCGGGACACAACCTCTTACACCCACCAATACCCGTACCATATCCCTGTCCGGTCTTCATTTTTCTTTCACCATTTTATTATGAGAGCAGTAATAATAATTACCTACTATGAGTGACGGTAGGTTACTCACGCTATCGAAAAACCTAAGCATAGCAGCTACTCGCACTTGTACTAATAGGACTCATAGGACAGATATATTTATGCATGTGATTTCCATAAAATGCCAGTAACGTAAATGCACATCATACACACACACACACACACACACACACACACACACACATATATATATATATATATATATATATATATATATATATATATGCAGTGATTATTTAAAATAAGGGTTATGCATCGGGGCTTGCCTTGGGTAGGCGGGGTGTCAGCTCAGTCAGTGGTGGCTCTGGGACCTCCTCCTACATGAGGATCTCCTCCTCATACTCCTCGATCACCTCCTCAAACTCGTGATCTCCGATGGCCACGATCTCTGCCAATTCATTCTCTACATGCATGCGATGATGGTGCAACACGTTAATATTTTTGCAACAGCAGCTCTTAAATTAAGAATATATTCACTAAGCCACTAAGATAGCTCTAATGGTTAAGATACTAACCACTTATCATTTCCGCAAAAATAGTTATGGATTCATCTAATGGTTATTAACTTAGCAACTAAAATGTAATCTTACTCTTATTAGCGATTTAACTTATATTACCATAAGGAGCACCAAACTACACTAGTACTTAGCCAATTCTAAGGCTACAAAAATTACAATGAGCACATAATAATACAATGAATCTACTATAAAAATTTCATGGTCAAAGCTATTACCAATTTGCCACAAAAATTCCTACAAATACTAATCTAAATAATACTAAACACTCGCAAATAATTTAATAAGCCTTAGCATCAACTTAGACCTGCATCATATAAACATACCATCATATAGACAACATTTTTAGGAACCCAACAAAATTTATTTCACAATTTTTGGACACCTATGTGAATTGATATTAATTTTCAAAGTTCAGCTCAGAATGTAAAATATAAAACTATTTCTAATTCCTTAAGAAAAAGAAAAATGAATTCTCACTCCACGGCCCACCACCGCACAGCCCGCATGGACGCAGCCCACCGCAAGATGGCCCACGATGGGGCGACCCACATGTGCGTTGCCAACTTTGCAAAAACGCCCCTACGCTACAGACAAATCAACCTAGGGTCTGTAGCACTATTCCCCGAGAGATAGGCTATGCAAAAAGGACCTCGCAACTATCCTCTTTTATGACGGCCAGGTCCTTGGCCACCCCTGCGCGCGCCAGCATGCTAGGCACGGCAATGGATGGCCACGCCGGCCAACTAAGGCACGCAGCGGCCCCGCTAGCGGGCCGACCTACATCTACGGTCCTAGTGCCTACACTAGATGAAGTTACGGGAGCAGCGGAGCTTGCGGGAGAGGTGGCCACGGCGAGCGGCAGCGTGCGACGATGGCGCGGTTGTACCGACCATCCTAGACCACCATATAGCTATTGGCTAGCGCATGAGCAACCCTAGCTTACCCTGGTCACGGCTATGATGATGGTTGAGGGAACGATTAGCGAATAAGAGCTAGCCGCACGCGACCGGAGGGGTATGGCGGCACTCCAAGACAGCGCAACCACGTCAGCAGCTACGGCGAGGCGGTAGAGGTGCAAGTGAGGCGTGCAGGGTGAAGTGGAGGTGGAGGCAAAGCTCGTGAGGTAGGTGGATTGGCATGGAGTGGTGCGGTGGGTGACTGCCCTCGTCCACGGTCGAGCCCGACCTTAATGGCACGGCAGAGGGAAAACTCCAAAATTGGAGATGATAGGGCTCGGTTAGGATCGTATATGGACTTGGCGCGTAGCTAGGTTCCTTAATTGACATCTAGCACAAGTAATTGTATAGAGATCGATCGGGCGCTGTAGGATCAGCTTCGACGTGACACAGCCTCATCCGCCCGCCTTCAATGGCGATGATGGCTCGGCGCCAACAGTTTCCATTTAATGGAAGATGACTAGGGCGAGATGGTAACCGAGCGAGGCTAGCAACACGTGGAAACTTTGTGTTGCCTCGGGGAGCGGCTGGTCACTAGTGAGGACACGCACACGTGTGGGTGTCACAGCGGTGCTACAAGACAACATGGCACTAGGGTAGAACATGTGCGTTGCTACGGTTACAGGCTCGACCATGTGCTGCTTCAGCACCACAAGCGGGATGATGAGGAGGCAGCAAGACCCAAGGAGGGTGGTGTGCACAGCAGCGGCGACGCGACGGTAGCAGTGCGGCACGACGATAGGACGGCCAGGCGCAGGTGAGCTGCGAGCGTGATGGCTCACGGTTGGTGGCTAGCGGCGTGCCCACCGCGGCGAAGCTACGACAGCAGCAACCGGCCTGGTGACGCGCCCAACATGAGAAGACGGGTCGAGTTCATGTTATGCACGGATTTTAAAAGCGTTCTAGACATCTAAACCGTTGATCCAATCCCCAAATCACTTTTGCTATACCTTAGAGGGTATATTAGGCTACTAAAACAAGCCATAATACTACCCTACTCCTTAACCCAATTTCTCTACAAAAATTGCTAAACATCACAATGCCTAACCTTCCAAAAGTTCATGAATTTTTCTAAGTGTTAAATGAATTTCTATTTCTAGTTGCACTTTTAAGCTATTGAATATAGTACTTAACAACATTATCTCTCAACACCAAGTATTTCATTGTCATCTACAAATCTCACATTCCAAACTTTATTAAGGTGTCACATATATGTTTTATAGCGTTTTTGTTCAATAAAAATTAGTTAACATCCCTACTTGCTAACTTTATAAATCGCAAAATAACTTTTTGTTTTACGTCTTCACGACTCGTTTAAGTTACAATGCTTTACCTATTCATCACACCACATGCAATATCACTTAAGTATGACGCTCATGACATGTTTTAGCAAGTGATTCCCTGTGTAACACCGAGGGTGTTACAATGAGCGTCAGTAGACTGGGTCGGATTTCATTTGGACAGCGATAAGGAAGAAGCTCAAATGCCTTGGGCTAATATCAAAATGGTAATGCTACTATTAAGATGTTCGAAAGGCCGGACGCCTCGCTCCACTCACTGCCGCATGCGCCGCTCGTCTAAAAAAACGAAATCAACTCCCACACGTCTCGCTCAGCTCCGCTCTCGCCCTTACCTCTTCCGCGCTCCTCATCCCCTGTCGCAGCGCACCAACACCCCACATCCTCCTCCACCGGGAGCCCCCAACGCTCGTAGATCCGGCAATCCTCTACCCCACCAAGATGAGATCCATAGAGGAGGAGCGAGATCCATGGAGGTGGCGTGGCAGTATTGTAGGAGGGTGGACGGCTCTCCTTCACCCCCACCGCAAAGCCCTCCCTACCCCTGGTGGTGCCCTCTCTCACCCCGGCGACCTAGCTCCCCCACCTCGATGGCCATGGCGCTCCTCACCCCCCTCTATCCCCCATTGTCGTCGTCGAGCCAAGCTCAGTACTGGTGGCGCTGGTAGCGGTGGTGCTCGTGCACCATCGCTCACCGCCGGCTCCGACCCCGACAGCTAGAATCGACTGGCCTAGGCTTTCCTCTCCCATATGTTGTAAATATATGTTTCAGGTGTTTCAGTCATTTCAAAGGTATGTTGTAGTTGTTTCTTATGAATGTTGCAAAAGTAGATCGGGTGATGTTGCACATGTTGCATATGTTGCAACTGTTTCAGAAGCATGTTGTAAATGTTTGTTCAAAATGTTTCATCTATTTTCAGACGTATGTTGCAATCTTTTTTATTTGGATGTTGCATATGTTTTCACCATATGTTGCAACAGTATATTTCAAATGTTTCAACTGTTTCAGTCTTATGTTGCAGTAAGTGTTTCTTCATGTTGGAATTATTTTATCTAGATGTTGCATATGTTTCACACACATATTGCAAGCATATGTTCCAAATGTTTCATCTGTTTCAAATATATGTTGCATTCGAGGATTTCATGTTGCAAGTGCAGACCGTTAGCATTGGTGTCTATGAGGGTAGGCAGGGCCAAGCCACGGCCACCGACACATGGAGGAGACGTGGGCCGCCATCGGCAGTGTAGGGAGGAGGCATAGGCCGCGCGATGCTGTTGTGGAAGAGGCGGGGGCGAGTCTTCCAGACGGCCAGAAAGAGATGGGCGCCACGCTAGTGTGGAAGAGGCAGGGCGAGTCATCAAAGCAGCGTGGACAACGGATCTAAAGCGGGCGGTTCGGATAAGAATGCAGGAAACAGAGCTGGCGCGGCGACGCGTGAATCCAAATAGACGGGACGAAGCAGCCGCAGGTGTTCGCGTAGACGTAGATGTCCGAGCGCTAGTGCTGTCGATCTCAGAGTAGTCCAATCCGTTTTCTTCTCCCATTAGACTATCTCCAACAGTCGATACCTAAAACAGCGACCCATTCTAGGATTTGGGTTCTCCACAGCAGATGGGTCACCGTCCCAAAACCTTCCTTCTCCAATAGCAAAGGCAACTCGAGCTCCCTGCCGAGCGTCGCCTCCCCTCCCCTGTGGTCCCCTAGTAAAAAAGAGACGGAAAAAGGACGCCACCCCTTCTGACCCGTCCTCACCCAGGCCTCGCCGTCTCCGTCGCCTTCGTGCATGCCTCCCTCCGCGTTTGCCGCGGCGGCCACGCCGTCGCCCCCGTAGCCGTCTCCCTCCACGCTCGCCGCAGCCCCACCCTACGCGGCCGCCGCGACTTAGCCCCGCATCCAGGTCGTGGCCGGGGGTACGCCCGCCGGCACAGGGAAGACCTCACGACCGACCACCTCTCCGGGCAGCGCCACTGACATCGACGCTCTGACCTCGCCTCCCCGTGGCCGTCGTCGGGCCCACCTCGCCGTCGTCGTCGGGCCCTCCCAGATCCGGTGAGGCAGCCAAGCGGGCGGCTCCGGAGGTGCTCCCACGGTGCCGCCCAAGTCCCTCCCCGCCTCGCCGTCGTCGTCGGCCCCCCCTTGCCGGCGAGCTCCCTCCCCTGCGCGGTCGCGCCGGACTCCCGCTCCCGCCTTGCCTCCTTCACGCCGTTGCGCCACGGAGATATGGGTCGAGGAGAGAGAATGATGTTTTTTTGCGTTTCCTTTCGTGTGATTGGGTCACCCGTTGGAGCCGGTATTTGATAGGCAAAGCACTGGGCGAGACTCATTTTTTAGTTTGGGTAGTTCTGTTGGAGTCAGTCTTATCTGTGTCATGCTGTTCACATGATACCGACCGCCAGCGTTTGGTGACAACAGGCTTGTTCGGCTGGTGTTAAAGCAGGCTGATTAGTCGGCTGAAGTTTTGTGAAAAAAAAAATACTGTAGATTCTAGTTGATAACCCGACTGATGAGTTCGAGCGAAGCCCAACGCGTGTCCGGAAACGGAGGGATGAATCAGATACCGTGCTTGTTGTCAAAAAAAAAAAAATCAGATACCGTTCTCTAGCAGCACACCATGATAACACGTTACACGTGCACGCCTGCTCTAGCAGTAGGGATGGCATCTGATCGGATCACGCGTGAGCAGGACTTCACCGGCGTTCTGAGCTCTGCCACTAATGCAGATGTGCACAAGCACCAAAAGAAGCTCAAATCTTTTTTTGTCCCTTTGCAATGCTAGTTCTAGTTGGATGATGGAGCACAAACAAATTACTGTAAATGTCTGTTCTCTTCATACACACATCATCACTCAAGAACACGATGCGGCGACGCGAAGATTACATAACCATCATAAACGCATGGCATGGCATCAGTGATCAGTGGGTGAAGGTGTAGAAGACGGTGCCGACATAGACGGCGAGCGCGGTGGTGACGAGCCCGACGAGCCCCGCGGCGGCCTTGGCGGCGGCGCGGTCAGTGGGGCACCCCAGCGTACCGAGCCGGATCTGCACGACCATCACCATGGACGTCATCAAGAACACGCACCCGACGACGGAGCCCACGGCGGAGGCCAGCATCCCGAGGCGGAGCACGCGGGCGTCGATGTGCGCGCGCAGCGCGTCGTGCGGGTCCTTGGAGTTGATGAGGTTGAGCGCCAGCTTCAGGCCCTGCGCCACCAGGCTGGAGAAGAGGAACGATGAGAAGGCCACCACCTCCAGCACCAGCAGCGACCGCGCCACGCCGGGGCCCGCGTCGCACCGCGGGTCGTTCGCGAGGCTCCGGAGCTGGCCTGGGGTCGCGAGGGACAGGCCCACGAACACGGCCACCGTGAAGAGCGAGTTCACGTTCACCACGCCGTCCAGCGCCGTCACGTGCACGCTCGTCGTGTTCGCGCTCAGCGCCGCCGGGAACTTCCACTCGTACCCGTGGTGGTGGTGGTGGTGCGGTTGCTGGTGCCCGCCGCCGCCATTGCCGTTGCTGTACTCCTCAGATCTGGGATGGAGACAACAAGATAAATTCACTTCTTGATCCATCGAAGGGTTGCGACTTTGCGAGAGAGAGAGAGAGAGAGAGAGAGAGAGAGAGAGAGAGAGAGAGAGAGAGAGAGAGCGAGACTTACTCATCCATGGCTGGCACGACGGGATGAGGTTGGATCAGACAGAGCCTCGGGGTTCTTGGACGGCTGATTTCGCAAATCAACCTTTGGGATGGTGAACTGGGGATGGGAAGGGAGAAGATGGAGATGGAGCAGCGGATCCTCCAAAAGGCAAGAGCTAGAGGGAGGGATTAAGGGAGAACGTGTGGGGGCCGAAAGCTAGAAGCTGCTTTTGGTGACGGCTTGCTGCGCCGCGGCTGCAACAGCCACGCGTCATTGCTACAGTGATCTACAGCAGCTGAGAAATATCACCCGAGCGATAAAAACACGGAATTTATGTAGTTTAGTGTTTTCTTTCAGAATCTATTTTGGCAAATCAAATTGGGGCATAACCTTGTGATTTATGCTTCACTATTTAGGGCCTGTCTGGTTCAAAAGCTAGAAGCTGATTTTGGTCTCTCATGCCCGTTTTTCCTTTCCAAAGTGGTTGATGAAAAAATATTCTGCTGCCAGGCTGTGGCAGGGTGACAGTGGGCACAGAATCTATACCATAGATCACTTATCTGTACGATGACCAGATGAGATGCCAGCGTCCCCATCTAAAGCATGTTCATTCAATCATCTAAAAGAAACACACTCCACTGACCCTTTTTTTTCTCTTGAAAATATGACTTCATTGAGAAGCCAGATGAAATGAGATGGTTGCATTACAAAGAAGACCAAGACGACTGAAAACAACCGGGCAACAAGCTGAAATCAGCGCATTCTAAAGGCCTATTTGGCATGACTTCTTGTGGCTCCTGCTCTTACAAGCAACTGTAGTAGCATCGTTCCAGGAGCCATTTTTCTCAATTCGCACAAACGTGGAGCCAAAGAGAAGCCACCATTGGAGAAGGACTCAGAAACCGACTTGTTCGGCTTGTTTTTTCTCGATTCGCACAAATGTGGCTCCGTTCGGCTTACCTAGAAACTGACTTATTTGGCTTGTTTTTTCAGTCGGAACAGTGTTTTTCTCTCATAAACAATTCAGCCAGAACAGTGTTTTCAGCCAGTTTCAGCAAGCCGAATGGGGCTCGAGTCCGAAAGAGGCCGGCCAAATGGGGCCTAAGTTTTACCAACTCAAAACATGCGTCAGCCCGTAACAAAGCCATGAATTCAGGTAACCAGTAAGCTTTCGTTCATTATAAGCATAGTACAGAGATTAGAGTGAGAACACCTGAAGTGAAGTTGGCAATATGATAATCTGGCATGCATCCACAGTGCAATCCCAAATCTTGACCATAGATTTTAACCAACTATTTGCCTAAACAGCTATAGATAGTTCTCGTGAACTGAGCTCTAAATTTGCAATGACACATCTCAATACAGAGCAAACCAATAAACATGACGCATAGCAGGTAGCACAGCTAATAAACTCCAACACACAGCCCCACCAACACCAACACCCTCACCACTGTGGATCAATACGTAGCTGATATATACCATTTACAAAGTAGCCTCAAACTATATACCAAATGCTGTACACATGAATGGAGCAAATTGTGCATCTGTGCAGAATCTACACACTCAAACCTTTTCTTTTTCCTGGTCAGATCTTATAGAGGTCAAGCCTTGGGCACTAGCTTCATCATGAAGTTGTATTGCACTCCTTTACCTATCTTGGGTTCAGGCCATTTAGCTCCTTCTGGTACGCGGATGCATTTGAAACCTTGATTTTTGTACAGACGTAGGGCAGCTATGTTGTTTACATCACAATGCAATGCCATTGACCGGCATCCCCAACTCCTTGCCCGTGCCTCTGCTTCTTGGACTAACATTTTAGCAATTCCTTTCCGACGTTCCTCCTTCCGCACTGCGACATTTGCTATGTATGCAATACCTGTCCTGCACAAATTGGAAATAACACTGAGTACCTTTTAGGGAGGGAGGGGGGGGGGGGGCTTTGCCTGCACATTTAAAAAAAAAGAATGAAATGCAAATTGGAACATCATTTGATATCCCATACAGACTAAAGGGAGCACAGCCAATGGCATGGACTGATTTGTAATTAACTTGTTCACTACATAAAGGGCGTACCCGGTGCAGAGAGCTTCCGCTCTGTGCGGGGTCTGGGGAAGGGTGTTAGTGGCAAGCCTTACCCTCGCCTATGCAATGCGAGGAGACCGCGACTCGAACCTGGAACCTTCCGGTCATAGGCGGTAAGACTCTACCGCTTGCACCAGACCCGCCCTTCAACAACTTGTTCACTACATACAATAGCCAAAAGTAATTGCCAAAGGTTATTTAGAATGTGAATCAGATTAAGTAATTGTATTTAGTTGTATTAGGGGAGAATACATGCCCTAAAAACTAAGTATTTCATACTCAAGTTTAATGTAAGAAAGTAGGTTAAACTTCCTCCTGTTAGCTGCAAACTAAATGTGTGGATATTGATATGCTCATAGTCACATAAAACGGGGTCACAACTTTGACCCTCGACCCGGGTTCATCGACCCCGACCCGGGTTCACGGGTTCATTTTCGACCCGAAGTGTAAAAATCTCTCACAAGTAGCGTACCACGTACCATGACCCCGTACCTCGACCCATCGACCCAGAAACTTTGTGACTATGGATATGCTATCTGAAAGAAACCTGATTAGAGTTCAACTAGATAGTACGAAGCGGGCAGAGGGAGGGGAAGGAAGGAGGGTCTAAGTATGATTTAATTAGGGTGAAGGGTGGGCCTTGGCTTGTGCTTACTTTTGTATGTACTTGGGATCCAATGTTTGAACTAGCTTTCTTGCAAAATAAGCAAGGCAAGGTTGCCTAGAAATTCCCTTTTTGAGACGACACCATGCATGGGAGCTTTTAGCACTGGGTGTGCCATGTGACTTAATTAGGGTAATATTGAACAGAAATAACAATCTGTCAGCATAACTAAAACTTACATTGTTTTGAATACATTCCAAGATGGAATAAAGACTAACAGTATCCTGCTTCAGTTGAGAAATGTTTGCTCAAACTATGTTAGATTTAATCAACAAAATCGATCATTCCTTTTTCTTCTGTGTAACTTATCTAATTTAATACCCCTACTTCATAAAAACCTGGGCTGACAAAACACATGGTATTGCCTCTAATCACAATCAAATGAAAATTCAAGTTCAGTTCACCATTCACATAGAAGTTTGCCACCTTTTCTGTAGTGCGCATGGTGTTTTGTGTGCTTCAATTATTTGTTTGTGTACTTGTGTGTGATGGCAGGTGGTTTTTGATTCACCATTGTACCTAGTCACTCCTTTAATGCAATGACATGAAGCTCTGAAATGTTCTATTCTATTTGCTGCTAAATTGGCGGAGTCTTACATTTTCTTTAGGAAGCTGGCGATAGGTCAAGTTTTTTCTCAAATTTTATAAACTAAAATTGGTCCATAAATCACATTGTAGTTGAACCATGCCATTCATTTCCAACATAGGTTATCTTCAGTACATCATTATATCTAGAATCTTGTGTGGTTCGGAGTTATGATGGAAAGAGTTGCTTTTGTCTAACCTGTGATTGCCTTTTTATTCTGAGAAAAGCAACCATGGTCCATAAAAGGGTAAGAAAAATCCCAAACTCAATATTGTCCTATACATAAAAAGATGTCATTTTCTTAGGATAGATGTGAGGGACAGGGTGTGTGTGTGTGTGTGTCTAGGGTGTGCTGGGGATTGGGAGTTTACTAACTCTCCCTTTTACCTTTCTCTTCTTACTGAAATAATACGCAGCTCTCCTGCATGTTCGCGGAAAAATAAATAACTAAAAAGATGCCATTTATAAGCATCTCAACAAGCTTGAAAAACTATGCTTTCTCCAACATTGAAGGGGTAGGGTAGGTGAGAATGTCATGACCAGAGCATAGTTAGCTGAAATCATGCCACAGCTTTCTTTAGAGCATCAAAGTGTTAAATACTATCTTACAGTATTTGAGTTAATTAGCTACTAGTTTAACCAAGAAACACATCAGACAACAGATTGTATGTAATTATGCTCAAGATCATAACTTCGCCATTTGTAGTTCACCTAAATATCTAGTACATAATATGTGTAGAAAGTCTTTCTGGCAGCTCAAAAGATGTGCTGCCAGAAGACTCAGAAGAGCAGAATATGATTACAGTGATAATCTAAAAAGCTGTAAAATGCACTAGCAATGTGTCCACGTGTTTCCCATCCATTGCAGTTGACGTGTGAAACCTAGTTTTTTTTTTTTCATGCACTAGTCTTCAACAAACTTCGAGTTAATGTCTTAATGACTTAACATAAATTAGAATTTACAACTGACGGAGTTTGCATTCATGGTTAGATTAGAATTACGTTTAGAGACTAAGCCCAAAAGTCACTCTATTCAGTTTTTTTTTTTGTTAGCATGTAGGTGAAGTATAATGTTTGCTTAAGAGAATCCTAGTAGCAGGGGGAGACATGGCCACCTTAGGCCACAAGAAAGCTGTCCCTGATTGCCGTATTATGACTGCTTTGTGACATTGCACATGTCCTCTGTCATGTTTAAACTTCATTACTTGCTAATTATGGCAGTATACATTTGAAAAGCCAAACAAGTTTAACAAGGAAAATGCATATAACTAGCAATGATAAACAGACAAGCTTACTAATGATATAGACCAAGTGACACCTACAGCAAAATTCATAGCTTGCATCCCTTCATAGTTAATAGTCTTAACAAATGGACCAGAGGAAATTCAATTTATATGTTTCGGTAACTAAATATGTACCTTCTCTGCTTCAGGGGTCCCCTTCTCGGAAGATAGTCTGCCACTGTATCAAGTGTAAGAATGCCAGCTATGGAGCCTCTACTGAGATTGTATTCCTGAAAGCTGGCATCTGTAGCATCTCCACACTCTATGGTGAAACTATTATTTACAGAATTAGAATTAACGGCCACAAGGCAAGTCTTCATGCACCCGGGTGGAACTGAAAATCCAGACAGGAGAGCAATGTAACGATCAATCCGGAGAACAAGGTCCAACGGGAACTTGTAACCAGGAAAGAACGAGCTGCAGTGAGTGTCAGCCACTTCCCAGCAGTCCTCGAGCCGTGCGTCTCGGACCACGATTTCAGGGCACAAAGTGGGCAGCAATTCAACCGCCTGGCTAGCATAGCAAATTCCTGAAAAACAAAAGAACGGAAATTAATGTCAAAGAGAACGGTTGCGTAGCTGGATCATGTCGCATGCGCGGCCAATCACCTCCCGTAGCCCTGTCGCCTGCGCGGAAAGGCCCCGTTTTGGCTGTTTGGATGAAGGAAATGCCGATCCGGCTCGTACAATTTACTGTTGCCGGCCTGCGAGATCTCACAAGGGTTTGTTTTGACCGGAGGGAGGAAAAAAGGGGG
This sequence comes from Miscanthus floridulus, assembly GCF_019320115.1. Classification (NCBI taxonomy): domain Eukaryota; kingdom Viridiplantae; phylum Streptophyta; class Magnoliopsida; order Poales; family Poaceae; genus Miscanthus; species Miscanthus floridulus. Next base: position 55,458,482 of record NC_089587.1, on the reverse strand, counting down.
GAAATTTCAGCAGCTCATACCAGATCATGGCTCGGAAGCCGTTGAAGCTGGGGGCCAAGGACGCCGAGGCGCCTCCACCGGGGCAGGGCCCTCGCATTGCTTCCGGCGAAGCAGCTTGGGAGGCACGAGTGGAGGAGGAGCACGGCAGCCGCGCTGGGCCAGCGGCGGCGCAGGAGATGAGAGAAGAGGTCAGGGGGAAAGGATAAGGATGAGGTAGAGAGAGCCATTGTCCTCTGTTCGTTTTGGCTTATACCATGATACACGATCGCGGATTATAAGCTAGAGTAATATTTTTATTTCATATTATTTCTGACTTATGATCGTTTCAGCCAAAACGAACATGCTGCTTTTTCACAACACCCCCTAAAAAATCCAAGTAGCACATATAGGATTGGATGAACTATGCTTTTAAAAAATAACTAAAAATCTAACCGCTTAAACATATAGTCATATAGATGTATAGTCAAACTATTCTTTCCGTAAGATCCACTAACTTAGTTTTGGAAATTCCATCGTCGAGATTAGACTATTAGAGTTGCGAAATACTTACTTGTTTGTTAATGAGTGTAACCATTGCAGAAAGAGAGAGAAAAAAGATGCTTTGAAGCATGATTAAATCGAGTTTTGCAGTTTGGAGGAGTTTCAGGTGATTAGAGGGTAGTTATATTCAGTACCGAGGGGGTTGAAGCTCAGAGGGTTTTCATAAAATTTAAATTTGGAATGACTGTCGAGTCATAACACAAACAAACCAAAGAATGCAGCGGATAATTAACACGTTTTCTATTGAAAAGCGGCAAGATTTATAAGCAAACTATCAAAAGGTAGCTATCAGGCTTACGTGACAAAGAACGACTAGTTTTTGAACAAATTAGCAAAGGAGCCGTCGAAACTCTCGTTTGGGAGAGACCCTATCGGAGCAAGGACGTCAGCCATCAAGCGTAGGGCATTTTTGTCATTGAAACAAGGGATGAACAACAACATGGAGACGGAAGAGTAAAATGTAGAAAACGGTAGCAGATTGGTTTTTCATCGATTATCAGCATGTTCGCTTGGTCGTATTTAACTTATAAGCCAACGAATATTATTTTTCTCTCACACCAAACCAGCCAACAGTACTTTCAGCCATGGCTTATAAACCAAACAAACCAAAACGAACATGGCATATGTATGGTTGTACCTTAATCAGCCATAATCCTCTAATATATATAAAGTAGAGTGGTCTTATTATAGTAGAAACCTCCCTAGTCTACAAGATCGGAGAAGTTTGGATCAGATCTGGGAACAATAAGGAATTCCGACGCCCGACTACCAACTCGCAGGTTGGAACTTCTGATATGTGTTGGAAGTTCTGACACCTCAACCTCCCAAACAAATTTAACCTCCTCTGACTTTTTTCTGTCAACAACTTTATTGTTGGGAACAACAAGGATGAGGTAGTTTTTTTTTGGGTGCGTGTCTCGTTGTTTGGTGATTGGGTTACAAACTTTTTTCTTCTTAATATATAATATAATGATACGTAATTTTCGTGAAGCAAATTAGAGCTGCATCTTGCGGGAAACAGTTGTAGTGGACAGAATGGGAAAATGCATATCTAGTTTGTGCACGCGCGCGCGTGCAGACAGATAAAGACATGAGCCGTGATAGATTTGATTGTGTTGATTGATGGTGTTCTTCCGGTCAGCAAGGGTTAAAAACATGTTGGTATCCAAATCATAGTGAAAGATTTGACAGTCAACACAATCAGATAATACATACATATTTATGAAGAAAAAAAATAAAGCTAAAGCGTCACATATACGTTTTCTATTTCAAAAGGAAGTAGAGATGATTTACAGGCATCATAGGTTATTAACTGGTAATACAAATCACTACAAAGCTGTTGCTACGCCTCAAGAGGTCTGGCAAAGATGAGGTATGAATCTCGGATAGCATGCATCTCAATTGTTGCATCATGTATAAGTATTCGCTCTCTGGGTTGTTTCTCCGAGCAGGATATCCCAAGACCAATGGCAGAAATCAAACAACTTTCAATTCGAGTTCTTGTAGTGCTATCATGAGTGGCTGTGTGCAACCACATTGCTGTGTCGGCTACCTCCCAGATTCTTTTTGGAAGAGCATCTTTGCAAAACTTGTGCAGATCTAGTGAACCTCTGAACATATCATCAATCGGGCTCTTTCCAGTAAACATCTCGAGCAACAAAATGCCGAGACTATAAACATCACCAAGAGCTGAAACATAAGAACCTTCACCATACTCTGATTGTTCAATAAGTTATTCATCAGAACGTGATGTTAAGAGAACTATGGATATAATAATAAAATCCAAAATAAAGTATTTTGAATTACCTGGGGCAACATAACCAACAGAACCTCTTATTCCGAACATGCTGTTGGAATTTTGTATGGTTTGACTTGCACATTCTGCGAGGATTCTTGACAGGCCAAAGTCTCCAATTCGAGCACTCATGTCTTCTGCAAGAAGGATGTTGCTTGGCTTAATATCACAGTGAATGATCGGTGGATGACAGTGATTATGAAGATAATCCAAAGCATCCATAACATCAACAGCAATATCTAGCCGTTGTGCTAGGTTGAGAGTATTGCTTGGAGTGCGCAAGCCAAACTTTGGATGAAGCCAGTCATTTAAGCTACCATTGGGCATGAACTCAAAAACCAATGCCTTGAACTCTTGACCTTGGTGATTGATGCTTGAGCAACATGTGATGATCTTTATGAGACATCGGTGGCGTACCCTTCTCAATGCCTCACATTCAACCGTAAAACTTCTAGTAGATCCATGTTGTTCGGGGTTAAAAACCTTCACAGCTGCAATAGTTCCTTCATCTTCAAAAGTGCATTTATAGACTGCCCCAAAGCTTCCTTTACCAAGCAAATTGGCTTCAGAAAACCCATTGGTCCCATTTGATAATGCATGATAAGAAAGTCTTCCATACTGTTCCTCAGCTAATGTCGGTCTGATGCAGCTCTTATGCTTTCGTGCAAACAGAATAAGTGTAATGGCTAAACCTAAGAAGAAGAGAGCACTTGCTGTTCCCAGGACTATTGAAATATACCTCAGCTGTACTTTTCTGCTCTGTTTCACAGAATTATTGTGGCATGGAGCTAAATGAAGCTGAGGTATTCCACCACAGAGCTCATTATTTCCGGTGATTGAAAATTTGGTCAAGTTTCTGAAAATGCCCTCTCTTGGCACTTCCCCTTGCAGATTGTTGAAAGATAGATCTAGTTCGTACAGTGATGTCAGGTTCTGAAGCGTTGTAGGAATGGTTCCGGACAAGTTGTTATGTGCCATATGCAAATATTGCAAACTGCGTATACTACCAATGCCATTAGGAATAGTACCAGACAACTTATTCATGGACAAATCAAGTGCACTTAGACCCTTTATATTGCATATAGATTGAGGGATAGTTCCCTGAAATGAGTTGTTGTCCAACATTAGCCTTTCCAACACCGTGCAGCTCCCAATACTATCTGGTATCTCACCAGATAATTGGTTTCCAGACAGATAGAGGACATTCAGGTTCTCCAAGCTACCAACTTCGGAAGGAAGGGATCCTGATATTAAATTATATGATAAGTTGCAAGAAATAAGTTCTGGTAGTCTGAAAATATCTTTGGGAATTGAACCGTTTAGGCGGTTCATTGACAGATCAAGGGTTATCAAATTCCTCAGCTTCCCTACGCTTGCTGGAATTGAACCCTCCAGTTTGCCATTGTATGCAATTAATTTCGACAGCTGCGAGATATTTCCCAAAGATGAAGGTATGAGACCTGACAGTTGAGTATCATACATCTCTAGCACAACCAAGTTCCCTAGCTTGCCAATGCTTTCTGGAACTACTCCAGATATGCATGTATTCGCCACGCTGAGTAATTCCAAGTTTACAAGATTTCCAATGCCAGATGGGATGCTCCCCGATACCCTAATGTAGTCTAACCAAAATAATTTTAGTGTTGTTGAGAGATTCGCTATTGAAGTTGGCAGCTGACCCGTGAAAGCGTCGTTGCCGCCAATATCTAGTTCTTGGAGTTGGCTGCAGTTTGACAACGAAGTGATGAATTCCCACCCCTCTCTGTCATTCGCTTGAAGCATGGTATTGTACAAGTATAGAATCTGCAGAGCTCGCAACTGCCCCAACATGCGAGGCACATATCCACTTAGATTATTACCGCCGAGTTCAAGGTCTATGAGTGCAGTGAGGTTTGAGAGCGAAGCAGGGATGGATCCAGTGAACTGATTCTCGGAAAAGATAAGATACCTCATGCCAGGAAAACTGTTGCCGATATCAGCAGGCATGTTTCCATGCAGCATGTTCCCTTCGAGCTGCAACATGGTCAGCGAAGATAGGTTGTACAAGGAGCAGGGCGGCTCACCGACGAGACGGTTATACTCGAGGTTCAGGTACTGGAGGCCCTGGAGGCAGCCGAGGCCTGGAGGGATCTCGCCATTGAGATAATTGTACGAGAGGTCCAGGCCAGTCAGGGATGACAAGTTGGCCAGCGACGCCGGGATGGCCCCTGTGAGGTGGTTGTCCCGCAGGTGGAACACCTGCAAGAGCATGAGCTTGGTACCGAGATCGTGGGGCACGCGACCCTGGAGCTGGTTGGAACGGAGGTGAATGGCTGTGAGTCTGGTGCAGGATGTCAAGTTCACAGGGAGGTCGCCGGTGAGGGTGTTATTCTGCATGTCGAGGGCCCGGAGGTGGTGCAGGTGGCCAAGACTCGCGGGGATGGCCCCGCTGAACGCGTTGGAGCTCAGGTTCAGGACCCTGAGGGATGACAGGTTGCCGATCGCCGGCGAGAGGTAGCCGACGAGCCCGCGTGAGTACAGGCTCAGCGCCACAACTCGCGGTCGCTGGTGCTGCTTGCCTCGGCATGTCACCCCCTCCCAGCTGCAGAACCCACCGGCGGTGCTGCTGCTGTCGTTCCACGAAGCAAGCGGGTCATCGTACCCTCCGCTGATTGCCGCAGCCTTGAAGGCCAGCAGTGCGGCCTTGTCGTCGTCGGCTCCTGCTGCAGCACCGCCGGCCTTCAAGGCAAGCTCAGGTGACAGTGACACGAGGAAGAAGGGTACCAGCAGCAGCAGCAGCCAACTCAGGGAACACATGTACATCGCCATGTCGAGTGATTTAGTGAGTGTGTAGTGGGCGATCGCCGAGGGCAGTCGTTTGCTGGTGGTTTATAGCTAACCTATTAATGGCGGAGACCAGGTGAAATGTGTGATTCTCGTCTTGCTCTACTTTCTCTGTTGATGACATTGTTTTTTGGAGCGGTTCTGTGCCTCGACTACTGCTCTGGTGAGTGTTTCGTGGTCTTACAGCCCCATTGCTGATGATTGGTAACCTGTCCAGCTTTCTTGGTAAAAAATGGCAGTATATAATATAATACATGGACCAGCGGTGTTCTTTTGATCTCTGTTGCCTCCCATATATATTGGTCTACACTTGGAAGTGGGTTAGGCAAACTAACGTGCCTTTATTTTGCCACAACGGAACGAGTGGGCGACCTTGACCTTGACCGTGACCCGAACAGGTAGCCCATCTGAGCTCGTAACATCTCTGTCGATCAATTGAGTTCCGCAGTCTGAATGGCACAGGCCATGGTACGACTTGACCACATAAATTGGGTCTCCAATACAACTAAGATGTTTTTTTATAACAACTAAGGCGGTGGATCCAGGTTTTACTCAAGACTAGGGCCTAAGCTAAAAATGTTGTGCGATAGACATGATAAGATGAAAATAAATACCTAGTCTCTAGTGAGCCATGTCCTCGTCAAGCTCTGGATGTGAATAAGATTGTTGCAAAGTCTTGGTCCTCTTCATTGTGAAGAACCTGTAGATGAGTACATCCATGAATATATCCATCATCCAATTGAATAGAAATTAATTAGAACAAGAAAATGAAATCTGAACTCATACATACCAGCTCAGAACTGAAGAGGGAGCACCAAAGAGGGGCGACCGGGCAGGCGCTGTCGGCCGCCGGGCGCCGGCTGCCCCTGGCCGCGTGGCCTTCTCCGTCCGCAGCAGGGGGCAGGGGCGGACCTGGGCCCTGGGCCCTGGCCCCCGGGCACGCGATTCACGCACGCACGCGCACGTCGCACCCGACGGCCGGCCGCTCGACCACCACCACCGCTGTTGCGGGCCTGCTACCCTGGCCAGTCCGCTACTGCCGCTTCGTCGTGTCACTGCCTCTGTTGCGTCGCGTCATCGTGCTGCTGCTAGCCGCGGCCACAAGTGCTGAGTTGCCTGAGTCGCTATGCCACCGCCATCGTGTCCACCTGGCCGCTCTACCGCTTCACGCTCGCCTGCGAGGGACCGTGCGCGTGTGGCCACACTTGGCCTGCTGTGGCTGGCATATGGCCCTACCCGCACGTCGTCTTGCCGCGCGTGGGCTTGCCCTGCTTGCACTGCCATCACATCCGCACTCAATGCGACGCTACGCTGCCGCCTCCCCCAGCCCGGCGCCAGCCACTACGGCGCACAGCGCACAGGGCCGAGCCGCCGTCGTCGGCTTTCGATTTATGGCCATGCGGCCAACCGTCTAGAGCATGTTTCGCTGTCCCCCCCATCGCCCTATAGCACATGCGCGCTTGTGCACCGAGTGGACAGCCACATCCCGCCACGGCAGCGACGAGCCAAGCCATGCCGGCTCTTCCCCTGTTTCTCTGTCGCCGTGGTCGCTAGACTCGCGCCTTTCAATTCAGCATGGTGGAGCCACCTCGGTCCAATTAGCTTTGTCCATGGCTTCGCGGTGTAGTCAGCCAGCCCCCCGACCCCATCGTGCGGTGTTACTCACTGAGCCATGCTCCAATTTGGAGCTTTCCTCTCGCCGGGTCGTTAAGTCCGTCTCGGCACACATCGACGGCAAGGCCCCCAATCTAGAGCTGCTCGTATTCGTTTCGTTGCACCGCCAGCTTCGCCTCCACCTACCCATCACCCGGTGCAACCTTGCCAAGTCGCTACCACCCTCTAGCCACACCTGACGTAGCCTTGCCACCGCGGTGCATCACCACACTGTCCGTGCGCACGCCGCCAGCTTGGCTCGGACCGCCTTCGGTCGAACCACCACCTCATCTGGGTCCGTGGTACCTGGAGCTCACTCGCTACCCTATTTACTCCGACGTTGTTGTGACTCACCAGAACACCACCGCCTTGTTGCAGGAGCTCCACCGCCATGGTCCGGCTTTACTGCGGCGCCCCGGCTCGCGCTTTCTTCGCCCAGTGCTTCGCGTTCGCGCCTAGGCAGGTATCGACTCGCTATTGGGGGTGGGGAGGGGCTGGTCTGGCCGGCGTGACCGCCCTGTGTCAGCGTCGCCTCACTAGTGCGCGCGCGGGTGCCCGAGGGTATCGTCGTTGCGAAGACAGAGTGTTCCGAGGGCGTATCTGCAAAGTAGATGACTGTAGGAATAGTGTCGTAGGTCTCAGGGTGATTCGTCGGTACGTCAGGGATGTTTTCGCAAAATGGCCGTAGCGCGCGGGCCTCCCCGTCGTGGGCCGTCGTCGTGCGTCTGGCCGCGACCGCGTGGGCCGCGCTGGTGGGTCGCGTAGGCACGCGCGCTGCGCGGGAGTGGGCCGAGCCGCTCGTGCGATGGGCCGCGCTGGTGGATTCGATTTTCCTTTTTCCAGTGAAGTAATAAATGTTTATTCAATTTAGTTTTGAGCTAAACTTTAAAAAATTATAGTACATTCTATAGATGTTCAAAAACAATGAAACAAAATTTGTTAGGTTCACAAAAATAATATCTATCTGTTGGTGTAGTTAGTTTAATGTTAGCTATGGTAATGATAGACTCATAAATTCACTTTAGAAACCTTAGTATTATTTAGCTTAATATTTGTATGAATTTTTGTGTTAAATTGGTGATAACTTTAGCCATGAAATTTTTACAGTAGGCTCATTAGATTATTATGTATTTACTGTAATTTTTGTATCCTTAGAGTAGGTTGATAAATAGAATAGCTAGTACTCCTTGTTTATCATATATAGAGTAAATCGGTATTAAGAGTAAGAATTCCTTTAATTGCTAAGGTAGTACATGCCATGTTTCATACTTGTTAGTGGTAATAATAGGTAATTTAGCACCTTAGTCGGTAGGACTAGCTTAGTAGTTTGATGGATGTATTTTATTTTAAGAGTTATTGTTGCCGTATTACTAAGTGTTGCATCATTATTTCATGCATATAGATAACAAGTTGGTACAGTTCGTGCCTGTGGACGAACATTACTACGAGGAGATTATTGAGGAGTACGAGGAGGAGATTCTCGTACAGGAGAGAGCCCTGGAGTCGTTCGTCGCTGACTTTGTTGACACACCGCCTGCCCAAGACAAAGCCCCGATGCATAACCCCTATTTTTGAATGATCAGTGAATATATATATGATGTGCATTTATGTTACATGTATTTTATGGAAACTATATGTATAAATATACTTACCTATGAGTCCTACTAGTATAGGTCGAGTAGCTGCTATGCTCAGGGTATCGGTAGCGTGAGTAACCTGTCGTTACTCACAATAGATGATAATTATGATCACTCATGATAAAATGGTGGAAATGAAAAATTGGTGACCGGGCGGGGATATGGTTTGGGTATTGATGAGTGTAAGAGGTTGTGTCCTGCGGCCAACAGGGCATAGCTTGGTTACACTTTTTCTCTGTCTGTGTCGGTTAAGGACCGGACATTGCATTGGATTCTAGGCAAGTCACAAACTTATTATCCCGAGCACATACTTGGGTATGGGTGCAGGAAAGACTTGTTGCTCTATTATCGTGGGTTCTGGCTCTTTCCGGACCGACTGATTGGAGAGAGGGATGGTGGAGGTCTAACCACCGTACTGAGTCCGGGACTCAGGAGCGGGGGCTTGGAGTCTAAGTTTGGACGAAGACCTGGACCCTGTGATAGGAGAGTCATGGGTTAGTCATGCTTGTGCCAGGGGTACAAGCGGGGCATGTGTTTTCGGGGTATCCAGCTGGAGGCATTGATTCACGAATCGCCGGCGTTCAGGTAAGGCTTGTCTATAGTCTAGCACCGTAGTAAGAACTGAAAGATGACAGGTGATGAAATAGAACTGATTGTTCAACCCTTGCTTGAAAGTAGAACATGTGCTTACATAGAAAGACTAGATAATAAATAAATCATGACTGCTAATAATAACATCAATAAGGATTCACTATTAGCATTGCTTTCTGTAAAAAGAAACCAGCAAACCATAAAGCTTATCATATTCCTTGAAGTCGGGAAATTATTCCCACTAGTAGTATAAGTCTTGCGAGTACATTGTGTACTCAGGGTTTATTTACCCCTGTTGTAGGTTCAACTTGAGAAGTACTCGTTGTGTGAATGATTCTTCTGGTGGGCACAGACAGATCCTTGTTCATTATCGATAGATGTTTATTATCATTCCGCTGTTCAATATTCCGCACTCTAAATTTGGTACTGTAATAATATATTTTTAAGAACTCTGGATGTATGAAATGGACTAAGTTTGTAACTCGTTCTCATTATTGGATCATTGGGGGGAAATGTGGACTATTTGGGCTCTCTCTTGGGGTGTGCCTGACAGAACCCGCGCGCGCTGTAGCTTGCTTTGGGGGTGCTTAGTGTTTGGTGGAAGACGAGCGCCTCCGTAAGCGCGTTATTTCGGACGGTTCTGCCACACAGAGCTCCTGCTCGCTAGCCGTGGCGCCTGCTGTAGAAGCTCACGAGCCCGGCCTCCCACACCGACGCCATGCCCGCACGCTGTAGCCGCTCGCAGGTGAGCCGTTGCCACCGCCACGCGGTCACACGAGCATGCAGCAGCAGCCCCACACGGGCACCAGCGCGCGTGGGTGCGGAGGCAAAACTGCTCGACAAGGTGGAGGTTGTGCGCAACGACGTCGTGGACGGCGAGGTCGAGGTGGGGCTCATGGTGGCGCTGCTGGCTGGCGGAGAATGGTCTCCGACTTGGCGTGCAGCAGAGGGCCGGGGGCGGTGGAGGCGGGGCGACGCGGTTGCTGCTCCTGGTCGAGGCTTGGTGCGAGGTTGACGAGGAGCTCGGAGCGGCTTAGGGTCGGAGCCTGGATGGAGCTCCCGTGCGAGAGGTCGGGCTCGCGACCGCCTCCTGCGGTATCCGCCTGCCCCTCCCATCTCGTCGGACGCTGTCCTTCCAGGAACCAGCGACCTGGCTACGGCGTAGGGAGGCGGTGTAGGAAAGAGAGAGGCTAGCGTGGTATGGTCAACGTCAGCGTGGCGTGGTCAAATCTGCTCCACGTCAGACAAAACAGCTTTGCTCACGCCCAGGTGCTAAAGGTGAATAGTTTTGACCGTTGAGATACCCACGTTAGACGGTTTTATAGCTGGGGTCAAAATTAGACGAACCCAATAGTTGAGGGTTCAAAAGTGGACTTAATCCAACTTAGAAATTTTTTGACTTATCCAAAAGCTAGAATTGTATTTTTTTTTTGACACAGGGAGGATATAGACGAGTTAAGCGACAACAGACAGCAACTGCAACAAGTATTTTGAAATTTGGAGTACCTCCTTTGATGAGCACTGTCCGGGGCCTGGGAGTTACATAAGGGTGTCCATGGATTTTACAACCCACCAACCAAAACCGTCCATCTTAATCCCATCCAAACCATAAGAAAAAAAATCTATACATAAGTTGGCTGGGTCTGGCTAAAACCCATCAAACCCGTCAAAGAAATGTAAGTATGACAGTATGTAACCGTTACATTTCTGTTTGATGCCATCTCGATGTTCAACAGCATCAGGATTCAGGAGATACATGTCACGGTAGTTATCCATGTCTAAGATCTCCCGGCTTTGGAACCCATTCGGGAGATACATGTCGTGAATCGTGTCACATTCCAGGCCATCCAAGGATGCCTCGAGTGGGACCAGCACCGCCAGAGCACAGCAGCTGAATATTAGAACAGGCCGGAGCGGGACAGCAGCAGCAGCAGCAGCAGCAATTTCCTGTGCATCAGGTAAATCGGGAAGGTCTGCACTGATGGAGAATCTTAGCCACCGCTTCTTCTCCACGTACACCAAGCAACGACCATCGCAAGGATGCTCACCGCCATCACCTTGTAGGACGCGAGGGCCATCACCACGACGATCAAGGGAGTAGGCGGGATGACCATCAGGACAACACCAATGGTGCCCAGGGGGATCTTGTAGGGCCGAGAGGAGTTTGGATGGGTCACTCGAAGCTTGACGAACGCAACGATCTGCTGCTCATTTCAGTGAGGAATTTGCCCACGTTGTATAAAGCAGCAACTGCTTGCATCCATGATTGCAACCAAACGCCGCCGAGAATTCTTGCGATGTCTAAAAAATACCCATCTGACCAGTGCTCCCGGACAACTGGAACTGCTGCTGTGCATGTGATCAGCGGGTAGAATTCATTTGCCACAGGAATCACTTCATAATTGATTCTCTCCCCACCTTACTCTCACTCTTTCGGAGAATAAGAAGTGAAGCTCGAATCAACAAGTCAACCTACCGAAGTGGCCCTTGCTGAAGACGAAGTGTACTTCGCGATTTTGGGAGACTATATTTCTTATGGGCTTCAACGAAGTGAAAAAAACGGCCCACTCGCTAACCTATTAATACACGTTTGGCCTTCTCCGTGGCCCACTGCCCATTATTCCCTCGATTCCTCCTCGTCTGTCCGACCGTGAGCGACGGTGCGCCCGATGGTGGGCGGTAGATGCGCCGGAGGCAGAGCTCAAGCAGCAAGGGGCTGTTTGGATCGCGCCCTCGCCTGGGGAGCCCTGCCCAGGCATGTCCATCCAGCCCCAGGCGCTGGAAATCAACGGCCTGAGAGAGTTGCCTGGGCCAGGCGTGTTTCCCAGGTACCGATCCAAACAGGCCCAAGTGCGGACGAGCAACCAGTGGCGGAGCCAAGAGGGGGCTGGCAGGGGCCATGGCCCCCCCTAATATTTCACAACAACAAAAATTAATAGTATGAATTAATATTTTTTATTTATATTAAGAGAGAGATTATATAAAATTCTGGTCATATATACCTATTAATATCTTCTAGATAATATAATCATACAAAACACAACTAGATAATAAAATTATCGCAATGAAAAAGACCGAGTCGGTACTCAAGATTTACAAAGTCATCCTATACGTCTTGCTATTAACGGGCATGTCACTTACCACTGAAAAAATAGCGTCTTAGATCCTAGAATACATATAAGAAATTGCGAGCACCCGTTCAGGTTAGTGAATTAATTCCGACAGTCATCACAAAGATTCCTAAGTATAATTCCTGACGGTCGGCCCCCCTAGGAATAATTCCTGGCTCCGCCGCTGCGAGCAACGGAGGCGAAGCGTGAGGTGCAGGCGCGGCGGAACGCCTGAGCGACTGAAAAGGCACGGGCACACGCGTGCACGGCGGCAGTGTGGCATGGACGCAGGGAGCCGCCGCCGGCCTACGCGCCGCTGCACTGTGCGTCTGCGCGGGAGCAGGGTGGCCGCCGGCTGTGCTGAATGCGGCATGCCTGCACGGCAGAGGGCAGAGGCACGGAGACTGGACTGGACAGGCAAGCATCACCGTCCCGTCCAAGTTCTAATCTGGTGTATGATAATGAGATATTTGCATGCATTAGCAATTGTGACGATTAATTATTGGTTTGGTTAAATAAAGCATGAACTGCTGCCAGTCGGCTACTCATGGAACAACACCTATTCGTTTGCTATAGTTATGGTGATTGGTGAAGGGCGGGCCTGGTGCAAGTGACAGAGTATTACCGCCTGTGACCGGAAGGTCTCGGGTTTGAGTCGTAGTCTTCTCGCATTGTACAGACGAGAATAATGCTCGCCACTAACACCCGCACAGAGCGGGAGCTATCTGCACTTACGCCCATAGTTATGGTGATCGGTGATGCCAGGTCCCAGGCATACTATGGTCTGTTCCATCTTAGTTCTTGCATTTCATGTGTTCGACGAAATGCGTCTCCGGCCAGCGTCTCCAGCCAGCCGAGTAATTGCATCCTCTCCTGTGATCTGAGAAATTTCTACACTATATATGCATCCTTTTTCTGTTAGTTAGTTACTAATTTGTGTCTCTTCATTGCTTTAGATGGAGTCTTACATTTTTCATTGAAAATATGGAATGAAAATAAAAATGTGGACCACGTCATATATAGCTGCTTGTTGCATATTTATATACATCATAGCGTTTGTCCCTGTAGTAGAAAACCATGTGAAAGTTTAGAGGCATAGATGCTGACTTGGGTATTGCTGAAAGCACAGTTTCATATTTTCATCATAGTTTGAACTTGACCCCCCTGGCTACGCTGACCTCTTCTGGTCACGGTCAAGATTACCCACTCATGGAAAAATAAAGTCACATTAATTAGCCTAACCCACTTCCGTGTAGACCAATATAATAAGAGTATTATGGGAGGCAACAGAGATGAAAATTAAGAACACCACCGGTCCTTATGTATTATATACTAGCAGCATTTGCCAAGAAAGCTGGACAGGTTACAATCAGCAGCATCGGGGCTGTAAGACCATGAATCACTGGAGTAGTAATCGTGGACTCGATGCACCAGGACGGCTAAAACCAATGTCATCTACGGAGAAAACTAGAGTAAGAAGAATCACACTAATTTTCAATAAAGTGTTCTTGGTTAGTTCTCTGCTAACCATACTGCTTTGTAAAGGGCCTCTTTGTACAGATTTACTTTTTCAATAAAGTGCTGGGGAGCTTTGCTCCACAGTTTAGTTTCCATTAAAAAAAGAATCACATGTTTCACCTGCTCTCCACCATTAAGTTAAGTTAATTAGCTATAAACCATCAACGATGACTGCCACTGCCCTCGGCTATTGCCACTACACACTAAAGCACTCGAAATGGCAATGTCCATGTGTTCCTTGAGTTCGCTGCTGCTGGTGGTGGTAGTGGTACCCTTCCTCGTGTCACTGTCACCTGAGCTTGCCTTGACGGCTGGCGGTGCTGCAGCAGGAGCCGACGACGACAAGGCCGCACTGCTGGCCTTCAAGGCTGCGGCAATCAGCGGAGGGTACGATGACCCGCTTGCTTCGTGGAACGACAGCAGCAGCACCGCCGGTGGGTCTGCAGCTGGGAGGGGGTGACATGCCGAGGCAAGCAGCACCAGCGACCGCGAGTTGTGGTGCTGAGCCTGCACTCACGCGGGCTCGTCGTCGTCGGCTACCTCTCGCCGGCGATCGGCAACCTGTCATCCCTCAGGGTCCTGAACCTGAGCTCCAACGCGTTCAGCGGGGCCATCCCCGTGAGTCTTGGCCACCTGCACCACCTCCGGGCCCTCGACATGCAGAATAACACCCTCACCGGTGACCTCCCTGTGAACTTGACATCCTGTACCAGACTCACGGCCATTCACCTCCGTTCCAACCAGCTCCAGGGTCGCGTGCCCCACGATCTCGGTACCAAGCTCATGCTCTTGCAGGTGCTCAACCTGCGGGACAACAACCTCACAGGGGCCATCCCGGCGTCGCTCGCCAACTTGTCATCCCTGAGTTGCTGGGCCCTGGACCTCTCGTACAATTATCTCAATGGCGAGATCCCTCCAGGCCTCGGCTGCCTCCAGGGCCTCCAGTACCTGAACCTCGAGTTTAACCGTCTCGTCGGTGAGCCGCCCTGCTCCTTGTACAACCTATCTTCGCTGACCATGTTGCAGCTCGAAGGGAACATGCTGCATGGAAACATGCCTGCTGATATCTGCAACAATTTTCCTGGCATGAGGTATCTTTCCTTTTCTCAGAATCAGTTCACTGGATCCATCCCTGCTTCGCTCTCAAACCTCACTGCACTCATAGACCTTGAACTCGACAGTAATAGCCTAAGTGGGCATGTGCCTCGCACTTTGGGGCAGTTGCGAGCTCTACAATTCCTATACTTGCACAGTAACATGCTTCAAGCGAATGACAGAGAGGGGTGGGAATTCGTCACTTCCTTGTCAAACTGCACCCAACTCCAAGAACTAGCTGTTGGTGACTGTAGAATGGAGATGATCAACTGGACAAATTGCATTGATCGTATACGGTATACATTTATAAATTACAATGGCCTTTGGCCATGACTACACACACACAACACACGCGTGAGTGGGCGAGCGCCCAGAACGGAGAGTGGGCGCCGTGAAGACCGAGCGCGTGTGTGCGCGCGGCAGAGCGCGCTCTCCGGAGGCAGTTGGCACGGCGAGCGCTCGGGAGCGCAGGACGTGGGCAACGCAGGAGACCCGGATGAGCTCTAGCCGTTGGAGACGTTGATCCGCTGATAGTGACAATGTCGCTTTCACAGGTCAGCTACCAACTTCAATAACGAATCTCTCAACAACACTAAAATTATTTTGGTTAGACTACATTAGGGTGTCGGGGAGCATCCCATCTGGCATTGGAAATCTTGTAAACTTGGAATTACTCAGCGTGGCGAATACATGCATATCTGGAGTAGTTCCAGAAAGCATTGGCAAGCTAGGGAACTTGGTTGTGCTAGAGATGTATGATACTCCACTGTCAGGTCTCATACCTTCATCTTTGGGAAATATCTCGCAGCTGTCGAAATTAAATGCATACAATGGCAAACTGGAGGGTTCAAT
This sequence comes from Miscanthus floridulus, assembly GCF_019320115.1. Taxonomy (NCBI): domain Eukaryota; kingdom Viridiplantae; phylum Streptophyta; class Magnoliopsida; order Poales; family Poaceae; genus Miscanthus; species Miscanthus floridulus. The sequence goes on along the minus strand of NC_089587.1, from coordinate 55,442,868 downwards.
TCCAGCAAGCGTAGGGAAGCTGAGGAATTTGATAACCCTTGATCTGTCAATGAACCGCCTAAACGGTTCAATTCCCAAAGATATTTTCAAACTACCAGTACTTCTTATTTGCAACTTATCATATAATTTACTATCGGGATCCCTTCCTTCTGAAGTTGATAGCTTGGGGAACCTTAATGTCCTAGTTCTGTCTGGAAACCAATTATCTGGTGAGATACCAGATAGTATTGGGAGCTGCACTGTGTTGGAAAGACTATTGTTGGACAGCAACTCATTTCAGGGAACTATCCCTCAATCTATAAGCAATATAAAGGGTCTGGTGTCACTTCATTTGTCCATGAATAAGTTGTCTGGTACCATTCTCAGTGGCATTGGTAGTATCCGCAACTTGCAATATTTGTATATAGCACACAACAACCTGTCCGGAACCATTCCTAGAACTCTGCAGAACTTGACATCACTAGACAAATTGGATCTATCCTTCAACAATCAGCAACGGGAAGTACCAAAAGAGGGCATTTTCAGAAACTTGGACTTGTCTTCAATCAGCGGAAATAATGAACTCTGTGGTGGAATACCTCAGCTTCATTTACCTCCATGCCACAATAATTCTGTGAAACAGAGCAGAAAAGTACAGCTGAGGGATATTGCAATAGTCCTGGGAATAGCAAGTGCTCTCTTCTTCTTAGGTTTAGCCATTACACTTATTCTGTTTGCAAGAAAGCATAAGAGCTGCATCAGACCGTCATTAGCTGAGAAACAGTATGGAAGAGTTTCTTATCATGCATTATCAAAAGGGACGAATGGGTTTTCTGAAGCCAATTTGCTTGGTAAAGGAAGCTTCGGGGCAGTCTATAAATGCACTTTTGAAGACGAAGGAACTACTGCAGCTGTGAAGGTTTTTAACCTCGAACAACATGGATCTACTAGAAGTTTTATGGCTGAATGTGAGGCACTGAGAAGGGTACGCCACCGATGTCTCATAAAGATCATCACATGTTTCTCAAGCATCAATCACCAAGGTCAAGAGTTCAAGGCATTGGTTTTTGAGTTCATGCCCAATGGTAGCTTAAATGATTGGCTTCATCCAAAGTTTGACATGCCCGCTCTAAGCAGTACTCTCAACCTAGCCCAAAGGCTAGATTTTTTTTTTTTTGATAAGGAAAGCTTTATTAATTTCAAGATCGTTACATCAAGATGATACAAAGACCTTGAAACACTTCCGGCCTCTGTATAACAAGGATATTGCTGTTGACGTTATGGATGCTTTGGATTATCTTCATAATCACTGTCATCCACCAATCATTCATTGTGATATTAAGCCAAGCAACATCCTTCCTTACGGAATGTGCAAGTAAAACCAACCAAAATTCCAACAGCATTATCGGAATAATAGGTTCTGTTGGTTATGTTGCTCCAGGTAATTGAAAATATTTTATTTTTGATTTTATTAATTATTATCACCAAATTCTGGTAAATGATTTATTGCGCAATCAGAGTATGGTGAAGGTTCCCCTGTTTCAACTCTTGGAGATGTGTATAGTCTCGGCATTCTGCTGCTCGAGATGTTCACAGGAAAGAGCCCAACTGATGATATGTTCAAAGGTTCATTGGATCTACACAAGTTTTGCAAGGATGCTCTTCCAGACAGAATTTGGGAGATAACTGGCACGGCAATGTGGCTGCACACAACGACCCATGACACCACTACAAGAAGTCGAATTGGAAATTGTTTGATTTCTGCCACTATTGTGTAGCTCTATGAAACATCCAATTTAGAGTCCGCATGAGTAGAATAATCCACCCCAACAAAACAGGGGATCTAGTCAGTATACCGGGTGATATAATTTGGAGAATCCAAATCGAGTTTGAGTTGTTGGTTTTTGTTGCATCTAGTTTGACAAATAAAACCAACCGCTTGCCGTATGTGTGTCAAGATGTCCATACGACACATGTAACGACAAAATGGAAAATATTCAGCCTGTTCGCTTGGTCGTATTTGGCTTATAAGCCATAGCTTATCAGCCAGCGAACAATATATTTTTCTCACACCAAACCAACCAACAGTACTTTCAGCCATGGCTTATAAGCCAAACCAACCCAAACGAACAGGACCACTGAAAGCAATGGTTAATTAAATAGCGCTAAACAGATTTACATTAAGACACGTACCATAACACAACACGACAGAAATGACTCTTAATATTCTCTTTCGGTCTCCATTCTCCATGGAGATTGTTGACTGGGGAGCACTCGCCTAGTACTCATGAAACTCATTAGGAAAACTCATAAGATTCATGTTCTGATATCCATCTAGGATTTTATTGAATTTAAGCAAGTGTGAGCACCATCTTACTCAACAAGCATAACATGAGTCTATGCAAGGCTCAAAAGGTTGGACATGCTATTGTAGGATCAAGGAGACCGACTAGAGGGTGAGGAGGTGAATAGTCCATCCTAAAAACTACTATGAGACTTAGCCAAAACAGATGCAAAATTAAAACTAACGACTAAACCACAACTACACCCCCAAGACTAAGTTCACAAGAACCCTATGCATATAGATTGAGGTTATCCTAGGGTGATAAGCAAGCAAATTAGGGGCATTGGCTCGATAGTAACGATGACACACTTTCTTTTTCTCTAGAGGTCGCGACTTGTTGCGAGTGAGTGGCGGCTTGTTAGGGGCATTGGCTAATGTTTGTCGTGGGAAGTCACAGCTCGCTATCTTGGGATAAGCTCGGCAACGATGACGCGTGGTGGGCTCTTTGTCGGTTCTCATTTAATAAACTACGTGATTACGAGGTTTCCAGGCCTAGTTTTCCTCATAAACTGGGTCAATTCTATTTCTTCTTAATTGAAAGGCAGACCTCCTTCAATTTTATTAAAAAATTGATATTTTAAGAATTTAGAGCCTAATTGATACACAAGACATGTTTGGAGACATGAGAAATACATTTTAAGACTTCGAAGATTTCAGCTGGTGCATAGTCCAACTTGCAGGGGGCAGCTCTATCAAGTAGAGATAAGATCAGCTGTTGAATCACACCATAACAAGTTCAAGGTATGTCCATGCATTTTATTCAATAATAGTTATCCAACATTTATCTTTTTCACAGATTTAATTTTTACATGAACATTTATTTGTTTAAACAATCCTGATCTAAAGAGGTTCCATGTCAAATAGAACTCCAGCAGACATAACCATTTAAATTCATAAACATTGTATTTGAAATTGTTGGAGAAGGAATTGATGCCAGCAATGACTCCACATGACCACATGGGCACTGATTTCTAAAGATCGAAATTTGGATAGAATTCAGAAAAGTATCAGATCCCTTCCAAATTAAGACCGTCCAATGCCGTTTGTGAAATTCAGACTTAAAAATGCAGAAAAATTACAACTAACTTCCAAGAACAATTATACCGATGCTCCATTTATAACACAAAACTGTACATTAAAAATCGAATTACTGATAACAGTTTCTCCATAAAGCAAACCAGGTTGCATTCTGCAGGTCGAGAGCCTCTGTCGCCTCTTATCAAGAGGACGCGCTGGGCAATCGACAGTGGGCAAGGGACATCACCGGCGCGCCAACCGCTGCGGTCCTGATCGAGTATGTCCAACTTTGGGACAAGGTCGACGGCGTCCAGCTCCAGCCGCACATCCCGGACAGCCTCATCTGGAAGTGGACGGCTGGCGGCGAGTACACCAGCTCCTCCACTTACCGGGCATTCTTCATTGGGATGACGTCGTTGCTCGGCGCCAATGAGGTTTGGAGAGCGTCGGCCCCGCCGAAGGTGAAAATTTTCTTCTGGCTTGCGCTGCACGGGCGCCTGTGGACGGCGGAGCGTCGGATGCGCCACGGACTTCAACAAAACGCCGACTGTGCTCTGTGCGACCAGGCAGTCGAGTCCACCGATCATCTACTGGCCTCCTGTGTATTCACACGTGAGGTCTGGCATCGTTTACTCAGGCATGTCGGATTCCAGCACCTATGCCCGAGCGACGACTCCTCCCTGGTGGATTGGTGGCAGCAGGCGCGGGCACAAGTACCGGATGCCTTCAGGCGCGGCTTCGACACCCTTGTGCTGCTCGTCTCGTGGGAAGTCTGGAAGGAGCGCAATAGAAGGACGTTCGACGGCAACAAGACGCCGGCCCAGGTGCTTGCCCTAATCCGTGATGAGGACGACTCCTGGATCGCAGCTGGCTTCCGGAGTCTGGCGCCGCTATTCGCGGTGGCTGCTTAGCGATGTTGGGTTACTTTTAGTCGCACAATAGTTCCTCACTTAGTACAACCGTCTAAGCTCCGCCGTTCAAGCCGGTGATTGCTGTTAGTGTTCCACCCGCTGTTGGCCTATGGCAACTCGCCGTCAAGCCCCCCCACCCCAGGCCATGTACCCTTATTCTAACTTCCCTTAATAAAGCACGTGCAACGCACGCTTTCGAAAAAAAAAGGCAAGCTAGTATCAGCAGTTCCTATTGCCAGACGAGCAACCACGTGCCGTACAATTGATCTACCCTAGTATATAGATGAGTTAAGCGACATCGGACAATAGATGCAACAAGTCTTTTGTAATTTGGAGGACCTCCTTTGATGAACACTGTCTGGGGGTTACATTTCTGTTTGATGCCATCACGATGTTAAATATATAGCATGATGACAACTTAATGCATCATTATACAAGATGTCTAAGATCTCCGGCTTTGGAACTCATTCGGGAGATACAGGTTGTGAATTCTAGTGTGTCACAATCCGTCCAAGCATGTCTTGAGTGGCAATACCACCACCAGAGCACAACATCTGAATATTAGAACAGGAGCGGGACAACATCATCTTCAGCAGTTTCCTGCACATCAGGCAAATGGGGCAGGTCTGCACTGATGGAGAACCTTAGCAACCGCTTCTTCTCCACGTACACCAGGCACGGCTGCAGCGCGAACCCAACGACCATCGCTAACATGCTCACCGCCATCACCTTGAAGGACGCGAGGGCCATCACCACGACGATCAAGAGAGTAGGTGGGATGATCATCAGGACAGCACCAATGGTGCCCAGAGGGACCTTGTAGGGCCGAGAGGCGTTCGGATGGGTCACCCGAAGCTTGATGAAGGCAACGAACTCCAGGATCATGCCGAAGCAGTAGAGGTAGTTCTCGGTGGCAACGATCTCCTGGAAGCTCATCCAGGACAGTAGGATCACGCCGGAGGCAGAGAACAGGATGCCAATAAGCGGGGTTCCATGGCGAGATCTCTTTGCGAAAAAGTCAGGGAGCATGCCACGCTCCGCCATCCCAAGAAGCTGGTAAGAGTCGCTGCTCATTTCAGTGAGGAAATTGCCCACGTTGGATAAAGCGGCAACTGCTTGCATCCATGATTGCAACCAAACGCCGCCGAGAATTCTTGCGATGTCTGAAAAATACCCATCTGACCAGTGCTCCCGAACAACTGGAACTGCTGCTGTGCAAGTGATCAGCGGGTAGAGATATCCTCCCACCACTAGAACTAGAGCATAAGAAAGCGCTTTCGGTAGGGTTCTCTTTGGATTCTCGACTTCACCGGTCAATGTGCTGATTGAATCCCAATAGTTGAGGTTCCAAAACAGTGTATTCAGATACAATCTCCAATCCACACTCCCCAAGTCCACTTCAAGCCACCTTGAAGGTTCAATCCGTGGAATAGCTACCAATCCCATCACCAAGAATGGAAGGAGGGAGAACACCCCAAGAAAGACTGCGACCCAGCCAATTACAGTCAGCCCTCTGTAGTTCATGTATGTAAGCGCAACTGTGAAGATAAGCACCGCTAAGGTCCTTGGGAGCCCACCTCCAAGAGCTGGAACACTGGACTTGAGATAGTCGAGAACGAGGACCGGATAGAGGGCATTGTCTATGACACCACTGAGCCACTTTGCCCATCCTTGCTGAAAACCCCAGAACGGACCAAGAGCTGAAGAAACCCAGACAACATAACCACCGTTCTCTGGGAACATAGTGCCCATCTCAGCAGTGATTAGAGCTTCTGGAATGCTCCATATGAGCGCAAACAGAAGGAAGCCCAGAATTGCTAGTAGTGGCCCGGCAGCCCTGACACTGTCCTCAATCCCAAAGGGAGCCCCTGAAACTTCATAGAATATGAGGAATACGAGGGGGGCCATGGAAAGCTTGGGGATGCCATGCCCTCACTGACACTGTTGTAGTTGACACCAACACGGTCGCCCATTGGAAGACTGGCTGAATTTGTTGCCCTCACTGACACTGTTGTAGTTGACACCAACACGGTCGCCCATTGGAAGACTGGCTGAATTTGCTCGTTTTCCTCAGTTTCTGCAGTTGGAATTGGAAAGCCAAATCATCAGCAATACTACCGATGCATATGGTTGTTCCTTGTCAACTAGAGGTCAAAAAAAAAGGAACAGATATAAATAAATCACTACTGGCACACAAACTCCATACTCTCTAAGAAACTATACCGTGGTCTTGTAAACTGCAGTATGAAAAGGGGCAGCGATAAAAGGGACAACCAAATGTTGGGAAAATAATGCCAGGAGAATTCAAATAATAATAATAATAATGCTAGGTACCTCGAATGAACTGTAAATTATGGTCGATCAGTATATCCCTGGCAACTTTAAATTAAGGCACACATGAAGCATTCAAAGAGAGATAATAATGGAACCAAGAATTTATACATCATGCTGCTCATGTTTCAGATTGTTTCAGCTTATTCTTTTTCACATAACACTATTGAATCATCCGAAATCTACTGTACAACCTAACAGCCGAACGCGCCAGCTGCATGAAACAGAGGATTCATTGTGAGTACGGCGTACGTACCAGTGGCAATAAACTGAGGTTGCCGTAAAGAGCCGACACTGACTACTCACTCCACCGTGACAAAGCTTGCGAAACTGAAAGGACGCGATAGCAGCAAGGTTGACCATACTTAGAGCTCTAACAATTGGGGTGAAAACTGGAGCTGTTGCGAGTCCCAACTCTGATCCCAAGTACTGCTGCGATTGGTGAGACAAAGTAGGCTGATGATGAGAAGCCGTGGTGAGGAATCAGACGGCCGGCACCGATCGATCCAGGGCGGAGCAGGCTGGGGGTATAGCAGTAGCAGGAGACGGCCGGGCAATGGATTGGGTACAAGTAGCGCGGACTCGGGGAGGAACCAGACAGGTAATAACAAGACAAGAACAGTGATAATAGGCATAATAACAAGTGGCCTAGAGTGCTCACCCGCGCGGCGGCCCGCATGCCCGGAGTGGCTCTCCCAGTCTCCCTCCCGCCGACGGCACGATCGCGAATCCGCGTCCCTCCTCGCCGGACGCCGAGAACTGGGCGGCGAGGCGGAGTCCTGGCTGAAGAAGCAGGACTCTGCAGGAGTGGAGAGGACAGAGGAGGGCTACTAGTGGTAGCTGCCGCTGCCGTCATGAGAACCCGTGAATTGTGGAAGAAAATGACTTCTATATATTTGTTTTATATTTATTTATTATTTATTTATAATCGTATACAAAGGCAGCGCCGTCGCCGTCTGACTTGGGATGCTGACGAGGGAAGCAGAGCATGTACGTGTGCGTCAGCACGCGTGTATTCTGCCTGTTCGGGAGACCGTATCGTATCATGGATTATTTACTGCTGGCTGGTTTGGTGTGAGAGAAAAACACTATTCCCGACTGGAAATTTACGATCGTTTACGAACAAGCGAACAGGCTGATTGTCAGGAGTACTACTGGCGGTGTTCGCTGCATATATCAGCATATATTGCTGTTGTGCAAATGCAATCGCATCATGCAACGATGGCAACCGAACAAGCCCGTCGTTTAGCTGAAATTTGGCTGATGAGCACGGGGGGCGGTTATCCTTGAGTCCGACTGTACCTCTGTCTGTTTGATGCTACAACGGCCGTTTGGAAATCGTTCCAGAGTCCGGTTCATTTTAGATGAAGTGGTTCAGACTAGGAGTCTATTAGCTGAGTGGAGATTAGTCCACACGAGAAGAGATGGTAATTCTGCCCACGAGCTCGCACAACTAGCATTAAGAACGGGTCATTCTGCCATTTGGCAGTCTGCGGTGCCGGTTGTATCAAACAAATTATAGCTCAGGATTGTAACAACTTTCCTGAGTAATAAGAAAGCCTCTCTTTTCCTTGCAAAAAAAAAAAAACTATTTGCTCTTAGCTCTTCATTCTATCATCATTCCTAGGCAGTGACAAAGTTAGAAAAGCCCAAAGCTGCACTGTTTTCAGGACTTGTAGCTTCCCTGAAAACTTGGTCATGAAGCAACCAAAGGTGGGGACTTTTGATGAAGCTACGGCTACATCCGATTACACGTACAGCAATATTTGATAGCCAGGATCGCCAAATCCAGAAAAATATTCTCTACTTTACATCTTCACCATGTACTTTTATCCATAAAGTACATTGAATTTGTAGGAAAATCACATACCTAATCAAATGTGTTCAGGCCGCAAACATATAATATTTGTCATAAACTCATAATAGTAACAGTGATGGTTTAGGGATTTACAAATAATTTCTATGCAAATATTGCTGCATCAGCTTTATTTTCAAACAGCTTACTTATAAAAAAAATTTCAAACAGCTTAGGTTACCGCTAATTTTGTTCATTTTTGGATTTTCCTGTGTAGGTGGTGACGATTTGTACAGCTATTTTCTGCATGTTATGTTTAAATCTCTATTATAAGGGACCAATCCAAACTATACTAGGTCCACCTAAAAAAAACATCCCCTACTGAGTGGTTCCAATCATATGCACTAAAAAAATTACACCTAGAAAATCGTCTTTATTAAAATCAAATGCTACAAATCACCCTGAGAGGCTTCAACCCAATCACGTGGCCATGGTTGTTTGGATCAAATCAGGCTTCAACGAGCGTCCACCAAAAATAAAGAAATCTCCAGAGGAAAGGAAAGCGATCCGAGAGAGAAGAATCATGCAGGATGAAAAGTCCTCCCTGCATGATGTCCAGACAGCCTTGCGTAAATATAACAGAACAAACAGCACCATGGTACACTACTGCTATATATCTCTACGTCTGTCTCTTCTCTTTAGGAATAGTTATATGGAGTTTGGATATTATCAGATCTTTCTAATTGTACTCTTTCGTTCTGTTTTCACTTTTTAGTTTGAGCTGGATGAGATAACAGTGAAGTGTCTGTTTTTCGAGTTTGGCGATCCTGGCTATCAGTACAGCTTTGTTAAGTAATCAGCTGCTCCCTCATGTGAACGCATGGCAGGGACAGGCGCCGAATGGCTCTCCTGCCAGGCAGGCGCCAAAGTCAGCCCTGCTGCGTCTACCGCAGAACCACCCATGATCGAACCCTCCTATCACCGAAAAAATGAAAAAAAAACAAACACGCCGAGGACGCCGCCGACGCCGCCAACCAGGCCGCTATCGCTGGCCGAGGAACCCTGCTGGCCGCTCACGGCTACTGCCGGCCGGCCACATCGACGGCAACGCGTAGATTGCAGGCCTAGACGCGACATCGCCGAGGACGACACCGACAGGCTGCACCTAGGGCCTGGACACGGCATCTTCCCGACCATCACGGGCGCGACGGACAGGGGCGCTGGTGGCGACCACGACCGGCCTAGGAACCCTGCTGCCCGCCCACGTCTACTGTCGGCCGCCTATGACGCGACGGTTTTTGCTCTGGTAGAAAATTTTATTTCTGTTTTCTCGGTGTCCTGCCATCTTGCCAATTTTGATTCTCCTTCCTTGTTTGATCGAAGGGCAGATTAGATCTCAAGTTTTTTTTGCTATGGATAACCAACGACAAGCTGGTGTTATTCTGCAACTTCAATTTGATTATTATGCAGCCTGTTGTTGGCATACTCGGTGTCTGATCAAGCATAATGGGAGAAGCTCTAAATAATTAATAGAATTTCTTCTTCTCAAGTTCGGACGGTGGAATGATCCTTATATATTGAAGGTGACATTTACTGTTTTGTGTTTACCTGAAAATAGTTTATCTAGATGTTGTCCTTGTTTATATTATTTGTAGCTGATCCACAATTTGGAAGCTGGATGCGTGAGGGAAATCAAACCTGTTTCTGAGGGGGAAGAAATAAAGCAACTCCTCCTTTCGGTCGGAACAGATGAAAGTAATATTCTAAAATTACAGCCTTCATTATTAGTAGTATTGCAAGAAGTTGATTGCTTTTCTGGATTCTTGTTCTAAACTACTACTATATTGGCCTCTTTCAGTGGCAGGGCATGTTAAGTGATACATCAAATGCTGAATCACGATCTGATGTCGATGATTTTGGTCCATCATTTGTTAAGAAAGTTCCGGACTATGGTTTAGGGTGCGGCCGGACCGGCTCTGCGTGGTGGCTGGGCTGCCGCCACTGCGGTCTCTGCTGGATCCGCCTTCCAAAGGCCTGGATATGATCCACCCCAAGGTCGCCTGATGCGCAGAGCGTCGTCGTCTCCCAGCCTGCCTTGCTGTTGCGCGTAGCCGTGGGTGTGGATGGACCCGCCGCGGGTGTGGCTAGACCCACTCTGCATGGTGATCAGCTACATCTGCTGTTACTGGTAACAATATTAATATTGCAATTGCAGGTATGGCTTTAATCCATTCATATTACTATTGCAGGTGCGCTCATTCGGTGGTCATGATTGGGTTGAAGTTCCAAATTTTACACATTGAGTGTTGAATCAAATCTTTTTGTGTGGTATGTTAACTTCATGGAATATATCTGCAGAAAGAAATTGAAAATGGTTGCGTATCCAATAATGTAGTACGAAGTTTCATTTCTTTTTGCATGAATCTTAAAATTACCATTTTATTCTTGAATATGGAAGCATAATCTTTTTGTTATTTTTAAATACATCACTAAATGTCATCGTATCATTAGCACAGGCATTCTACTATGTCAATAATACTGCAGTTATTTTGGCTACCTCACAAATTAAAGAAAAGATGTGTTTCTGAGGGGGTGTTTTATGTTTGCACGGAGCTTGTCAGGCCACACAAACACACGAGCTTGGTAGAGGCTATGCACCTTGATACAGCAGAGGAACTTATATATAAGATAAAAAAGATCTAAAGATTCTCTACTTGCAGTTGAATAAGGTTGCCACTTGCCCACTTGCATTGTTCTGTCCGCAGTTAGCCCCACAAAAAGCACAACGGTAATCTCCCTTCCTCTTCGTGCTAATTGGTGTCCTTTCTAGGCCAATCATGCCAACAAATGGATGATTAGTTATTATAGTAGCATACCCGTGCTAATGCTACAATAAAAACAAAAAAAACATTTTTTAACTAAAGTAAATAGTGAGATAGGTTAAGATTCATGCCAAAAGAAATTAATCATGCAGTTCCACTAAGTATGATCTAGGTGCCGGTGGTGGCCTAGGTGTTCCAAATGCCCCAATATGTCATGACAAAGACTGAGTATTGTTTTCAGTTTTGTGTCAAGAGTCTTGTTTTGTAATGATATTGTTGAATCTGTGATAATAAAGTTCTTTTTGGCAAAGAGGTGGGTGTTCCCGTAGTAATACTGGATCCAGATCTTTTGAAACTAAGTATTATGCAGGTAGATCATTTTTTGTTGTTTGATTTGCATTACCAAATGTCATCGTAGCGTTAGCACGGGCAAATATACTAATGCTCGTACTAACGCAACGGTGACATTTTAGTACAATAAATCAAACAAATACTCATCTCTAGGAAATTAGGATTCTTCCTTGTATATAATTTCATGAAGTCATGTGATGGTGTAAGATTGCCACCGATCAACACTGGAAGCATATATTCTTTAACTATATTCCGTACACTACATACAAAATTAATAACTTAACTTATTATATCTATCATGCACAGCTATCAAATTCACTAAGGATGGAATTTTTGGGGAACATTCTTAAGAGCCATGCAAACGAATGTTTTGACAACTTTCCTGAAGATCTCCAAGTCATGATTAAGGACTTAGACAGAATGTAACTTAAATGGTTATATGAGAGAAAAAACTTTACTATGACTTCTTAGTTTCCCGGATTGTATACGTGCTCAAAGATATTGTGTAAAAGTTGAACTATGGAAAAAAAAACATTGGTTGTTTTTATGTGCGTCTTCAAGATAAATTCGTTGCGTTAGCACGGGCATTATACTAGTGTAATTAAATGGCCCTAGATTTTGACATTGCTAGTGGGGATGACTTATGTCCCTCACAAATCAAATTAGGCTCTAGAAATCAAATGATGCTTATCTACTCAACAAAGTATCCTTAGTACGGAATGTATATTTATGGTTTGACAAATGGATTTTTATGGTAGGAATAAATTTGAGCATAAATATTTGCGAATCTAACTCAGATATCAATGTGGTTTGAAATTTTATTTTTTTGTTAAGGTTTAAGAATGCATATGGTCACAAGTATGTATATCTGACACAGGACACAACATTTATTGTTCGAACAATGAAACTTCATGGTTAGAAATAAATTTTGGCCACAAGAATGAATTTGTGATGAACAAACATTTCTTTATGGTCAAAATAAAACAAAGTATGTGGTTTGATAATGTACCTAGGTGTGTGCAGATTATCGACCCTTTTAGCTAAAGGATGTGATTTATGCTTATTAATTAGTAATCGTCCAGCAGTCTATCAAATTGACAACAACATATTCAAATGATTTTTGCAGGTGACGTGCAATCTTTCATATCTAGTCCACTTCACCATTAGTGTTCATAAATACTTGTTTCCTCCACAAAATTCCTTTTTTGAGCCTGGAACATCGAATGTCGTACTGCACATGACGTAATGTCGGATCATTCCAATTATATTTGTTCACTTGATTGAACGTGAAAGTGATCCATTCAATGAAGGATAGACTATCTTGTAATTATGTATTTGTTTGTTGACAGACAAGATTAGAACAAGGTTAGAGATTGATGAAGTTGTGTATATTTTTGTATTTTGAAAATTGTAGTCCTCCCAATTATTCTATTGTATTACTATCTAATTTTAGATGTTATAATGATTTGCACATGTGATTGAGGTTCCAACTATTCCCCTCAATGCTGATTATAGATTAAGTTTGCGAGTGTAAATATCGAAGGATTCGGTGTGAAATTTTGCAATACAAAATACAACAACGGTCTAAGGATTGGCGATACAATATTTTTAGGATCTAATTAAAATAGTATTTGTGGTTTGGATAATGAGTTATTAGAAGTTTTTAAGTGGTTAAAAAAAGGTGTAAGCACATTTGTTTGGTTCATCCAACTGTTTCAAAATCTTGCTCTAAAAAATAGAAGACAATTTTACATCAAGAATTCTGAACTATCTTTCAAATCACCATAACCACTTTTATACTTTTTTCTTTCTTGTAAATTTATATTGAGAACCCTTGAAAGGTCCTAATGGCTAGAGGGGGTGAAAGGTCCTAATGGCTAGAGGAGGTGAATAGCCTATTGAAAAAATCTACAACAACATTTAACAAACCGGCTAGACAAATAAGAGGCGAAGCTAATGTTACGCTAGCCTACTAAAAATGCAAGCCACCTACCACAATTCTAATGACTATGATCTCTATGTACACAAAAGCTATGTCACAATACTAACTTAGTGTGCCCTAAAAGACTAACTAAAGAGACACACTAACCACTAGACCCGACACAAGCTTGCTCTCAAAACTAATTACACTAAAGAGCGAAGCAACACTCGAAATATAAAATGCAAGAGAGGGGATGTGATGATTACACCGCCGTGTCTAGGAATTGAGCCAATCACAAGATGATCACAGTGAATAACAAGAAAACCTCGGACAATGATGACACAAGATTTTTTACCAAGGTTCACTTGCTTGCTGGCAAGCTAGTTCTCGTTATGGCGATTCACTCACTTGGAGGTTCACGCGCTAATTGGCATCACACGCCAAATCCGCTACCGCGTGCCGCACAACCAACACAAGATGAGGATCATACAAGCTATGAGCAATCCACTAGAGTACCTTTTGGGTCAAGAACCCCTCACAATCACCACGATTAGAGCTGGAGACAATCACCAACCTCCGCTCGACAATCCTCGCTGCTCCAAGCCATCTGGGTGGCGGCAACCACCAAGAGTAACAAGTGAATCCCACAGTGAAACACAAACACCAAAGTGCTTCTAGATGCAATCACTCAAGCAATGCACTTTGATTCTCTCCCAATCTCACAAAGATGATGAATCAATGATGGAGATGAGTGGAAGGGCTTTGGCTAAGCTCACAAGGTTGCCATGTCAATGCAAATGGCCAAAAGAGTGAGCTTGAGCTGGCCAAACACCTTTTATAGAGGCTCTAATGAAATAGAGCCATTGGGCTCACACAGCAGCCCAACTCGCGCCAATTAGAACGATCGGACACACCCAGTCTAGCGTTTAGTGGTGGGATCTTCGTCATGTGTCCCGCCTTCAAATTTGCATCGCCTGATCTCCAACGGCTAACTCGCTCCCACGCTTGCATTAAAGAAGGACCGGACGCACCGATCCAGTGACCGACGCGCCAGCCCCACGTCAGATCAGTTCAACACCACGCGCAGTCAACAGACGACCAGACTTGTTGATCAACTCAGCCTCCTAATGTCAGGTCATTTCTAGAGAGCTCCCTGAGCGGCAAAACGGTGACCAGACGCGTTAGGTCTGCCCTGAGCAGACGCGGCCAAGCATCAGGTCCACGCTACCTCAACCGTCCACGCCACATCATCATACATCATCCTTGACCGGGCGCAGAAGCGTCGCGTCAGATCACATTTTGACCCTGCGTCTGGTCGCTCACCGAGCTGAGCACTTCACGGTCAAGAGCTGACCGGACGCACCCGACTGAGTTCGGTCACACCAAAACCAGTGTTTGGTTAGTGAAAGACAGCTCCTCCACTTCACCAACTTCTTCACCCTTGCTCAAATATGCCAATCACCAAGTGTATCACCTTGTGCATGTGTGTTAGCATATTTTCACAAACATTTTCAAGGGTGTTAGCTCTCCACTAGATCTAAATGCATATGCAATGAGTTAGAGCATCTAGTGGCACTTTGATAACCGCATTACGATACGAGTTTCACCCCTCTTAATAGTACGGCTATCGATCTTAAATGTGATCACACTCGCTAAGTGTCTCGATCACCAAACAAAAAAGCTCCTATCAGGTTTCACCTTTGCCTTGAGCTTTTTGTTTTTCTCTTTTTTCTTTTCTAAGTCCAAGCACTTGATCATCACCATGGTCACACCATCATCATGATCTTCACTATTGCTTCATCACTTGGAATAGTGCTACCTATCTCATGATCACTTTAATAAACTAAGTTAGCACTAAGGGTTTCATCAATTCACCAAAACCAAACTAGAGCATTCAGGGGTGAATAGCCTATTAAAAATTATACAACAATACTTAAGCTAAGTGATTAGATAATTAAACAGCGAAGCGAGTGTTGCGCTAGCCTACTAAAAATGCAAGCCTCCTATTCACAATTCTAGTAGCTATGATCTCTAATCCACACAAGAGGCTAAGTCACTAATCTCTAAGTTAGTGAGCTCTTAAAGACTAACTAAAGAGCCTTACTAACTACTAGACAAGACACAAGCTAGCTCTCAAAACTAGTTACACTAAAGAGCTTAGCTACAATAGGAAAGTAAATACAAGAGAGGTAGCTAGTGAGAGGTATACCATCGTGGCAAGAGACAATCAATCAATCACAAGAGAGACCCAGAGACAATGATGGCACAATGATTTATCCCCAAGGTTTACTTGCTTGCCGGTAAGCTACGTCCTCATTGTAGCGATTCACCCACTTGGAGGTTCACGCGCTAATAGGCATCACACACCTAACCCGCAATCAGGTGCCGCACAACCAACACAAGATGGGGATCCACAAGCTATGAGCAATCCATTGGAGTACCTTTTGGCTCTCCACCGGAGAAAGGTCAAGAATCCCTCACAATTAGCACGATCAGAGCCGAAGACAATCACCTTCCTTCGCTCAACGATCCTCGCTGCACCAAGCCCTCGAGGTGGTGGCAACCACCAAGAGTAACAAGTGAAATTCACAGTGAAACACAATCACCAAGTGCATCTAGATGCAATCACTCAAAGCAATACACTTTGGATGCTCTCCAATCTCACCAAATGAAGAACAATCAAGCAAGAGTGATTGGAGAGGAGTAGCTCTGCTCTAAGGGATGAAAACTATGTCAAAGTTCCAAGAGAGGGCACCTAAGGCTGGCCCTTTCGCTTAAATAGACACCCCCAAGAGCGTATGACCGTTAGGCCACTTAAGTGACTGTCGGACTCATAGACACGGGGCATCGGACCATTCGACGCCTTCCATGGCCAACCATGCGCTGCCATGTAACCACGTTCAAACGGATTTGACCGTTGTCGCATAAACGATCACTGACACGCTAAAAACATTACCTTCAGACTCAGCTTCGGACTCACCATCGGACTCCACACAGGGAGGGTCTGATGTAGTCTAGTAAGCAACACAGAGGGCAGAAAACCCTCGGACACTGGTCCGACGCCTGCCATGGACTCAGGGAGAGTTCGACGCTGCCACGTGTCACGCCTGCGTGCGCCTCGCTAAACGCCGCGCTTGAGGAATAGTGCGCATGACCTATTCGACACCTCCTTTCAACAGGGTCTGACGAAGAGGGTCCAACACCTGTTAAAACTACACCAAGAGGTTCCAAAGCCGTCAGACCGAGTTTGAGCCCTGGCCGTCGAACCTAGGCAGGTCCGACGCTCTCCCACGAACGCTCACAGGCCTCCACGTCAGCATCCCAGCTAGGGTTAGCTATTGGACCCAGGGAACAACCGGTCCGATGCTCCAAGAAGCAAGGTCCGATGCCCTGGCTTCACTCTTTTCAAGCGCAACCACTTCACCCTTGAGCAAGTGTGCAAACTCCAAGAGTTCCACCACATGTGTACGTGAGTTATCATATTTTCACAAATATTTTCAAGGGTGTTAGCACTCACTAGAATCTAAATGCATATGCAATGAGTTAGAACATCTAGTGGCACTTTGATACCTGCATTTCGATACGAGTTTCACCCCTTTTAATAGTATGACTATTAATCCTAAATGTGGTCACACTCTCTAAGTGTGTTGACCAGCAAAACAAAATGCTCCTACAAATTATACATTTGCCTTGAGCTTTTTGTTTTTCTCTTTTCTTCCAAGTCCGATCACTTGATCATCACCATGGCCTTCCACCATCATCATGATCTTCATCATTTGCTCTACCACTTGGAATGTGTACTAACCTATCTCATACTCACTTAGAGCAAAAGGTTAGTACCTAGGGTTTTATCAATTCATCAAAACCAAACTAGAGCTTTCAACCCTGTTCTTACTCATATTCTTCCTCACGTCCTTTCACCTCTCGATTGGCCACCTCTAGATTGGTCGTATATTTTCTCACGATTGGTGAGAGCATCTAGGCCCTTAGTTGGGTTTCGATGATTAATGACAATACGAGATTACTATGACTAACGTGTATTTTGCAAAGGCAATTAAGTTAGGTCACGGTAATGGCAATTGATTGGACAATCATGGTTGGCATGCCCATACGATGAAAATCATTTCGGTTTTCAAAGGATGAACGACAAGGTTAAGAATGGACTAGTTCTAAGTGTCATTTAGTGTTGAAGAGACACTTAGAGTAGTTTAGAACTTTGTTTTTCTTTTGGCCATACTATTAAGGGGGTATGAACTAGTAGTTTGACCTAGGTGAGTCTAGTGGGTTAGGTGTGGTGCACACTTGTCAAATCTAGCACTAGGTAGCTCCGGAGTAGCCCTAAGATCAATTGGAGCAAACTTCATCCACATATGATTTCGAGTTGGAAGTGAATGGAGGGTCAAATGTTGATCGGACACTGGTCCGGTTGTGACCGGACGCTGGCTGTAGAGTCCGGTCAGTTCATTTGATCAAGGTGAAGTCGTCTGGTTGCGACCGGACGTTGAGTGAAAAGTGACCGGACGCTGGGTGCTAGAGTTCGATCAACTCCAGAGAGGTTCTAGAGAGGGAGATTCTTGATCGGACGCGTCCGGTCAGTGCTGACCGGACACTGGTCAGGATCCGGTTACTGACCGGACGCTGAACTGCAAAGTGACCGGACGCTGAGTGTCAGAGTCCGATCAACATCAGTAAGGTTCCAGGGAGCAGTTTTTATGACTGAACACGTCCGGTCAGTGCTGACCGGACGTTGTTCAGAGTCCAGTCATAACTTAACAACTCTATGGCGGGGACAACTGACCGTAGC
Organism: Miscanthus floridulus; assembly: GCF_019320115.1. Taxonomy (NCBI): domain Eukaryota; kingdom Viridiplantae; phylum Streptophyta; class Magnoliopsida; order Poales; family Poaceae; genus Miscanthus; species Miscanthus floridulus. Next base: position 55,424,593 of record NC_089587.1, on the reverse strand, counting down.
GTCCGGTCACCCCACAGAGTGCTGACTCAACCTCCTAACGATTTATTTTGAATGAGAGGGTATAAATACTTCATCTATTCATCCAAGGGAGGTCTCTTGCCCATTTGATCAGCTGAGAAACACCCTTGAGAGTGCTAAGGAGAGCAAGAGCCTAGTGAGGTGATTGAGATTTCAGAATCCAAGATTAAGGCCTCATTAGTGCAATGAGAGTAGCAAGTGTGCATCCATCCTTCTCATTAGGCTTGTTGTGGTCAAGTGAGAGTTCGTGTTTGTTACTCTTGGTGATTGCCATCACCTAGACGACTTGGTAGTGATTGGAAGTTTGGTGATCATCCGACGGAGCTTGTGGATGACCCAACTCAAGTTGTGAGCGGTTGTGGGTGATTCACTGCGATGGAGTGTCGAAGAATCAACCCGTAGAGAGCACTTGATCCTTGTGCGGATCAAGGAGGAGATACACCCTTGCGTGGGTGCTCCAACGAGGACTAGTGGGGAGTGGCGACTCTCCGATACCTCGGTAAAACATCGCCGCGTTCCTTCTCCTCTCTTTACTTCAAGCATTTACATTTGAGCAATTCATTTCTTGTCTTTATATTCTTAAAATTACCATGCTAGAGTAGGATTGGAACATAGGGTGCATAACTTTTGTCGGTAGAACAATAAGAACACATTCTAGGCACAAGGGGTGAAGTGGGCTAAGTGTAGAGTTTAATTATTAAAAGAATTTTAGAATTAGCCCAATTCACCCCTCTTTTTGGGCATCTTGATCATTTCTATTGGATTGTGTTTTTCAAGTGTAGAAAGATTGGGAGTTGAGATCAGTTGTTATTGGAGAGCGATTTATTTTTAATCTTACCCCAAAAAAAATCAAAATTGAGAGGGTTTTGGAAACTCTTGAAGATTCTCTTATAGTTGATAGGTAATTGACTATAAGGAACTTAAGGTTGGAAAGAAAAAAGATCAGTCAAGCAGTTTATATCCCGTCTGTCTTTGGTGAAAACAAAATTGTGTGATAAAAAAACCTCTAAAACGGAGTCCACTCTCACGTACATAGAAAAAAACAATAGCCCAATAGTGTTCATATAGAAACATTGATCGGAAAACATTTGGTGTGCCTTTCTAATATTAAAAAAAGGTTTGGGATATTTTGTGGTTTATATCACGTGCAGTTATTATTTCCAAGGTTGGAAAATTGGTGAGTGGTGGGTAAGCATATGAAAAAGAGACATGCAATGATTGAGTGGATACCAAATAAATATTTAGTATCAAGAGATTTGTTAGTCCAGTTCAGTGATTTAAAAATACGATAAAGATAGGATGTGTGTACGGTGTCTATATGTGTGAGTTTACACTTAGCATCTGTGTGGGTTTTGGGAAAAAACGGCCGGTTGGTGGGTCGCGATGTCCACGAGGCTCTCTTATCCGCTCCTATACCCGCTCCTCTTCAGGCACCACAATTTCTTAAAAAAAGACTCACCGCCGCGCCGCCACTACTCCGCGACCACGCTTCGCCGCGCCTCCCGCCCTCCTTCCTCTCTGCCGCCGTACCCGGTCACATCCCGCGCTGCTCCGCCGCGCAATGCCCCATCCACTTCGACCGTCGCAGAAGGAGAGGCAAGGGAGGCATGCACCTGCGCCCCCATCCAGCGCGCCTGTCGGTAGGAAGGGGAGGCCTTCACGCTACGCCTAGGGTGTACGTTGTACCATTGCTCTCGACGTCCCCGTATCCGAGCTTGCTGGCTATCGGAGTTCATCACCAAGTAGGTTGTGGGCGCCAGCGACGCTGTGTTTTAAGTGTTTCAGACTTATGTTTCAAGTGTTTCATCTGAATGTTGCAAATAGATCTTGGATGTTGCATATGTTGTAAGCATATGTTTCAAGTATTTCAGACGTATGTTTCAAGTGTTTCATCTGGATGTTGCATATGTTACTATGACTCTATACGCATGTTTCAAAGCGTATATTTTAAGTGTTTCACATGTTTCAGACTCATGTTGCAAGTGTTTCATTTGCAAAAAATAGATCTCGATGTGCATATGTTGTTATGACTACACCGCATGTTTTAAACGTATGTTTGAAGTGTTTCATCTGTTTTTAGATGTATGTTGCAAGTGTTTTATCTGGATGTTTCAAAAGTAGATCTGGAAGAGCACATGTTTCATCTGCGCAACCGCCCTGCTGTAGCTGCTGGGGCGCCGCCATGGGTCACCGTGTGGACGCCTGAGGCCGGCAGACGCCTTCGCGGCACACACCTGCAAGCGGGGCAGGTGGCTAGGACCCACGTGGGACCTAGGGGTGGGCGCGGGTGTGGCATGCGGACGTGGGGGCACTGATGCTAGATGGGATGTGGACTCGGATTGTAGGATACGGTGCGAGATAACGTGTGGGGCGAACTCTGGCCGCTGGCCCTTCCGGAACGAAAAACATTGACCCTCTCTGATCAGATCAAATTATTACTGAGATAAAAAAGATCAATTTATTACTGTTTATAACTAGATTAGCCCTGGCTATGACCTTCATTCAGCCTGTTCGGCTGGGCTGAAACGATCGTATACGATCGTGGATTATTACTGCTGGCTGGTTTGATCGTGGATTATTACTGCTGGCTGGTTTGATGTGAGAGAAAAATATTATTCTGACTCAAAATTTACCCAGCGAACCGCCCCATTAGCATGGACACACGTCGGTCTCGGTAAATGTCCGTCCCGATGGATGCCCGCAGGATTTCGACGTCCTGAGGGAGAAATGAACAAAGATAATATGTAGAGGGACGTGGAACTAACGCGGCTGTTGCAGAGCATGCACGCTCCCACGCGCCCCGCGTGCGACGGATTCTTTGGTTCCACAGTTCGGCTGGTGCCTGCCGCCTGGAGCCTGGTGGTGGTGTGGGCTACTTTTGCTCCATCACCTACCTGCTACCATGGGACTGTAAGGCCTTCTGCAATGTGTGGCCTGAGCGATGCTTAGAAAAGAGAGAGAAACTTTAGGAATCGGTCTAGGCACTGCAGCCTCTGGTGCTAACTTTCAATGATGCTTGAAAAACGGAGAGCGAATCAACTACTTGCGTCGCTCCCAAATCGCTCCCATTCAATAGAAAAGGACTTTCATGGTACCGCTCTAGTACGTTTGCTGCCCTGCTTCTTACGAAAAGCTGACATAAAAAGCTGTGCATGGGACCATAGAGTGATGCCAGACATTGCAGCACTTGAAGAGTGATTCCCGTTTTAGCTGTGGGACCCGATGTTTTTTCCTAGCACCACTCCCACGCTGCAGAAGGCCTAAGATCCATCCTCGCCATTTTGTTTGGACGGCATTTGGCAATTGGCATGCTTCAAAATTCAGGCCATGTTTAGATGCCCACTGAATCGGCGCCGCCAAATTTCGTCAATACATTGTAGCTACTGTAGCATTTTGTTTTTATTTGGTAATGATTGTCTAATCGTTGACTAATTAGGTTCAAAACGTTCGTCTCGCAAAGTACAACCAAACTGTGCAATTAGTTTTTGATTTCGTCAACATTTAATACTCCATGCATGTACCGCAAATTTGATGTGATGGGGAATCTTCTTTTTGCATAGTGCCAAATTCTGAAATTTGAGGGTTGCCTCAGAGTTTCCTGGCTGATACGGACACCAGCAGGAGTAGTTGGCACTTTGGCCGGCGCCTGAGCGCGTGCATGACACACAGGTGTGCTTTCTGCTCTGCTTCCCGTCGCCAGCGTCCCAAGTCTGACGGCGCTGCGATCGCGTGTCCGTGTACTGCTCCTTCCTCTGACCAGTGGGACTAGGCTACTGCCCCCATCGGCTACTCCTGCTCCTTCACCCAGGACTCCTCCGCTCTCGCCCTCCCTCCCACTTCTCGGGGCGTCCGGCGAGGAGGAACGCGGACTCGCGCTCGCGCCGTCGGAGGGAGGGAGATCCACTCGGAGCATGCGGGCCGCCGCGCGGTAGATGGTGAGCGCTCTTGGCTCCTCTCCCCCTCTGATTCTGCTGCCATGGGGCCATGGGGCTGGCCCGCTCCGTCAGGCCATGCCAGTTCGGATTGCCTTCCTTCCTCGACGACGTGACGGCTCGAGACTACAGATCGCTGCTCCCTCCCTCCAACTACCGCGCTCAGCCCACAGCCCAAACCCCGATCGAGCCTCTTCGTCGGAATCCACACCGCTTGCCCGCGCCCCCCAGTCGACCTCCTCGCCGGGACCCAATTCCACTCCCACGCGGCCGTCTCCTCCCAGCCCCGCATGCGCCCCCTGGATCCGTTCCGTCTGATTCCTCACCACTGCTTCCTCGTCAACCTACTTCTCACCAATAGGTGCACATCTTGTTACTTCATTGCTATACTGGATTCAAATTAGGTCCAGTTTGCAATTTACAAGAAGGTGCTCTAGTTCCACACATCTTTTCGCCGCCCATCATTGCCATCTGCAAGCTCCACAGTTTTCGCTCCAACCAGAGTAATTAATCATTTAATCCTTCTACTCTAGCAGTAAGTATGGTCAACTGTGCTGCTTCGCATCCTTTCAGTTTCGCAAGCTTTGGCACGTTGGAGTGAGGAGTGGGTGTCGGCTCTTTATGGCAACCTCAGTTTATTGCCACTGATACGCACAATAAATTCTCTGTTCCATGCACAGATTATTTCATTGCTAGTATATCCATGATTTATAAATTCTTGGTCCCATTATTTTCTCTTTGTTAACGCTTCATGTGTGCCTTAATTTAAGAAGAAAAAAAAGGGCGTACCCAGTGTAGAGAGCTCCCGCTCTGTGCGGGGTCTGGGGAAGGGTGTCGGTGGCTTGCCTTACCCTCGCCCGTGCAATGCGAGAAGACCGCGACTCGAACCCGGGACCTTCCGGTCACGGACGGTAAGACTCTACCGTTTGCACCAGGCCCGCCCTTCTGCTTAATTTAAGTAGCCAAGGATATTCTAATCGACGTAATGTACAATCTCATTCGAGGTCCCTAGCAACTAGCATTTTGTGGCATTGTCCCAACATTTTGGTTGTCCTTTATATCTTTGCCCTTTTTTACACTGAAGTGTGTGTGCTAATTTACTTAACTCCGTTCCTTATTTCTTTTTTTTTTACTCTAGTTGTTTAATTGGCCTTCAGCCTTCAAGACACATAGAAATTACTAGGGCTTCATTATTCCCAATGAACATCCATAAGCAAGAGATCACCTGCATGTTCCATGCAGAAGTGAAAGGGATTGATTTGATGATTTTCTCCCACAGTATCAGTGTTGATTCTACTGAGTGAGCGTAGTTTCCCACGTTGTCCAAAATAATATTTAATTTTACACTGATTTGTGTTCTGACTATTACTAGTGCCCATTGTTCTCCAAGAAAATACATTCGGAGCCTAGTATTTCTGAGTACCATATAATGTGTAAACAATAAACCACTCACGTGCTCATTGGAGAATTTGAAGACATTGATTTTTCCCCATACAATCACTCATGTTGGTCATATCCATTTTCCATGTTGAAACAAGGAAGAACCATATGTTTGGGTATTTCTGACTATTTGGCTTACCAACTGCAGAAACTGAGGAACACAGAAATAACACGAGCAAATTCAGCCTGTTTTCCAATGGGGGATCGTGTTGGTGTCAAGTCCAACAGCGTCAATGAGGGTGAAGAGCGTAAGGGAGGGCATGGCATCCCCAAGGTTTCCATGGTACCCCTCATATTCCTCATATTCTATGAAGTTTCAGGGGGTCCCTTTGGGATTGAGGATAGTGTCAAGGCTGCTGGGCCACTACTAGCAATCGTGGGCTTTCTTCTGTTTGCGCTCATATGGAGCATTCCAGAAGCTCTAATCACTGCTGAGATGGGCACAATGTTCCCAGAGAATGGTGGTTATGTTGTCTGGGTTTCTTCAGCTCTTGGTCCGTTCTGGGGTTTTCAGCAAGGATGGGCAAAGTGGCTCAGCGGTGTCATAGATAATGCCCTCTATCCAGTTCTTTTTCTGGACTATGTCAAGTCCAGTGTTCCGGCTCTTGGAGGTGGGCTCCCAAGGACCTTAGCAGTGCTTATCCTCACAGTTGCGCTTACATATATGAACTACAGAGGGCTGACTATAGTTGGCTGGGTGGCAGTCTTTCTTGGTGTGTTCTCTCTCCTCCCATTCTTTGTGATGGGATTGATTGCTATTCCAAGGATTGAACCTTCAAGGTGGCTTGAAATGGACTTGGGGAATGTGGATTGGGGATTGTATCTAAATACACTGTTTTGGAACCTCAACTATTGGGATTCAATTAGTACATTAGCTGGTGAAGTTGAGAATCCAAAGAGAACCCTACCAAGAGCGCTTTCTTATGCTCTAGTTCTAGTGGTGGGAGGATACCTCTACCCATTGATAACTTGCACAGCAGCAGTTCCAGTTGTTCGGGAGTACTGGTCAGATGGGTATTTTTCAGACATTGCAAGAATTCTCGGTGGCATTTGGTTGCACTCATGGATCCAAGCAGCAGCTGCTTTATCCAACATGGGCAATTTCCTCACTGAAATGAGCAGTGATTCTTACCAGCTTCTTGGGATGGCTGAGCGTGGCATGCTCCCTGACTTTTTTGCCAAGAGATCTCACTATGGAACCCCGCTTATTGGCATCCTTTTCTCTGCCTTCGGTGTGATCCTACTGTCCTGGATGAGCTTCCAGGAAATCATCGCCGCCGAGAACTACCTCTACTGCTTTGGCATGATCCTGGAGTTCATTGCCTTCATCAAGCTTCGGGTGACCCATCCGAACGCCTCTCGGCCCTACAAGATACCTCTGGGCACCATTGGTGCTGTCCTGATGATCATCCCACCAGCTATTTTGATCATTGTGGTGATGGCCATCGCATCCTACAAGGTGATGGCGGTGAGCATCCTAGCGATGGTCATTGGGTTCGTGCTGCAGCCATGCCTAGGGTACGTGGAGAAGAAGCGATGGCTAAGGTTCTCCATCAGTGCAGACCTGCCCGATTTGCCTGATGCACAGGAAACTGCTGAAGATGATGCTGTTCCGCTCAGTGTTCTAAACTTCTAATATTCCACTGTTATGCTATGGAGGTGCTGTTCCCAATCAAGGCATCGTAGGACGGAATGTGACACTGGGATTCTTGACCTGTATCTCCTGGATGAGTTCCAAAGCCAGCAATCTTAGACGTCTTGTATAATGATGCATTACGTTGGCACCATGCTTTTGGACATCATGATGGCATCAAACGGAAATGTAACACCACCAAATACTTGTTGCATCTGCTGTCATCTGTTGCTTAACTCATCTGTATACTAGGGTAGATCCATGATACGACATGTGGTTGCTCATCTGGGAATATGAACTCTTGATACTAGGCTTGCCTTAAAATGGGAGAACGTGAACTCTTGATAAGAGGCGAGAAAGCAGCCTGGTTACCAGTAATTCTATTTTTTTATGTGCAGTTTTGTGTTATAAATGGAGCATCGGTAGTTCGGTACAATTGTTCTTGGAAGTTAGTTGGCATTTTTCTGCATTTTCAAGTCAGCTTTCACAAACTATATTAGACGTTTGAGTCTTATTTTGGAAGGATTCTATTACTTTTCTGGATTCTTGAATCCGAATTTTCATCATTAGAATGTTTATGAATTTAAATAGTTACATGTCATGTGGAACGCTGGCATCAATTCCTTCTCTAAAAATTTCAAATAGAATGCTTATATTTAAAATGCTAGAATGTTTATGAATTTAATACGTTACATGTCTGGTGGTCTGGTGGAGGTCTATTTGACATGAAGCCAGTATATCACAATTGTTTAAATAATTAAATGTTCATGTAGAAATAAAATATGTGAATGAAAAGGTAAATGTTGGATAACTATTATTGAGGTAAAATGCACAGGCGGTAATTTAACTTGTTATGGGTGTCATTGTCATTCAAATCTTGAACTCCCAAAATACGTTTTTCATGCCCCCGAACTTCTCACACGAACATATTTGCTGCCAACATAAAGTCGACAATATTGATAGTTCTGGAAATAAAACTAATGTTAAGGGCCTGTTTGGAACGAAGGAATTCAAAACGCAGGAATAGGAAAAAACGTAGGAATAAGGTATGATGAAAAGTGAAAAACTACGGGATTTCAAAACACAGGAACATAAAATTTAGGCTGTTTGAAACACAGGAATTTATAACAAAGGAATCGTAACATGTTAGGCAAATATGGGTACTAATTACTATATCTAGGGCCTGTTTGGAATAAAGAAATAAAAAACTTAGGAATAGGAATGAGCTCGCATTGCATTTTGTCCTGGCTAATCACTCGTTCTCCAACTGTGTTAGCGGCAGCGTGCCTCGGACTTCCGCGAAGCGGAGCAAACCAGCGCATGGAGTGGATGTTTCCATTCCTGTGAAATTGTGAAGAGGCTACATGATTCCATAGGAAAGGAAATGGTGCTTTCCTGTGTTCCAAACAACAATACTCGTTTCCTTTCCTTTGTTTTGGTTTCCTTCAAATTTCCTATGGAAATCCCGTGATCCAAACGGCCCCTAAGTATGCATGTGAACGAGCCTACATTAAGAAACAGGAGATATCGTAGCAATTGTCTCATTATATGACACTAGAATTTGTCTCATAATATGACACTAGAATTTATTGTGCGTTAGCAATTTGCCACCAAAAGTCTCAAAGGAGACACAGTCTATGCAAAAAAGGAGACACTTTGTCTATGCAAGCTTACGGTGCGTACAAACTGTATTTTCTGATTCTTAAACTGTCGAAAAATAACAGCTTTAGTGATTTGAATACTTGCCGCTCAATTTGATTACTAAGAGTTGGGTCAGATAAGATTTCATTCGAGCTAAACTCAGTTACAGCACTACCCATATTATTTCTCTCTCTCGATGATCTGGTACTTTCCGTTGCTAATCTTCATTTCAGGTCCCGTGACTTCCATTCTCAGGGTCACCACGTTCCCTTTTGTTAACCAAGAAACACCTCATTCCAAAAAGAACTGTGGATTGCAGCTTATTTGCAGCAGCAGTGGCTGTATTTTCTCTCTACTTGTACTGTACACCTGCTGTTTTTGGCTGCAAAAAAGCTGAAGCGAACAATCTAATTAACTAAATCTGGCACTAATGAAAGTGATGATCCATCAATCAAACATAGCAACTGACTAAAAATCAAGAGCAAAGATTGATTATTCAATTAATCATTTTGAATTACCTACTTGGCTGATTTTCCGCTAGCCTGCGCACGCCCCGGTGCTGGCCACTCGCACTCGCACGCTTGGTGCCTCGCCTCCGTTCAGGTCACAAGGGTTCTACAGTTGGGAACGTAGCTGTAAATTTGTGCCTAAAGGTTCATTAATATTGTTTATGCCTTGTTTGGATGCCCATGTATCCACCTCAACACATCTGGATTGATGTGGATAGATATACAACCAAACAAGGTCTAAAGTGGTTATTCCGCCGCTTGATCTGTACATCTCCACTGGTGCTCACCAAGGAGCCCGCCAGTCCGGGCAGGCGTCTAGAGTCGCTGGCCCCTGGATCCACCCTGGTTGACAAGCATGATCTTCACCTTCATGCTAACAACACCCTACATAATAATACATCAACAAGTTTTGTTGAGAAACTCCATTTGGACATGTTAGAGTCGTTTAACTAGTAGACCAGCAGGATATGAAACTGCCTGCGCAGAAGGATGAACAAACTTTACAAAATTTTGTTACAACAAAGCAAACCATTTTCCAATAGTGGCTAATAATCAATTACTGGTATGTGTTTTGCCATGCTTGCTGCATAAAATGGTCTTCAATTGATTGAATGCTCATGAGGAATCTTATTTGAGAGGATGCCCGAGGTGAAAAACCATTGGTCGAGATGAAGGCTGCACACGAAACCTGCTTAAGAACTTGGGGATTTTGGTGATTTAAATCAAGTGTCTACTTCAATCAGTGGGCTTTTGGTGATTTAGCCTACATATGCACCCATGAGTCCATGACTCCATGAGCGTTGACACTTACTTTTATTGTTCAAGAAATTATTCTATTTGATTATTTTACGTGAATTAGATTTTTGTAAAAAATGAGATATGAAATCAGTACTTAATTTGCTTCTGTTGCAGTTATTTTAGTTAACATGTCATTTTTATAATCGCATCATAATTTCAGCCAATTTGTAGACTAACAATATGTTTAATTTCTTGGCTTGATAGTTTGCATTGTTAGGAAAAGGAACTGAAATTTGCTACTGATTTTAATAATGTGTTCCTAGAAAACCATTGATGTAATCTCGGAAAATTGATGTGAATTTTGATCGTGCTTCATGTTAAGATTAGACTCTAAATACAATTATCAAAATGTATTATTTATTACAAGGAACAAAGTTGCTATTTCACCATTGTGTATGCTCTTACTACTGAATGTAACAAGGAAAACGGGAGGATGCTCATCTACGGATGTACGTATCCTATTCGTTTTCATCTCTAGATTAGCATATTCCAGATTTCAAGTGCCGGCCGGGCGGGCGGCCCCCGTGCATAGGGAATAAAGATTGACGCCGATAGGTCAAAGAGAGAGAAAGGGACCAGTGGCAGCATAAATTTAGAAAATCATTGATGTAATCTCGGAACATTGATGTGAATTAAGATTAGACTCTAAATATAATTATCGATATGTGAATTAACATGAGGCGCCGACCGAGGACGTCATGGCAGTGGGGTGCTCGTTGAAATGTCAATGGGGAGAGAAAGGTGAAAGTGTGGCGGTAAGGCTACCGAAATTCTAGCGTAGAGTAATCATAGCCATTTGTATAGAAAAACAAACACGATCTCAGTTCAGCTAGACTTATCTAGGTCAGTGAAACAAACACATGTGGTTGCATCATAGGAGCCGTGCTCGAGCTGGCCAGATCCAACCGGCCAGAAATCAAATACGCCCTTATAGACATCTACTGGCGAATGTAAAAAGGAAAACGAGAGGATGCTCATCTATCGATCATATTCGGGGGTGCCATTATCATTTTTTGAACGGAGTTGGCCACGGCATATTAGGGCGGCCCTCGTCAAAAGGGAATCAAAGTGAAGGTTCCAGTGGCAGGACAAATCAAATTTTGTTGTCTGAGCGTCATTATTAATTAACGGAGACTCACCCCCTCAACCTCTCACCAGTCACCACACCACACTCACCATCAGTCAAAGACAACCACCACCCATCCAAGTGCCCTGTCGCGATGGAGTTGGTAGCAACCATCACAACTCGGCTGTTCTGGCTATCGGTTGAGCTGAGAAACAAGGACTCCTCGTCCATTCCAGCGTGGTGGGTGCCGCTGCTCCCCGCGCTGCTGGCCTCTCTGCTCCACGCCACGGTGATCCGGCCGCTCGCCGTCGCCACGCGTCACTGGTTTGGTGGCCAGACCTGCTCAACATGGCTCCGGGTGCTGAGTAAGGTGACGAACGAGGTGCTTCGCATTCTGCTGTCAGAGCAGACGTCGCTGTGGTTGCTGTACCTGCTGGCGCCGCACCTGTTCGACATCTCAAGGTGCAGGTTGGGACGCTTTTGGCGATGCTGCGCCTGCTGCTCAACAACACGGCGCGCCTCCTTCTCCGGCGTGTGACGGGCCTCCGTGTCAGCGCCGCTTCTACTGACGAGGATGAGGCCGCTGCTGATGGTGCTGCTGCTGCTGATAGGCGGCAGCCTGGTGTAAGAGAAGATGGGCCGCGAAGGTCGGCCAGGCATCGAAGGCCCAGCGTCAGGGTGGCGGGCCCAGAATGGGACAAGCGGCTCCGTGGCTAGTTTCGCCACTGTGCGCTTGGAGGTGAACTATTTTTCTTTTTATTTTTGCAAAAAAATACTAAAGAAAACTCTATACCAGCGCCAATACGACTTTCCCAGGATATTTTGTTTTAAAACAGAGGAACTCAAGTTTGTTGACCGAGGAAATTTTCCGGACCCCAACTTTAGCGGCAAGGCAACATTTTTTAACCATCCTAAATTTGTTTAGACCCGGTGATGCTGGCCGTCGACGGCATCTTCCGCCTCTAGCAGCTCCTGCGTGTCCCTAGCCTACTCTGCCAAGTCGTTGGCCATCGTGGCGCCGGCGCCAGCGCCCGGCAGCGGTGCCAAATTTGCCTGGGATGGACGCTGGAGGTCACCTGGGATGGCCGCCGTGTGCCGTTGTGCCGTCGTGTGCCGCCGAGTACCTGGGATTTGAGCTGGAGGCCACCGCGCACGTGCCTGGTGCTCAGTGCTCACCATCAAGCTTTCAACGGGCTCTGTGCATGTTTCACCGTCACTTTGGCAACGCCATGTCGGATAAAAAAAATGTTTTTGTGTGGCTACTGTAGACCTACGGTGCATGGTTTAACAAATTTAAGGACCTAGAGTATATTTTTAAAGTTTATAGATTAAGGGTCTGTTCGATTCTCTCGTCTAAACTTTAAAGCTCTAAAAATTACAGAACACTTTCGTTCAATTTTAAGGTCTAATGTTCTAATTAGAGATGGCTAAAGTTTATAACTAACTTTAGACCACATGTTTAACACTTTAACTCTAACTTTAGTTTAGAGCTCAAGTTTAGAGAAAAGGATCCAAACAGACCCTAAGTGGCATTCTGTTCGCTTAACAAATTTAAGGACCTAGAATATATTTTTAAAGTTTATAGATTAAGGGCCTGTTCAATCCTCTTATCTAAACTTTAGAGCTCTAAAAATTGTAAAACACTTTTGCTCAGTTTTAAGGTCTAATACTCTAATGTGATGTGGCTAAAATTTATAGCTAACTTTAGACCACCTGTTTGACACTTTAACTCTAACTACCTGTTTGACACTTTAACTCTAACTTTAGTTTAGAGCTCAAGTTTAGAGAAGGCGATCCAAACAAACCCTAGGTGGCATTCCTTAACCAGTTAAAGGATCGTTCATATATTTAACTTTATAAATATTAGGATCAAACATACAAAAACAATGATTATATCAAAAAAATTTACAATGTGTATATATTCCACGACACATGTCTATTCACAAATAAGGCAAGGAGCTCCACCACTAGAATACAGTTACCTACAAGACAAGCACGCCCCTTTCTAGAGCGTAAATAAAGGTGAAAAACAGGATAATAAGAAACAAAAAGGAAGTAAAGGAACAAAATGTCTACTAGGTGGGTCAAATCCCAGTTGAGCTCTAAAGAATTAACTCTCAAGTTGAACTATTGAAGCCAGCATAGTTGATCGTTCCCTATCAACACATAACAATGTGACGCGAATTATGCAAAACCACACCTAGGCTATCGTCGCATTGATAGATGCTAACATTACAGTACATCGCCAAAATTGCAGACGGCTCCTCAACATTCTTATTCAAACAAGTTTTTGCATTGCTAAGTGATTCTGTAAAAGCATGTAGAACTACAGGCAAAAATAAACATACCAGAGGATACAATAAGGAACCACAATTTCATCCAGTACATATCAAGGTAGCTTGTCTCGGCAAAGCTTAGTTTAAACAAAAGTAACACAGAACCACTACATAGCATCTGTCCATAATGCTTAAGGTAACCAACTGTCTTAGCATTGCCTTTATCATAAGATAGAAACCTAGCTAGGACCCGATCAAACTGCCATTTCAAGGACACTGTTGGGACCTTAGACCTCAGGTGCCAAGACCGGAGGGCGCAGCTCATCCTCATCCTTAGGGGTGTGGATGGTCACCAGGTCCGGAAGAGGGGTGATAGGGCCAACCTTGCCCTTCGGGTCCCAGTCGAGCATGATCTTCACCTTGATACCCAGAACACCCTGCATGACAGATAAAGTTTGTTGAGAAATTTGGACCACGTGGTGAAAATTAAGTGCCTGCTCAAAAGATAAACAAACATTACAAAGTGATTAAAGGAAAACAGACCTGTCTGAGAAGGACGTGTCTCACAGCTGAGTCAATGTACTCGTTAACTGGCTGACCAGATGAGATCATGTAGCCATCCTTGAATTTCATGGACTTGGCTCTTTGGGCCCTGAGCTTTCCACTCACAATAACCTGTATTTAGAATAAATAATAATGTTGTTGAGATGCATTCACCAATCATCACAAAATGAGCATATCCTCATAGAAGTACATAGAACACTCACCTCACAACCCTTGGCACCACTCTCCATAACAAAGCGAAGAACACCATAGCAAGCCCTGCCAGCGATACAAGCATGTTAGTAAGGAGAACTATACTAACCATAATACATTACAGGGTAAAAAACCTAGGCCGCAAATTGAACAATAACTCTTCAACATGTTACACAACATTCTAGCATCCAAACAAGAAAAATATATTAGCAAATGCACAGATTGATACAATGGATAGAAAAGGCAGCACAAAGAAGAAAATTCATGAGCCTAGGAGTACAATTCATGTCAAGAATGTGAGATAGAATTAGTAGACAAACAGCAAAAAGATTGTTCATCTGTGGATCTATCTCTCAACGGTTGTCTGGCCGCCGCTACTACAAGAGCAGCATTTCTTCTATGCACCACCTTAAGTCCAACCATCATAAAAGAAGGCAGGTACAAATAAATATTGGTGCCAAAAATGGAAAAAATGTATCTGATACATTCAAATAACTGGTGAATGTTAGTGATGCAAAAGATTTTGTAGGGATGCCTAGCAAAACTATTAAACCATGAAATTACCTGCAGTGGGCACAACTACTGTAAATTAGGTCAATAAAGTTGCTAGGCTATTAGGTCAATGGGACTGAAGAAATGTGAGACAGATTTAGTAGACAAACAACATGATATTGGTCATTTATCTGTGGATCTGTCTCAACGGTTGTCTGGCGGCCGCTGCCTCAAAGAGCAGCATTTCCTTTATGCACCCGTACAATATCCCACCAACAAGGACTGAAGGCAGAACATAAATCACAGGTGCAAGCATTCTAACCCCTGACTAATGTCTCGACTTTAAGTTTTAATCAACTCGAAATTCTTCTAACCAAATTATAAGCAAATTCCGGGTTATCATCTCCTAAAAATTCTAAATTTTGGGATCTGTAGGCAAGGTATCGCTAACCACGAATCATTTTTCAACGCTATATGTACCACCTAAATACAATTCAATGCGCAAGCATATAGAAATTATAAGCAACTAGCAACCACATCAAAACCAGCAAATCACACAGCTAGCGGGTCTTATCAAGTTATACCTCCGGACGGCAAGGCCTCCGAGGAGCTTGTAGCGGAGGGACTCAGCCTGCGCGATGGCGCAGAGGCCGCGGTTGACGACCTTCTCGGCGTAGAGCTCAACGCCGTTCTCGGGGAAGTTGAACCTCTTCTGGACGACGGAGGTGAGCTCCCTGATCCTGCGGCCCTTCTCGCCAAGCACATTCTGCGTGCGCGTGGCGCGGATGATGATCTCCGTGCGCATCGGCGTGACGCGCACCTCCACGCCGGAGTAGCCGTCCTCCGCCAGCTCCCGCGTCAGCATCTCGTTGAGCTCGGCGTAGAACACACCGTCGCTGACGAACTACGCACACGAGCACCGCGGTCGGTTAGATCGATCGACGCAGGGGGGGAGACGGGAGGGTAGCGCAACGGTTAGGAGGAGCTCGCGTACCTTCTTCTTCTTGCTGATCTGGGTCGCCATGGTTGACGGAGGAAGATGGGGAGCTCGCTCCGGCGGCGGCGGCGGCGGTGAGCGGGCGAGAGCGCTAGGATTTTGGGCGAGTGGGTCGGGAGGGGAGTGGCGGCGCGAGAGGAGGCGGCGAAGGGGGAGGTCATTTATAGGTGGGGCGCCGGGGTAGGGTTTGGAGGCTGGGAGAGGCGAGCGGAGAGCGGTAGGCTTTGAGGCCCATTTGCGGATAATGGTTCTGACTGGGTGCCTTGCGCCTTGAGGCCCATCATTGTGAATTTTAGTCCAATTAGCGGGTTCCTTATGAATCCTGACAAGTGGGACCCGGATGAAACTAATTGCGACAACCCTTTCGTCGAATTTTGAAAGGGATCGGGAGGAAAAATAACATTTGGGGAATTATCAAACATCTCGCTCGTTGGTGAGTCGCCGTCTGCCCAATACCCACCATCCCCACCAACGGCCGGCCGCCGCGGCGGAGCGCAGCAGAGCAGAGCGAGCCCCCATGGCTTCGAAGCAGATGGAGGAGATCCAGCGGAAGCTATCCCTGCTGGAGTACCCGCGGTCGAACGCCCCCGCGCAATCCCTCCTCTTCGCCGGCGTCGAGCGCTACCGCCTCCTCGAGTGGCTCTTCTTCCGGTACGCGCCCGCTCACCCGCGCCGCATTTCCTTTCCTCTCCGCTCGTCTGGGAGCTGTGATCTCTCTGCTGGGTTTGGGCTTCGATTTCGGGATTCGGGCCGGGAACTGACGGTCTGCTCGTTTGGCGTGTGCGTTCCGGAGGCTCCTAGGCGACAGATCGCCCTTCACGCAGCAGAACTGGCAGGGGGATAGCCTGGACCGCGACGAGGAGAACAACAGGATTCAACGTAAGGTTTTGGTTTCATCATTAGGCTAAAATGCTTTCCATTCCTGGGATCGCGCGTGGTGCTGATCTCGCGGTGGCGTGTGGTTCTGCAGACCTGGCGGAGATAGCTAACTTCCTGGGCATCACACCTTCGGTGGACACCGAGGCGATTCAGGTGATAGAAATGGCTGGCCTGTGTGTGTTATGTGTTACATTTGCTGGATTTTATGGTGCTATAGTCATGCAAGATGCCAAGATGTCTAGCACAGCACAATGGCAATTGCAAACTGAGATGTATGGTGTGTCATCTTTCATCGGTCCATAACGGTCGTTGTTGCAGGGTCGAGGTAGCTATGAGGAGCGGGTGGAACTGCTCCATCTTATTGTCGACCTAGTGGAAGCTAGTTGTTACGCTGACAATCCAGAATGGAGGTTGGGTTTACACACAATTATTTGTATCTGAAATAAAATGTACCTACTATGTTGATTATACAATAGATATTATACATAAAACTTGTGCAGCTTGTGATAAAACTTTCTTCCAACATTGTAATGTATGATGCCAAATGAAATCTGTTTACACAGAAAAGTATTGTGTTAATTTGCATATGAGGTGGGTACCTAACATAAAGTACTGAGAACAATTTGTACTGTTGTAGTGTTGATAAGCAATTGGAGAAGGATGTGCAACTCGTAGATTCTATTGCTGAGAAACAAGCCCAAATTTTTTCAGAGGAGTGCAAACTTTTCCCTGCAGATGTCCAAATACAATCAATTTACCCCTTGTAAGTACTTCCAATTTAAATCCATGCCAAATGTACTGTCTAGCTGCTTCATGTGCCTGCAGAATTGCTCCAATGGTCTGAATCTTTGTGGACGCCCTGTGATCCTCAAATAACGAAATTGTTCAAATCACCTCAAATTTTCTAATATGAATTCAATGCTCGTTTCGTAGGCCTGATATCGCTGAATTAGAGTTGAAGCTCTCGGAGTATACCAAAAAGATGTCCAATCTGCAGCAAATGGTTCAGGAATTAGCATCGAAGGTATAATAGAATATACAACTGTACATATGTTTCAAGTTCAGGAATTAATGCTGGTTTATGTTTGAATGGAAACTTGGAGAAACTTTTTCTGCACTAGCTTCACAGTTTTCTTCCTTTTGAATTTTATAAAGGTTGTGCATTAATTATCAAAGGCAGAGCTAATTGTGACCTCTTGTCCGTTTCTTCACACCCCAACCTGCATGCTAAAGTTTTTTTTTTCACAGTTGTATGTTATCTTTCAGAGCATGCAACCATTTAGCTTAATTTTTATAATGAATTACTTTCTGATACAATACATTCTGATTTTTTCTGTGTATATGATACTGTTTGTTGTTCTTCCCTTAGTAGTCAGTATCATGCTATTTTAAGTTAACTGTGTAGTTGCTTGTGGCAGTATGATTATAATCCAAATGAAGACTATGCCGAGACAGAGTTGAAGTTGAGGGAACACTTGAAATCATTTTTGGAAACGGTTAAATCCTTCAACACAATATATACTAAGGTGAATATCTTATGCAGCAATTCCTATTTTCCTCATATCTTGTTTATATACACTGGATATGTATAATATTTTCTATTGGTGATTTTAATTTTAAGTGCTGAATATCTGTATAGTAAAGGTGATTTGAATTATCATGGTATAGGAAATCCATCCTTGGACCCACATGATGGAAGTGCCACAATTGCATGGCTTCGGTCCAGCTGCTAACCGCCTCTTGGAGGCATACAATACCCTTTTAAAGGTAATTTTGGAATGTCCACTTCACTAATTGGTCATGTTGTTCATTTCTTTGTACTTTACTATCACTGACCTGCATACTGTGACATGGTTAGCCGATGGACAGTGTAACCAACAGGAATAAAACAGAATGTGTTTCTGCTGGAAATTGAGGACTAATTTGACCTGCTTTGAATAACTACAGCTCCTGTGCAGTTAGTGAGCATTGAGCACCATATCTCTACAATACTATATCTCTTGAAATGCCCTGCCTTGGAATTGTATGACCTCATGTGTAATTCTGCTCCATCTTGACAATACCATATCTCTTTACCGTTAGTGGGCATCTTCTCAGGATCCTTCATTCCATGCTCTCTCCAATTAGATAGCGCACTGTGTTGTGTCTTTTGGGTGCCTGTTTCTAACCCACAGAACATGCCTTTTGACCTGGTTATTTATCTGTGACTTTTCAGTTCTTGGGAAATCTGAGGAGTCTCCGAGATTCATACACTGCAATGGCTGCTGGTTCACTGTCGGCTTCTAATGAGCCTTCATCTGTGACCAAGATTATTTCAGACTGCGAATCTGCACTGACCTTCTTGAATCACAGCCTTTCCATCCTTTCCACTTCTGTGGCACGTGAGCAGGGGGAAACACTATGAGTTTACAGTATTTGGATACCAAGATATAGTTTCGAGGAATTTATGTATGTAACCTTGCAGTGATTCAGTTGTTTGCTTCCTATTAAAAAAATCAGTCATTTGCATTTTAGTTTCTTCTGATGCATACACCCTCTATTCCAAATTATAAATAGTTCTGCCTTTTCTAGATACATTGTTTTTACTATGCATCTATAGGCTATGTCTAAATACATAATAAAAGTTATTTATCTAGAAAAAAAAACAAAAATGACTTATAGTTTGAAATGGAGGGACTAGTAAAGCTTTTGACCTCTTGGGAGTCTAGTTTGTAACACTTACTAAACATCATCCTTGATAAGTTGTATCTAGAGTTCTTCTCGAGTTTGTGCTGTTTCTGTATATGTATGTGCTTTTATCCTTGATAAGATCTCTTGTTGATCGAATATTCTGGATTTAAAGAGAACTCCATATATTATATTTCTAGTGAAATTCACTTTGTCGAGGAACACTCGAAACATAATATTGCAGTTGTTCAAGATTTTAAGGCCGCTTATATGTGGCTCACAGGCTTAGCAAATACAGTCCGACGTTTCAAGCAGTTTGGTTTACAGTTTTCACCTAAATGTGACATGCACTAGTATAGCCAAATTTTGGCAAATTTTGGTCACCAGACTATGGTTTTGATCAACTTAGGCCACCAAAATGATTTAAGATGGTCAAATGGAAAAACTACTAAGCTAAATTTTGGCATCAAACTCAATGGAAGCCCATTTTGGTCAAAGTAGCCGAATTTTGGTTTGTGTCCTTGGGTACACATGGGTAACCAACCACACGCACCCGAGCATGTCCCGCCTACGGGGCCATTTGAGGCTTGCACTATTGTTTACGATTATTATGCTTATAATATAGTTATACTCCTTTGGTCCTCAAATAAATCAATTCCTAAAATTTGTGTCAGTCGAATTATCTTAAGTTTGACTAACTTTATATAAATGAGTAATAACAACTATGACATAAAATAAGCATGTTATGAAAATATATTCTATGGTATATCTAATGATACAAGTTTTTTTAGAAATTTGATCAAAATTAAAAAAAAATAACTTAAGACCACTCTCGTCTCCGTCTAGGCACGGAGAGAGGATTCTGAAACGGACGCGCATTTACACAAGTTTGTCCTTAGACATTACGGCCTCGTTCGCTGGTCTGAAACTGGCTGGAAAAATACTGTTCCGGCTGAATTGTTGTGAGAAAAAAATACTGTCCCGGCTGAAAAAAAAAAGAAGCCGAACAAATCAAATATGGGGCAAGCCGAACATGGCCTACATCGACATCATAGCTTGTACCTATGCTTCACCCTCGCGTACCGCCCCAACTTTCGCGTCTGCGTTCATGTCATATCACTTGGTGGTAATCTCGCAGGACGTTAGGTATGTTTGCAGGGACAAAGATGCCCTCGCCTGATTGAGGTAGCCTCTAAGGAGAGCGTTGAAGCGAATAAAGTGCTCCACAATGACGTCACATCTTCAAGGTCTTGCCTGTGCTCAGGCAAGGCAAAGAGCCAACCAACGGTGCCTACGTAGTAGCACTTGGTGAAAGCAATGACAAGTGAGAGAGAGATAGAGAGTAAAGAGGTAGAGGGTAGCAGGGGACCAGAAATAGCATTGCAGAAGCGAACACACTTAATAAGGTAGTGTATTCCAAAACATTTAATAAGATATTTAGAGGAATACTCAATGGCGCATATATACCCACCCGTTATATAGCACAATACATTCTAAAATGTTTAAGATAACTTATTAAACGAACACTCAATGACACATTGTACTCATGCATTAAACCTGGTTAAGGAGTTTATCATCAAATTATGGTTTCCTTTTTTTAAAAACTTTGCTAGATTTGAGTATGAGCACCACATAGAGTGCTTTATATTTCAGTAAAAAATTAAAAGCTATAATACATTATACTACAGTACGGAGGAGTAGCTCTAAGCTTCTGAATTTTATTATATGATTAGAATAAAAACTTGATTTTCTTTATCTACTATAGTAGAAAAAAAACAGCTCAACCATACAACCTTGGAATACTTTGTTCCAAGATATATACAAAATTCCTTATAGATAGAGTTATGACAAATGTGGTTCTATTGTTTTTTTTGGCCTATGACTTCATATCCGACCATAAAATTATTGTTTTTTGCAACATTGTTACTATAGTCGCGGATGATATTTAGAGTATACATAGATATCTTTACATGTATCCAGAAATATTTTTTTCGATCCGAGATTAACCCCATTTCTATTCATTAGACAGAAATACTAGTGTCTATATATGTATCCAGAATATAATACAACAGGTCAAGATAAGATTGATGACGTGTTTGGTTACACGTCATGGCTAGCCACACCGTTTCAGCAGCGCCACAATTGTGTGGCGGGAAGAATGACCGCCGCATGTCTCACCTTCGTCACGGACAAAACGACAAGCCACGGGAGCTGGCGGCTAAAATTTACACGGCAACCAAGCAGCGGCCAAAGTTGCTGAACTTTTTGGCGTGGCAAGTTGCGCCGTGCAACCAACACATGCCATTGAGTATATTTTTTTGAAACAATATGCCCTTGAGTATACAACCAAATAGGTTGGGCATCCGGTATATATTGGCCCCGTTCGCGTGCCCTTAAACCTGACTTGATTCGTTTCTTTTTTCATCCAGAACAGTGTTTTCTCTCACAAATTTCTTCAAATTTATTCAGATTGTTCCAAAATTTCTCCGAGTGAACGGGGCCATTATTTGACCGAGCCATTATTTGACCATCGGCCAAAAGTTTAGGATCGAGGCACCAGAGAGCGATAGGAATTGGGAGGCGCGGAAGGGGGCTGGAAAAAAAAAAGGCAATGGTCCATGTGCACGGTGCACCCGTGCACGAGTGTGCTACAGTGGGAGGAGGGAGACTGGAGAGCGTAGAGCACATGGCAGGAGCCGCGACCCGCGCGGTGGCGAGTTGCGACGCGACGCAGGACCGCAGGAGTAGTGGATCTTGATCTGACCCGGGGCCCGGGGCATGATGGATGCCAGCCAGGCGGCCTCCGTCCGCCGTCCGTCCCCTCCATCCGACGGCGCTCCCGCCGCGCCTCGCTGCGCCGGCCCACGCCGCCTCTGACGAGCGAGCCCAATCATTTCACATCTGGCTCTCGTCAGGAGCAACCCAGCCCTCCCACCCGGGCCCCGTCCTCTCGGCGACTCGGCTCCTCGCTGCGTTCGCCAAAAGCAGCAGCAGCAGGTCCAGCCGTTGCCGTCTCCACTCTCCGCCACTGTTCCGCCGCGCGCCGGATCGAGGGAGGGCAGGCGGAGGAGGACGAGGAGGAGGAGGGATGAGTCTCTTCGGGCTTGGGCGGTGAGCGCTCGCTCGATCTCGATCGTATTGTACACATGCTTCTTCGCTCTGCTCCCTTTGCTTTGTTTACCCCCCTCGTCCCTGGCTTGGCGCCCGTGGGTTCGGGACGGCGGGATCCAGGCCGTTGCTGCTGGAATTGAGATCTCGCGCGCGCGGGGTTTGCGGGATCGGGGAACTCCCTCCCCAGCTTGATCCGCTGCTCTAGCTGGGGATCGGCCCTAATCAGGGGATATTCTGCGTCCAGCAATCACGGCCATGCTAGTGCCACTGTGGGGAGTCCTATTCCGCTCTGCTGAACCCTTGTTGTCCCACCTTGGTTTTGGGTTTCCTCCCTAAAATGCGAGCTCAGTTAGCCCACTTCTCCCGGCGTGTTCAGTTAGACCACTTCTCCACCAGTTCCCTGTGAAGCCCCCTCACCGCCGCCTGGAATCAAGCCACTTCTCTAGAGTGAGTCGTGGAACCAATCCTGCCTGAAATCTACAAGATGGCATGCATGGGAGGCCTGGTCTGCATTCCCCTGTAAGATAAGATTGGCTGCGCATTTACTCTGCATGGAAAGCAGATACCCATGACTCAATCCCACCCTGGATTGGTTCCACTTGGGGAATTAATCCCTTGCAACCCAACATGCCCCGCGTTGTTGAGGAATTCTGCTAATTTTAGCTTCTGATGCAGCAATCGTCCTGATCAGTGCTTTTTATTCCTCTGGCAGGAACCAGAAGACATTCCGTCCCAAGAAGAGTGCTCCATCAGGCAGCAAGGTAAGAATTTCGACTTCCCAGTTCCCTCTTTAAGTACTAGTTATTACTAGGTACCAGCAACAACTGCCTGTACTTGTGCCCGTTGTTTGGCGTGCTGCGTAGCATGCAAAGTGCGTTTCATGTGTGGTGGCCATTGCCTTGCTGCTCTGGATCATCAATCAAAATTTGATGTGTCCAGGTGATCATGCATCAGAGCCACCTGGCTAAGCACTATTGTTGCAACCGGTAGGACCATGATTGATGATTGAACATGCGAGCAATGTATCTAGGTGCCAGTTTGTTGCAATCTCTAGTGATTTGTTTGGCCATGCTACATCCAGGATTTTAATCAGTTGTCATGAACTGTTTAGGGGGCATGCAGATGCAGGCTATTCTTGTCACTGAAAAGTATGCGATAGAGCTTGTCTGCTAGTGCAATTAGTCTGGTTAGAACTTTGGGTTAAACTTCAGGAGTATGAATTGGTGATCGATCTTATCAGAGTGTTCAGGAAGTAGACAGACTTTAAGTTATCTGTTTTGGCTTTAGTCTTTTTGTTCTGGCCATGTCCAGAACTAAAGGATATCTTGCTCGGTTGACATTCTTGTTGGCTATTGCGAAGAGCTCTGTTTATCACTGCACATTTGTTAACATAAGTGACACAAGCAGTTTTGTTGGATTGCTTTATTCTTCCATCTATTCCAAGACACTCTGTACTAAACATTTTGAAACACTGATAACAAGATTCCCCTTGCTGCTTATCATGTGTCAATTAAATCCAGTACACAAATACTTTCAGTGAAAGGTCTAACAAACATTGCTGTCCCGCATCTATGGTGGTAGTATTTATATAGCCAATGAATCCTTTGCGAAACTATGTAGGATGCTTATTTAGCATTGAGTGGTGTTAATGAAAGACTTGCAGCAGTTATTTCTAGCACATTCAATCTTCAGTACATGCCATGGCTCTTAAATCACCTGTGATGAGCAAACTTTCTAGATTTTCCTATACACTGTCTTCAAATCTTGCATGTTTTATTTGCCACTAGAAATAAGCAGGCATCGAGTCATAAATTACAATGTGAATAGTGTGATGCTTAACGTGACCTTTTCTTTCTGTCTGCAGGGAGCGCAGCTCCGAAAGCACATAGATGCCACTCTCGGCAGTGGAAACCTTAGGGAAGCTGTGAGGTTGCCTCCTGGAGAGGATATCAATGAATGGCTTGCTGTGAATAGTAATATTCTTCCCTTTCGTTTGCAGTTTTCACCTAACTCTGTTGTTCCATTGAAGATAACATGTTTGTTTTGCTTTGCAGCTGTGGATTTCTTTAACCAAGTTAATATGCTGTATGGCACACTCACAGAATTCTGCACACCTGAGAGCTGCCCGACAATGACAGCTGGCCCAAAGTGAGCCTTTACAAGTTTTCATACATTCTATTCTTTTGGATTGTCAAAATACAACATGGTGAAAATTATCCAAAAAGTTTGTCAGTGACTAGTTTATTTGAATAATTGTAATTTTGTGTACGGTGAACTGTTTCACCAAGGCTGCTATTGAATGATGACTCTTAGAGGCTAAGTGTCTCCTTGCTAAGTTGCTATTTGCTATTATATCTTGACTAGTGACTCATTTTTCTGGCTTCATAGTGACATGAAGTCTTTGAAACCAATTAATCTCTTTTTGTAGAAGACTAGAAGCTATACATAACTATCAATTGTTAGGGTGTCAGAGCTTAGAATTATGATGATGTACTAGCTCAAAAGTTCAATATTAGTGTACCTAAAAAATGTATGCCTCATGGTTACCTTTTCTTAATTGCACTTGTATTTCTCTGCAATGCAAGGCCATGCTCATTTTCACATGCTGTTCTAGTGTAATATGAATCTTGATAATGGATAATCCAGGTTATGCCTCTTTTTGAGAGAAGAAAATTTTGAAAAAGGACTTTGTTTGTGGCCATGCCTATTGTGGTGCTAAGCATTTAACAAGTTAGCATTTTGTCATATAACTCCATCCGTTATAAATTGGTGCCCATAATCCTGTGTTGCATATTCTTGGAAACTAGTTTTTATTTAGATCATATCATGACAGAGCAAACATGAGGTTTATGCAGGTATGAGTACAGATGGGCTGATGGTGTGCAGATAAAGAAACCCATAGAGGTATCCGCACCAAAATATGTGGAGTATCTGATGGATTGGATTGAAGGCCAGCTTGATGATGAATCCATATTCCCTCAAAAACTTGGTATGTTGCTTTTTATTGTGGATTTGTGGAGCTCTCTTAGTTTCTTGTGAACACCTGACATCGGATGCAATCGAGCATGTTATCTGATTTGGATTTTGTTTCCCCTCTGTCAAGGCACACCATTCCCGCCAAACTTCAAGGAAGTAGTAAAGACAATATTCAAGCGCTTGTTTCGTGTCTATGCCCACATCTACCACTCTCATTTCCAGAAGATTGTTAGCCTTAAAGAGGAGGCCCATCTCAATACCTGTTTCAAGCACTTCATTCTGTTTACAAATGTAGGTCCCATCATTCATGGCAATTGCTTTTTATACAATACAACACAATTACATACCTACATTCTTGGCCAGGAAAAAAGGAAAATGGCAGCAGTTAACGTTCTTTGGTGTTTGTGCTGCAGGAGTTTGGTCTGATTGACAAGAAGGAGCTGGCTCCACTTCAGGAGCTTATCGAATCCATCATCGTTCCTTTACTGAGAATACGCTGTACTAAACATGGATACAGAGCTCTCAATGCTGATGGCTGTGAAATTTAGTCTGTTTGTGACAATACTTCACTGCATAGAGCTTATTGTTCCAGTTATTAGACATAAAAGGACATGTGGCATTGCTAATGTTATATATGTGTTTGTACCTGTGTGTTTCTTCCTGATCATGTATTGGCCATGTAAGTGTGCCTGTTATCAGCTGTAGAACGGTGGTGATGATGTACTGCAGAAAGAAAAACACAAGAAAGCTGTGTTGGATTAATGTATGCAGTGTTTGTTTCCTCCTGGTTATGTGTTACCGTCAGTTTGTCAACTTATTTCCAAAAACTCCCTCTGGCTAAATTGTAAACCGTTTCAGTTTTGTCCGAAGTCAAAACTTCTTCAATTTTGGCTAAGTTCATAGACAAATATTGTTGACATTTACAAAACCATATAAATAAATTGTCAATGCATATTTCAAATTTGATTTAATGAAACTTTTTTGATGTTCTAGATGTTGTATCGTTTCCATAATCTGAACCTTCATCTCTGGTAGAGAATCCAATGAAAAACGACATGGAAGCTGACAATCTAATGAAAAATGACATGGATACTGCAATAGAACACATGAAAGAAATGCCATGTTGCTGTAACAAGACATGCCATTTCTGCTCTGATCACAAACATGTCATTTCTGCTCTGATCACAATAACACAAACATTAGGAAGACATTAGGATGATCACAATAACACAAACATTAGGAAGATATGTCATTTCTGCTCTGATCACAATAACACAAACATTAGGATGATCACAATAACACAAACATTAGGAAGACACCAAGGTTCATACTAGAGGCAATAACACAGCAGACACCAAGGTTCATACTAGAGGCAATAACACAACACATGGCATGGCACCACAGAAGCTTCGATTGGTGCAGATGGTACTACTGGTGCTACCACGAGGTGCGGTAGGCGGGAGCAGAACGGACGAACGCGACGCTGCTTCTCCTCCTGCTGAACACAAATCTACTGATGGAGCATGGCGGCGAAGCACGGGGCAGGGGCACTAGATGCGGCCCTCCCAGAGGCAGGGCTGGTCATCGGTGCAGAGGGCGAGGAGCGCCGGCAGCGGCGCGAGGCCGAGCGCGGCGGCGCGGCGCCAGCGCTGGGCGCGGGTGACGCCGAGGCACGGCCCGTAGCGCATGTCCATGTCGAACTCGCGGGCCACCCGCTCCCGCTCCTCCTGCTGGAGCCTCCTCGAGTCGGCGCCGGCGCCGGCGCCGTGATCTGCGGTGACGAGAGACGAGTCAAATCGATCGATCTGACAGTGGTGCCGCGGAGGAGGAACATCGATCGGGGGGATTCGGGACCGGGAATAGTACCTGGGGCCGGGTGGACGTGGACGGCGGGAGCGGCCTTCTGGTGGTGGTGCGCCGCCGCCGCCTTCTTGGAGACGCCGCCGGTGGGCTTGGTTGCGGCCCCGGCGCCGGCGTGCGCCTTCTGCTGACGGAAGAAAGACTTCATGTCGCCTCCGCCGCCCCTCGTCATGGCTCCGGCGGGCGATCTCTCTCCTGCGGAGCTGGTGGTGGGGTCGGGATGAATGGGGATTGGAATGCGGCGGCAGAGGAATGAATGGGGAACGATGGTGGATGACTGGATGGTGAGGGGGTTGCTGTGTTATATACGGGATGCGAATGGCTACACGAGACGGCGCTGCGGCCGTTGTGAAAGGCGATTCGAATTTTTTTTGAATTTTGAAATGGGCGTGCGTGCGTCGTGCCATACGGTTCCTTCTCCGAGCGAGAATCCACTCACATCCGGCCGGCCGTCCGTGCGTCGTGGGCTCGTGGCTGCAAAGTGGAACCACCTGCTCGCTGCTGCTCCGAGAGAATCCTGTTCATACTGTTCCTAGTTTCTGTCGACATTGTACATTGTTCAGCTCATACAATACTCTATCCGTTATTCGATAAATTAATTTTTAGAGTTATTTTAAAGAAGTATTTAAAATTTAACCGAATTTTTAAAAAAACATACAAAGATTTATGATACTAAATTAGTATCATAAAATATACCATAAAATATTTTTATTTGATGTTACTTCTTCTATAAATTTAGCCAAATCTTAAAAGTTGATTTTAGATAATTATAGAAATTAATTTATTCGAAGAGAGTAGCTAGGAGTAGACTTACTCATGGACCTGACTGTGGTCCATGATTTTTTTTCTGGCATGATATAATCTAAAAAAACCTAACACATAGTGTGAAATCTTAAAAAACCTTGAGAAATAGCCTGGCCCGACCTGCCAACATGTTAGATCAAGCTCGGGGGTAAAGATTTTGACCTGACCATGTTTCTCAGTCTAACCTGATGTTTGATCAGATCTAGCTAGGAGAAGGGTGCTAAGCCGACAGTCATAAAAAAATGGCAGTACTCCACATAATTCAATTCAAAGTAAAAAAAATAAAGTGTCGGTGTAGAAAATGACCAACACGTAAATATTTGTAGTTTTGCCGTACGTTGTGATTTGAGGTGGCCTAGCACTCAATGACACAAGGTTTATACTGGTTCAGGCAACGTGCCCTATGTCCAGTCTGAGTCGATCGGTGACTTTATTCCTGAGCCCAGGTGCTCGAAGTTTACAGTGAGGTTACAAACGAGGAGGAGAAAGATGGGGTGTACAAGAGGTCCGATTGGACACCGGTCAGAGGGGCCAAGAGTGATGAGAGCTCCGCTATGTGCTATGTGAACTTGATCGATCTGAATAAATCTATCTGTTGGAAGAGAGCGCATCCCCTTTTATAGAATAAGGGGATGGCCTTACAAGTGAGAAAGAGAGAGTACGTATGCTACTAAGTCTTGTTGCTCACGCCGGCGGGGACAGGATGATGGTAGACGCCCACAATATTGTTGAATGTCAGATACACGTGGGAGGTTGTATTGTCTTCTTCGGGTATGGCAGACATCGACGCCTGCCGCACTATTAATACCCGGAGGCATGCGATGGGTTTTACCATGTTTCCCTGGTATGGTAAATGTCGACGCCCACAACACTGTCGATGCCCAGAGGCATGTGGGGGGATTACCGTATTTCTCTGGCATTGGGTTTAATGGCGCCCACAACACTGTAGAAGAAAATATTGGCGCCTACAACACTACTTGAGTTCTGTCGTGCCAGGAGGGTCGCAGGGTACTGCCTGGCAGGTGCACAGGGTACGATCCCTAGTATTGCGGTTTGACTTGTGCGCTCTGTCTTACTTTCTCCGTTTGTTTTCTGGTCCTTACCGAGCGGGCGTCCTCGGTCGGTTGGCCCTAGTCGGCACTGACTGCGCCTAGTTTGGAGAAGAGCGGTGAGCAGGGGTTTGGTGCATCTCCGGTCGGAGATGCGGGTCGGAGTCGGAAGCGGTGTTTGGCCAGGCCATTCGGTTGGAGAGGCCGTTCGGAGGCGGGCTGGAGACCGAAGCAAGTGCTCCGATCGGAGAGGCGGGTCGGAGTCAGAGGCGAGCGTCGTTCCTCCTCGGCCAGGCCTTCCGGTCGGTGATTGGATCGCCCTTCTGGCCTGTTGTTTAGGAACTTGGGCTGACCCATGAGTTGAGCGCTGTTTGCAACGTTGCCTGCTGGGTCGAGCCTTTGTTGAGAAGCCGGTCTATGAGGGACCCCGGGTTTATGAACCCGACAGGAGCCTCTAGGCGATTCGGGTAGAATCATCTGGGGGATTTTTGTCCCGACAGCGGGTGCGCGCGAGCGCACCCGCAGGTGTAGTCCCCGAGCCCCCGGGCGATTCAAGCAGAATCGTCTGGGTTTTTTTGTGTTGCCGGCAGGAGAAGTTTTCGTTTTATCGGCTGGTGCGCGCGAGCGCACCCGCGGGTGTAGCTCCCGAGCCCCCGAGCAATTCGGGCAGAATTGTCTGGGGGGTTTTGTCAGCGGGCATGTGTGTGTGTTTTTTAGTTGAGACGGAGTTGTCAACCAAGGCGTCATTGCGCAGCCGAGGTAGTTAGTTTTAGGGATCGGGCAAGACGGAGCTCATGGATCTTAGCGTCGGTGCGCATCGTGGGATCGGGCGAGTCAAAGTCATAAATCCTGGCGTTGGTACAGCCCACGCAGCTGAGGCAGTTAGTTTAGGGATCAGACGAGACGGAGCTCACGGATCCTGCTAGGGCGAGTTCGGTGTCGCAGACCTAGGCGTTTGGTGTGCAGTTGAGCCATAGCCGAAGGATGGGGCGAGTTTGGGGTCATAGACCTAGGCGTTTGGTGTGCAATCGAGGCATAGCCGAGGGATGGGTTGAGTTCGGGGTCGCATACCTAGGTGTTGGTGTGTCTTGAGCACCTAAGCCCCATTAGGCTTGGTAGGGGTCGGTTTTGAGTTGGGTGCGTTACCCCATCCTTGGTTTCTCACAACCGGAGGGGCTAAGTTTTGTCGCTTGCCTCGATCGCTCGGGCTCGAGTGACGCGCTCGGTTAGCTTGCTAACGGGTATGATCGAGTAGAATCCGAGTCTATCATTCATGACGGGGTTGGCATAGCCCTCTTGTGACATTCCACTGCTCCTTTACCTATAACCCGGTAAATGCCTGGGTCATTCCGTAGACCGACCCGGATGGCCCGCTGGCCTCCCCTCGATGGAGATTCTATGGGCTTGGTAGAGGCTTAGGATTGAATGTGAAGGTTGAGATGACCCTGTCCGCTTCGGGGCAGACTAGGCGAGGGCCGCACGGGGCTTATCTGTGTTTTCTCCCCTAGCTCTATTTGACGTGAGGTGGCTTCGAGCCCTTCATGGGCCGACCTTCGTACCCCGGTCGGTCGTTGCTCATGTTTGAATGAGGCAACTGCCGCTTTGTGATGCAACATGGAGCATTATGATGCATTTCGCCGCATGTGCGACGCTTTAGTTCCTGAGCCCCTAGGCGATTTAGGGCCCAAATCGTCTGGGGGGCACGATTGTATGTAATGAATGCGTGTATGGACATATGAATGACTATAAAGAAATAGTGGGAGTTGGTAGTGTTACCTTGATGACTCGAGTGATGAGGTTTAAAGAGCTCCAATCATAAATGTTCGACCGGGACCCATGCTCGTCTTCCATGACGGAGTCGGCATGGCCTACATGGGGTGTCCCTTTGCTCCTTACCTGTCTCTCAGTGTTTACCTAAGCCGTTTGATCAACTTAGGAAGCCCGATGGTCTCTCCTGGCGGAGTTCCCGTTGTTTGGGTTTTTCAAGTCTCGTCTGGGGAGGCGGAGAGCCCTCTACGCGTGGTGGTGCTTTATTTTTCACACCCGATCATGCGGTAGTGGTGGGCCATACCTAGGCCACATCCTATCTGATCAGGCGCCATTCCATCGGGCAAGGGCATCTCATCGGTCAGGGCGCGTCCCATCATATCCCATCTACATTAAATGGGGGGAGGGAGAGAGTATTTCGCTCTAATCCGTTGCCCTTCTTCAGCTGTCGCATTTCCTTCTTAAATAGGGGAAGAGAGAGGGCTTCTCATCGCAGTCTTGCCTGTTCTCCAACTATCGCTTCTCCTCCTTCTTCCTCCTCACCGAGAGTGTCTGTATGCCGCGGCAGTTCCTAAGTGAGAGAGAGGGTGAGTGAGGGGGAGGACTCACAGATCCCTTTGTGAATCCGAAGCGCAATGTCGAGCTAGAGGCTGCCCGAGGTGGTGCTGGCCGTCTTTGCCTAAGAAGGGGCGGCTTCCGCCGAAGGAGGTGGCACGCTGGATTCATCTGTGTGGCCTTTTTCGGGATGAAGCCGTGCGTTGATTCTGTCCGATGGATCTTCACTAGGCGAGCTTTATCGAAGGGGAAGTTGCCTAGGATCATGCTGGTAGAGGGTTCCATGCCTGCAGCTGCTCAGGTTGACCAGTTTATAAAGTTTGATGAGATATCTTCCAGTCATGGTGGCCATACCTCGGTGGCAGCATCCCTGCCCAGGAGCTGCCTCGACTGCATGAGAAGGTCGGGAGCTCCATGTTCTTCTACTGAGCATCTATGGGTGCGACGCCCTTGAGGTACCCGTTGCGCTCGCTAAAGTTGAGGGAGTGGAACCAAGTGGGTCCCTTGAGGTAGTGGTTATGTTTGGTGGTGTGCGCCGTGGCTTCTCCTTTGGCGTCAGCCAATGTCATCGAGCGGCCGTAGTAGTATTTGGAGTAGAAGTAGTTAGCAAATGTAATCGTTAAGTTTGGGGGAGCCCCCGTGTGAACAATTTTTGTATCAATGAATACATTAATTCTATTTTTGCGATAGAATCACTATCCGTTCCTTATTTTTTATCCTAGCATAGCTTTATTTTTATCCTTTCTTTTTCACACATGCCCGTTGAAAGGTCCTTGTTTGGTTTTGGTAATTGAGTGACAACTTAGGTGGACTAATTGTGTTTATGTGAGATACACAGGTGATTAGTCCACAGGTATATGTGTGTGAGCAACATATGCCATGAAGGTGAAAATGGCTTGGAGATGTTGCAAAGCTCACACATGTGATGATGAAGGAGCTTAAATGCACATGAGACATGACATTGAGTCATGTGATCAAGGTGGAGAAGATTAAGACAAGACTTGGCTTGATGGACCGGTTGCAAGCGTGAAGGGCAAGTCGAAGGCTTTGGAGTGATGGACCGCGTGGCGGTGAAGCTTGAGCAAGACTTGGTGCCGATGGACGATAGCAATGGCGAAGAGCAAGTAGAGTCAAGATCAATGAACCAATATGATCATGTGATGATATGAAGTGGATCATATCATTGTTGATCGTGTTGGTGCATGTGTTGCATCGACATTGGAAGAGATGGAATGGAATGCGCAAGGCAAAGGTATAACCTAGGGCATTTCATTTCACCGGTCATAGGTGTGTAGAGAAGTTTATGACTGGGTTTAGGATAGATGGCTGTACTATCAAGAGGGGCAAACTTGTTTGCATATCGGTCATCTAGTGCCACTCGAGTGATCTAACTTTGCATTGTCGCTAGGATCGAGTGGCATGGCAAGTTGAGTGGCTAACATCCTTTGGGAAATGATTGTGAAAATGCTAACACACATACATATGGTGGTGTACACTTGGTGGTGTTGGCACATTTACAAAGGAGGTGGTGTTTGTAGGGGTGAGATGGGTTTGGGTCCCTCTCTATTGCGCTTTCGGGAAAATGGAATGCCTATTTTCTATTGCGTTGGATGCAAATTCTTGGTGGTTAGCTCATTGGAGCAAGGGTAAAGAAGTTGGAAGTAAAAACGAGTTGATCGCGAAGATGCTGGCGTCGGTCAACTGACCAGACGCTGGATCTGAATGCACCGGACGCTGGCAAGCTACGTCCGGTCAGGCTGACGTACGGTGACGCAGTAGCTGGAGTGTGACCGGACGCTGGCTGCATCCGATCGCGTTCGACCGGACGCGTCCGGTCATGCTTGGGAGCTTACTGGAAATGACCGGACGCTGGGGGTTCAGCGTCCGGTCAGTTAAGTGCTGCTGCGTCCGGTTAAGTCAAGTGACCGTTGGAACCAGGACACGTGGTCGTCTGCGAGCGACCGGACGCTGAGGTCCAGTGTCTGGTTAACACGACCGAAGCGTCCGGTCGGCCCGACCGTTGCCCAGTGAAAGGGTAACGGCTAGTTTAGCCCTTGGGGCTATAAATAGAAGTGGCCTTCGGCCATGGCTGGTGTTGAGCACCTTGGGGGACTTTGTGTCCATGCTTGAGAGTGCTTAGGAGCCCTCCATCACACATATACTTGATAGTGATCATTCGATTGTGTGAGTGAGTGATTCTAGTACGATTGCATCGTGAGGTTGCATCGAGTGGCACTAGGTGATTGAGTTGCAAGCCAGTGGTGCTTGTTACTCTTGAAGGTTGCCACCTCCTAGATGGCTTGGTGGTGGTCTTCGTCGAAGCGCGCAAGAAGCTTGTGCGGCGCTCTGGAGAAGTGCTTGTGAGGGGCATTGTGCTCGCCCCACGGGAGCCACGAAGAGCAACTCTAGTAAAGCGTGTCATTGAGCTACCCTCACTCAAGGGGTAGGTTCTTGCAGCGCCCGACATGCAGGCTTAGCAGGTGATGCTAATTAGCCACCGAACCACCAAGTGAGTGGTCGACACAATGGGGACTAGCGTGTTGACAAACATGTGAACCTCGGGAGAAAAATCATCATGTCAACCTTGTTCTTCCCATTGGTTTGCATCCCCATTACACAAGCTTGCAATTACTTTTATACATATTAAGCTTGTGTAGTTGCTCTTGTAATTAGATAGCTTGTGTAGCTTGCTAATTACCTTCTTGCTTGTGTAGTATATAAGTAGCTCCCTTGCGTGGCTAATTTGGTTTTAGTAACCTTGTTAGTCACATTGCTTAGTTTGTGTAGCTAAGTATTTGCGCTCTCTAATTAGGCATTGGTTGCCTTGTTATTGAGCACTGCTAGTGAGCTTAGTTAGCTTTGTGCTTTTGCTTACTAGCATGTGTAGGAGCTCCCTTGTTGCTTATAGTACTAGAGGCATAGGTTTGTGTGACCTTGCTCCTAGCATTGGTTAGGCGAGCTCTAGCTAGCCCGGCACCTTTGTTGCTTGATTAGTATCTTTGGAAGGTGCTAGAGAACATATTTAAAGGGGTGTAGTCTTGGCTAGACCGATTGTTTTAATTCCGCATTTATATCGGTTAGCCGACGTGATTAATTTTAGAAAAAGACTATTCACCTCCCTCTAGTCCGCCATCTCGACCTTTCACCCGTTCGTTCCGTAGGCTGCATCTTTTAAGAACCTAGGCATGACCCGTGGGGCTCGGCTGCTCATAACTGTAGGTCATAATAGGGTGCGTTCAGTTGGGAGTAAGAACACAGTTACGTAAGGTAATCAAAGGAATGGAATGCCCTTTTGTTCGGATAAAAAATTTTACCATGTGATAGTAAAAAAGAGAGGTAGTATTTAGTATTGTACCCTTATGGAGCCCCCGAGCGACCCGGGCTAAAAATGTTCGGGCTAGGGTGCTTTACAGGAGCAAGTGTTGACTAAAAAGCGGTAAGACCAAATTTAGGAGAAAAATGACGTAGTTGTTCAATGTTCCAAGTGTTGGTGAGAACGTTGTCGTTGTCGTCCTACAGTCAGTAGGCGCCCAGTTGGATTACTTCGGTCACCGTATAGGGTCCTTCCCATGGTGG
This sequence comes from Miscanthus floridulus, assembly GCF_019320115.1. Taxonomy (NCBI): domain Eukaryota; kingdom Viridiplantae; phylum Streptophyta; class Magnoliopsida; order Poales; family Poaceae; genus Miscanthus; species Miscanthus floridulus. The sequence continues at coordinate 55,389,791 of NC_089587.1, read as the reverse complement.
AGAGAGTTTGTGTTTTTCCTTTGTCGATTGGGTCCTCTAGAGCATGAGATCACCGACTTCGAGGATTCTCCCCCTGATCTTCCTTTTGTGGTACCTGTGGAGAGTTTGCTGGTAGCGAGCGGAGCGGATGACGGTCGTCTTGTGGGCCTCCTTGAGCAGGTCGACTACGTCTTGCTAAGCCTCCGTGGCTCAGTCGTGGTCGAAAGCCTTCACTCTTGGGGCGCCGTGGTCGAGGTCGGAAGGCAGCACTGCTTCAGCTCCGTAGGCTAGGAAGAAGGGTGTGAACCCTATAGATCAGTTCAGGGGCATTCTCAGGCTCCAGAGGATCGCTAGGACCTCTACAACCCATCACTCGGTGTACTTGTTGAGTCGGTCAAAGATGCATGACTTAAGTCCTTAGAGGACCATGCCATTGGCATGCTCGGCCTGACCGTTAGTACGTGGGTGTCCGACCGAGGCCCAGTCGATCCTAATGCCGTATCCATCGCTGAAGTCCAGGAACTTCTTCCTGGTGAAGTTAGTCCCATGGTCAGTGATGATGCAGTTAGGAATGCCAAACCGGTAGATGATGTCGAGGAAGAATTTGACCGCCTCTTCTGAGCGGATGTTGGTGATGGGCTTGGCCTCTATCCACTCGGTAAACTTGTCGACTGCTATGAGTAGGTGAGTGAAGCCGCTCGGGCCTTTTTTGAGGGGTCCTACCATGTCGAGGCCCTAGACCGCGAATGGCCAAGTGATGGGGATGGTTTGAAGCTCCTGTGCCAGCAAATGAGTTTGTCGAGCATATAATTGGCATCCCTCACACCTATGGATGACTTCCTTTGTGTCTCATAGAGCAGTGGGCCAGTAAAAACCTTGGCGAAAGGCTTTTTCGACTAGCGACCTCAGGGCCGCGTGATGTTCGAAGATCCCGGCATGGACCTCAAGGAGGAGCTGCTTCCCCTGGCTGGTGGGGATGCACTTCATGTGAAAGGTCCTAATGGCTAGAGGGGGGTGAATAGCCTATTAAAAATTTCTACAACAACACTTAACAAACCGGTTAGATAATTATAAGGCGAAGCAAGTGTTGCGCTAGCCTACTAAAGTTGCAAGCCACCTACTATAATTCTAGTTTATATAGTTTCTATCCACACAATAACTATGTCACTACACTAAGTTAGTGTGCTCTCAAAGGCTAACTAAAGAGCCACACTAACCAAACTAACAAGCTCTCACAACTAGCTACACTAAAGAGCTTGACAACTAGTTTACGGTAATGTAAAGAGAGTGAGCAATTTATTTATACCGCCATGTCGAGGAAGGAGCCAATCAATCACAAGAATGAATACCAATGAAGACCAATCACCTTGGAATCAAATGATGAACACAATAATTTTTTTACCGAGGTTCACTTGCTTGTCGGCATGCTAGTCCTTATTGTGGTGATTCACTCACTTGGAGGTTCATGAGCTAATTGGCATCACATGCCAAACGCTCAATAGGGTGCCGCACAACCAACATAAGATGAGGATCACACAAGCCACGAGCAATTCACTAGAGTACCTTTTGGCTCTCCATCGGAGAAAGGTCAAGAACCCCTCACAATCACCACGATCGGAGCCGAAGACAATCACCAACCTCTGCTCAATGATCCTCGCTGCTCCAAGCTATCTAGGTGGTGGCAACCACCAAGAGTAATAAGCGAATCCCATAGCGAAACACAAACACCAAGTGCCTCTAGATGCAAACACTCAAGCAATGCACTTAGATTCTCTCCCAATCTCACAAAGATGAGGAATCAATGATGGAGATAAGTGGGAGGGCTTTGGCTAAGCTCACAAGGTTGCTATGTCAATGCAAATAGCCAAGAGAGTGAGCTTGAGCCAACCAAGGGGCTTAAATAGAAGCCCCCACAAAATAGAGCCGTTGTACCCCTTCACTAGGCACAACACGGGGTGACCAGATGCTCCGGTCATATCGACCGGACGTAGGACCCTAGCGTCCGGTCATGCAATGCCTCTCTTCAAATACTGAGTGCCTGATCCCAACGGTCAAGTGATAACCGGACGCGCTGCAGAGAAGTGATCGAACGCTGGACCTTAGCGTCCGGTCGTTTCCAGTAAGCATCCAGAAGCGAGAAATCACGACCGGACGCGTTCGGTCCTGCTCGACCGAACTCACCCAGTGTCCAGTCACTCGGTGCCTCCTCTATACGCTGCCACGTCAGTAGGACTAGACGCAACCCTCCAGTGTCCGGTCAGAGACCGACACCAACATCTTCACTGCTTCTACTGACCGGACACACTGGTCCTTTCGAGACCAGCGTCCGGTCACTTACAGTGACCTCCATCTTTACTGTATAGGGCGTCGGTGGCACCGTTGGACTGTATAGAGTAGGCTTCCAATCATAGACCGGTACAATTTTTAATCCACTATATTGCCACTTGCATCGCTATCCAAGTTGCCATTTGTTTCCATTGGTGTGCTAATAGCTTTGCTATCACTCATGCCAAACTTCTTGATCATATCCTTGATATACTTGCCTTGACTCACAAATGTACCATTCTTCAATTGCTTGATTTGAAGACCAAGGAAGTAACTTAACTCTCCAATCATGGACATCTCAAACTCATTAGCCATTATCTTTCTAAACTTATCACAAAAGTCTTGATTGGTTGATCCAAATATGTTGTCATCAATATAGATTTACAACACAAATAAATCTTTTCCAATCTTCTTGATGAAAAGAGTGGTGTCAACATTGTCCATCATGAACCCTTTAGAGAGTAGGAAGTCCCTCAATCTCTCATACTATGCTCTAGGTGCTTGCTTCAAGCCATACAATGCCTTCTTCAACTTGTACACATGGTCGGGCTTCTTGTCATTTTCAAAACCGGGAGGTTGCTCAACATATACTTCTTTATTGATGTAACCATTGAGAAATGTAATTTTAACATCCATTTGATAGAGCATCTAGTGGCACTTTGACAACCACATTTCGATACGAGTTTCATCCCTCTTAATAGTATGGCTATCAAACCTAAATATGATCACACTCTCTAAGTGTCTTGATCACCAAAACAAAATAGCTCCTACAATTTACCATTGCCTTGAGCCTTTTGTTTTTCTCTTTCTTCTTTCCAAGTCTAAGCACTTGATCATCACCATGGCATCATCATCATTATGTTATGATCTTCATTTGCTTCACCACTTGGAATGTGCTACCTATCTCATGATCATTTGATAAACTAGGTTAGCACTTAGGGTTTCATCAATTCACCAAAACCAAACTAGAGCTTTCAATCTCCCCCTTTTTAGTAATTGATGACAACCCTTTCACAAAGATATAAATTGAAATTCAATTGAATCCATGTTGCTTGTCCAAGCATATTTACCATGTGTAAAAGGATATGGACAAGTTTCATGAACCCCAAATGGTAGTAATTGCTCCCCCTACATATGTGCTAAGAGTTTGGATTGAAGCTTGCACATATGCTTAGATAGGAAATATAGGAGACATTGTCTACCAAATGATGCTAAGGTATAAAAGATGGACCTTTGAAGCGTGATACTAATCGGAGTGCACCATTATACCATCCTTTGCACCATGGTTAGCTTGATACCACTTGGAAACACTTGGAAATGACATCATTAGATAACCTATGCATGCTAGATTTTTATTTCATCATTCAACCCTACAACTAGCATACACCACACAAGCATGGATATTTTAAATTTAGAACTTATGCCATGCAAGCAAACATATGAAATGCATATTCAAATGCACCATACAAGTTCATGAGCTTGCTCCCCCTACTTGTGTGCTCAAAATTTTAATTGATCCCTTTCCTTTGTCATATCTCTCCCCCTATGTCAAACTCTCCCCCTTTGTTGTCTTTTCACCATCTTAGTACACTTCTTTCTCCTCATGTACTAATATCTTTGTTATTTCTCCCCCTATTACTTATATCTTTGTTTCTCTCCCCCTTTGTCATCAATGACCACAAAGACTTAAATTATAGACAGGTTGAGATTTATCAATGTCAATCAATGGGGTGAGGATCATATTCTCAAATTTGGTCCAATCTAGATCATTTGCTAAAGATATTTAACTCGGTTTGATCCAAGGACAAGCTTCTTCACACCTCTAAATAAGGGTTATCTTGTACCATGTTGAGTTAAACACTTAGAGCTCATTTTCTAGATCAAACACTAGGTTTACAAGCCCATAAACATGTCATATGCTACCACTAGATCAAGTCAAGCATAGAAGCAATAGTGATATCATATAAACATCAAAATCATTTGATTTTCATGAATGAGCCTAATAAAATAGAGAGATGACTAGATGCACTAAAATGTCCTTAGCAAGGGTGTATGTCATGTCAATCATCTTTTACCTTGGATTGCTCGAAGGAGAGGCATGTCATATGAGTGGGGGGTGTATCAACACATATTTGAGAAATCCAATATGTTCAACTCATTCCTTAGCTTGCAAAACCTTTTCTCATCCAATGGCTTGGTGAATATATCAGCAAGTTGACTTCGGTGCCTACACTCTCAATGCAAATGTCTCCTTTTTATTGGTGATCTCTTATGAAATGGTGGCGGACATCAATGTGCTTTGTTCTTGCATGTTGAACCGGATTGTTGATCAACTTGATTGCACTCTCATTGTCGCATAGCAATGGCACTTTCTTGAACTTGATTCCAAAGTCACTCAAAGTGGCCTTCATCTAAAGTATTTGTGCACAATAACTACCAGCGGATATGTATTTGGCTTTGACGGTTGATAATGCAACACTATTTTATTTCTTTGATGACCATAAAACAAGTGATCTTCCCAATAATTGACATGTGCCCGAGGTGCTCTTCCTTTCAACCTTGCATCCCGCATAATCTGAGTCGGAGTAACCAACTAGCTCAAACTTTGCTCCTTTGGGATACCATAAACCAACATTTGGTGTATGCTTCAAGTACCTCAATATTCTCTTTGTAGCCTTCTAATGACTTTCTCTTGGTGAGGCTTAAAATCTTACACACATGCATACACTAAATATGACATCCAGTCTTGATACGGTCACATAGAGTAGGCTTCTAATCATAGACCGATATAATTTTTGATCCACCATATTTCCATTTGCATCACTATCCAAGTTACCATTTGTTCTCATTGGTGTACTAATGACTTTGCTATCACTCATGCTAAACTTCTTGATCATGTCCTTGATATACTTGCCTTGACTCATAAATATACCATTCTTCAATTGCTTAATTTGAAGACCAAGAAAGTAACTCAACTCTCTAATCATGGACATTTCAAACTCATTAGCCATCATTTTTCTAAACTCATCACAAAAATATTGATTGGTTGATCCAAATATGATGTCATCAACATAGATTTGCAATACAAATAGATCTTTTCCAATCTTCTTGATGAAAAAAGTGGTATCAACCTTGCCCATCATGAACCCTTTAGGAAGTCCCTTGATCTCTCATACCATGCTCTAGGTGCTTACTTCAAGCCATATAATGCCTTCTTCAACTTGTACACATGGTCTGGCTTCTTATCATCTTCAAAACCAGGAGGTTGCTCAACATATACTTCTTCATTGATCTAACCATTGAGAAATACACTCTTAACATCCATTTGATAGAGCTTGATGTTGTGGGCATAAGCATAGGCTAGCAAGATTCTAATTGCTTCCAATCTAGCAGCCAGGGCATATGTTTCTCTAAAGTCAAGACATTCAACTTGTGTATAGCCTTGTGCTACTAATCTTGCTTTGTTCCTTACTACTATCCCATCTTGATCTTGCTTGTTTCTAAAGACCTATTTGGTTCCAATCACTTTGTATCCTTTTGGTCTCTCTACTAATTCCTATACTTGATTTCTTGTGAAGTTATTCAATTCTTCATGCATAGCATTCACCCAATCAACATCCTTCAATGCTTCATCTATCTTCTTTGGTTCAATAGATGACACAAATAGAAATGCTCACAAAATGATGCCAATCTTGATCTTATTTATACACCTCTAGAAATATCACCAATGATAGTGTCTAATGGATGATCCCTTGCAACATTGGTTGGTTAGAGTATTGGAACTTGATTGCTTACACTTGCTTGATCATTGGATTGAGATAATGTACTAGCCACTTGATATTGTTTATTGTCATAAGATCCACTTGTACTAGCTTGAGTTGTATCATCTTACATATTTGAGTTAGAGAGCACTTGCACTTGATTATCTTCATCATCATTCACTTGCCTAGGCCTCAATTCACCAACATCCATGTTCTTTATGGCATTTGAAAGTTGAATGTCTCTAACATCTTCCAAGTTCTCATTCTCTACTTATGAACCCTTGGTTTCATCAAATTCAACATCATGAACTTCCTCAAGAGTATTACTATCCAAATTCCAAACTATATATGCTTTGCTTGTAGTGGAATAACCAAGTAGAAATCCTTCATCACATTTCTTGTCAAACTTGCCCAATTCAGTGTCCTTTCTTTAAGATATAGCATTTGCAACCAAAGACCAAAAATATGCAATGTTGGGCTTTCTACCATTCAAGAGCTCATATGGTGTCTTCTCTTTTAATGGGTGACAATAGAGGTGGTTGCTACAATAGCAAGCCGTGTTGATAGCTTTGGCCCAAAAAGATTGACTCACATTGTACTCACTAAGTATAGACCTTGCCATATCAATAAGTGTTCTATTCTTCCTCTCAACAAGGCCATTTGATTATGGAGTGTACTTGATCGAGAATTGATATCTAATTCCAAATTCATCGCACAACTCATCAATTCTAGTGTTCTTGAACTCACTACCATTGTCACTTCTAACTATCTTGATGGTTGTCTCAAACTCATTATGAATGCCCTTGACAAATGATTTGAATGTTGTAAACACATCACTTTTATCCACTAGAAAGAATACCCATGTGTATCTAGTGTAATCATCCACTATCACAAAGCCATATTTGTTTACCACCGATACTAGTGTATTGTGTTGGCCCAAACAAATCCATGTGCAATAACTCAAATGCTTTGCTATTGCTCATCATGCTTTTCTTAGGATGGGTGTTTCCAACTTGTTTGCCGGCTTGACAAGAGCTACAAAGCTTATCCTTTTCAAACACAATATCTTTCAAGCCTTATCTAAGACATGCTTAACCAATCTATTCAATTATTTCATTCCAATATGACCAAGCCTTCTATGCCATAACCAACCCATGCTAGACTTAGTGAACAAGCATGTAGATAATTTAGCTTCACTAGCATTGAAATCAACAAAGTATAGATTCTCATATCTAAAGCCTTTGAAGATCAAATTAGAGCCATCTACACTCATGATCTCTACATCATCTACCCCAAATATGCATTTGAATCCAAGATCACATAATTGAGCCATAGATAGCAAATTAAAGTTCAAGCTCTCTACTAGCAACACATTGGATATGCTCATGTCATTGGATATTGCAATCTTACCAAGCCCTTTGACCTTGCCTTTGCCATTGTCACCAAATGTGATACTATCATAACCATCATTGTCATTGGTGTTGATTAAGTTGAATATTCTTGCATCACCGGTCATGTGTTAAGTGCACCCACTATCAAAAACCCAATGCTTTCCTCCGACTTTATAATTTACCTATAAAAGAAGATCAATTCTTTTTAGGTACCCAAACTTGCTTGGGTCCTTGAAGGTTAGTGACCAAGCTCTTTAGCACCCAAATGGCTTTCTTCTTTGAGCCCATCCATGGTTTACCAATGAACTTAGCCTTTACACCATTTGCACCCTTGGTAAGCATATAGAAAGAATCAAGCTTAACGGAGGATACATTAGCATTTTTGCTCTTGTTTTTACATCATACTCTTTATGACCAACTTGCTTGCAACTAGTGCAAAACCGACCATTGTTCTTCACAAAACTAGTCCTGTGAGGAGCAAAAGTCGCCTTGCCTTTCTTGGGGGTATAGCCCAATCCCTCTTTATAGAGAGAAGCTCTTTGGCTACCCAAGCACATAAGCAAGCGGTCCTCACCACCTATAGGACTTAGCCAAGGTGTGAGTGAGCTTATTGACCTCCTTCTTGAGGTTCTCATTCTCAACCATTAGTGAGGCATCACAAGTGAAACCATCACTACTAGATGAGGTGGAAGTAGAAGTACTACAAGAAGGGTTAGCGGGAGTAACAATGATAGGCATAGATAATGATTCATCAATTATATCACAAGTTAAGCCTATATTGTAAGTTTCAACATGCTTCTTTTTATTTTGCTCATCAAGCAAAGAGGAATAAGCCTTTTCAAGCTTTTTGTGAGCCTTGCCAAGCTTCTCATGGGCTTCCTCTAGCCTCTCATGAGATGCATTGAGCTTATCAAAGGCTTGCTTAAGGGCTTTTAGTTCCTTACGCAAGCTTTTGCATTCCCTTCTCTTGATATCAAAGTGTTCTCTAGCATCTTCTAGCATGTCAAAGTAGTTCATCCTTAGTAGGTTCATCATCATCACTATCACTTTCATTTTCGTTTTCATTATCATGTTCCTTATCACTTCCATCATCATAAATTTGTACCTTAGTGGCCTTAGCCATGAAGCAAGATGGAGTGTCAAAGAGAGAAGGCTTCTCATTGATTGTAATGCTTGCAAGTGCCTTCTTCTTGGTGGTCTTATCATCATCACCATCATTATCATCACTTGAGGAAGCATCACTATCCCAAGTGACCACATATGAACCACCCTTCTTCTTGAAGGTCATCTTGTACTTCTCTTTCTTTTCCTTTTTGTCCTTCTTGTTCTTCTTGTTGTCATCATCATTGTCGCTATTGTATGGACATTGAGCAACAAGATGATCTTTGCTTCCACATTTGAAGCACCTTCTTGACTCTTCCTTATTCTTGGATGAAGATTTCTTTCTTCTAGCACGGTACCCTTTCTTCATCATGAATTTGCCAAATTTCTTAACAAAGAGAGTCATCTTCTCATCATCATCATCATCATCCCATGAGCCATCATCTTCACTTGATGTATCTTGCTTTGCCTTGCCCTTGGATGATGTGGCCTTGAATGCCACAGCTCTTCTTCTTCTCATCCTTCTTCTCATCTTTCTTCTCCTTTTTCTTCCTTCTCAATCATCATCTCTATATGTATCATCGGTCATTATATCTCCCAACACTTGGTTTGGTGTCATGGTGTCCAAACCACTCCTCACTAGAATAGTGACCAATGTTCCAAATCTTGAAGGCAAACATCTCAAGAACTTGTGGGAGAAGTCCTTGTCCTTCACCTCTTCTCCAAGTGCTTTGAGATCATTGACAAGCACTTGAAGCCTATGGAACATCTCTGGCACACTCTCATCCTCCTTCATCTTGAAGCTTGTAAACTTCTCTTTGAGAATATATGCCTTTGCACCCTTCACGGCTTGAGTGCCCTTCAAATGATTCCTCAAATTCTTCCATGCCTCATGAGCTCTCTCAATATTCTTGATTTGCTCAAATGTTCTTTCATCCAAAGCATCATGGATGGCACTAAGAGCAATGTCATTATTTTAGAGTAGTATTTCTTTGGCGGCGGTGGGGAGCCTATTCATCTTCAATCTCAATCTTTGTCTCTACCACCTTCTAAACCTTCCTATTGATTGACTTGATATAAGTTGTCATCTTAGCCTTTCAATAGGGATAGTTGGAGCCATCAAATTGTGGTGGCTTCTTTGTGTTGTTGATTTGAGCCATTTTTACAACGAAGGTTGTTAAGCCTAAAATCATAGTGACCTCGGCTCTAATATCCACTTGAAAGGTCCTAATGGCTAGAGGGGGGTGAATAGCCTATTAAAAATTTCTATAGCAACACTTAACAAACCGGTTAGACAATTATGAGGCGAAGCAAGTGTTGCGCTAGCCTACTAAAGTTAGCAAGCCACCTACCACAATTCTAGTTTATATAGTTTCTATCCACACAATAACTATGTCACTACACTAAGTTAGTATGCTGTCAAAGGCTAACTAAAGAGCCACACTAACCAAACTAATAAGCTCTCACAACTAGCTATACTAAAGAGCTTGATAACTAGAGTGCCGCACAACCAACACAAGATGAGAATCACACAAGCCACGAGCAATCCACTAGAGTACCTTTTGGCTCTCCATCGGAGAAAGGTCAAGAACCCCTCACAATCACCACGATTGGAGATAGAGACAATCATCAACCTCTGCTCAATGATCCTCGCTGCTTTAAGCTGTCTAGGTGGCAGCAATCACCAAGAGTAACAAGCAAATCCCATAGCAAAACACGAACACCAAGTGCCTCTAGATGCAAACACTCAAGCAATGCACTTAGATTCTCTCTCAATCTCACAAAGATAATGAATCAATGATGGAGATGAGTGAGAGGGCTTTGGCTAAGCTTAGAAGGTTGCTATGTCAATGCAAATGGCCAAGAGAGTGAGCTTGAGATGGCCATGGGGCTTAAATAGAAGCCCCCACGACATTGAGCCATTGTACCCCTTCACTGGGCACAACACGAGGTGATCGAACGCTCTGGTCATATTGACCAGACATAGGACCCCAGTGTCTGGTCGTGCGATGCACGCCATGTGTCCCCTCTCTTCAAATACTGAGCGCTCAATCCCAACGGTCAAGTGATGATCGGACATGTGCTATGAAGTGACCGGACGCTGAGGTCTAGAAGCGAGAAATCATGACCATACGCGTCCGATCATGCTCGACTGGACTCACCCAGTGTTCGGTCACTCGGCGTCTCCTTTGTACGCTGCCACGTCAGCAGGACCGGACACAACCCTCCAGCGTCTAGTCACTAAGTGACCCAGTGTCTAGTCAGAGACCGACGCCAGCGTCTTCACTGCTTCTACTGACCGGACGCGCTGGTCCTACCGAGACCAGCGTCTGGTCACTTACAGTGACCTCCATATTTACTATATAGGGCGCTGGTGGCACCGTTGGACTGTCCGCACTCTACGGGCGGACACTCTGCTGGTGAAGTTCCTAACCCTTGCTCAAATGTGCCAACCACCAAGTGTATCACCTTGTGCACATGTGTTAGCATATTTTCACAAATATTTTCAAGGGTGTTAGCACTTCACTAGATCCTAAATGCATATGCAATAAGTTAGAGCATCTAGTGGCACTTTGATAACCGTATTTCGATATGAGTTTCACCCCTCTTAATAGTATAGCCATCGATCCTAAATGTGATCATACTCACTAAGTATCTCGATCACCAAAATAAAATGGCTCCTACCATTTATACCTTTGCCTTGAGCCTTTTGTTTTTCTCTTTCTTCTTTTCAAGTCCAAGCACTTGATCATCACCATGGCATCACCATCATCATGTCATGGTCTTCATTTGCTTCATCACTTGGAATGTGCTACCTATCTCATGATCACTTGATAAACTAGGTTAACACTTAGGATTTCATCAATTCACCAAAACCAAACTAGAGCTTTTATCATGAGCACCCCAGACGGACTCTGTTTGTAGAGTTCATAACGGAGCGCGACAAAGGTCTTGGCATGTTGAGTGATCCATCGGGCTTCAGTCCTTTTGGGCAGGAGAACCTCCTCAAGGAGGTAGGTGAGTAGTGGCGCTCACCAGTTGGTTTGATTGAGTGCCAATACGGCGACGTTAGCAGGTGACGTCGTTATAGAGGTCCTAGGGTCAGAGCCCCCAAGTGCTGGCTTGGCGTCGAGGTCAGAGCCCCTAGGCATCGGCTTGGCATCAGGGTGTGTCTGGATTGGACCTTCTAGGACGCGAGCGGACGGGTCGTGGAGATCATTGATGAAGATCCTGCTTGGAGACGGATCGCACCTGGCGGCCAATTTTACGAGGAAATCGGTGGTATGCTGCCATGAGGGGGCTTTCGGGGGACATGATGTAGCTCGATCTCCTGGAATTTGTCCTCAAGCTCACGCACCTCCTAGCAGTATGCTGCCATAAGGGGGCTTTTGTAGGAGGACTCCTTCATGACCTGGTCAACGACCAACTCTGAGTCACCGTGAACATAGAGTCGTGTAGCTCTAAGTTTGATGGCGATACAGAGTCCATTGATGAGGGCCTCATACTCCACGGCATTGTTTGAGGCTAAAAAGTGGAGGTGGATGGGGTAGCAAAGCCTATTCCCATCTGGGGAGATTAGAACCACTCCTGCCCCCAAGCCGGGCGCCATGACGGACCCATCGAAGTATATTGTCCAGTACTTGTGGGTGACATCTAGGGTCGGTAGCTGGACCTCCGTCCATTCGGCAACAAAATCTGCGAGAGCTTGAGACTTAATGGTGGTACGAGGGATATACCTGATGTCATGGCCCATGAGTTCGAGTGCCCACTTGGAGATCCGTCCTACAGCATCACGGTTGTGGACAATGTCTCCGAGCGGGTATGAAGTGACGACCACGACTTCATGGTCGGTGAAGTAGTGCAGAAGCTTCTAGGTCACCATCAGCACAGCATATAAGAGTTTCTACACCTAGGGGTACCGGACCTTGGGGTTGGTGAGTACCTCCCCAACAAAGTATAGGAGCTACTGGACCTTAAGGTGGTGTCCCGGCTCCTCCCTTTCGACGACTAGGGCGGTGCTCACCATATGGTTGCTTGCCACGACATAGAGGAGGAGGGGTTCTCCCTGTTCAGGAGCGACGAGGATTGGGGCCGACGTCAGGGACGCTTTGAGGCTCTCCAGAGCCTGCTAAGCTTCCACAGTCCAGACAAAGGAGTCCATCTTTTTTAGGAGCTTGTAGAGTGGCATCCCCCGTTCGACGAGCCGAGAGATGAATTGGCTCAGGGCAGCCAGATAGCTGATGAGCCTTTGTACACTCTTGATGTTGCATATAGGGCCCATGTTGGAGATGGCCATGATCTTTTTGGGGTTGGCCTCGATGCCGCGCTCAGACATAATGTATCCTAACAGCTTCACCTTCAGAACCCCGAAAACACATATCTTGGGATTCAATCTGATGTTGAACCTTTGGAGGTTCACGAACGTTGCGGCCAAGTTTACAATTAGGTCACAAGCTTGAGCCGTTTTGACCACTATGTCATCAACATAGATGGCGATTGTTGGTTTTGGCTGCTCAGCTTGATCAGGCTGATCTGAGCGGGTTGATTTGGTCAGTGAAGCATTGCTGCATGCACCTTTGGTAGGTGGTGCCAGCGTTCTTTAGGCCAAAAGGCATGGTTACATAGCAGTACGAACCATACGGGGTGATGAATGAGGTTGCGAGCTGATCGGACTCTTTCATCGTGATCTGGTGATAGCCCTAAGTAGGCATCTAGAAAGGAGAGGATCTCGCAACCCGAGGTGGAGTCGACTATCTGGTCTATGCGCGGTAAAGGAAAGTGATCCTTTGGACATGCTTTGTTGAGGCCAGTATAATCAATGCACATTCTCCATTTCCCGGTCTTCTTTTTAACAAGAACAGATTGGTAAGCCAGTTAGAGTGGAATACCTCTCTGATGAATCCGGCTGCCAGGAGTTTGGCGATCTCTTCGCCTATGGCCCTGCGCCTCTCATCGTCGAAGCATCTAGGCATTGCTTAGCAGGCTTCAAGCTCGGGATGAGGCATAGTGCTGCTCGGTGATGTCCATGGTATGCCCAGCATGTTAGATGGCTTCCATGTGAAGACATCATGATTGGCGTGCAGAAGTCGATGAGCTCACATTCCTATTTAGCCAGAGCTGGGTCCTGATCGCACATCTTGGTTGGGTCAGTGGGGTCGATCCTACCACCTTGGTTTCCTCGAGCAGGGGAAGGCCATCGATGAGGTTGGTTTGTTGCAGTCCTAGGACTACTGGGGTCGACGACTCCCTAAGCCTGGGAGCTTGGACGAGTTGATGACACGTGATGGCGAGCTCAAAATTGCTCGCGGTCGCATGTGAAGGTGTGCGAGAAGGTGCCCTTCTCATGGTGATGATGTCGTTCGGTCCTGGCATTTTAGCTTGAGGTAGGTGTAGTGGGGGATTGCCATGAATTTGGCGTAGCATGGCTGCCCCAAGATGGCGTGGTAGGACCCTGGGAAGTCCACCACTTCGAAGGTGAGGACCTCCGAGTGGAAGTTGGCTTGGTTGCCAAACATGACAAGTAGGTCGATCTGCCCGAGTGGGTATGCCTACGCTCCTAGGATCACCCCGTGGAAGGGGGAGCCTGCTAGGTAGAGTTCCGACCGAGGGATGCGTATGGCATCAAGGGTGTCGATGTAGAGGATGTTGAGGCCACTACCTCCATCCATCAGCACCTTGGTGAGGTGCTTCTTGTGGACGATGGGGTCAATGACAAGCGGGTAGCGTCCTGGTCCCATGACGTGGGAGGGATGGTCCCTCTGATCGAAGGTGATCGGAGATTCTGACCAGCTGAGGAAGGAGGGGATGGCCGTCTCGGCGGCGCATGCTTCCCTATAGCGCACCTTGTGCTGGTGTTTGGTCTAGATGGCATCAGATCCACCGAAGATCATGATGCATTCCTCAGGGTCGGGGAAGCCATCTCTGTCCTTGCCTGCTGTGCCTCCTTTTTTGGTTGCTGCCTCTTTACTGTCTCCTTCCTTCGGCCTGTCGGCCTATCAGAGGAAATATTTGAGGAGCTCGTAGTCCTTGTAGAGGTGTTTGATGGGGTAGGCGTGGTTGGTGCATAGGCTATCCATGAGTTTGTTGAAGTGATTAGGCAGGCCCTGTTGGGGCTGCTTGCCCATGCGGTCAGTTGCGGCGACCAACGCGGTGTTGTTCGGTCGGTGCCGGTCCTTTTTGTTCTTCTTGCCTCTCTGTGTGGAGGGGCCCTCATCTTGGTCTATGTGCTTGGCCTTGCCTTTGTCCCGGCCTCCGTTGAAGACCACTCCTACCACCTCCTCGCTAGAGGCATGGTTAGTGGCGACGTCAAGCAGGTCGCGGGTGGTATAGGGCTTTAGACAGCCAAGCTTGTGGATCAGGGACTCACATGTCGTCCTAGAGAGGAATGCATTGATGACGTCTGCATCGACGACATCAGGGAGGAAGTTGCATTATTGGGAGAACCTATGGATGTAATCCCGTAGGGACTCGCTGGGCTCCTGCTTGCTGCTCTTGAGGTCCTAGGAGTTACCAGGGCGGACATACGTCCCATGGAAATTTTTGACAAAGACCCTCTTGAGGCCCGCCTAGTCACAGATGCTGTTGTGCGGGAGGAATTCGAGCCACGCCTGAACATGTTCCCCCACATAGATGGGGAGATATTGAATGATGAAAAGGTCATCATCCACCCCTCTGGCTCGGCAGGTGAGCCAGAAATCTTCAAGCCAAATATCAGGGTTCGTTTCCCCGGTGTACTTGGCAATGTTGGTGGGCGGTCAAAAGCGTTGCAGGAACAGCGCTCTTTGGATATGCCGGACAAAGGCCCATGGTCCCGAGCCCTCAGGGCTGGGACTTCGATCGTCTGGCCGGTGACCATGCCTGGGGCACGTTTCACCGCTTCCCTCGATGGTTCAACTGGGACTCATGTTGCCTACCCTCACCATCGTTCGGTGGATGTCATCATCATGCCAGGCCTGATGCTGGTTGTTGATGACGCTATGAGCGTCTTGGTGCGAACCGGGCCACTTGCATACCAGCGTCGGTGTGGAGCAGGCGCTAGGTTGGATTGTGGCGCAGCCGCTGCCTCCTAAGCCACGTTTGGTGGCTATAGTGGTGAGCAGATGGAGCAATCCGTCTAGTGCGTCCCCACTCCTACAGTGGGGAGAAAGGGCACGTGCTAGAGTCACGATATGGAGCTTTTTGCCTATTGAATGGTGGCGGCTTCTACCAGCGCCCGAAGGTTCCGATAGAATGCCTGCTCCTAGGGGTCGATGGGCTCAGGAATGCCGTGCAAGAGCATTGCTACAGCGGCGATGTTCTGACTAGCCTGAGCGAACTATGGGGGTCATTCCCCTCATTTATGATGTCATGCTAGACCTAGCGGGCGTGACCCCGAGCACCACCAGCCGGGTCATGCGCATGGAGCGCAACGTGTTGTACCGAGCGTGCCGACGCACGCGGCGGCTGGTTCTGCTGCTGTTGTCGTAGCTCCTCGGACATGCCTTTGCACGAGCCGCGAGGGCCCCCGCACGGGGGTCTAGAGGGGTGTGAGTCTACACAGACTCCTCAACCATCGGTGGCTACCCCGGAGCGTCGGCCATAGCGTCACTCCTAGGGACGGATGGTGGGCTAGGGTGCCACATCATCAATGCTAGAGGCCGTCGCTCTAACCTCGTCCATCTAGGAGTTCATGGAGAGTGGTGGGAGCCATAGCTCACCATTCCCACGAATTCAGATGTGAAGAGGGGACAGTGCCAGCATCCCTTCGGAGCACCCGAGCGCACGCGTCTACGGGAGACGCTAGGCCGTAGGGGGAACCTATCATATGGTGTTCGTGGTGCGGATAATATGGTCCCTCTGGGATTGATCAGTGGAGATAGGTAAACAGAGAGTAAATAACAATATATATATTACTTATAGCGGGGTTTGAGCAGAGAGTTTGCTCGGAATGAATCGCATAATCCTCGTCGTGAAGTCATCGTGCATCCCGGAGACCGTGGAGGTCGCCCCTCCGACAGGCACCAGAACAAGTGCCTCCTCGCGGAGGTGAAGTACGCCGAGCCGGTCAGCGACGAAGTCTAGGCTTCCGAAGAGGAAGGCCTGGGATGGCTCAAAGACGGGTAGAACCCACATCCCAACAGGTGGGAGTACGGGAAACTCCAGTGAGCCGAAGCGAGTCATATCGCTTGAGCCCGCCATGGCGAGGGTGGCAGAAAAATGGGTCATCCGATGACTAAAAAGTGTGAACGTACAACGTCTTCCCCATGGACGGCGCCAACTATCGGTGCAGAAAGTGACCAACACATAAGTATTTGTAGTTTTGTCGTATGTTATGATCGGAGGTGGTCTAACACTAAATGACATGGGGTTTATACTAGTTCAAGCAACGTGCCCTATGTCCAGTCTGAGTCAGTCGATGACTTTATTCCTAAGCCCAGGTGCTCGAAGTTTGCAGTGGGGTTACAAACAAGGAGGAGAAAGATGAGGTGTACAAGAGGTCCGGTCGGACTCTGGTCAAAGAGGCCGAGAGTGACGAGAGCTTCGCTATGTGCTATGTAAACTTGATCGATCTGAATGAATCTATCTGTTAGGAGAGAGCGCATCCCCTTTTATAGAATAAGGGGATGGCCTTACAAGTGAGAAGGAGAGAGTACGTATGCTACTAAGTCTTGTTGCGCACGTCGGTGGGTATAGGATGATGGTAGGCGCCCACAATACTGTTGAATGTCAGATGCACGTGGGAGATTGTATTGTCTTCTTCGAGTATGGCAGACGTCGACGCCTGCCACACTGTTGATACCCGAAGGCATGCGAGGGGTTTTACCATGTTCCCCTAGTATGGTAAATGCTGGCGCCCACAACACTGTTGATGCTCAGAGACATATGGGGGGAGCCTTACCATATTTGTCTAGCATGAGAGTTAATGGCGCCCACAACACTGTAGGGGAAAATGTCGGCGCCTACAACACTGCTTGAGTTCTGTCGTGCCAGGAGGGTCACAGGGTACTGCCTGGCAGGTGCATAGGGTACGGTCCCTGGTATTACAGTTTGACTTGTGCGCCCTACCCTACTTTCTTCGTCCGTTCCCTGGTCCTTACCGAGTGGGCGTCCCTGGTCGGTTGGCCCCAGTCGGCACTGACTGCGCCAGTTTGGAGAAGAGTGGCGAGCAGGGGTTTGGTGCATCCCCGATCGGAGTCGGAAGCGGTGTTCGGCCAGGCCTTCCGGTCGGAGAGGCCATCTAGAGGTGGGCTGGAGACCGAAGCAAGCGCTCTGGTCGAAGAGGAGGGCCGGAGTCAGAGGCGTGCGCCGTTCCTCCTTGGCCAGGCCTTCCGGTTGGTGATTGGATCGCCCTTCTGGCCTGTTGTTTAGGAACTTGGGTCGGCCCATGAGTTGAGCATTGTTTGCAACATTGCCTGCTGGGCTGAGCCTTTGTTGGGAAGCCGATCCATGAGGGACCCCGGGTTTATGAACACGACACAAAGTGTTATAAAGAAGTGGTCTAGTATTATGGACCATAATTTAATGGTATTTTTTTTCTACTTCATTGATAAATAAACTAATGTCATGCCTAAATGAGCTAGCACTTTGTGTACGAGAAGTCTTTTTTAGAGATGCAAGGAGGGTTGTTCATGAACATGCAAATAAGCTAAATTTTTGCCAGTTTGCAAGTAGCCTGCAAAAATTTAGCCTATTTGTGGGTTTACGGGTAACCTGCATTGCATCCCTAGTCTTTTTCACCTGCTTCTCATTAAAAAAAACTAATGCCATGCCAAACACATAGGCGCGTCTCGTATAGTCTATTTTTCATGTTCGCCTCTGCATGTCGGACAAATGGAGTAACATATGCACACCTTAAAAATAAAAAATGAATTCAACTAAATTTCCATCATATATGTATCCCTATATGATACAAAGTCTATGAAGTCATAAGGTAAATGTCCTCTTTGCTGCAGCTTCACCATTGTGGCATTGCCCACTACTCCAATCAGCCAACGGTGACCTTGTGCCCCTAGGCCGCTTGAACCCCTTGTGCTTGCCAGGTCACTATGGATCCAATAGAGATTGACCTTAACATGGATATGGAGGATGGAGATAATGAGGCCTCTGCCAATGAGCGACGCCCCTTCTTCCTTGCGACGGAGGCCCTCTCTTTTAGCAGGTGGAAACATGAAACATAGCGACATTCCTCGTTTAAAGAATAGTCATGATTCCTTTCCAGAAACAATTATGTTCCCATTCCGAGAACATCCCATAGTACAATTACATTATAATGTGTAGCTCCATGTTTTCGGTCTTGTTCCATGTTCTTGTTCTCTTTCCGAAACAAGGATGTTAAGGGCCCTCCTCTCCTAGCGATGATGGCACCCCTCTCACTTCAGGCATGGTGGCCTTTTGACATACGGATCTTTACAGATAAGCTCCTTGAAAAAAGTAGTAAAAAAGCCTAAATACTACATCTAGCATGAGCTTCTCCAACAAACCATATTTATGGGCAGCTGTCAAAAAAGCTAGCTTAGGGTCTGTTTGGAACAAAGGAGCGAAAAACAGAGGAAAGGAAAAAAGTACAGGAAATAGGTAGGAGTGAAATGGCAAAACAGAGGAACAAAAAAATACAGGAAACAATCGAGAGAGGTGTTTGGAACGCAGGAATGAAAAATAGAGGAATCAAAGTAACGCATAAATAAAATATAGATTGGCTTGTGCGCTAAGTGTGGCCGCGAGCACCGTAGGAAAATTTCCCTTGGTTCTGAGCTCATTTTTCTATTCCTCCGAAAGTACAACCTTTGATGCCGTTCCTCCGGAAAGGTTTGTCCGAGTTCCTTCGTTCCAAACACGCATATAGGATTCCTTTCCTCTGGAACTCAATCCTCCACTTTTCCTCCATTCCAAACGAGGCCTTATTGTAAAGCTTAAGGTGTTTCAAACGCCATAATTTGGTTAGTGTACTTGGTAACTTGGACAAATTCATGATGCAAATGCTTACTACAAGAAGAGTGTACATGCGTACATGAGTGTTTGTGTCTAAAAAAATTATTGTGCTTGAAGGTCACTAATGAATAGTGTCTAGAACTCTAGATTAACTGATTGGGATGGCATGTCGCAGTTTCTCGAGATTGCATGTCTCGTTTCATTACCCTCCGTTTCCTTTGCGCTCCATTCCATGTAATAAAACTATTGTCTATTAGATCTAACACACTCACCATTTCTGACACCATATAACCAAATTGGCAAGCTCATCCACTAGATTTTCTGTGTTTTATGGCTCCTGGCTCCATAGTCCGTCCGTACATAGTACAGAATGGGTGGCCAAGCCTGAAATGATGCCAGATGAGTAGGAAATTCTATATTACCCCCTTCTAAATAAGCAATTCAATCGGCACCAAAATGATAAAACATTTACATCTATCTCTCAAAATCCACCAACACTTCCAACATGTTGTATCACCAGCACCAAAGTTTTCTACAGTACTTGTCTAATCGACCCTAGTCGCCATGGTACCAAAATCGACTAATAATGGTTAGTTGTGGACCAACTCGATTAGTTGGTCCTAGTGGGCAGTACAGTCGTCTGTATAGTTGGTCTTGGTCCTGGTCCAGAACTGCCGAATCCATCCCAGAGCAGTAGTAGAGCAAAGACAGGATGATGTAGGAGGACAACACTAAACATTGGAGGAGTTTATCTTCGTAATCCCACGGAGCTAGAGGTGGCAGCAGCTGGGAAGGGGCGAGGCGGCGGCCGGAGAAGGGAAGACGGCAAGATTTTCACTTAGGACAAATGGAAGTGCACACTGCGCAACTGCCAAGCTCAGATTGCATCACTAGTCATCACCACCCAATTAGTCGGTCTAATCTGAGTCTTAGTGCCTAATCAAAGGTCAGGGGACCAATTAACCCTTAATCGTGATTAGTTGGATGACAAAACATTCGTCATTTCAGCATTGACAACATTTCAAATCCGGATACAGAAGCCCTCGACAATACCAGAGTTTGTGGAGGTCACAGTGCTGACACCTTGGCAGTGTGCACTGAAGCTTTAGAACCATATATGCTGCTAACATTTCTACAGATCCCCATACTGTACCATATTACAAAAGCTAAAGAATTTTACAACAGCACATGCTGAGGGGTTATGCTAGCCATTACAAGTCAGAGACTCCAACAAGTTCGTCGGCCGATAAGTCACCTACTTTTGATTTCCTGTACGGAAGCATTTCTGGGCAGTACCACCTTGCAAGCACTTCCACTTGCTCAATGAAAGGCTTATCTCTGTGGCCACCGATCACGCGGACCGTCTGGTTCCATCTTTGACGGCAAAGCTCCCCAGACCTAAGTAAGAGAAAACACCCTGTTACTGTAACCACTAACCAAAGTGGTCCGATGACACTTAGCTTTGATATATGGAAAGCATTCCATTCTTTTTGAAAAAAATCGCTTAATGAGCACAGTTTGTTACTAATTTTATAATCTATCTATCTATTAAGAATATCACAAGTTTAGCCGAATAGGCGATTTGCTACACAATAGTCTTGGTAGGAAAAAACAATCTCCATAATGCTGGAATCTTTACTAAAATGAAGACCTAGGTCATCTGCAAGGTTTTCAAATTTCAAGCACAGGAAAATGCAAGGCAACACAAGCAAGGACCTCAGCAAGAAAGAATTAATGGTATATGAACTAGGCAGTCACTCTATGGTCCCCAAGAGCTCAAAGGTTCTCTGTTAAAAGTGTTGTAATGCTAATGCCCTTTCAGAACAAATGTTTTTTCCCTCAGAAAGGAAGAGGCAATCTAACATTCATCGGATCAGATGGAATAGCACTAAATGATCTGTAGTTTGCTGAAATCACAGAGGACTGGATCAACTCAATTAAATTTCATGTTAAAAAAACAATGAAAATGGGAGCCATATACCAAAACTACTCAATTCTAGCAACAAGCTATGTTGAAAGATTGAAGCTAAGTCAGCAATCAGCAATCAACACTCACCTATGCTCAAGAAGGTTCTCCCAGTCAACATCTTCAACACAAACAACATCAACATTTTGAAGCCTGGTTTATTGTTAAGAAAATTTAGTGCAGGCAACAAATAATGTATCGTGATAACAAAGACAAAAAAGAAAAATGCTACCAAGAAACAACAAGACAATGCTATACCAAGCAACATTAACAGGAGTCATATTGCCTACAATTCAAACATATCAGCCACACATTATCAGTTTATCATGGTGAACATGGTAAATGTTGTTCAGGTACACACCACCTTCATCTAAAAGAACTTGCATTTCATTCTATTCGTTCAGATTTTGTGCATGAAAAGAAGAGTAAATTAAAAGGAAGGGTAATAAAATTCCATGTCTGGTATTAGACCTATTTTGAATTGGTATAGAAGAAGAAAGGATAATTTGTCTGGTTTTAAAAGTATAAGGGGTAAGTTGCATTAACTCAAAAGCAGAGGGATCAAATACACAAATTTTCCTTATTGAAATAATAGATTTATACCTCAAAGTTCGGAGGCACTTTCAGGCCATATCACAATCATAATCCCAACGACAAGCAGATGACATTTTGTTATGACAATATTACAATATTTGATAGGTAACCCATAGAAACTTACGCTTCCACTAACAGATAATTATTTGTATCTGCTGTGGCAGAACTGCCCGAAATAGCATACTTACGGAGGCATTCGTCTTCCACCAGACACTCAGCACCCCGAAAGCAAGCTACAGCGAGCGGTGTCCGTCGGGCACACCCCGAGGGAGAACCCGAAAGATCCACATTTTTCCTAAGGATCCAATAATGAGAACGAGTTACAACACAAGTATATTTCATACATTAAAGTTTCTTAAAAAGTACATTATTACAATACCAAATACCAAAGTTCGGAATGATAAACAATGGATTTTAAAAATAACATCTAGCGGTAGGGGCGAGGATTCCGTCTGAGCCCACTAGAAGGATCCTCCACACAACGATACTCTTCAAGCATTACCTGCAACAGGGGTAAATAAACCCTGAGTACACAATGTACTCGCAAGACTTACCCGACTAGTGGGAATACTTTTCTGACTCCAAGGGATATGATAGACTTTATGGTTTGCTGGTTTTTTTAGCAGAAAGCAATACTAATAGTGAATTCTTATTTATGTATTATTATTATCAGCCGTATTAAGTTTTCATCTAGCCAATCTATGTAAGCATTTATTCTACTTTCAAGCAAGGGTGGAGCAATCCATGTTGTTTCTTCTCCTTTTCCACTTTCAGTTCTTACTACGGTGCTAAACCACAAACAAGCCGTACCAGATCGTCCGGTGATTCGCGAATCAATGTGCCCAGCTGGGTGCCCTGAAAACACATGCCCCGCTTGTACCCTAGGCACAAGCAGGACTAACCCACCACTCTTCTGTCTCGGGTGTCTAGGTCCCCATCCAAACTTGGACTCCAAGCCTCCACTCCTGAGTCTCGGACTTAGTGTGGTGCAAGGACCTCCACCACCTCATCTTCCCATCAGTCGGTCCAGAAAGAGCCGGATCCATGACAAGAGAGTAGCAAGCCTTCCCTGCGCCCATACCCAAGTATGCGCTTGGGACAATAATCTGTGACTTGCCTAGAGACATATGCAACGACCGGTCCTTAATCGACACGGACAGGGATAAAGTGTAACCGAGCTATGCCCTATTGGCCGTAGGACACAACCCTTTACACCCACCAATACCCAACCATTTCTCAGTCCGGTCACCATTTACCTTTCCATCATTTTATTATAAGTGATCACATTGTATCACCTACGTGCGAGTAACAGCAGGTTACTCACGCTACCGATATTATGAGCATAGCAGCTACTCGACCTATACTAGTAGAACTCATAGGTAAATATATTTATGCATATGGTTTCCATAAAATATCTGTAACTTAAATGCACATCACATATATATATTCAGTGATCATAAAAATATGGGTTATGCACCGGGGCTTGCCTTGGGCAGGCGCCGGGTCAGCAGGGTCAGCACCAACAGGCTCCTGAGCGTCCTCCTGTGCGAAGATCTCCTCGTACTCCTCGATCACCTCGTCGTACTCCGGCTCGCCGACGGGCACGAAGTCTACCAGTTCGTGATCTACATGAAATGATGATGCAATGTTTAATAATATAACAACAGCAGCTCTTAAAATAGAAGTACATCGATTTAACTACTAAGCTAGTGCTATCGACCATAGTGCTAAATTATCTATTGCTATCGACAACAATTGCTATCGACAACAAGTATCAAGTAAGGCATCCATCGTTATTCCAGCAACTGTCGGTATTTTCACTCCTAACGCTGATTTATGCTATATACAAATAAACAAGAGTAATATCTACTCTATTTTGCAACTCGTTCTAAGACTATAAAATTTACAGCAAGTACCTAATATCCTATTGAACCTACTGTAAACTTTTCAAAGCTAAAACTATTACCGATTTACTACAAGAATTCCTACAAATATTAATCTACATAATACTACGCTTCCTAATTAGAATTCATGAGCCTATCATCATAACAGCTAACTGTGAATAAACTACACTAACAAATAGAGGGCATTTTTGTGAACCTAACAAACTTGGTTTCACTATTTTTGGACATCTATAAAATTTACTACAAATTACCAAAGTACAGCTAAAATCTTTATTGAATAAACACTTGCAATTTACTGGAAATTGAAACAAATGCATTCACAGCGCGGCCCACTCGGTTGGCTCGGCCCAGCAAGGCGGGCGCATGGACGCAGGCGCGGCCTAGTGGAGCGCAGCGCGGCGCGGGCAGGCCGGCGTGGCCCAGCAGCGGCAGGCGCGGGCAGGCCGGCGCGGCCCAGCAGCGACAGGCGCGGGCGCTAGCGCTAGCGCGATGCGGGCAGGCCGGCGCGGCCCAGCATGGAGTGCAGGCCGCGGGCGAGCGCAAGGGCGGGCTGGCCTAGCAAGCGGCGAGCGGGCGCGCGCGGCGCGAACGCGCGGACGCGAGCGCGGCGTGGCCCAGCACGGACGCGAGCGCTGCAAGCGCGCTGACGCGAGCAGGAGCACAGGCGCTAGCGACAGTAGGCCCAAGCGTATTTCTAATGTATTCCGGGCTTTATTTTCCTATAAGAAAGCGGCCCTAAAACACGAGTGACGCCGGGATGATATCATGCTGACATCAACAAACTAATAACAGCAGTAACGCACCGCCGCTGCTCTATTTGCTCTGCTCTGCTCGGGGCGTGGTTCCGCCGGCCGCGGAGAAGACACAAAACGGTGGTGGAGCTTTGAATGAGGTGGGCAGTGCGATGAGCAGCTGGAGGATAGGCTAGCAGTGTGGCGAACTGAAATCGCAGCTGTGGTTCATGTGGCTGGACGACGGCATAGGTCACCTCATTCTTATGGAGCAGGCAGAGCTGCAATTCCAAAATTGAAACACAGTGAGGCGCTACAATCGACGAGGTGGTGTCAATCGAGCTGCTGGCTATCTAGGGAGCCGAGGATGCGACGAATTTGATTATAGCGCTACGGTCACGGCGAATTGAAAGCAAGAGGTCCCGTCGGTCATGGCTATAGCGAGGACAGGGGTTCTGGCGCGGCATGGCTCGGCGCAGCAGTGGTCGTCAATGCAACATACTCGCACACATGACGACGGGAACAGCGAGGCGTGCTCCAGGCGGCTGTCCGCACGGCAGAACCCGTAAGCCGACGAAGCTCGGACCTACGTCCGCAGACGGTGTCAGACAAGGAAAACCAAAACGCAACGCGACGCCGAAGTGATGGTGGAGCAAGCGGCCGTCTAATGCGCGCAGCTGAGGATGGTCAACGGGAGCAGTGCTGCGCGGTGGCGATGGACGACGCGCAACGCGACCAAAGTACCGCGCGACGCGACAACTAGGTAGAGCTGACAAGACCCATGCGCAATGCACATGCGTGCGGTGGCAGGTAGCTGAGGCAACAGTGGTGACCACGGCCAGCCCAGCATAGTTCGAAATAGGTGACGTGCACGTTTTTTTAAAATGGTCGCAAAACTCTCTCCGAAGATCCAAACACCAAACAAATTCTTTTAAACGCAAGATGGTACGTAAGACTACCAACCCATGTTTTATCACCGTTCACAAAACGTTCTATAGCCTTTTTGTTTTAACAAGAATTCGATTAGGATAATAAACAATGCTATGTGACACGAAACGTAACATTCGCTATCTTGTTTCATATAAATGTTTCAAGGACCGAACATTGCTTTATAATGCGGGTAGTACACATATGCACATAATTATGATGCTCATGCGATGTTTAGCAAAACAGTGCAATATAACACTGAGGGTGTTACATCTGCCCAGATTCCTTCTTTAACCAGTGGTGATGCTAATTGCTGGTACCTGTTATGATGAATAAATTTCATTTAATGACTACATATGTCCGAAGATAGTATCTTCATACATAAGCTGAAAATTTAGGACAAACAGACCAAAATTAGCAATACAAAGGATTGGGTTTCAGTGATCAAAGCATGCCAAACCGACACTATAATAAAATCTCAAACATTTTTGAAGCTATTAATCATTTTACAAGAGTTTCGATACAACCAAACCATGTTAGTTTAGACAATGTGAAAAATATTTCACATTGCAATAGATTTAGACAATGTGAAAAATAATTCACATTGCAATAGAGTCTGTACCAAGGCCAGGTATCAGCACCAACCTCACTAGAAAATGTCTTAACAGTAAATATGCCAAAGAGATACCACGCGTCCACGCACTGCACTTCTACAAACAGAACTGATACCCAATTAGTTTGAGGACGACAAGGCAGACCAACAAAAAAGAAAATGCAGAAAAACTTGAAATATACAGAATTAGGCCCATATTCAAGGAGGAAATTATGTTATGCATTAAATGGCTGGCAACACTAACCACTTCTTGCAGCAGTCGTGGTTATCACGAGTGGTTAATTTATCACTGATAGCCTCCCAAGAAATGTTATCTCTTATCTGTCACAAATGAGTACACTTGATTATATGGAATAAAGGATACATCAATGTGAAAGAGCACTAATGGAAGATGGTAAACATAAAACTGATATAAAATATGCACAAGGATAAAGAACTACACACCCGACGGTGACCAGGATCGAAGTTTTGATGGGCTTTCACACGTAAGTCCAAATTTACCAAATCAAATAAGTTTTGGTACTCATCCTGAGTCCAATGCCCTGAACATTTCACCAATTAAGAGGGGGGGGGGGGGGGGGGGGGGGGGGGGGGGGGGGGACCGAAACACAATGGACAAGTTAGCACACAAAAGTATTATCTTTCTATATTACATAATGAAACATCAATTCACGGTAGAAAAAACTTAGGACACATCCTTTGCATTGTGAAACCCTGTTTACATCAAAATCTAATTAGTAAATCCTTTAAAACTTATGGTCTTTCACAAAATCTAATTTGTACATCCTTTGAAACTATAACCTGGTTAAATTTAACTGACTCAACACATTGTAACTGAAGATACAAATACACATGCAGTCTAGCCATGTTATACAGAAGTACCAATGCTTTGACATTTTCTCCAAACAGGTGCCTGTCATTCAAAGCTGACACAAACCAAATGAAATTCGTGGTTGTTGCCATTTGCCATGCCTCTACTTTTTAACAGTGTGCTCAAATTAACCATCTGCACCCAAAATAAGGGGTACCTACTCCAAAGATGAAGGTGTAACTATTGTGAACCCTGTATGGCTCATACCGAGTTTCAAATTAGATATATGACAAAGCATGAACACATGCTATGCAAATATCTCTGTGGAATATAACATAAGTTATGGAACAAAACTAAAATAAACTAAAGTAAAAGTCTATTTTATATCTCCATGATCTTGTTTTTTATTAACCCAAATGAGTGCCATTAAACTAATGCAAGAAAAAACATTCTGATAGATTGTACACCAAACACAACAATGAAAAAGGAGGTACAGTTGTAATGATGAAAATGCATATTGGCTAATGAATTAGCTAACTTGTGATAAACTTAAAGGCTATACAGTGGAAGACACCTCTTTTCAAATTTTTGGGCTTGATTCGTCTCCAAGTATCTTTTACATGGATTTCATTCTTTCCAAGTTCTTTTGCTAATACCCTCCAATTTCTGCCATTCTTTTCAACAAATCTGTGTCATGCATGGCAATCTTAATCACCTGAAGCCAGTCATCATAAAATAAGATCCTAACATTACTTCTCACAATAAATGCCAAGAAAGTATGCTGCAATGTGAATGACAGCTAGGCTTTATATTACGCAGCAAGTACAGGATATACAGTGACGCAAAGAAATAGGATATCATATCCAAGAAAAAATCATCAGTTACAAAGAAAATTCAACTTAAAGAAAATTACTAATCTTAAACACAATACCAAATTAAATATTGCATTTTTCGCTAAGTTTGTCAATAATGTCTTTAAGGCTAGAAATGGGGGAGGCAGAGAGCATCAGAACGATATAGCACATTACAGTTAATATGCTATCATACTCCCTCCTCCATTCCAAAATTGTAAGTCGTTTTGGCTTTTCTAGATTTATAGTTATTACTATGTATCTAGCCATAGTTTATATCTAAACTAGATGCATCGCAAAAGCTATGTACCTAGAAAAGCCAAAATGACTTACAATTTGGAACAGAGGGAGTAGTAAATCTAACTTCAGTAATGCAGGGATGCTAGTAGCTATCTCGTCATCTCTTAGCACATTTATTAATATACTACACAGAATCAAGATAGAATTAAGGACTAGTGTTCCATGTAATCCAACCTTTTGGTTGAGCTCTACAACTAAAACTAAAATGTAGAAATGTGAAGTAAACTTAGTATATATAATGAAAAGCCAAAGGGCGCCTAGCTCAAATGGTTAGGTGACCCAGCGGCACTCCTCAGGTCCTGGGTTCGACTCCCCGTGTCAGCGAATTTCAGGCTGAGGTTAAAAAAATTCCCTCATCCGTCCCCATAACCAAAGCACTGGGGGGGGGGGGGGGGGGGGGGGGGGCACCGGCTCAATTCTCACTTGGGCGACGGAAAGCCACCGTGTAAGGGTGGGGGCGGGGGTTTTCTCGGCCGGGTGAGAAGGTCCTTCTTCTTATTTGTAATGCTGCGCGGGCAGTCTTAAACCCCCCCCCCCCCCCCCCCCCCCCCCGGTCGAGTTTTTTTATATATAATGGAAAACTAAAGTAAAGTTCAAAATTCTCAGTAGGAGGATTTTATGTTCCGTCGAACTATCTCGTACTCCTCTTCAGTCCATTTTCGTTCAGCACTCCTTTGAAGTAAGATCCGTGCACGTTTGTATACGGCTTTTGTGGGTCTATGAGGTAATGATTTTGCTGCAACAAGTACTTAGTAAGCCATCTGCTAACTAGATCAGGAAAACATAGACTTTGACAAGATTCATTTTACAGTATTCACAAGCCAAATTCCTAAATTATCAGCAAAGTGCATATTCGGCAAGAATAAAATTTGCAATCAAACTATTGATTTCAGCATATGAGCCTAAAGACTGATTTCAATTTGTGCTTACAAGTTTACATGTGTAACTGATATACTAATTATAAAAGGGAAAGCCGGTATAAGAGGGGGAATGTAAAATAGATAGCTCCAAATGTTTATGGCTTACCTATTTCAACCCAGCAACCCCTGAGCTCTGGATATTTAATACAATCTCCAATCATCTCTAACCCTTTCTCTCCTAATTGCTTCATCTATATTGAGGAAAACATTAAAAGAAGTGAAGTGTGAACCATGGTGAGCACGTAAACTATAGCCACAACCCACCGATTTATTTATTTGGTAAACAGAACAAGTAGAAACATGATATAGCACCGAAACTCCAAAAATAATTAATATATGTAATACTGGTTACTAATAAAATATAGAACATGAGAATACCTAAAAATATAGGTTAAGCCTATGTAAAGAACATTCTGAACTCTCCCATTAAAGTTAATGCAAAAAAGGAGAGATAAAAAGTATAACAATAGCTATTACATGAATGTTGAAAATACTGAGTTGAAGTATCTTATACAAACAGTACATGAAAATATAAGTACAAAATGAAAAGTTCATTTCATCAATATGTTAAACATTTCAGTAGACAACAGACAGTAATCGGGTAGTACATACATTAAAATTGGGAAAAGAATTGTCAACGTCCATCTTTGTAAGTTAAAGAATAATAATCCACATCACTTAGTAACAAATAATAGTAATCCACATACACTTATAAGCAAGCAAAGGCACTAAATAGAATGCATATAATTTGTGAAACCCAGCAATATATAAACTATAAAGCAAGAGAAGAAACCTCTGCATATTTCACCATGGCTTCCATTAGCTTCGCATCTTCCTCAGAGGTAAACCGTCGTCCATGCACAAGTTCAGTTTCACCACTCCCATCACCCTCTACATCATCACTGCCACCTATATTAAACACCTCCACATCATCAGTGAAGCTCACTCATCTACCCTTGTCCTTTCGCTTTGCCATGTTTTCTTTTTCTCTTTCACCGCCATCATTCTCATCCTCACACACTTTTTTTCTCTTTGATACCCTTACCATTCTTGCCCTCTCCAGCTGGTGCATTTTGTCTTAGGTCAACACCAATATTATTTCTCTCCTTTCTCCTCTTTTTCTTGCTCTCTGTCTTCTTCCCAATCTTTGACATGTCAGATTTATTGCCCTCTTCCAAGTCCAAGGTAACTAAACACTCCTTTTTCCTCCTCTTATCTTTCCCTAAAACAATTTTATTACCAGAAGAACCACTCGAGGCAGTCTCATCATCCTGATGCTTTCGTTTGCGCTTCTTCGACTTCCTATCATGTTCTCTTTCTCCGTTGTTCCTCTCCGCATCTTCTGACCCAACATTTTCATCAGCATCAAGTACCTGAGTCTGGCCATTAGTTTCAACCTCTTTATCTTTCTTCTTTTTCTTCCTATGTTTCTTCACTAGAGCTTTTGCTCATAGCACCCTCTGCATGCTCCAAGCAGGGGTTTTCAGCCATCGTGGCTGACACATCAGCTTGCTCCATCTCAATGCTATGGTTCCTGTCACCAGAATGAATTGAGCTATCACAATCGCCGCCACGACCCTTGTCCTTATGCTTCTTCCCCTTCTTCCGTCCCTTCTCTTCTTTGGTTATTTGGCAGTCTTTCTCCTCCTTGTTGCTCATAACAGCCTTGCCCTCATAATCGCCACCCCGACCCTTGTCCTTATGTTTCTTCCCCTTCTTCTTTGGTTATTTGGCATTCTTTCTCCTCCTCCTTGTTGCTCATAACAGCCTTGCCCACTCTGCACTCTGTGCCGGAAACCCTCTCCATTGCCTCTTTGCTGCTGCCCAAAAACACCAGGAAATTGACCAATATTAGTATTCGGTGAGGTTTCACTCAAGTAGCCCCAGTGGTGGACCTCCAAAATGGACCAAACAAGGGGGCTGACTACTCAATAACTATCATGTTCAATACTTATGCTTACAACAGGAAATAAACTCATATAATCATGTAAAATTGGTGATGATAGTAAATGTAAAAATATTTTCAAAAAAACAATCACATGCATATATATAGACAGAACTAAATGATGCACCTGAGCAACAGATTAATTCTGTGCCAATTGGGTTTATGTTTCTAAACTTTTGGATCTTAACCATGGGAGAGGCGCCAGCTACAGGACAAGGACCTGTGGCTTGCTCCATGGATGTTGGAGGCGGAGGGGAACACTGCTGCTGCCGGAGCCTCCGTACTGGCCTCGACCTGCTTGGGGCCTGGCCACTGCTGTGCTGCATGCAGGGCCACTGGGTGCCTCGCCTAGCTGCGTCTCTGCAGATGGGGACTGCAGTGCTGGGGATGAATGGGATTGGGAGGACGCTGCCAGCCGCCATATACCAAAGACGAATCGAACCAAACATCGGCATGCAAGCTAGGGCTGGGCTTTCTTCCCTAGGCTGTTGATGGGCTAACATTACAAGCTGGTAGTAACTTCTACTTGGGCTAGTGGGTTTTTTAGAAATCACAGTACGCCGGTAGCAAGAGCAATCCCAATACCCATTCCGTGAATTTAAATTTTAGCCAGTTGATTTTCTAGCAGTTGAGTGTGCCATCGAAATGCAGTGCAAGAGATGGAAGCAAGGAAGGAAAAAAATCTAATACACATCTACACTCACCCGCGTCATTTCTATTAGAAAGGGTTTAGGAGAACTACGAGAACACGCATCGCGGCCTCGCGGGTATCAAGGTATGAGTATAGAAACCCTAAACAGTAGGAGAGGAGTTGAGGGGCGCACTCACATTGCAGTGGATACCAAGGAAGGAAGACGAGGTGGAGGTCGCCCTGGGGGATGCGGAGGTGGCGGCGGTCGAGGTGGAGGTGCCGACGACGCTGAGCGAGATGTTCGGGGCGGAGGAGCGGCGCCGAGCCGCCAAGACGGGGAGGCGAAGCGGCGGCGCCACGACGGCACTACAGGAACTTGGGAGGCGAGTCGCGAAGGGTTATGGACTGGGCTTTCCAAAATAGGGCCGAAGCTGCGGCCCTGGCCCTGGCAGAGAAATGGCTTCAACCTTTTTGGATTGCCCATTATGCTCTGTCGATTTCCATTGGATACGAAAAATCTGATGATTAATTTCTGTTTCTTTTTTTTAGCAAAGATTAATTTCTGTTTCATGAAAAATATACGTGAGAAAAAAAACATCAAGAGCTGCACAGGCCGGCCACCGCTGATGGGCCATCGGGCGCCCCACGAGCCCACCAAGCTAGAATAGAAGGGGAAAAAAGAGAGACACGAGGAGAAGACGAGGCCCACCAGGCCCCAGGAGGATCGTCGTGTGGTCCGCGTGCCGCGTGGAGGCAGCGCGATCTTTTTGGTGCCGCCCTGGCGGATCTCGTGGCGGAGGCACGACCGCAGCAGTAGCAGGCGATTGACGACGAGCCGAGCGGGAAAGCTACGAGGGGCAGCCAGAATATCTGCCGCCCACCAATGGCCTCGCGCCCCCTCGCTCCCAGCACCCTATCCTCTATTCCTCTCCCTCCCTCCCCGCCTCCGAGCAATCTCCCCCCGCCCCCACCTCCATGCCGCGCGCGCGCGGTAACACCTCCGTCAGTAGCCCGCCTGCTCGTAGTAAAACACTAGCGGACCAGCAAGCGCCTCCCTCTCTCTCTCCTCGCCTCGTCAGTCTCCGTCTCTCTCCCGGCGGGCGTGTGGTGGCCATAGCTTCCCTGCCTCCACTTGTCTTCTTTGATTCCTCCACTGAGGCCAGTAAGCTCAGTTCAGTTGTTCCTCGCTGCCGTCTCCGCCCGCTTGCTACTGCACGCACTTCTGCTGCTTGCTGTCCCGTGCCGCCGGCTCTTCCTCGTCATTCGCGTTGCTGCCTCCGCCGCCTCGGTCGCGCAGGTACCGAGGTACGGTACAAGTCCGGCGTTCGCTCGCTCGCCTCGCCTGCGCGGGTTGTTTCTATCACTTTCGGAGTTTCGGTAGGTGTGTCATGTGTGCATACATACGTACTCAGTTACTCACGCACGGCCGCGGCGTGCGCAGGTGAAGGGGACGCCATGACCGCCGACGCCGGCGGTGATCGGTCTGAGCGCCGGCAACCGCCTGCTCGCCACCTCATTCGGCTCCACCGACCTCGCGCCCCAGGACGCGCACCCGTCGCTGCAGTTCGCGCCCGCCGCGCCCAAGCTCACCGTCGTCGCGCACCGCGCCTCCTCCTCCTCCTCCCCCGCCGGCCACGCGCGCAGCGCACGCCATCCGGGCGCTCAGGAACCACTCCGCTCCCGCGCTCGCCCCGCCGCTGCCACTGCCGCCTCCACCCGCGGACCCGGCGCCGGAGCTGGACACGGAGTTCGAGTTCGAGTCCTCGCTCGAGGCCATCGTGCTGCTGCAGCGCTCCATGCTCGAGAAGCAGTGGGAGCTCCCCTTCGAGGACGACATCTCCTCCGCCGAGGACGAGGAGGACGAGGTGGACGAGACGCTTAGCAAGGCCACGGTGGTGGTGGCGCGGTCGGGCGTCTCGGCGCGCCAGCGGCGGATGAGCGGCCGCCGGCGGGGACCTGGCCGGAAGAACGTCACCATCAGCCCGGAGCTGATGCAGAGCCGGAACCGCATCTACCTCCGGGGCACCGTCAGTAAGGACCTCCTCACGCACAAGCAGGTCATCCAGCTCTCCAGGAAGATCAAGGACGGCATCTGGCTTCAGCACCAAAGATCAAAGTAACATTTCAATTCAAAATGCATGCCCATCAATTGCAACGTAATTAGCATTTGAAAGTTGACATCGTATCTCCCAAAACCAGAGTGTTTGCATTGTTAATATAGCTACATATAACAATGAATGAGTCGGAAATTGATACACATAATTGTCACACACATGACACATCACCACTTAAAATGCTCAATAGGCTGAAATGTATGCACACATTACAACTTTTCATTGTTTTTTTTAATTTTCATGTAACATAATTGTGATCAAAGTTGCATGTTGAAGATTGAGTGTATCTAATGGATTCCAATTCCCTAGCTGATTCCCCGTTGTCCCCAATTTTGAGTTCAGGCTGAAGGAGAAACTGGGTAACGAGCCGTCATACAAGCAGCTGGCACAATCACTGCGGATATCAGCTCCTGAACTGCGTGCAAGGATGCGCGAGTCGTTTCTTGCGAGGGAGATGCTGACAATGAGCAACATCCGTTTGGTGATATCCATTGCCCAGAAGTATGATAACCTCGGTGTCGAGTTGGCAGACCTTATTCAGGTGATGACATAAGCTCGATCATTTAACTTGTATCTGGATATTCCAGCTGTTTATTTGTTACACTGTAAATTACTGTACCTGAAATGTTGAAATGTAATGTGTCCATTGATGTTGCAGGGTGGTCTGATAGGGCTACTCCGTGGGATCGAAAAGTTTGATGCCTCAAGGGGATTTAGGATTTCCACCTATGTGTATTGGTGGATTCGTCA
This sequence comes from Miscanthus floridulus, assembly GCF_019320115.1. Taxonomy (NCBI): domain Eukaryota; kingdom Viridiplantae; phylum Streptophyta; class Magnoliopsida; order Poales; family Poaceae; genus Miscanthus; species Miscanthus floridulus. The sequence continues at coordinate 55,355,269 of NC_089587.1, read as the reverse complement.
GGTTAGAGCAGATTTTCTTGTCCTGCAGCAATTTGGACCTAATCAGATCATAGCTGAATTGAGCCTTCCATTCATTTGCTTGTAACCAGGGCGTTTCAAGAGCATTGGCTGATAACTCGAAAACGTTCAGGCTCCCTACTTATTTGCATGAGAGGCTGATAGCAATTCGTGGTGCAAAGTATGCGTTGGAAGATCAAGGAATTGCTCCGACAGTAGAGGTAAGGAGGCTATATTGATGAAGTTTTGGCCACTTCTGTTCCAGCAAACCGCATAGTATTTCAAGATGCAATTTCCTGATTTATTATCTCGATGATATGGCTGATTTTTTAGTTAATTTCCTATTAATCTTAAACCTAAATAATAAGGAATTTTGAAACATTCTGATGTTCTTTTATGACCTTTCTGGCAATCCTCAGAACATAGCAGAGTCGCTTAATATATCGGAAAAGAAAGTGCACAATGCTACAGAGGTAAAATAACTTAATCTTCATGGTTGAATTTGCCTTTTGACATTTCTGCCATTCTCAAAAGCATTCACATATGCAGGCTGTGAACAAGGTTCTTTCACTGGATCAACAGGCGTTCCCCTCCTTAAACGGCCTACCTGGGGACACACTCCATAGTGTAAGTAGAGTTCTATGAACCATTCCATCTTTTTGACTTGGGCCATGCTAGAAACTAGCATTATTCCTCTTTTCCTCATGTTTTCAGTATATAGAGGATCAAAACGTCGCAAATGATCCATGGCATGGATTTGAGGAAAGGTATCTCAAGGTATGCACACTGATGTTCTTCCAAAGAGAATACTAATGCATACTAATTTCTTGTGACAGAGATATGCCCATTACTATCAAACAGTTGTTATAGCTTCCAATTTGTTGTTTGTTACGATACATGGCCCTATCATAGTAATCACTAAGGAATACTTCATTGTTTTGCTGTTTTTGCAAGTTTGTCCTTTTATTTCTGGCGTACCTAATAGCGAATTAAAGATTCTCCTTCTATGATACTTCCACATCTGTTTTAACATAAATACTCTGTTGATGCCAGGAGGAAGTCAATAATCTTATAAATTTAACTCTCAACGAGCGTGAGAGGGATATTATTCGATTATATCATGGCTTAGGAAAACAGTGCCATACATGGGAGGACATCAGCAGACAGTAAGTATTCAGTCTTCTTGTCTGGACTGACAAAGAACAATCTATCTGTGCATGTAGCTATGCTCATAACCAAGTCTGTTTGAAGTTGGATTGCATGCACAGTCTGCCCATACCTTAAGCACAACCATGAGAATTTGCAGGGATTTTTTTATTTGGATTTTGATGTTCTAATTCTGGCATGGAAATTATATTCTCCAGATTTGGGTTGTCGAGGGAGCGTGTGAGGCAAGTAGGACTCATTGCGATGGAGAAGCTGAAGCATGCTGCAAGGAGGAAACATTTGGATGCATTGCTTGAGGAATATTGAATGAGATGTTTTTCATTTGAGTCGGTTCCACAAATGCAGTGGTTGTACGTCATCCTTGAAAAGGCTTTACTGCCACTCACTCTGCAGATAACTATACTATACATGTACATTTGTGACAATTAATAGGCATGATGATTCAGATATCTATGGCTGCACAATCATCAATGCGACCCAACAAAAAGAGAAGCTGTTTTTTTTTTCTTGGGAAGCTTCATAAATTCTGTAATATATGTATATGCAATGTATCATTTAGCGCCTTAATCAGTAGAGCAACATTTATGTCCTGGATCTGTATTCTTCTCCAGTTACACGAAAGCAAAAATGCTTACAAGATTATGGTGCCTACAAAATTTATATCTGAAATGTGCAATCAAATAAATCCCAGGATAAATTTCTGAATATCCTGAAAAACTTGGTCGATATAATGATATATGGCCGGAGTATGGTCAAGGCAATTCTGCAAGAATATGTACGTGATGCCTCATTTAGGCCTGAATATTTTCTTTCTATCCTAGTTGCAACAAATCAACCAGAAGATTTTGCATGTCTGAAATAGCAATAGTATGGGGGTATTTGCAAATACCTGTGAGAAACTTGAAATCATAGAGCTCAAGAAAAAATCTCTTAAAATTCTGGAAAACTTTTGGTCGACGAGTAGCATGAGTTCTGATCAAGGCAAGCTCTACAAGAATGTATGCGTGGTGCAATTAAGGAAATGCTTGAAGATGATGATTGATGAGGTCAGCAACCAGAAGCAACTGGATCGTAAGGTTGGGCTAGTCTTTTTGTAGGTTGCTCTAAAGCAAGGCTAGGGCCTTGGGCCTTTGTAACCGCTAATGCCTGAGTTTGGGCTGTCGTGTCTGATAGGCCCTAAGAGCAACCCTAAGAGAGTTTTGCTCAAAAAAGTTTGCACGCATCTTAAAGTAATCTAATATTAATTAAAACATTCTTAAATAATTAACCCATGGTCTTGTATGGGCCCAGCCCTATCCATACCAGTTCGCAACCCGACCCATGTCACTTGTTCGTTTTTTCATCCAATCGACGGCAGGGCACAACAGCACGCCGAGAGGCGGCGGCAGCAGGGTTCGGCGGCAAGTGGAGAGGCGGAAGCCGCGCCGCGGCAGGGCTTGCGCTTTCTGCGCGTGAGCGGCGGCCAGCCTGCTGAACGCCACGGCATCTACTGCAGTGCAGCGTGCGCCACCGTCAGTCTTGGACGGACAGCGGCGGTCACATTCCGCGGGTTGGGACGGCGCCATTTCGAGCACCCTCTCGAGTCTTGACAGGGGCAGGGCAGGGCAGCGGCAGCCAACAAGGCTCTGCTCCATTCCTTGACACTGATAGCAATAGCTCCTGCTACTGCTCTAGGAATAATGGTCTAACGAATGAATCGTAGCACTAATTCTCCACATGCTTGCTTCCAGGCTTGATCTCCTCATCATTGTCCGTGGATTAGAATTGCAATTGTCTACCTAGGTTAGGCTTGAAAGTAGGATGGTCTAAATGGTGCTGCGGGCTGTGGCTGCGCTCATCAAGCTGGCAGCCGCCAGGCAGTAGGAGCTCGTCGTGCCCTGCCGCGGCGCTGAGCTGACTTGCCTCCAGTCCACCCGCGCGCTTAACGCTCACGCCATGCCGCCAGCTCTCTGCGTGGCGCACCTGCTGCCGCCGGTTGGAGGAAGAACAAACACGCAAAACAGATCCACAGTAATCGGAGAGGGTGGACATGGCCGGACTCAGTGTGGATATGGATCGGGCCGCCGTGCCCATACAAGACCCATGGGTTAATTAATCAAGAAAGTTTTAATTAATATCAAGTTATTTTAAGATGCGTGCAGAATTTTTAGGAGGTGTACCGGAGCAAAACTCCAGCAGAGTTCTAGAAAGATCCTTTGAGATGCTCTAAGGCCGCTGAATACTCTGGAAAACTTATTTTGATGTGCTTAGCAATGATTACTGTAATCTGCAAGACTTGAATATTTCTAGCTGGACCCAAACAAATGCTTGCAGCAGAATGGGGTCAGAAACCTACATTTTTTATAAGGTATCTGAAGCATGGTCGACGGTTGTACAAGAAACAACTCGCCGCACGCACTTGCAGCTCCCAAGAACACACAGAACAGAGCACACCTGTTTCAGGGGAAGTGGGCAAACCACATCTTGTTGAACAGATAATGGAGGATGAGAAGTGGGAGCAAGTTGTTTGGTTTTACAAAAAAGTCATCAGTCTCATAAAAGACAAAGTCTATCAGCACTAAACATTTGCGGATTCCAAGCGGATGCTTTGCCGCCGTAGTCGCTACTAGCCCACGGATGCTTTGCCGCGTTCTTTCTGGTGGATGCTTTGCCACCGTGGTTTCATCTCCCTTGGTGATAGCCTTTGCGTCGTTATCCTTAGTTACAGGACCAGTCAGCTAGGTTGTGGTGGAGGGCCCTTCCCCTGCCGCTCTTCTTGCTTTCTCTTGTGTTTTTCGTTCTAAACCACTTGCTCTATGGTTTTTGTTTCCTACGCTATGGGTTCTCCCATAGTCGCATCGTGTACGCCGTTCTTTCGGTACTCTGACTTCTGCTTAATGAAATTCACGTGAATGCGTGTTTCCGAAAAAAAAAACCAATCAATCTCATATAATGAATCTTATTTGTTATCATTTCTTTCTTTGTCACTGTTACATGGGATAGGTGAGGATGGCCTGCAATGGAAAGTTAAAATGCGACTCGGTGAGGAACTTCAAGCATCGGTAGACCATTATTAAAAAAAAAGGTGAGGTGAAGCTACCCCCAACCTGATGCAAACAGAGTACCAGACAAAGCGGGCAAGGAACGACGACCGGTCTGGCGAATGCAGCGCCGAGATAGAATGGTGTAGTGGAGGTAAGGTAAGCTTGGCTTCGATCTTCGAATGTGCTCATGGTCTGTGAAAGAGAGGAGAATGGAGACTGGACAAGGGCCGAGAGTCTAGTAAACATGCATTTTTCCAATCTTCTTTACATGTATCAAAACCAAATTAACACGCCATTATTGCACATGAGCCGAACGGTAACTTTCTTTCATGCATCAAACCAACGCCGTCGAGGTATAAATCTGACTCCAGAACTTTTATTTCGAGTGCGAATGCCATCGAGGATTCAGGCAAAGACACACGCACGGGCAGCATCAGGTCAAACAGATTGTAAAACAGAAGGGGAGAAAAATATCCAAGGTGGGCCAGACCACTATGCCGAGTTCGCTGGAGTGGAAACCCGCCGCTTCCCTGTCGTCCGAGTTGGTCCTCGCCGTGGAGCACGGCGATGCCAGTCGGCTCCGGCAGCACCGGCGACAGTCACTTACGCTCTGCTTTGGTTCTGGTCCTCCTTTATATGGTGGTGCTGATGCTGGTCTCTTTTTATCTCCCCCCTGCCTTTTGTCCTTTGAGGATCAAAAGGACTGCGATTCCAACAAATCCTCTAAGGCTCCAACCAAGTAACAAAGTTTTGGACGAAAAAAAATATATAAGTTGTAACAAACTCACACCAACTCTGTTTGATTGTTTCCACTGTATTTCTCCCCCAATCTGTCACCTCAATTCCGGAGCTATGGATCTGCTGGTTCATCCTATATCTAGAATTAATTTATAAATGGATAGGATAGAAGAGCTAGTAACAAAGAATTCATCTTTTCTTTGCCGACCTATACTATACACGAGACATGAGGGTGAATTAATAACTGTATGACGGTCAAAAGAACTAGCTAGATAATATAGATGGCATGACGGTCAGAAGAACAAGAACTTGGACTTAGCTGCGTATGAAGGCGAGCGTGGTGCCGTTGGACCAGAAGAAGTGGATCTGGCATGCCAACCTCATCCACTGGTTGATGGCGACGAGCCTCGCGACCTGCGTCCTGGCCTCCTCATTCGAGAAAGTTAAATATGCCCTTAAGGGCATATGCCCCCCACGCACTACGTCGTTGGATTCACCTTGAAATAAGACCCGAGTGCCCAACAGATAGCTACGTCCCAACCTCGCCAACACACTGGCACTGTGCAAACAGGGAATGTTTCTCCTACCTGAAGAAGTTGCGCTGAGGCACAGGTGCCTCCGGGTCCTCCCGCGCGGGCATCCTTGATTGCAGCAGGGTGGGCAGGGAGGTGATGTTTCTGCTGGAAGTGATGGCAATCGATTGCGGCAGGGCAGGGAGGGAAGTGCTGTTGTTGCTGGAAGTGACGACAATCGATTGCGGCAAGACAGAGGTGCTGTTTCTGCTGGAAGTGACGGCAATCGATTGCGGCAAGACAGGGAGGTGCCAATTAATACAGTTGCATGCATGATAGACGGATGTATCTTGGTATCTAGGAGTTGGCTTCTCACGCCTGGTATAACGGATCGGAGGGAGTAGCTTTTAACATGGCTAACCCTACGTGACACTCTTACGTAACTTCGTGATAGCGTCACGACGGGCTTGGCATCACATCTGACGTCAGGTGGAGCGGTAGCCATAGTGAACTTTACATGGTACGTCTAGTATAATACTAAGATTGTTTATCGCGCAGACGGGCGGACCGGATGGGATGAACCCGTGCGCACAGAGCGTGAGCACTCCTGCCCCTCCAACCTGTTGTTAATGGCTAAAATTTTTATGGGGGCTGGGGGGCTCGAGCCCCCTAGCCTCGATCGGCGGCCGACGCTCTGAAACACCGATGGTTCGCCGAGAACGACATCGTCAAAGCAAAGTCTCGAGTTGTGCATGGCTATAAACAACGATAGCCATGGACACAAACTGATTTTTTTTAAACAATATATGCAACGTAACTCCTTGTTTCTCTGTAATATTAACTTGTAGTTGGCAGGAAGAAAAGCATTATTGTTGCGTTGATTGATTCCATATATGCATTTTGACAAGCGTCTAATTAATTATGATAGTGTCTGTTCTTTACTTCCTAGTCTTGCAATGTAAGGACAATTACAAGCTTTTTGTGCAGTGACTGTTGATTTTCACAACTATGGATGCTTGGCAAATCTGGAGGAAACAATGGTGCTAACATAATAGGAAAATGATATTGAAGCTCAATATTAACTGAATGACCGTTATAAAAAAAAAAAGTATGTATTAACTGAATGACTAGCTGGGAAGTACATAGTGACCTCATCAGAACGACGTGTCATATATGCAATCTCTACAGTCAGACAGCAAGGCTGAAGAGATGAAGGATGAGCATTGAAAACCGCTGATTTACAGGACAGGGCAACAACAGTGTGTGTCCATGGCAGGCAGAACACCCTGCTCCTAGTCCTAGCTACCGTACGTCATGGCCGGGCTCATGGCTCATTGTTGCTTTTGGTAGCGCGTAGACGAGGCTATAAGCGCTTGCTATCTGCTCTAGCTTTCTCACGGAATCATTGTGGCCGGTGTACGCGAAGAATGTCTCGCCCACGAGCCGCGAGCGCCGTGATGGCAGCGTGCCCGTAGCCAGCAGCCCCAGCCCAGAGAGGCTGGCCCGTTCAGGTCGGTCACAGTTTCCTCTCTCCTGTCATTGCTCACCCCAGTCCCAGCGCGCCTGACCGACCGCCGACGACTCCCAAGCAGCAGCGGCGCCCCGCATGGGCCGTATCTATATCTATCACTGCCAGTGCCAGCATGCCGACGACTCTCGCCAGCCAGTCGGACAGCGGACGTGTGTTGGTCCTCCTGACCTCCTCGTGTCGCAACGGAATTGCTTTTGCATCCGGCACCACCGGGCACCGGCTCACCGTATATGCAGACGCAGCAAAACGCCTCCCCTCCTATTGCATTGTGCTCAATGGCCACGGTATCCAAACACGGAGCCAGAGGGAAACAAATCCTGACTCCAAGGCACTGAACAAACACAACCACACACACACACACAAAAAAAAAAAAGGACAATCTAGCGTCAGGGACCCATGCAGACTAGACTATTCTCAATTTCCCATCAACTCTCACATGCGGCAACTCGGAACATCCTTGTTCTCCTGTGGCTTTTCGCTGCGACGACCACGGCGGCGGCGTGCCGGCAGTCAAATAAGCGTCAGATCAGTACGGTGCGGCCCTGCGGGTGCCGGTGGGCTCGGAGCCTCCGCTGTCCGACCGTCCGACGCGCCTAGGCCATCTGGCCCCCACGCCCCATCATGTATGTCTGCATCGGCATTCAGGACGAACGAGCCGGCTCGACGGCACACGGCAGTCAATCAGACGAATCCTTCGGGGAGCACCAACTTTGCGCCCGGGGCTGCGGGGCGTGCCTGCGTGCGCACTATTTTCTGGCCGCTCGCCAAGTAAAATAGTACCTGTCCCACTATCGTGTGGTCGACTGGTTGTGTGGGTGGGGCCCGTTTGAACAGGAGGCGGAGTGGGCCACAGCCCGCTGGCGGGATGCCTCGAGGAGGTCCCCGTCACCGACGGCTGAGCCGAGCAGCGCAGCCACCGCGGAGATGACCGGCGAGGACGAATTAGAGGCGAGGAGATGGCGTGGATGTCCTCTGGCAGCAGCGCGCCCACCGCGGGTACCGGGGAGGGGGCGGAGGAGAGAGCACGGAGGAGGGGAGGTGATCGGGGTGGGCGGCGGGGATGCCGCTGCTGCCGCCACGGCGAAAAAAGAAGCGGGAGAGGAGGGGGCACATTGTGGGGTTCGGTGACGTGGAGAGGGCGAGCGAGAGGCAATGTCGGGGACGTGGAGTCAATGGTGGGCAGTGGGAGTAGATGGCGCTGTCAGCGGCCACCGGGGCAGATCGCAATGTGCACTTAGGAGAGGGAGAGGATGAAGAAGGCGCGTGGAGCCCACCTGTAAGAGGGCAAAAGGGATATTTTCTAGGGTAAAGTATAATTTACACCCTCCAACTATCGCCAAAGTATAAATTTCAACCTCGAACTTCAAAACCGGATAACTTTGGTCCTCCAACTCTTGAAAAAGTTCAACTTTCATCCTTCTGGACGGTTTTGCGTATGAACAGTACTTTTGATATTTCCAGAATGCGCCGAAATTTTATATTATTTTTTTAAGCATCTTAACGTCCTCAAATAAAAAAAACTCAAAACTACAAAGTTGTAGATCTCATTGAGAGCTACAACTTTGGTATAAAAAGTATTTTCATTTAACTCCATACAAATAATATATTAGTGCTCTAATGCGGCAAGCGCTAGTTGACGATTATTATGGTGCTGAAATTTTATATTATTTTTTCGAGCATCTTACTGTCCTCAAATGGAAAAACTCAAAACTACAAAGTTGTAGATCTCATCGAGGTCTACAATTTACATATAAAAATCATCTTCATCCGCTATCGTATTGAAGGGTTTTCTATTTTTTGAATTTATAGTCTCATCACGCGACAAAATATATTGTCGCGTGATGAGACTCTAATTTTAAAAAATAAAAAACCCTTCAATACGATGACGGATGAAGATAATTTTTATATGTAAATTGTAAACCTCGATGAGATCTATAACTTTGTAGTTTTGAGTTTTTCCATTTGAGGACAGTAAGATGCTCAAAAAAATAATATAAAATTTCAGCATCATAATAATCGTCAACTAGTGCTTGCCGCATTAGAGCACTAATATATTATTTGTATGGAGTTAAATGAAAATACTTTTTATACCAAAGTTGTAGCTCTCAATGAGATCTACAACTTTGTAGTTTTGAGTTTTTTCATTTGAGGACGTTAAGATGCTTAAAAAAATAATATAAAATTTTGACGCCTCCTGGAAATATCAAAAGTACTGTTCATACGCAAAACCGCCGAGAAGGATGAAAGTTAAACTTTTTTAAGAGTTGGAGGACCAAAGTTATCCGGTTTTGAAGTTCGATGATGAAATCTATACTTTGGCGATAGTTGGAGGGTGTAAATTATACTTTACCCTATTTTCTAACTTCTGTTAGCTATCGTTGCCACGAAAGTTGACAGCAGTTGCGTATAGGGGTCGAAAAAATCCGTGGCTGATGAGGAAATTGCATCTTTTATAATGACTCACAGGGAATTGTTTCGAAATAATTTCGGCTTGTCTTTTCAGTCGGAACAGTGTTTTTCTCTCCTAATAAATCAGCCGGAACAGTATTTCGACGACGTGAACAGGGCCCTCGGAGATAAGCGTGGCCTCGAATCTGTTCATGGCCTGAGAGAGAGAGAGAGAGGCGAACAGGGCTTGTTGGCCAAGGCTAGTAAACATTTTTCTAAGCTTCTTTTCATGTAACAAAAGCCAAATTAACATCTCATTGCTGTACAACTATTATTATTCCGAGTGCAGTTGCATCGTTAGGGTTCGGATTCAGACAAACACACGCGTACGGGCTGCATCAGGCTAAACCAGATCGTAAAACAGAAGAGGAGAAAATTACCCAAGGTGGGCTAGGCCTCAATGCTGAGGTCGCTGGAGCGGAAAGCCGCCGGTTAGCTGTCGTCTGAGTTGGCCGTTGCCGTGGAGCACGGCGACGGGGGTTGGCGGAGATCTCTCGGCGAGCACCGGCGACGAGTCTGTCGGATTTGGAGTGGGCAGGCTGGGCTCATGGACTGGGTGGGGCCGTGGGGAAGACAAAGGAAATTACTTGCGGAGGCCACCGGCCCAATAGGCCTCTTCTGAAGTGGCATTTCCATATGCCTGGGCGCCTGGCTAGGCCTTATCCACCCAACAAAATAGGCCCACGAGGGCAAAGAGCCGGATGATGTACAGCGTCACGGCAATGTGAAGCGCATGTGATTCTGCAAAACTTCGGCATCAGTTCTGAGTTCTAACCAATGCAAACTCTGCAAGAGCATATCGTATTTGTGTGATCCAGCATTTGGGCCACAACATTTCTCTTCTAGTTGAATCAAAAGCAAATGCTTGCAGGATGATGGGTTCAGCAACCTGACCCATGCATGATATATGTATTACAGTGTTAGAGAAGCAACTCGATCGTGCATGTGGACTGTACCTGCAGTACGTAGTTGAGGGTTCATCCTTTGCTGCCGACAGTTAAGTGTCCATTTATCAAGTATAATTACGACGAACTTATTAAGGTGTTACAGGATCTTATGCCTCCTTCGTTGTTTGACGCTAGTGGTAATATAGCTTCAGCGGGAGGCCATGTATTTTACTGCTCCACCTGTCCTTCATTCCAGTTCGCCTTCCCAACCTTTGCCTCTGGGTCCTGAACGCAGAACGCATGCGCCTCGTGTTTTCAGTTTCGACTGTCATTTTTTTTAAGTTAAATGCATGGGTAGTCCATCAACTTGTGCTCTAGTTTCACTTAAGTCCATCAACTCTGAAAGTGAGTTTTTGGGTCTATAATCTTTGTTAGTGGTGCATTCCTAGCCCATGTCCCTTTGTTTTAATTTTTTAACCGACGTGGTTGTCCATCGTGGCGCCCAGGTTGGATTTGGCGAGAGTTTTTGTGCCAGAATGGTGTGTGTGTGGTGGTGTGTGGGGGTGGGGTGGGTGGGGGGGGGGGGGGTGCTTACCACTAAAGGCGAGGCCATAGGCGGAGACAACGCAGGTCTGGATGACGGTTTTCTCCTGTCGCGTAAAGGCTGCTTCAGCAAGCCCATGCTCTCGGTTGCTTTCGTCCAGAGGCGGACGAGGAAGAAGCTGAGAAGGCTGGCGGAGACGTTGAGCGAGGGGATGACGCCGGTGGTGAGATTCAGCTTCATTACGATGACGTTGAACAAGATGGCGAGGATGAACCCCACCACGAAGGCGCGCACCGTCAGCTGCTCCTGCCACGACGGCACGGTTTGTCCGCCAACGCCTGCTCCACCGAGGCCACCACCACCTCCTCGGCATTGCCGCCCCCGTCGTCATCGTCGTCCGCGCCCGCAAGCCCGCCGGCGTGGCGTCGCCGCAGCAGGCTGGCGCCTGACTCCAAGGCGTCGGCTCCCGCGTGGGCGGCAGGGTCGCCGGAAGCGCTGGCGGCGGCGGTGCCAGTCGCCATGGTGGTTGTCTAATGGTTCTTGATGGCTCAGTTGATGCTTGGTAATCGGCGTATTTATTGGAAGGCAGTTGGAATCCAGTTGCATCACGATCAGGCTCCGGGATTCTGGTGGGCACTAGGCTGGCGCTGGTAACATATAGCTGTTGGGTGTTGGTACCATAATGTTGACGCTTGTACGACTAGTGTACTTACTCATGTACAGCAAAAGCAAATCGTGACGAAACAACATTTACCCGTCCCGTTACATTTTACAGCATGGTGCGTCGACACAATATACACTTGTGATTCATGTTGACTGCTGACAGATCGTAATTTTCACAGCTTAATTTTCGAGGAAGCCGTCCACTTGGGCGTTCACCGACCTGGACAGGAACTTCATGCAGATCGGCGGCTTCACCTTGGCGAGCGCAAGAATGGACTGCGGCAGGGTCCAGATGCCATCGCCGCAGATCAGCCCTGACGCAACCGCAGGTCCGAAGGCGTCGGCTTTGGCCCTGCTGATCATCTGCCACACGAAGAGGATCACGGTGCCGACAAACATGTCGATGGCGAAGTAGGACCCGATGTAGAACGGGATCGCCATGGCCATCGGCAGCGGGATGAACCTGGCGACCTTCTTCGGCACCAGGTCCCTAATCAGGTTCACGACGATGGCCGCCGCGAAGAAGATGTAGCAGAGGGTGAGGCAGTTCTTGGGGAGCGACGAGAAGCCGTCCACGCCGAGGATGGCCATGTTCCGGTACACGATGGCGTATGGCGCTGGGTACTCGCTGCCGCTGATGCCGATGTCGGTGAAGGCCTTGTAGAAGAGCCGGAAGACGCAGGGCGCGATGACACAGCCCATCGCCATGCCGATCACCTGGCTGATGAACATCGACCTGGGCGACGCCAGCGTTAGGTACCCGGTCTTGAAGTCCTACATCAGGTCAGTGGTCGTCGACACGATGCTCATCATCACGCCGCAAGCGGCCAGCCCCACGAGGACGCCGCCGTTGGACGCGCCAGCCCACGCGCCCAAGATGAAGATGGCTGCCTGCAATTTTACCCAATGCCCTCCACCCTCACGTGACGAGCATATGCTTATTGATCCGACCTGGACGCTATGATGGACAGCCACGTCGGTTAAAAAACTGAAACAAAGAGGTATGGGCTAGGAATGCACCACTAGCGAAGATTATGGACCAAAAAACCCACTTTCAGAGTTGATCAACCTAAGTGAAACTAGAGTGCAAGTTGATGGACCACTGATGCATTTAACTCTTTTTTTTAGGAAAGCACAAGACTGTCATATGCCAATAGGCAATAGCAGAAACTTGAAATCATAACTCAAATAAAGTTACAACTGGGTAAAGAGCCTGATGATGAACAACAGAACAAAGACTACAGGGGGTCACCACGGCAACGTGAAGCGCACGTGCGGTTGGGAACGGCCGCATCATTCTGCATAACCTCGGTTGATATGTGCTAGCATCATCAGTTCAGTTCTGAGTTCATGCTTTCAGTTTCATTTCATAAAAGACTGGTTCATGCCAATAATAAGGCCGCGTTTACATGGCGGAAATTTTTGGTTTTGGTCACTGTAGCACGTTCGTTTGTATTTGGCAATTAGTGTCTAATTATGGATTAATTAGGTTCGAAAGTTTCGTCTCGCGATTTCTCACCCAACTGTACAATTAATTTTTTTTCGTCTACATTTAGTACTCCATGCATGTGCCGCAAGATTCGATGTGACACTTTAGGGTGAAAAATTTTAGGGCCCTAAGCAATAGCACACAACCTTAAAACCATAATCTCTATCTCTATCTCTACCCCTATAATACACCACTTCAAATTATCCTACAGTCACCAAACAAATCCCACCTCTACAATCACGACCTAAACTACATCTACCCCACAAAACACACATAAAAAAAAATAACATTAAAAACGTACACCAAATTAACTTTCACTCCTTCCCTCTCCTTACTCAACCATATCCGATGGCCGATCTCCCGACCCCGATCTCCCCCACTTCACCGCTCCACCCCCACCCACGCGCGCAGACGACGGTTCTCTTGCTTTTTCGTTCCCCCTTCAACCCTCCGGTCCACCATCGCCCTTCCATTGCTACCGCCGCGATTGACGCTGGCCGACGAGCCCTGCGCCGCGCGGGGCCTGGAGGAGCGCGCCCACCTGGGACGCACCATGGCGGCCCTAGACGACCTCCACCTCTCCGGCCTCAACGCCACCCACTTCCTCACCGTGCTGCGGCAGCCGTCAAGTCCGTCCACGCCTTCGACAGGGCAATGCTCGACTCGATGCGGTCACCGTGGGCGGAGAGGCGGCGGGTGGAGGTTTCCTGCATCAGCGCGGCCGACACCAAGCCAGAGAACCTCGTCGGGCTGCGCCTCCACTCGGACGAGCCGTGCGCGTGGTGGTGCTGTAGGTGGATGCAGTTGGTCAAGTGCGTGTGGCCGTGGAGATGGTCGCCGCCACCGCCGCGCATTGGCAGCGGCTCGCGGTTGGGAGCCACAGCCGCGGGCATTGCACTGGTTCCGTGGTTCGTACTCTCCCTTCCCCTATCAGAAATATGATTTAAAAATATAATATATACTGCGATTTCATCTGTGCGGTGTTTCTAATAGGTTAGTTCAGCTTCTCTTGACTAAAATCAGGTTGTATTACTACTTAAACATGATACTGAAAATTAAAGATGTGGACCGAATCTTTTGTTGCTTTGGCAGGAGAAATTAACTGATGAAACATTCGTAGTTTCTATTGTATGTATTGTTATGTATTGTGCAGGATGGAAGGCCAATCCAGTTGAGTTTGTTTTTGCTATTCAATCAGTGTCTGCACACTGTCTTCTCACAGTACCTGGGACACTTACCCCCACTACTGAACTTTGATATATTGCCACTACTGAACTTTGATATAGTTTGCAGAAAATGGGAAAAACGAATGAAACTATTATACAAGTTGGAAGAGTTGGAGGCCTGAGTGTTTCTGCTAGCAGTAAGGTTGTAAACACACAACCATGTAGTCGGGAACCTTAGCTGGATGCTTGGATTCATTGCTGCAAATAATCACTTTGTTGGGAACTTTGTTGGGAAGTTGTCGTGTTGTCACTTCACTAGCTAGCATGATAAGGGGGTGTTTGGTTTTTTAGGCGCTCCTAAAATTTATGTCACATCAAATGTTTAGAGGCTAATAAGGAGTATTAAATATAAATTAATTACAAAACTAATTATATAGATGGAGGCTAATTTCCGAGATGAATTTTTTAAGCCTAATTAATCTATCATTAGCACATGTTTACTGTAGCACCATGTTGTCAAATCATAGACTAATTAGGCTTAAAAGATTCGTCTCGTAAATTAGTCGCAAATTATGTAATTAGTTTTGTAATTAGTCTATATTTAATACTCTATGCATGTGTCTAAACACTCGATGTGACAAGAATTTTAGGAGGAGGGGAAGGAACCAAACAGCCCCTAAGCTTCAGAGGAGCTGGAGGTTGTATATTAATATGCTTCAGTAGAGGAGGGAGTAGGAGCTTCTTGATTAAATTTCCAGCTTGCTCTCTTGCTGCAAAAAGGCACATTGATTCCAATACGACAATTCTGGATGTCCAGGGCGTGGTATGTCACTGAAGATTTAGTCTTTCCTGATGCTTCTCTTCATGAAACTTTTAGTTGATGAGAGCTAATTTGATATGTATGCCTTATAGGGGTTGAAAAATTTCAGCAAAACTGCACGCGAATTAATTCACCGACTACAGAAAATTGATAATGGTAACTGCACGCGAATTTGATATGTTGCTGTTTTTTCTTTCTTGCTTGGAATATTGTGTTAATCTGAATACCAAATGTTTATGATGCTACGTAATTAAGAAAACAAATCCTAGAATAATGGATGCTTATGATTATTGTTTTATTTGTAAAAAAAAATCTCATGGAATTGCCGGAATTTCTTGGTGGCATTTGTACCTGTCCTAAATACGGAGGTTGCCTTAAGGCTGAAAGGGACCATGGAAGGACCCAAACATACTTAAGTCATGTATAGGTCAAACAACCCAGGATAGACAAAAACGAGGATCGGAAGGAATGGATTCCCAACGATGATTCATTTTACTCATTGCTTGTCTTCACGAGAGGTAGCACAATAGTGCATGGTCTTATTTCATTAGTTTGTGAATTTATGTTTCTTTCATCTGTTGATTTATTGCTTAGTTTTATGAATAGTTTTATGATTCATTTTTTCTAGATGCCATCGTAGCGTTAGCACGGGCAATATACTATAAGCTTGAACAATCCAACTTTCCCAGGTTCAATGCAAAAGGTCCCTTCCTCCAATTCGACCTCGTTGGACAGCGAGGATGCTGCAATAATTCCTTGTATCTCGGGCATTTCTGCATGTGCTTGGTACGACAGGTGGGGAGCGAGGAAGATGCGGCGCCGCAGATCGTCAGGGGCTTGGCAATGTAATTGGCTACAAAGTTTTAGTGGAGTTGCAATGTAATTGTTGAAAAAGGAAAGAATTGGAATGAAAAAGTTGGCTAAAAAGTTTGAGGTTATCGGTTTGTGAAATATTTTTCATGTAGCAAGGCATGGGTATTTTTTTTTGTCTTTGAAAAAATTTAAGTTTTGTCAGCTCATAATTTAGTTGTTTTAGTTTGTATGTCTGACACAAGGCAACGACGGTGGTAATGATAGCGACAGGGCCATGAGTTTTCTAATCCCCGCTGATGTTAGAGTTTTGAAATTTTGGGGACAAATTCCAATCTAAGATGAAATTCCCCTCTGAGATGGCTTTATACATGTGAAAGTTTGGACAATATAAATAATAGATATTAGTATGTATACATGTGAATTATTTATTTTGGTATTTAACTTTGTATTGTTTCAAAAGATTATATAAATTAATAATAACGATATTATTTCGTCATTTGGTTGTTTTCATGTGCATCACTGAAATTAAGCCGTGGCGTTAGCACGGGCACTATACTAGTTCAAAATAAAGTTACAAGTTTACAACTGAATATCCTTAGAACCGTGCAACACAGCTGTGGACACTTGTACACATGAGTACTTGTTCAAGCAAAGTCTTACAGTGATTATGAGTAATGACACTTGCGTGTGGTTCGATTAACCTTCACCTTCTGTGAAACTTGGGGTACGCTTCTCAATAGATTAAGGTTTCCAAGCTAAGTTTGTCACGTCTTGCATCTGAAAGGTCTAAAACGTCATGCTGATTATCCTCAACAAGTAACAGACAATGTTTTCATCGACAACTTCATTGATACCTGGGATCACTCCTGGAAGGGAACCATCACACACAATCAGCAACAGGCACAGGAAGAGCCCCAAACAAATGCTTTAGCCAACCCAACTTGATGGATACAGGTTGCATTGTTTAATGCCACACAAACCTTTTGTAACATGTACAAATCTGTATTTGGGACTTCAGTTCCGGTAACGCCAGCAGCGTTGAGGAATAGCATCCTTCAAGGTTTTTGGGTTCTTCAGTTTAGGCCCTGACAATGGGAAAATGATGTCAGAATGTATCATTGTGAACTAGTTGCATCCAAGACAAATATATACCAAACTTTTGTACTAATATAATTGTATCTTAAAAGGAGGATTGGAGGGAGAACATTCAAACAAAACAGGGCTCACTCACACTGCCATACTGAAATGCATCCAAAATAGAGAAATGAAGTTGCAAGTTACTGGGTGTAGCTAGTTATGGGGATGAAGCCTATTTTTTACACCTTGGAGTTTGGTCAAGACCAAGTCCACACATTTTTCTGGCAAACGTGTGGCAAACTGAGCTCCACCTGTTCTGCTGCACTACTTCAGCAGTACTTTTCAGCGAACGAACTGTGTTTTCCTATCACAACATTTCAGCATAAGTATCAGCATAAGCCAAATTTCAGCATAAATGAACAGGAACGCGTGGCAAACTGAGCTCCCATGTGGCACTTTTTTTTTTCTTAAGGACTCTGTGGTGCCGGATTGTCTAATCTCCATAGTTAAAGACAGATGCACTGAAGTCTGCTCGTTCTAAGGCTGAAATGGAGGCTGCAAGAGAGGTACACACATTTGCTGACTAATTGGCTTGGTAATAGACAATTTAGAATAATCTCCTAGCTCTATCAGTGGAGAAAAACATATTCTGAAGTGGTGTGCCTCTCATCAGAGATGCTACAATAGCCCCTCTCAACCACCTATACTCTTTCATTATCCTTAGCCAACCCCAAAAAACGACACACATGAATGTGAGGAAATAAGACCGGCCTACAACTTGAAATCGTCTGACTGAACTTTAAATGATAAAATGTACCTAAAAACAGGGGAGGGGTAGAGAAAAGGCAGGCTGCATATTGAAGGACAATGGCTTGGAATGTACCTTCACGGGGATCGCTTGAATGAGCATGTGACAAGTCCCTTTCTTCAAGGTTGTCAAGGCGCTGCCGGTGTCGTTTGTAAAGGGGCTCCGTACCAATGGCCGGGCAATATCTGATGACAAGTCTCCGCAGAGCTAAATAACTTCCAATAGCACCTGGTACGGAGGTCAAACTTTTACACCTGTAAAGACTGAGGCTTTCTAACGATGGCAGGTGTCCCAGGGAATCCAGCAACTGCAACTTATTGCAACAAAAAATGTACAAATGCTCAAGCACATCCAGCTGTCCTGACACAGAACAAAGCTCCTTACACGAGTAGATATATAACGTCTTGAGGGCCGGTGGTAGATTTGGGAGTGTTACCAGGTTATCCAGTTCACCTATGGATTATTCCAGGCAAGGCAGAGAATGGTTTGTTCGTGATGCCGATTGCTGCTCCACATGTACACTCTTTGATTCTGTATCCTCCCACGTGAACTTCAATTTTTCACAGGACCAAATTTTGAGACTAGCGATAGATGGGGGAAGAACAAAGAGCTCTGTCAGGTCTTGGCAATGGCTTACAGATAAGTGTTTAGGTGTGGCAGGACCCGACTCGCTGTTGGTGCTGGCTCAGCTTTTACCTGTACGGGCCCCACTAGATTATGGCACTCAGAAACATCCAAACTTTTCAAAGATACCAAGCTTTGGAACACATCCTCAGGCCAGTAGATGAGCGCATCACATCTACTAATATCCAAAGAAACAAGTTTTCCAAACCATCTCCGGATCATAAATGTAGGCTGCCTTGGACTTGAGGGGAAGAAAAGGTCGCATCCATTTAACCTCAGTTTTAACAGAGGTGACTCCACGTTCTCACCGTCTAGCTCAAGTGCTGCTTTTTTATCACGAACATGCAGTTCTAGTGTTGACAGTAAAGACATGTATCCACATCTTGCTATTAGCAACGATAGCTGTGCTTTGCCTTCATCAAGAAATAAATCCTTGAGATTTGGTGTTTCAGGTAGAGTAACCAGCTTTGGACTGTCCTGAATAACAAGATTTTCAAGCTGAGGAAACGTCACTTCTCCCTCCCTCCCTTCAGCTGCCACCCACCTATGCATGTTCTTCAGACTAATTAACTTCAATTTTTTTTAATTTAGGAAATGTCAAGCATGCCTCGTTGTTACAAAATTAATGGATGATAATGGGAATTTTGTGGCTGGAGAGCAGTTGAAGAATTTTATTACTAATCAATATCAGAGCTTATTTATGTCTCATGCAGATTCTTCCTTTGATGAGGTGCTGAATTGTGTACACCCAAGAGTCAGCCCAGAAATGAATGAAGCCTTACTCGCTCCATTTTCTGCAGAGAAAATATGGAATGCTCTTGTGAGCATAGGTGACTTGAAAGCCCCGGGTGCAGATGGTATGCCTTCTATCTTTTTATAAGAAATTCTGGTCTCTCATCGGAGAGCGTGTTAAAAAAGAAGTTCTTGATGTCCTTAATGGTGGGCCAATACCTGATGGGTGGAATGATATAATTATTGTTCTAATTCCTAAAACTAGCTCAACAAAGATGCTGAAAGATTTACGGCCAATTAGCTTGTGCAATGTTTTATATAAGCTTATCTCAAAAGTGCTTCGCCAATAGGCTTAAGAATTTTTTGCCTGAGATTATTTCCCCTTCTCAAAGTGCCTTTGTGCCAGGAAGGTTAATTATAGATAATGTTTTGTTGGCCTACAAATTAATTCACCACTTGAATTCTAGAAAGAAGGGGGTAAAAGGGTTGGCTGCTATTAAGCTTGATATGAGTAAAGCCTACGACAGAGTGGAGTAGATCTTCTTAGAAAATATGAGGAGGATCGGTTTTCATCATAGATGGGTGCAACTTATTATGAAATGTGTTTCCTCGGTCTCATATAAGATTAAAGTCAATGATTCCTACACTCATCGAATCATCTCTCAACGGGGTTTAAGGCAGGGTGATCCTCTTTCGCCTTACCTATTTATTTTATGTGCAGAAGGGCTTTTAGCATTGTTACAGAAAGCTGAACAGGAGGGCAAGCTTGAGGGCATTAAAATCTGCCGAAGAGCACCAAGAGTAAACCATCTTTTTTTTTGTAGACGACTCGTTAATTTTGATGAGAGCAAGGGCAAGTGATGCACAAGAACTAGGCTGTATCTTGGAAGTCTATGAAAGAGCTTCTGGGCAAGTAATTAATAAAGATAAATCAACAATTATGTTTAGCCCAAATACTGAGCAGCGTGTTAAAGATCATATGAGAACTACACTCGCAATCTTAGAGGTTGCATCAAGTGAGCGTTATTTGGGGCTGCTGGTTTCAGTTGGAAAATCTAGGAAAAATACCTTTGAGTATATCAAGAAAAAAATCTGGTTTAGGATTCAAGGCTGGCAGGAGAAACTTTTATTGAAAGCGGGTAAGGAAATACTTATTAAGGCTGTTGCACAATCTATTCCAACCTATGCCATGTCCTGCTTTGATCTTACCAAGGGCTTGTGCGAGGAACTAAACATGATTATTGGGAGATACTGGTGGAGTCAGATGGACAAAACAAATAAAATACATTGGCTAAGTTGGGAAAAACTGACCAGATCAAAAAAGAAAGGTGGGCTTGGATTTCGAGACTTGCACCTATTTAATATGGCAATGTTAAGTCGACAAGTGTGGAGATTAATTACCTTCCCTGATTCTCTCTGTGGGCATGTCTTGAAGGCAAGATATTTTCCAAATTCAGATATACTACACGGTTCATCCCGATCTGGTATTTCATATACATGGAGGAGTATTTTGAAAGGAGTTGGCCTGCTGAAGGAGGGGATCATATGGAGAATTGGTAATGGTGAAAGCGTGAGAATTTGGGAAGACCCATGGCTGCCCAAAGGGTTGACAAGAAAGCCGGCTACACCTAAGGGAACTAACCTCTTAATAAAAGTTAGTGAGCTTATCAACCCTGTAACAGGTGTATGGGATGAGCAACTTATTCATGAAACATTTTGGCTAGAAGATGCAAATGAGATCTTAAGAATACCAATTGCTGAAAATTTGGAGGATTGGCTTGCATGGTACTTTGATGCAAAAGGTTTATTTTCTGTCAAATCTGCCTACAAGGTTGTAGTGGCAAGAAGAGATATAGTGGCTGGTTGGGATGCTTCTACTTCAGGGACCGTTAGGGATGACAGTGATTTTGAACGGTACTAGAATATGGAAACTCAACGTACCTAACAAAGTCAAAATGTTTATGTGGCGTTTTGCTCATAACAGTTTACCGGTACGAAGAAATTTAGCAAGACGCGGAGTTGTCATTGACATGAGGTGTCCCATCTGTACAAGGCTTGATGAGGATAGCGGGCATCTCTTTTTCAAGTGTAAGTATGCTAAATTATGCTGGCGTCTAATGAATATGGAACACATCAGGATTCAATTGTTGAATTGTGTTTCGACATGGGAAAACCTACAATATTATTTGGAAGCTAGAAAAAGATACTCAATTGAAGGTTATAATTTTTCTTTGGAGGTGGTGGTCAACGAGGAACAAGGCCAGTGACGGGGGAAGGATGCTGAATGCAGACGAAATTCATAATTCTGTCAATTACTTTCAAATGGAGTTTGAAAAAACTAAACGTGTCCGAGAAGAAATCAATTCAAGCTACCAAAGATAATTGGAAGCCACCACCTGAGGACATATATAAAGTTAATATTGACAGGAGCTTTTGATCCAAAAACAAGAACATGAGGTTGGGGCTTTGTTGTGCGGAATAATCATGGTGAGTTGCTTGCTGCAGGGGCTGGAAAGATCAACTATGCAGCTTCAGCTTCTACACACTGAGGCAATGGCGGCATACAAAGGTTTGCTTTTTTGCTTCACAATGGGGCATGCCGCGCATCATCCTAGAGACACAGACACTTCTGTGTTGGCCTCTGCTCTTAATGCGAATGGAATTGATCGAAGTGATGTTTGTGGCCTCATATGACAAGCCCAACAAATAATGCGATTTGAATTTTCATCATGTGTTATCTCAAATTGTAGCAGGTGTTGTAATAAGGTGGCTGATGCTTTAGCTACTTACCGAGTCTGTGTGTTGTCATATGATACTGAGTTGTTAACTAGCCGAAGCCCTGAGTTTGTAAGTGAATTTGTTGCAGACGATTTGCCTCAATGTTGTGTCTAATGAATATGTGATTTGCCTTTCAAAAAAAATACTTTTGTGTGTAAACAAAATTGTGTCAGTGCTAATATCACTTCCCAAATTAACGGACCAATTCATTCTGAATTTGTAGCGTCCTACGCTAGAGATCAAGCGTTTCAGAGTCCACTCAAAAAAAAAAAAAAAAATCAGAGATCAAGCACTCGACACGACTGAAGCTGAAGGTGAGATATTGGAGAAAATGAGCTGGTTCAGTGGCCGAGCCTGTTCGCTTGGTCGTAAACGATCGTAAATTTTCAGCTGGAATAGTATTTTTCTCTCACACCAAATTAGCCAATAGTAATAATCCATGATCGTATACGATCATTTCAGCCCTAGCCAAACAGGCTGCAGGTTTGCGGCCTTGAATTGTTGTATCCATCAGTTTGTATTGCTCCAACTTTCAGTGGTGTGCCTCAACTAGCAAGATTGTGAGCAGGTTAAAGTAGAGAGAATTCCTTATTTGACACTGGGAAAATGAGTCGTTCCTTTCTTGGCCCTGAAATTTTCTTCGTTCCTTATTTGACACTCGCTTTAACTTTCATCCATAATATGACACCGCAGTCAAATCCATTAGCTAACGGTGTTAAGTGGCTGTTAAAAAGACCTTTTTGCCCCTGGGTGCTGGCGCATGCATGCAGCGCGTGCAGAGGCGCGGACGCCAGCATGCAGCGTGAGCAGCCAGCGGCCAGATACGCTACATGCGGCGTCCGCGCCTCTGCATGCGCTGCATGCATGCGCCAGCGCCCAGGGGCAAAAATGTCTTTTTAACAGCCACTTAACACCGTTAGCTAATGGATTTGACTGCAGTGTCATATTAGGGATGAAAGTTCAAGTGAGTGTCAAATAAGGAATGAAGAAAATTTCAAAGTTAAAAAAGGAACGACTCATTTTTCAGTGTCAAATAAGGAATTCTCTCGTTAAAGTAAGAGAGGCTGCCAGCTGTGCAGTTGTGGAGCTGTTGCTTTAAGCTAGACATCGGCATCCCGCCTCCTGAACGGCTGAACGCTTTCAGTTTCAGAAGATCCGGTTCATGCCAATAGCACAAGATTGAAATCTGGGACTCAAATGCCTCGTTCCTTGAAGAAAACGAATCCCCTCTCCTCTGCCTCACCACCGATGGCCGGTGGCCACCATGCACCATGGTCCATGGCTGCCTTACTAGCTCAGCTCAAAGAAAATAAAAGATTCTATTTCCATCGACAATTCGTTTGACGGCGCCTGAGTATATTAGGATAATTTTATAGCCTACTGTTGCACGACGCTAACTTGTATGGGATGAATCGTAAGGCCTTGTTTGGATGTATAGGTATCCACCTCAATTCCTATGTGTTGGAGTGGAATAGAATAAAATTTAATTCAATTTCACTCCAATACATTTCAACACATATGGATTTAGATGAATATATGCTCATTTAAACAAGGTCTGAAAGGGGACACACGTGAGCAGCAACAGACACAATCACAACCAAAAATAGGATGAGAGTGGTGGGCACGTAAATCAAATAGCAAGAAGACGTGTAACGGGTTGGTTGGGCTCTCTATCTCTCGGGCCGGTTAGTTGGGCCTTGGGCCTGTCTGTTTTCTGCCCCTCCGTCAACATTTTACCAAGGTGATGGGGATCAGCAATCTGAGGCATTTTGGTTGTATATATAAGAAGCAATCCGTGTATGTATGAGCATGCAGTGTTTTTTCCCTTAAAAAACAAACTTGTAGTATTTGAGACTCTCTTTTTTTTTTTTTCTGCTGTTGGTGTCCATGTATCAAGCAATTCCGACGAATCTAGATTTAGTTAAGTTGTGACAGGAAAATTGACGAACCGAAACCGAACCATACACAAGCTTCTATGCTTGATGCTACTTGTATGTGTAATTCTCTAAGTGTCAGTGCTAAAATCGATTCTAGAATGGACCATTGAAGGTGAGACATTAGAGGAAACTGAAGCCCCAGCTGTGGTTTCAGTTCCCTCTAATAATCCATAACTCAAATGGCACATGCCATGATGCAAACACACATACTCACTCTTATAGGCAAATTTATAGCCATGCTTCGTGCGGAACTGAAGATGCCCAATCATGGAGCAGGCAAGCCGGCCGGCAGCAGATGTTCTGTTACACCTGCCTTTCATGCCAATTGCGCCTCTCTTGCCTTTGGCGTCCTGGACAGATGCACCTCTGACTCTGTCGCTTTCAATTTCAGAGGACTACCCTAGTCGTGCGTGTACCAGTAAAATTTGGTACAATGGTCCACATTTTTTTTTGGGGGGGGGGGGGGGGGGGGGGGGGGGGGGGAAGAACTGAAATCAGGAATCAATAGTTGGCCTAAGCCATGACTGAAAGTATTACTGGCTGATTTGCTGTGAGAAAAAAATACTATTCGTTGGTTGAAAAAGTACGGCTTATAAACCAAACGAACATGGCGTACTCACATCCCCAGGAATCAATCAATTCAAACTTTGACTAGAATTATATAAAAAAGTACTAAACTCATTAAACAAAATAAATATCATTAGATTAGTTATAGAATATATTTTCATAACAAATTTATTTAGAGATATAAATACTAATATTATTTTATATAAACTTGGTCAAACTTAAGCTAGTTTGACCGGCACGCTTCTCATAATTGCGTTCTTTTCTGGACGGAGAGAGTACACCCTTAACCTGAAGACTTTAAACCCGGCTTGATAAATGCATATAAGTGCATAAGTTTAGAAGGGTGTTTTAGGTAGAAGTGTAGAAATGTTGTGAAATTCCTTTGTTCGAAATAGTTGGCTTTCTAAGGGGCAGTTTGGATCTTCTCATTTTAGAGGAATTGGAATCTACTTAATGGATTAGTCTATTTGGTTTGAAATTTGACATTCCACAACTTTCCTAACTTCACATATAAGCCTATCTCAAATTCATAGCGTGGGAGATGAAAATTAATTCTATAGATCATCATGTTATATTTCTACTCTCCAACTTATAACACACTCTTCAACTCGCTTCTCTATAATAGAAATGCATCATATAAGTATCTCCCTTGTAAGGCTAACAATAATGTACAATTGTATTCCATATACTACCATATTAGCTTAATTAATATGTGCTTAAATTATAATTATTATAATTAGAATAAATTCAATTCAAGGATCCAAACGGGGCTTAGTTTATCCTATACTCATTTGGAAAATGACAGTCCCATATGCTTACGCTCCGTCTCATCCAAAGACTGGAAATATGGGACCTGTCGGCAATAGCACAAAGTTGAAATCTTAACTGAACGAGTGGTGACTGGATTACACATGTGGGCACTGAAGGGTGGAAGGGAAAAAATGGCATAGGGGAAAATCATATGAATAGTGCATATCGTAAATTCTATGCTCTTTCCAACAAATTAAATGGGTTAGAGCTGGTGATTCATGGATGCACTTTAAAACTGAAATTTGGATTTACTTTGCATTCATTTTTCACAATGACTGAGATAGGTTTGGAGGTTATTTTGCAATATCTTTAATGATAGCAGAGGTGGGTAATTTATTAAATATACATTTAGGGGGTTATTTTAAACTATCTTTCACAATGGTAGAGAGGTGGGTAATTTAGATACAAATTTAGGTGTTACTTTTTGTATTTTTTCATAATGACAAGTGTGAGTTTTTTTTAGAAAATAGAATATGTTGAGAGTTTGTCCTTGGTGATGATGATCGAAAAGTCAACCAAATTAAAGATCAAGTGTTTTTTATTATTCTAAGTATTTCTAGGATTTATTTATTTTTATGTGGCTAACATGGAGATTTTGTTGGAGGTCTATAATTGGAAAGTCCAGTTATGTGACAAAAGCAACGTGATACAAGAAAGAAATTAAAGAAGATTGATTGAGGTGACTAGAGGGTAGCGTTATCACCAACATATGTGTCGGATACAGTGAGAAGGGGTACCCTAAGCACGAACAAAAAAACGGCTGCTTAGACTTCGTAAAAGTCGAAACCAGCTAAACACCGCTGGCCTCGACCGATTCTCCGACTCGCCCGAGGCCCCCTCACCGCTGGCCTCGAGCGACCCCCCACCAAGGGCCTCGGCCGGGCCGCCGACTCTCCGTCTCGCGCGAGGCAGGCTCGGCAGCACTCCGCTGCCTCTTCCTTCACCCGCCCCTCTGACAAAACGTCGTGTCACATTAACTCAGCCAACTGCTGCCCCCTGACATCGGCCGCATGCTCGGCACAGTACAGCAGAATGGCCGACGGGACAGGAGGCAGGACTGGGCAGAAGTTACCCGCCACTGTGCTAACCACTAAAGCACATAGTTGACGCCCATGCCTCACTGTGCTACCAACTCCTGCTCCGAGAACAACGCAGCGTGGGGAGCCACGTCGGAGATACTGTGGCCTCGGAATCAGCACCTAGGATCAATAATTCCCCCTAAGGCATCGGCGGTATGCTTCAGGGGCTCGGCAGCCTGAGGATCCATGTCCGCCGAACCCCCCACGATGGCTCGGCCTCGCCGTCTGCGGAGCCACAGCTCCCTACGACGTCATCACACGATGACCAGCACGACGCCCGCCATGCCCTGCATCAAGCTGTACTGGAGCCCCACGACGCACAAGATCAAGTACGACCGGCGCGTCACTTCTACACGACAAGGACGGGGCCACTCCATCGACCATACCACAACAGTGGCCGGCTACAGGGCTCGGACACACCGCCCCCGTTTATAGAGCAGGAGGTCTCGGCATCCCGACGCCAACTCCGCTTCGTGCGAGGCACCCCAGAGGAGGCCTCGGCAAGGGGCCTAATCTCCGTCTCGCGCGAGGCCTCATTCTCTGTGTCGCTCGGGGCCAGCTTGTCCGTGGTCCGTCGGCCCCCACCTCAACAGCACGTCATGTCTCATTAATACTTTCAACCACTCCCGCAATCTCCGCCGGACAGCGGCTCAACGTCACAGAATGGCCGATGCAACCCGAAGTCACATCAACGCCGTACCAGCTGGGATAGGGCACGGCGGGGGTTACCGACAACTGTGTCCTGGCACTGTGTCCACGATCAGCACCTGGGACAGAGTGTGACGGGGGTTACCAGCCAGTGTGTCCTAATGCTGCACCCGCGACTCGCCGCCCGCCCAGGGCCTCGGCACTGTGCACCGGGGCCTCGGCAATCTCGGGGTTCGTGCCCGCCGAGACCCCCACCGCAACGCGAGCCTCGGCACCAACCAAGCCTCGGCCTCGCGCACAATCTGTCCACCAGGGCTTGCATGTTCGCCGTCACATCCGCTCCAAGACATTCCCGGGGCTCCCACGACGCACAGGACCTGATGGGACAACCACGCCGCTCCAGTACTCCAAGGACGGATCGCTCCTACGGCCACGCCGCCACCAGAACGGGCCACAGGGTTCAGACGTGCCACTTCTATTGACACTACGTCGCATAGTGATACATGTACTACCTTCGTTCTCCCTTCAACTATAAAAGGAGAGGACTTGGGCCACGTAGAGGAGGAGGAACAGACCAATAGAACGACACACTTCTACGCTACTTGAGAACAACGCCTCAAGCAGCCCGCACCACCCTCGCCGAGACCTGGGGCTAGCTCCCTCTCTCACCTAGCTTGTAACCCCCTACTACGAGCACTCCGATGCAAAGAACATAAGATCGATCTCTCAGACTGGACGTAGGGCCTCGATTGCCTGAACCAGTATAAACCTTGTGTCTCTTCGCATTACCATCCGGGATTAGGGGCACGCAGCACAAATTCACTCGTCGATAGAGGGACCCCTGGTTCCAAAACACCGACAGTTGGCGCGCCAGGTAGGGGGCGCTGCGTGTTAGCTTCATCGTCCCAGCAGGACCCGGATGGCAGACCCCATACGACCATTGCGTCTTGGCACCATAGTTTGGTTCGGGAGCCTAGAGTTCATGTCTCTGGGGCATGAGTACGACATGGTGCTCCTTGCCCCTCGAGCCCCACCATCCAACGATGAGGTCACGCCCCGACAGCCCAGACGCAGGCGGCGCCCGGGCAGCCGCTCTCGCCGCGCTCGCTAGGCACGACGCAATGAATGCCACCCTGACGCTACGCGAACCCGGGGCGGCACGCCACTCCCCGCCGACGTCCTATGACCAGCTGTTGGTACGGGGTCCCTGGCTGGGGACCTATCTGGCCTAAGCCTGGACAAAGGAAAATCGCCGGTGGCTCGCGGCGACGCCCAGTCGTCTAGTTCTACTCCACCACTCCCCGAAGGGTCGACCCCGGCGGGGCAGAATATGGAGACGGCACCGTCCTCATACCCCTTTGGGTTGCGGGATGCCGCCGCCTCTTATGCCTACGCCTACACTGCCGCTCATGAGCACCCCTCGGAACGCCGCCAGCGCTTCGCTCTCGACCTGAGCACCCACTTCGACTCCTCGGACGAGGACGAGGCATGGCCCGGGGTGGATTTCCCCGAACTCCACAACCCTGGGGCGTTGCGCCAATTCTTGGCCGCAAGCGACTACTGCCTCGGCTATTCCGACTCCGACAATGAAGGGACTTACGATCCATCTCGCGAGTGCTTCCACGTCGGGCTCGGGATGCCAAGGGCGGGCGAAGAAGACGAAGGGACAGGCAACCATCCCCCACCCCAGGCAAGGGCGGGCGATGCCACGCCTCCGTGTCTCGTAGCCCCGGCGGCGCGAAACGAGAACCCCGTCCGCGGGGGGCATCGACGCCCAGACCTGGAGCAGCTCCACGAGCTTCAAGCCAAGGTCGAATAAGACCGACTCCTCCTACAGCAGCTTCGGGACTCTCTCGAGCAGGAGCAGCAAGGGCGCGGTGAGGGCGGAGGAGCCCGAGAGAGGGCCCACGACGTCCATCACCGCATCAACGACAACGAGGGGGGAGAGCCACCCCCAATCTTTAATCGGGCTAGCCAGAACGTCGCAGCGGCCGCAATGCTGGTCCGAGCAATGCCCGAACCCTCCACCACCGAGGGGCGATGGGTCCACGAAGAGCTCCGTGACCTCCTCGAGACCGCTGCGGTACAGCAGGCCGAAAGTTCCACCTCTCGCCGGCGCGGAGGCACTTTGGAGCAACCCACGGCGCGACTTCGCCGCCTCCAACAATGTCGCCAAATACGAGGCCCTCGTCAACGGCCTGCAAACTACCATCGAGCTTGGAGTGCGACGTCTCGACATACGGGGTGATTCCCAGCTCATCGTTGATCAGGTGATGAAAGAGTCAAGCTGCCATGACCCCAAAATGAAGGCGTACTGCGTGATGGTACGTCGCCTAGAAAATGAGTTTGATGGTCTCGAACCCAACCACGTTGCGCGAAAGTTCAATGAAGCCGCGGATGAACTGGCAAAAATGGCGTCGGCACGAGCCCCGGTCCCCCTGAACGTCTTCGCCAGAGACCTCCACAAGCCATCCGTCGACTATGCCTTGGCAACGGAAGAGGGCACATCGGCCGAGCCCAAGGCAGGGCCCGAGGCCCCCTCGGCCACCGAGACCCCGCCAGCCGAGCCCGAGGCCATGGCGATTAACGCAGAGCCTCCCAAGGTCGACCAAGGAACGGACTGGCGAGTCCCTTTCCTTGATCGCCTCGTTCGAGGAGAGCTTCCTGTGGACAGAACTGAGGCACGGCGGCTTGCGTGATGAGCCAAGACTTACGTCCTCTGCAACGGCGAGTTGTATAGGCGTAGCCCATCGGGTATTCTCCAACGATGCATCACCACCAAAGCTAGGTATTCCCTACTTTGGGACTTGCACGCGGGAGTCTGCGGGCACCACGCGGCGCCTCGGGCGCTCATGGGTAACGCCTTCCGACAAGGTTTCTATTGGCCAACAGCGGTGGCCGACGCCACGAAGATAGTACGCTCCTGCGAGGGATGCCAGTACTACGCTCGATAGACGCACCTCCCGGCCCAAGCCCTCCAAACCATCCCCATCACATGGCCATTCGCTGTGTGGGGGCTGGACATGGTTGGGCCTCTGCAGAAGGCACCCGGGGGCTATACCCATCTGCTGGTAGCCATCGACAAATTCTCCAAATGGATCGAGGCTCGTCCGATCACCCAGATCAAATCCGAGCAAGCGGTGCTGTTCTTTACGGACATCACCCATAGGTTTGGGGTTCCTAACACCATCATCACTGACAATGGGACGCAATTCACCGGTCGCAAGTTCCTAACGTTCTGCGACGACCACCACATCCGGGTGGCCTGGTCGGCCGTAGGACACCCAAGGACGAATGGCCAAGTAGAACGTGCCAACGGCATGATCCTACAAGGCCTTAAGCCAAGAATATTCAACCGGTTGAAGAAGTTTGGCAAGAAATGGCTTGACGAACTCCTGTTAGTCGTCTGGAGCCTACGAAACACCCCGAGCCGAGCCACGGGATTCACACCGTTCTTCCTGGTCTATGGAGCCGATGCCATCCTCCCCACTGACTTAGAGTATGGTTCACCGAGGCTACAGGCGTACAACGAGCAAAGCAACCGCACTGCCCGTGAAGACGCCCTCGACCAACTGGAGGAAGCCCGAGACATCGCGCTACTACACTCAGCCAGGTACCAGCAAGCCCTACGACGCTACCAAGCTCGGCGCATCCAAAGCCGAGACCTGAAGGTGGGCGACCTGGTGCTGAGACTGAGGCAGAGCAATAAGGGCCGCCACAAACTGACCCCACCCTGGGAAGGGCCGTACATCGTCGCCCAAGTGCTGAAGCCCGGGACCTACAAGTTAGCCAACGAGAAGGGCGAAATCTTCACCAACGCTTGGAACATAGAACAGCTACGTCGTTTCTACCCTTAAATTTCCAAACGTCGTTTACATTGTTTCTCGAAATGCAATAAAGAAGCGTTCTTAGTTGTTATAATTTTTTGAGAAACCCCCATCAAGGGGAACCTACCCCCTCATAGACAAGTCGACTGTATAGAACCCAAGGACAGTACGATCGTCTCAAAGGCGAAAAGGCCGGCCGAGCCGTGAGAACGGCACACGCCTCCGGGCTACGGCAGCTCCCTCACCACCTTTTCACCCAAAAGACAACGTAGGCTCCGAGGAAGTTCTGTACAAAGAGCTTGTCTATCGATACGGGCTCGACGTCTCAATAGCGCTATAAGGAAGACTCGGCTCTACCTCTACAAAGCTGAGCCTCCCTTGGGGGCTAAAAAGGGGGAACCCCCTGAGTCCTGAACACCGTTTGTTAATGATCTTTCAAAAAATTTCTACGCCAAACTCTCTCGCACTCCGACGGGACCTTCACAAGAAACCCAAAGACCAAAAGCTTGTCTCGAGGCCAAAGGGCCAGTCGAGTCGTGAGAACGACCTACGCCTCTGGGCTACGGCAGCTCCCTCACCACCCTTCGCTAAAGGACGGCTTAGGTTCCGAGGGATTTCTTTGCGGGTTCCCAAGATCGAGACAGAGGGCACAGGCTCGGAAGTAGAACAGAAAACGGATAAAAGACCCACGTACGCAAATACTTTAAAGGCCTCAACGGCCACAAAAACGTCACGATACGGCAACTAACTCAATTCGGTTACATGGCCCCTTTCGGCCCAGGTCAAAGCTCAAGGATCGGCGGTCGGCGCGGGAGGGACCACCTCTTCTTCAAATAGACCAGCCAGCGCCGCGCCAGGTGCCTCGGTCGCCTCCAACAGCTTCGCGACCTCCACGTCAGCTTCCTCGTCATCTTCTGGCAACACGTAGCCGTTGCTGACAGCCTCGAGGTTGATAGCATAGTGCGAGGAGACGACGGCCAGGGCGCGCTTGATGCCCGTGTGCAACGCCCCCCGGAGCCTCTCGTGGACGCGGCCGCTCAACGCAATCAGGCGGCTCCCAAGGGAGCTGGCCGATTGGACCCCCTCGACGTCCAGGGCCTCACAGGCGGTACGGACTGCGCTGCGCAGCGCCTCGTGCTCCCGGACCTCAACATCCAGCGCCGCTTGCGCTGCAATGGAGGCCTTAGCCACCTGGGAGGCCTCTTTCTCCAGATCTACGTTGCAACAAGGGGTCAGAAGTCAAACGCAAACCAGAACAAAAAGAACAAAGAGCATGATTCGGCGGAACTTACCCTCGGCCTTGCTCTTCCAATCTAAGGCCTCGGCCCGAGAGGCCTCGGCCGCCTTGGTAGCCTCGGCCAAGGCGACTTTGGTCAGTTGATGCTCGCTCTGCTCCGCACCCAGCTGCTCGGCTAGGGCCTTGGCAGAGGCCGTCGCTTCTTGGGCCCGAGACCTGAAGGCGTCTCGCTCCTCCTCCAGTTCCTTGATCTTCGCTACCAGAGGGGCAGACTGCTCCTTAGCCGTGGCCAACTCGGCCTGAACGTCAGCACAACGAAGGCGAAGGTCCTCCACTTCTGCACTCCGTGCCGACAAAAGCCCCTAAGCATCGGTGAGGAGGCCTGTCTACCGCCGGAGCTGGTCTCAGATATCCCTCTCCCTTCGTAGGAATACCGATTTCCCAAGGGATCGGGTCTCCAGCTCCTAAAGAGGCAAAGCAAAAAACGCGCGTCAAACATTGCGAGGGGGCTCGGAGAGGAAACAACGCGGCACGAGAGAGGAAAAGTACTTACCTGGGTGACACCGGGCAAGTCCCATCCCACAATAGTCATCGCGGTCTGCAGCGACCGCACTGCAAGTTGGTGGTACTGCTCGAGGGTATCCCACCACCCCCCCTCTGCGATATCTTCAAGGGCGAACACAGGCTCCCCCTCGGGATCAGCCCGGTCCCACCAGAAAACACGCGGGAAGTTCCACCCACGGGGCTCGGGCCACAGCCGGGCGAGGGCCGAACTCCCCTCGGCAGGATCTGGGACTGGCTGCTCCGCGGTACTGGCCGCCTCGACGTCCGCCGCCTCCTTCCCGGGGGAGGAATCATCAGACGAGATTGTCTGAACCAGGGGCAGCGCCAAAACTTGCTCCGTCTCCACTTCCATCGCCTCGGCCTCGACGAATCCAGGGGCTCCGGCCTCCGCCATCTCTACCTCGGTGGCCTCGGCATCCACCGCCCTGACTTCGGAGGCCTTGGGGGCTCCGGCCTCACCCTCAATGGCCTCGACAATGGTGGACGCCCCAGCCTCCTTCGCCCTAAGACTCACGACATCGCGAGGCGTGGGCTCCTCCTCCTCCACTCGCTCCGCGGCCGCCTCGGCACCCTTTTCCTGGGCAGCCGCCTCCTTTGAAACGGCCCCGCTCGACGCCGCGCCACGCTGCACGCCAGCCTGCGCCTCCGCTGCCTGATGGGCGGAGGAGCTAATGTTCACCTTGAGCGCCTTACGGGGCACCAAGGCAGGATCCTCCACCAGATGCTTCTGGCTGGAAGCAAAGACACTCCCAAGGTTAGCATGCGACCAAGGGACAAACAGGGAGTACTATGGACTCCACAAAGAAAAGACGCTTACCGCGAACGGGGATACAGCCGCTTCGACACTGCCAGCCTCCTCTGCAACGGCGCCGGTGGTGGCAGTGGCGCGGCCTCGGTATCCACCGGAGCCAGCTGGCCTCCGCTGGACCCCGGCACCTCCTCGACCCTTCACAGAGACGATGGGGTCGGCCCCACCGTCGCTCGCTCCACCTCCACCGTCGGACCCATTGGGCTGACGGCACGCTCCTCCGACACCCGCGCCTCGGGCATGTCGGCCTTGGCCCCAAGATGGGCCGCCACCAGCCCCGAGACACCTCCTCCTCCTAGGGGCGTTAGGCTCCTTGCCGGTGCCCCGGGCACCATCTCCCTAATGTCGGGGAGGTGTTCTAGGCAGGCCGTCCCCATGTCGTGCCCGTCGCCGTCGCCCGAAGAATCCGACACCGATGACGAGAGAGAGGGCTCCAGTGGGAGGCCGTCGAGCTTCTGACGCTGGCGATGGGCGTCTAGCTTTTCACGCGTGAGGAGCTTCTTCGTGCATTTCGCCTCCTTGGCATCCTTCTTCTTCTTCTCCTCCTCGGCGCGCGCCCTGTTCACGGCTCGCAGCTGGGCGTCCTCGAGAACAGGCGGCGGGGAGTCTCGCACGTCCCTTATCCCCTACGGGAACGACGAAGTAAGACAGCAAACAAAAAAGGCGGAAAACAAGAAGGCCGCGAAAGCATCGGCAACACCCAACTCACCAGTGAGATGTACCCCCGTGAAGGGCGCATCGGGAACGGCATCAAATCGTCGATCTTTGGCCTCCCGTCTACCGCCTCTCTCACCCGACGCAGGGTCTCGTCGTCGGTAAGGGCAAAGGCGGACATCTTGATATCGGCAATCGGGTCGCGCAGGGTCATCTCGAACAGCCGCCGCCGCCGGGCCATCAGCGGCAACACCCTCCGGCGGTGAAAGGCCGCCACAACCACGGCCGCCGAAAGGCCGCGGTCACGTAGCTTCCCCAAGGCCCGCAATAGCGGCTCCAGCCTGGGCTGATCAACCTTGATGACGCCGTATCCCCACTTCTCTGGTTGACTCTCTACAACCCGCCCGGTATAAGGAGGAAGTCCTCCATCGTCGTTGCGGAGGTAGAACCAGCCGTCGTACCAATGACGGTTGGACGATGATAGCTGGGCCGGGATGTAGAGGGACTGCCGGTCTTGGCGCACGTGAAGGGTGCAGCCGCCGGCCCTCTGCACCTTCCGAGCCCCCCTCGTTCCCCCCGGCTTGGTGGTGAACGTCGCTCGGAACAAGTGGAGCCACAACTCCCAGTGGGGAGCGATCCCCAAGTACCCCTCACAGACGGCGACGAAGATGGCCGCCTGCGCGATGGAGTTGGGGCTGAAATTATGAAGCTCCACACCGTAGTAGTGCGGGAGCGCTCGCATGAACTTATTCGCCGGCAACCCAAGGCCTCGCTCGTGGAAGACGACGAAGCTCACCACGTAGCCGTCGCGCGGCCTCGGCTCCGACTCATCCCCCGGAGCAATCCACTCCGGCTCATCAGGGTCGGTGATCGGGCAAAGAAGACCGGCCTCCACGAGCGACTGTAGCTTCTCCTCGGTGACGTCAGACCGCTCCCAGGGATCCGCCGGGAGGATGACGGGACCACCAGCCATTGCGCGGTGGAGGCCGCTGCTACGGTGGTAATCTCTCTCTCTTTCTTTCAGTTTCTCGCTCTCGCCCTTCTCCTCCCCGGCGCTCTATGCTCTTAGCAACGGCACAGGGGCAGCGAAAGCAAATGCGGAAAAGGTAAGAAAGGGGAGGGCGAGGCTCTTTGCGTATTTATATAGGGACGAGACGAAACCACCGGGCGACAAAATCGGGGAAGTTTCCCCAAAAAGTCTGGCGTGGTTATCCAGATCCAGTCTTATCGCCCACGCGCCCACTCCCTCCTCATTAATCGCGCGTGCAGGTACGTCCTATCGGCTGACGCCACGTCGCGTCCGACCACAGCAGCAGCAGGCGCTGTTTCGCCTCCCCGAAAAAGCCGCCTCAAAAGACGCGCCTGCCGTTATTAGCCGTAGGGAGAGAAATAACCCCCCTCGATTCCTTTCAGGCAAAGGAACTGGGCACCGAGCCCGCTATGGTCCAGGGGTTCGAAGGCTGGGCCCTTAGGGGTTTCGACAGCCGCCCCAGGGCAACAGAGTCAGGGGCGACTACGGGCGAGCCTATGCGAGGCCGAGGCCCAAGCAAGCGAAACGCTTGGGATGCCCTGTGTCGTGTCTGAGACCGGTAGGGAGGTCTCCGAATGGGATCCCACCGTAGGGAGGCACCGAGCCACCGAGGCCCAGCGAACGGCCTCGGCACCCACTAGAGAAACCCTCCGGTACTCTTGGAGCGCGTCTCCGGACCGCTAGCCGACCCCCAGCGAACGGGGTATGGGCCTCCACTCGGACTTACCCGATAACAGCTCATCGGAAATGCCATCGCTCGCGCCCACCGAGGGTAGCGCGGCATGTTCCACCCCTCCTTCCGAGTGAAAAGGAAGCGCGAGGGTCGAATAAAAAGTCAGGGGAATCCCCGACGGCCCTCTTGCTCCACGCAGAGGCTAAGGGACTCTACCTGCAAACCATTGCCGAGGCCCAGCGACTTGGGCTCGCACACGAGGGGGCTCGGCAAAACAAACCCTCCTTCCGAGCGAAAAGGAAGCGCGAGGGTCGTTCAAAAAGCCAGAAGATCTCCTGACGGCCCTCTTGCTCCGTGCAGAGGCTAGGGAGCTCCTTCTGCAAAAGACGCCGAGACCCCGCGACCTAGGCTCGCACCCGAGGGGGGCTCGGCGGACAGACCCTCACGCGTGAGGGGCGAACCAAAAGCCAGGAGGACCTCTGACCGCTCTCTCGCTCCGTGCGAGAGACTCGGGGGCTCCTCCTGCAACTTTGCCGAGACCCAACGGCTTAGGCTCGCACACGAGTGGGCTCGGCAAACAGCCCCCCGTCCGAGCGAAAAGGATGTGCGGGAGACGGACAAAAAAGTCGGGAGGACCCCCGACCGCCCTCTCGCTCCGTGCGGAGGCTCGGGGGCTCTTCCTGCACCCAAGATAAAGACAAGCGACCCGAGTCCGTTACGGTCCAGGGGTTCGAAGGCTGGGCCCCCAGGGGTTTCGACAGCCGCCCCAGGGCAAAAGAGTCAGGGATGACTATGGGCGAGCCTGTACGAGCGCGCCCTGTGTCGTGTCCGAGACCGGTAGGGAGGTCTCCGAATGGGATCCCACCATAGGGAGGCACCGAGCCACCGAGGCCCAGCGAACGGCCTTGGCACCCACTGGAGAAACCCGCCGGTACTCTTGGAGCGCGTCTCCGGACCACTAGCCGACCCCCAGCGAACGGGGTACGGGCCTCCACTCGGACTTACCCGATAACAGCTCACCGGAAATGCCGTCGCTCGCGCCCACCGAGGGTAGCATGGCATCTTCCACCCCTCCTTCCGAGCGAAAAGGAAGCACGAGGGTCGTACAAAAAGCCAGGGGAACCCCTGATGGCCCTCTCGCTCCAGGCGGAGGCTAAGGGGCTCTTTCCGCAGCATCGTCGAAGCCCTGCGATCCGAACTCACGCCCACCGAAACCTCAAGTACAAAACACCATCCCAACAGGAACTATCAAGAGCTAATTCTCGTCAGAACCTCAGGGGGAGTGCCTCCACTCCCCCCAAGGCTCGGGGGCTACTATCGGATACAGTGAGAAGGGGTACCCTAAGCACAAACCAAAAAACGGCTGCTTAGACTTCGTAAAAGTCGAAACCAACTAAACACCGCTGGCCTCGGCCGATTCTCCGACTCGCCCGAGGCCCCCTCACCGCTGGCCTCGAGCGACCCCCCACCAAGGGCCTCGGCCGAGCCGCTGACTCTCCATCTCGCGCGAGGCAGGCTCGGCAGCACTCCGCTGCCTCTTCCTTCACCCGCCCCTCTGACAAAACGTCGTGTCACATTAACTCAGCCAACTGCTGCCCCTGACATCGGCCGCATGCTCGGCACAGTACAGCAGAATGGCCGACGGGACAGGAGGCAGGACTGGGCAGAAGTTACCCGCCACTGTGCTAACCACTAAAGCACATAGTTGACGCCCATGCCTCACTGTGCTACCAACTCCTGCTTCGAGAACAACGCAGCGTGGGGAGCCACGTCGGAGATACTGTGGCCTCAGAATCAGCACCCAGGATCAATAATTCCCCCCAAGGCCTCGGCGGTATGCTTTAGGGGCTCGGCAGCCTGAGGATCCATGTCCGCCGAACCCCCCACGATGGCTCGGCCTCGCCGTCTGCAGAGCCACAGCTCCCTACGACATCATCACACAATGACCAGCACGACGCCCGCCATGCCCTGCATCAAGCTGTACTGGAGCCCCACGACGCACAAGATCAAGTACGACCGGCGCGTCACTTCTACACGACAAGGACGGGGCCACTCCATCAACCATACCACAACAGTGGCCGGCTACAGGGCTCGGACACACCGCCCCCGTTTATAGAGCAGGAGGTCTCGGCATCCCGACGCCAACTCCGCTTCGTGCGAGGCACCCCAGAGGAGGCCTCGGCAAGGGGCCTAATCTCCGTCTCGCGCGAGGCCTCATTCTCTGTGTCGCTCGGGGCCGGCTTGTCCGTGGTCCGTCGGCCCCCACCTCGACAGCACGTCACGTCTCATTAATGCTTTCAACCACTCCCGCAATCTCTGCCGGACAGCGGCTCAACGTCACAGAATGGCCGATGCAACCCGAAGTCGCATCAACACCGTACCAGCTAGGACAGGGCACGGCGGGGGTTACCGACAACTGTGTCCTGGCACTGTGTCCACGATCAGCACCTGGGACAGAGTGTGACGGGGGTTACCAGCCACTGTGTCCTAACGCTGCACCCGCGACTCGCTGCCCACCCAGGGCCTCGGCACTGTGCACCGGGGCCTCGGCAATCTCAGGGTTCGTGCCTGCCGAGACCCCCACCACAGCAGCGAGCCTCGGCACCAACCAGGCCTTGGCCTCGTGTACAATCTGTCCACCAGGGCTTGCATGTTCGCCGTCACATCCGCTCCAAGACATTCTCGGGGCTCCCACGACGCACAGGACCTGATGGGACAACCACGCCGCTCCAGTACTCCAAGGACGGATCGCTCCTATGGCCACGCTGCCACCAGAACGGGCCACAGGGTTCGGACGTGCCACTTCTATTGACACTACGTCGCATAGTGATATATGTACTACCTTCGTTCTCCCTTCAACTATAAAAGGAGAGGACTTGGGCCTCGTAGAGGAGGAGGAACAGACCGATAGAACGACACACTTCTACGCTACTTGAGAACAACGCCTCAAGCAGCCCGCACCACCCTTGCCGAGACCTGGGGCTAGCTCCCTCTCTCACCTAGCTTGTAACCCCCTACTACGAGCACTCCGATGCAAAGAACATAAGATCGATCTCTCAGACTGGACGTAGGGCCTCGATTGCCTGAACCAGTATAAACCTTGTGTCTCTTTGCATTACCATCCGGGATTAGGGGCACGTAGCACAAATTCACTCGTCGGTAGAGGGACCCCCGGTTCCAAAACATCGACAATATGGTTCACCGTACAATGCTTAAGAAAATTCGCATCCTACTTCCCAGAGGAGGCGGAGTATGGGTTATGCCAAAATCCCAATCATGCCAAACAAATACTACCATGTACGGGTATAGGTGTGCTTTCATCACCGACACGTGGCGCACAGCTCACACCCTGGCCCGTTCACGTGCCCTTGAACCCGGCTTGATCCGCTTCTTTTTTTCATTCAAAATAGTATTTTTCTCTCACAAATTCCTTCAGCATTCCTCCAAACCATCTAAATTCTTCCAGAATTCGTCCAGCCAAACACCCCAAACTGCCCAAGGCGTGGGTAGGTGACTGGGTTACCACCATGCATGATCTATGGGCACGTGTCTACGGTCTGCCGAGGTCAAAACCCACAAGAAGTTTAGTTAGGCCACACGCCAAACTGCCCAAGGCAACGCCCAAGGGGAGGGGAAGATGAAGAAGATGTTAGGCCTGACAAGCAGCCTGATTTGCGGCGGCATGCACACTCCTTGCTGGACCTTGTTGACTGACCATATACAGCCAGGAAGAGCAATAACTGTATTTTTTATTCTTCTTCGTCTTCCGTATACGAGGACGTACAGTACAGATACACAACATCTGAAATATGCTGTAGGTACATAGGAGTACTTGTTAGATTGATCTTTAATCCTAACTGAACTCAACGGCCCAGTTAGGTCTTTGATTCACGCTCTGATCGGGGGCGCCCAGCCCACCATGGCTGGAGGGCCCCTGTCACACTACGCTATAAAAAAGAGGTGGGGGATGACGGCTCTTATCATGGGGTTGACCTGAGCCGAGCTCCCCACCGACAAACTCTAATCCGATCTAAAGAGCGCGCAGCCAGTGACGAGAAGCCACCAGCCGCGCTGCCTCCGGACTGCGTCACCGGACTTCACTACCTTCACCGCCGGTTGCCACCACACATCACTAACACCGTCTTCACCGATCATCGCTGCCCGTGTGCAGACTACACCGACGAACATGATGGCGTCCTTTGAATCTTCTCCCTCTGCGGTGTTAGGTTCAACACCTTCTCCCTTCCCTCTCTGTCTCTCTAGTTCTACATGTATTAGGATGTACTACGTCTCTTATCCTGAATAGAACCACTCTACCGGTTAGATCTATGATCCCAGTGATACTATAGCTTCAACAATGGTATTAGAGCTGGTCCCTTAGGTGTAGATCTCAGCAGAGGTGTTAGAAAAGAAAGAAAGGTCAGATCCGGTTCGGATATGAGAAGACAAAGGGTTCGGTTGAACCCTAACCCTAACTGGGTTAAGGAAAGGAGAAGAAGATGGTTTTGGCCTTAAGAACGTAAGAGCCAAACCCTAAACCTGTGAAGACTTCACGGGGAAGATAAACAGTGAAACCCTAACAAGAAAAGAAACCCTAACCCTAATTGGGTTAAGGAAGGAGAAGAAGAAGAGGGTTTTGGCCTTAAGAAGTTGCGAGCCGATCCCTAAACCCGTGAAGACTTCACAGGGAAGATAAATAGTAAAACCCTAACTTCGATCCATATCCCCAATCGGTTGAATCCGCGAACACAAACAGAGAAGCGAATCCAAAGGGTGATGTTGGGGAAGGAGAGGCCTACCTCGCCGTTGCGCAGCACTGCTGCCTCGCCGGTGCACGGGGAGAAGAAGGCCGAGCCAGGGGCGCTGCTCATTGGTCTCTGGCCAAAGGGGCGCCATGGCTAGGGCGCCGTGGCCAGGCCGCTCGACGGTGGCACGCTCACCCACTGTGGAACACGCATGCCGGCGAAGGTGCTGACGACGGCGCCGAGGCTCTACTCATCCTCCGTCGTCTGCTCGCTCGGTTGTTGCTGTTGCTACGCTGAGGAGAGAAGAGGGAGCGATGAAGAGAGAGAGAGCAAAGAAGAGAATGGTGTTAGGGTTTCGCCCGCGTCGATCGTTGGGGGGTTTTGATTACCCGATAACGACGCTCGACCATCGGATCGGCGTGGATGGCTCAGATCGAGCAGGCTATTTCGTGGCCCAGGTGGGCTCGCACGGCCACGACACTTTGTTGGCCCAGGCCCATGTTGCGGCCTGGGTGCGGCCGGGCGTCGCGCAGAGGTAGTGGGCCGAGTTGTTTTTCCTTGCTGGGCCGAATGAACAGTGCTGAAATGAATCAGTTTTTTTCTTTTTTCTTTTTCTAGTAAATATTTAATTTCCTAGAGAATGAATAAATGACTTAAAGAAAATAGAAAAGAGAATTTTCCTATGGGTAAAATTCACTAAATTGAGATTTATTTTCCGCTGCGTATTTAAAGATGTTATTTTCATTATTAAATTCGAACCAACGGGAGAATTTAATTTTGAAAATAGATATGTTTTAATTGATTATAATATTGTTATTATTCTAACCAATGTTGATTAATGGCAATATTATAATGTTATTTATGATGAGTTTTGTCATGCATTAATTCTATTTCTGCCCAACGGTGATGTAGAATTTGTGTAGAGGATAATTGTATGTTTTAATTTTGACCAACGTTGGAACTAAGGCGTGCAATTGTTATTGTTATTATTTATGTTCTCACTCTATATGAATTATGTTTTCAGATGGATACAACTTGATGGGTTGTATCAAAGATATCCCCACTCTCAAAGGTGATAACTACACGGAGTGGAAGAAAAAGATTGACCTAGCCTTCATCTTGGCTGAGGTGGACTGGGTAGTCACCTCACCGTGTCCCACTGAGCCTGTGGCATCAGTGAGAGAGACAAACGAGGCTGATGCCGCTTGAACAACCAAAGAGAGGGATTTTACGTCCCAAAGAATGTCCTATGACCTTGAGCATAGGAAGTAGGTCACTACCAATAAGAAATATTTTACTGTGATAAAGAACACGATTGAGCCTGTAATTGTGGGGTTAATCCCAGAGTATGACACCGTCACCGAGTACCTCGAAAGAATAAAGAGTCAGTTCACTGGCTCTTCAAAAACATATGCTACCTAGCTGATAAAGCAGCTGGTAACAGAGAGGCACTCAGGTAATGGTGGCATAAGAGAGCACATACTAAGGATGAGCAATTTGGTATCCAAGCTAAAACCAATGGATCTGGCTCTTAAGGAAGAGTTCCTTATCCATCTGATTTTTGCTTCCTTATCAAAAGAGTTTGACACTTTTGTTGTCAACTACAACATACAATCCGAGAAATGGGACATGGAGAGGCTCATGGCTATGTGTGTGCAAGAGGAGGAGAGAATGAAAGATGCCAATAGTGGCACTATCAATTATGTGAAAGACAACAAGAAAAAGAATAATAATGCTAACTCCTCCTCAAAGCCAAAGGGAAAGGGTCCCATGCTGCATTAGCTTCAGCAGAACAAGTTTACAATAGAGAAAGATCAATGTCTCTATTGCAAGAAGACGGAACATTATAAGAAAGATTGTCTCGATTACTTAAATATGACCATAGCAAAGAAAGGTGAGAACATTATTACGTTCATAAATTAATCCCTATATGTACAATATTCGAAATCTACTTGGTGGATTGACTCAGGTGTAACTATTCATGTTGCTAATTCTTTATAGGGATTTCGTTCAACAAGAACTACGCAAAGAAGCAAAAGACACGTTAAAGTTGCAAATGGAGTCCGAGCAGATGTTGAAGCCGTTGGCGATCTTTCTCTAGAGCTTGCTGATGGCTTCACACTTTTACTTTGAGATGTTATGTTCCCTCCCTATAGAGAAACTTGATTAGTGTTTCATGCTTGGACAATGATGGATATGATTGCTATTTTGGAAATGGCAAATGTAAGATAACATTTAATAATGTATGTATTGGTCTTGCTATCTTATAAAATGAGCTTTATTTGTTATCACTACGTGATGATGTGAATGTTGTATGCGATGATGGGAATGTTGCGTGCGATAATGAGAATATATCCTCGTCTGTGGATGTAAACAGAAAATAAAAGAGAACTCACGATGCGTTGTCAAAATTATGGCATAGTCGTTTAGACCATATGTCGAGGGGGAGAATAGAAAGACTAGTTAAGAATGATATTCTTCCTCAATTAGAGCTCTCAGATTTAGAACAATGCAGAGAATGCATAAAAGGAAAAGTATGTAAAGAAAATTAAGAAAGATGCCAAACGAAGCGCATGAATTCTATAGATTATTCACACAGACATCTGTGGTCCATTTCCTGTAAAGAGTGTGGATGGTTATGATTCGTTCATAACATTCAAGATGATTACTCCCATTATGACTATATTTATCCAATTAAAGAAAGAATAGAAGCATTGGATAAATTTAAGATATTTAAGGCAGAAGTTGAAAACCAACACAATTTAAAGATCAAGATAGTCAGGTTCGACCATGGGGGGAGTACTATGGTCAGCATACCCCATATGACCAAATTCCTAGACCCTTCGCAAGGTTGTTACAGGAGAATGGCATAGTAGCCTAGTATTCTACACTGGGCGAACCTCAGCAGAATGGAGTAGCTGAAAGACGCAATCGTACCCTAATGGATATGGTGCATAGTATGATAAGTTACTCCACCTTACCATTAAGCCTATGGATAGAGGCGTTGAAAACCGCCATTCATATTCTCAATAGAGTACAAGTAAGTCGGTGCCCAAAACACCATATGAGTTGTGGACAGGAAAAGTACCCTCACTAAAACACTTACGTGTGTGGGGGAGTCCTGCTGAGGCTAAAGTATTTAACTCAAATATTGGGAAGCTAGATCCCAAAACAATAAGTTGCCATTTCATTGGCTACCCAAAAAAGTCAAAAGGTTGTCGTTTCTACTGTCTAGACAAACATAT
This sequence comes from Miscanthus floridulus, assembly GCF_019320115.1. NCBI lineage: Eukaryota > Viridiplantae > Streptophyta > Magnoliopsida > Poales > Poaceae > Miscanthus > Miscanthus floridulus. Next base: position 55,311,628 of record NC_089587.1, on the reverse strand, counting down.
AAAGTTTGTGGAAATAAGACATCATGTCTTCCTAGAGGATAAAATGATGAGGGGGAGCATGGTAGCTCGAGAAATTAACCTTGAAGAGAAGCGGGTGTATATGTCCACTCCGATGATTCATGAGCTATTTTTCTCACTACCTGTTGTTGCTGCACCGATAGTGCAAGATACTATGGTGCCAGCACCTGTTGTTATTCCGCCTATGACAACAATAAATGATGATGAGGAACTTGTTTCTTAGGATCCTGTAAAACCTATTGCCACACATGAGGGGGAGCATCAACAGCCTCAAACAGAAGATGTGTCAAATGTAGAGGCTCCTCGAATGTCTCAAAGAGTTAAAAGATCAGCTATTCCTATTGACTATGAAGTATACAATACTGAGGAATTTCAAATGGAGGAAAATGTTTACATGGCACAACCGAAAGGTTTTACATGGAAGGAAAAGAACGAATGGGATGCCGCCTAAAGAAATTCATTTATGGATTAAAACAAGCTTCAAGACAGTGGTACTTGAAGTTTGATCAGACAATAAGGAATTTTAGGTTTAAAGAGAATATTGAGGACAATTGTGTTTATGCAAAGTTTAAGAATGGGAAGTTTATCTTCCTTGTCCTGTATGTGGATGATATCTTACTTGCTAGTAGTGATGTCAGTCTACTACTGGAGACAAAGAAGTTTTTGTCCTCAAAATTTGATATGAAAGATCTTGGTGAAGCTTTGTTCGTTCTAGGGATCGAGATTCACCGAGATAGAACTAAAGGGGTATTAGGACTGTCACAAAAGACATACATAGAAAAAATCTTAAAGAAATTCAGTATGCACAAATATAGTCCCTCACCTGCTCCTATAGTCAAGGGTGACAGATATGGAGATTTTCAATGCTCCAGGAACCAATATGAGATTGATCAAATGAAAGCGGTTCCATATGCTTCAGCTATCGGAAGCTTGCAATATGCTTAAGTATGCACGCGCCCTGACTTGGCATTTGTTACTGGGTTACTTGGTAGATTCTAGAGCAATCCTAGAATAGAACACTGAAAATTAGTAAAGAAAGTCTTGCGTTATTTGCAAGGAAGAAAAGGCCTCATGATGACGTATAGAAGATCTGATTCACTCCATATAGTGGGGTATTTAGATTCTGATTATGCGGGAGATGATAGAAAATCAACGTCTAGATATGTATTCACTCTCGTAGGGGGAGCTATTTTATGGAAAAGCTCAAAGCAAGCCGTCACTACATCGTCCACAATGTATGCCGAGTTTGTAGCATGTTATGAGGCAACGGGATAGATGAACTAGCTAAAGAAGTTCATACCCCGTTTAAAGGTGGTTGATGGCATCTATAAACCACTTAAGTTATACTGCGATAACAATCCGGTAGTATAGTATGCTCACAACAATAAGTCAAGTAGTGCTGCTAAACATATTGACATAAAGTATTATGTTGTGAAAGATAAAGTCTGGGATCATGTCATAAGTCTTGAGCATATAAGTACCGAAAAGATGCTCACGGATCCACTTACAAAAGGCTTACCACCCAACGTGTTCAGAGAACATGTAGCCGGCATGGGTTTAATGGAAAGCCTATAATTCCTAGACAAAAGAAGGCCCAAAGATAAGTATCTATTTTAGAATAGAGTGGTGTGTTGTAGCTGTTAAATCTATCGGCAATGGACCATGACGATGAGACATGCTCTATGCGCTAATCTATAATGGAATGAACAAAAGTAAATGATATGAAAATGAAAGATGGAAGGAGATCAAGGGGGATTGTTAGATTGATCTCTAATCCTAACTAGACCCAACGGCCTAGTTGGGTCTTGTCGATGTTTGACCACCGATAGCCTGCCACGGGGGTACTCGGGGCAGTATGTTCAGGCTTCAGTGTATGTAGAACTCGACGGTAAATGCAAGAGACAGTCGATTTATCCTGGTTCAGACCCTCGATCGATGATCGAGTAATAGCCCTATGTCCAGTTGGCGTTAGCCTTTGCGTTAGATTGATTGTAATGTGTTATGTTGTACAATTGTCGTCTTGAACCCCCGATCCAAGGAGCCCTGCCCTCCTTTATATAGTCAAGAGGCCAGAGTCCTAGTCGGTTTACAATGAGAGTTCCTAGTAGGATTACAAAGTAATACTGCTACTAAGATTATAGGGGAAGAATCCTAATTAGACTAGGTCTTCTCCCTTCCTTGTGGGGTATCCCGTGGGTCCCACTCCGACAAGTCCCCGAGCACTTCATGGTTGAGTTCTGGAAGCCTCGTCTTGTTCCTTCAAGTCTCATCGAGTAGGAACAAGCGTTGTCTGAGTGCTTTCTTGAGCGAAACCATGTAGCGCTTCATGAGATCTTTGCATGGTGTGTACCTTTTTGAAGAAAAAAGTAGTCCCATTTGGATGTAGCCCCCGAGCCTCTTGCTGTTTGGCACAAGGAGCTTAAGGGTCTTTTCTTGAAATCATCCTGATTCTTCATCGAAAGGCTCCCGAGCATATACCCAGCTTTTTTGTCGAAAAGAGCTTGGATATAGTTATGTCCGAGTTCTTTTTGTTGTGTGGTCTTGAAGTCGTCTGTCTTGAAGAAGTCTTCGGAGTGATGTGCGCTTTTTGAAGGAAAATGTGCACTCACTGAGTGTAGCCCCTGAGCCTCTTGCTATTTGGAACAAAAAGTTGGAGGGTCTTGAATCTTATGTTGTTTGAAAAGAACTGAGAACTTCTCCTGTTGCAGCCCCCGAGCATTTATCTAGGTTGTTTTGTTCAGGAAAATCTTGGATGCAGGGTCTTGACATATTCTCTGGTAGTCTGCTGTTGTCAGATGTAGTCGTATGGTGGTGGTTGAATGTGAATGCTGTTTGTTCATGAGTTGTACAGTGTTGGTATATCCTTTCGAATATGCTTGTCCTTGAGTACTATTCCTTCACGCCTGAGTACTTTTTCATTGAATTCTGTCTTTTCACTGTGTCCTTTGTTAGACTTGTTTTGTTTGTGCTCCTAGTCCATGTGCACCGCTCCTTTGGTCTATAAATATCCTCCTAGAGTGCTATTTTGATTTATTGAGCATTTTGTTGCTTGTTCTGAAGTCTCTGTAGTCATGAATATGGTAGTTTGTGAAGTAGAGCAGCCCCTGGGCGTATTTTGCAATTCTTGTATGTCTTGCCGTAGCTGGAGGGAGTCTTGTGATAGAGATTAGAGGTAGGCTAATCCTACAGCAGCAATGTACCAGGATGTACGTGGCGGTAGTTGGAGGAAGTCTTGTGATGTGGGCTTCGTTCCTTCATCTGGCAGTTCTGGGTTGATCCTCATCGCCTGTCCTGAGACTGTCCAGTGCAGATCAACACCATATCCAGCATCACATCGGTCTTGGGTAGACAGATGCCTGCTGGCCTTCTCTGCTCCATGTTGTCCCACCGTGCTGCTGATTTCTGCCTTGGATGCACGGTGTCCGTCCTTTGAAGAAAATAGTGTAGCCAAGGGCGGTTTGTCCTTCCGAGTAGCAATTTGGGACACATAGTCGTTCCAGAGCCTAGCTGTGTCTAGGTTCCTCTTTGCTACTTTGCTTTTCGTGGTACCGAGTTCGTTGGGTCTTGTAAGATGTGTAATCTTCTATTTTTGAAACCAGTTATAAAATGGAAAGGATCTTGTCTTCTGAGTTGCAATTCCTTATTTTCCTGTTGTCCTGGTTGTTGATGACATTTTTGAGTTCTTTCTGTAAGGACCGGGTTGTTGTGCTCCTTGTGAGGTAACCCTTCTTTGCTTCATTGATGATGAGTTCTTTTTGTGGTGATATGATAATTCTACCGTGGTGTTAAATCTGCCTGTTGAACTGTACTATTGTGTGGATTTGAGCCATCCGTTATTTTAGCTGTGTCGGTAAATGAACCGTTGCGTCCTCATGCCGTGTTAAAATGGGCCTGGTAGGCCACGTTTTTACCGGTGTAAAATCTATTTAAAGGCATTTGTCCTCCTTTTCTTTGGTACCATGCCTTCGCCTTTGGCCTTGAAAAAACCCTAGCCTTTGCAACTCCGCCGTCGCCATTACTGCTGCCATCTGAGCGCCGCTGTTCGAGCCTTCTCTTTCCCTAGTGCTTTTTGCCTCCATTAGTACATGGGTAGGAAGAAAGCCATGAGCAAGTCCTAGGCAACCTTCGTGGACGAGGAGTTGTCTCTTTTTGTGTTCGAGAACCAGGAGTTCATGGCCATGAGGGCTGCCCAGAAGTCTTGGTTGGCCTCGACAATGACTGAAGACTAGCTTCGTGAGCTTGTTAGCGATGGTCTGATCTAGAGCAAGGACATTGCTGAATGGAGAGCTCCAGGAGAGCATCGGGTCCCTGCTCTAGGCCCTGGTGAGATTATTCTCTTCGTCTCCTTTATCCGTGCCAGACTTTGCCTTCCTGCTTTTGCCTTCTTTCATTAATTTCTTGGTTATTTTGGGGTTAGTTTGAACCATCTTACTCCCAATACCGTTCTCCATCTTTCTATTTTTGTTCATCTCTATGAAGCTTTCCTTGGAATTCCTTCTTCTCTTTCTCTCTTCCGTCACTTCTTTCGCCTAAAGCCTCAACCCCGCCGTGAAGACACCAATGTTCTTGGCGGCTGCGGGATTCAGTTTTGCCAGGGTCTTAAAAGCAAGTTTTTTGACTATGACCTGGTTGACTCTATGAGGGATTGGCGTGCTGACTGGTTCTATGCTACCAATTTGATTCCTTCTCTCACCGTTCATTCTGGATCTGGTCCCTCGTTTAACAACCGGTGGGAAAAGAACTCCCTGACACTGGATGAGCTCCAGGTGATCCAGCCATTCCTTGAGTGGATAGGCACTCTGAAGCAGCAGGGCTTGACCGGCTTCAAAATCGTCTCGAGTTTTCTTCGTCGTCGTGTTCATCCTCTGAAGGAGCGAGAGAACTTTGGCTTTGAGTACTCTAGGGTTGAGGATCCTTCACACATGGTCCCGACCCTTGAGTTGACTGACAAGGAAGTACTCGAGCATCTTCAGAAGATGCTAAAAGGAGCAAGCGTTGTCCCACTTACCATCTTCGAGTTCTATGCAAAGAACCTGCTTCTAGCTGTAAGTTGTTTTTTCTTTGTGCAGGTACTTTTTGTATTTCTTTTTGCTGTATCTATTTTCTCTTAATCTCCCTTGTCTTGTTGTCTTATTCTTTTCGTAGGGATTGGGGCATAACTTCATTGACCCGATTCCCCTTCACGACCTCCCTGCCATTGTGGGGGCTGGGGGTAGTCTTGCTGGGGCTTCTTTAACTAGTAAGTCACAAACCATCGTAATGCTTCCTGGTGTTTCTTCTACAAACCCTGATGTATATGTAGAGTATGTTCCTCGTTTAGTTCCCCGAGGCCCTCGTAGTGTCGGAAAGAGGGGGCAAGCTAAAAGTTCTTCTGGTTTGTCTTCTGCCAAGAAGTCCTGCCAGTCAAGTACTCATCTAGGTACTCCAGTTGTAGCTAGCATGCTCTTAGGTGAGCATATTAATACGCTTTGTCCCTTTGTCTTCTTGTTTTTTATCTTGAACTAGGTACTTTTGTCCTTTTTCAGCTGGTGTTTTGGCAACCTTGGTCGAGAGTGAGGCGGAAGAGGACGATGGTGCTGCCCTTATTACTCATCGGTGAGTTGTTTTCTTGCTTTCCTATAGTTGAAACCTTCTTTTTGTTCTGACTTTGGTCTTGATCTCTTTGTAGTAAGCGGTCATCGGGTACAAGTTCTTCTAGGGCACCGGCACTGAGTTCCTCTAAGGCTCCAGTACCGAGTTCTTCCATAACTCTGGTACCGAGTTCTTCTAGGGCTCCGGTACTGGCTACGCTACTCCTACCACCGAGTGGCGGGGACGTCTTTGCTGCCGTGGTTCCCCTGTGAGGTCTTCTTTTGGTCTTATGAGGAAGAAGATAGCTGAGTAAGTGATTCCTTGTTATGCTTTTTTGCTTCTCTCTTTTGTTCTTCCCTCGCTCATATTCTTTATCGTCGATTTTTCTTGTGATTTTGCAGACCCTCGCCTTCCCTTAACCCTCCGCCTACTTCTTCTCAGTCCTCTGAGCCGCCTCTGTGCGCTGAGTCTCTGGACTTGGGATGTTCAGTTGGCGAGGTAGCTATTAGGGAAGCCGGGTCCCCTACCACTGCTGATCCTGTTGCTCTAGAGGTGACCGTGGCCACGGCGGTGGGTACTTCTAGAGAGGTAGCCGGGGCTTCCCAGGATACAACCCTGGTTCTACCTTCTTTGCCTTCGCCAGCTTCTCCCTCTGCTCTCCTTGGAACCAGTAGTCAGCGCTTGGATGACAAAGTGTTGCTGCAGTTCGACGCCACCCATCGTCTGTCAGAATTGACTGCTGCCTGGGGGGCCCTTTTGACTTCCTTTGGTGAAAAGCTTTAGGTGAGTTTTGCTGGAGTTCTTTCTTTAGATGTTCGATCTTCGTTTTCTTCTTACGCCCTCTCTCTCTCTCTCTCTCTCTCTCTCTCTTTATTCAGTCTTTCTCTCAAGATCATACCAGCTTCTTTTTCTCGTCTGAAAACGAGAAGAAGTTGTCTTCCGAGGTAAGCGCCCTGAAGGCCAAGCTTGACCTCCTCCGGCCGAGTTGGAGACCGAGTGCCAGACGCATCAAAAGGAGGAGAAAACTCTTCATGCCTGGGTGGTAGAGGTAGAGAAGTAGAAGGATGCTGCGAAGAACGAGTGCAAAGGTATTGCGGGTTCTTTTTGTTTCCTTTTGTATTCTGGCTTCCCTTTCTGCTAACTTTTTGTTTTTTCTTTTGTATTCTAATTTTCTTTTCCACTGACTTGTTTCTGTTGCCTGGCCTAGCTCTCCGAGTTGAAAAGCAGAAGCTCTCGGAGGGTATCAAGGAGATGAAGACGCTCGCTCGAACTAGCCACAACAAGGTTGAGGAGGTAATTGGTCAAGCTAAAGAAGAACTCGCGCTTGCTAGATTGATTAGGCATGGAGCTGATAGAGATCTTGTGCAGGCCCAAAAGATCATCGAGGACTTGACTAGCAAGTTGGCAATGGGTACTGAAAACTAGAAAGCTTTGTGGAAGTCTTTTTGGTCAGTAGCCGACCTTCTTCGGACTTCAGCAGACGATGGCCATTCTTGGGCTCAATTCATTCCCCAAGTGCCGACCCGTTTTTAGGAGTTTGTGAAGCGTTGTGCCCATCTTTGCACCAGGAACGTCCTTGCCCAGGTCTGGGTTCTTTCTCTAGACTTTCCTTTGTCCAAGGTTGCTGATGAAGCCGAGAGCTAAGACTACCTCGATGCTGTCAAGAGGTTAGAGCCTGAGGTCAATGACTTAGCCAGGAAGATTGTAGATAATCTCAATATTGATGTTTCTACTCCTGATGACAATGCTTGAATGTAATCGACCCCTACACTCTGGCTTTTGTAACAGAATACTTATACTCTTTCTTGAATGAAGATCATCTATCTTTGTTGATGTCTTCTTTGTCTGGATGTCTAATCCTTGCTTACTCTTTAAATGTGTTGTCCAATTGATCAAAATTTTCTTCGAGTAGCTATCTATTCTGATTCTCATCCACGTTGTATAAACCACTCGCTGTGTGTAGATCGTTGTATTTGACAAATTTTCTTGATTTGCCGAGTACTTGTCTGGCTTTTGTCTGTGCCATGTGAAACAACTCGGTGTATGTAGATTGATGTCTTAACAGACTTCCTTAACTTGTTGAGTGCTTGTCTGGCTTTCATCTGTGACTTATAAACAACTCGGTATAGCCTGTTGTGTCGACAAACTTTACGTTCTTGTTAGTATTAAAAAAGACTTAGGATATCTCTAGCTTCTTCTTCTTGGCTTAGCTCATAGTGTGGTCAGCATCTGGTCCTATTTCTGGTTGCAAAAGTATCCTAGGACCGGCAAGCCCCCGAGTGCTTCATGGTAGAGTTCTAGAAGCCTTGTCTTATTTCCTTCAAGTCTTATTGAGTAGGAACAAGCGTTGTTCAAGTGCTTTTTTGAGCGAAACCATGTAGCGCTTCTTGGGATCTTCTGAGCTGGAGGGTCTTGACTTGAAATTGCTCTGATTTATGTTCAGGCTTATTCTCAGTCGTTTTTCTTTTTGGTTCGGGTGTTAGCTTATTAGCTACCCTCATCGGCAGGCTCAAGCATGTTTTTAGCTATTTTGCTCTCGGCCAGTATGCTCAGGCGTCTTTTTAGCTATTTTGCTTTTTGTTTGGGTGTTAGCTTATTAGCTACCCTCATCGGCGGGCTCAAGCATGTTTTCAACTTTTTGCTCTCGGCCGGTATGCTCAGGCATGTTTTAGCCATTTTGCTTAGTGAAGACAACTTCGAAGAAAGTCATAACAAGACATGTTTTGTGGAAAGACCATCTTTATTGATTGTGAATCGTTGATAAGCCATAATAATACATATGTTGTTGATGAGCGCTATCTTTGTTGATCATGATCGTTGATCTCTTGTGTCTTGTATACATGTTTTCCCTTGAGTTATTTTTATGCGTAGAATCTTTATAGCTGACTGATGTGCCATGTATTGTTGACTTCTTTTCTGTCTTCAGTTATTAGCTTGTATGTGCCTGATTCGATGACTTTTGTGACGATAAAAGGACCTTCCCATGGACTAAGTAGTTTATGGCGTCCGTCAGTTTTTTGTATTCTTCTTAGTACTAGGTCTTCGACTTGTACTGATTGAGACTAGGTATTCTTATTGTAGTAGCGTCTTAGTCCTTAGAGGTATCTTGCTGATTGAATGGTAGCGTTTACTCTGACTTCTTCTATACTATCAAGTTCTAATCTTCAGGTGTGTTCTGCTTCTCCTTCGTCGTATTGTTCTATCCTTGGTGACGTCCAGATTAAGTCCGCGGGTAGTACTACTTCTGATCTGTACACCAGGAAGAAAGGTGAGTATCCGGTGGCTCTGCTTATTTGAGTCCGTAGCCCCCATACAACCTTGGGTAATTCTTCAATCCATTTTGATCCATAGTCTATTAGTTCTTCATACAATCTTGGTTTTAATCCAGCTAGTATGAGTCTATTTGCCCTTTCGACCTGTCCGTTGGCCTCTGGATGTGCGACTGATGCGTAATCTATTCTAAAACCACAGTCTTGTGCCCAACTTTGGAATTCTGTGGCTGTGAAGGGAGAACCCAAATCCGTGATGATTCGATTGGGCATACCGAAGTGGTGCATAATGTCTTGGATGAACTCGACTGCTTTGGCTGCGCTGTATTTTGCGAGTGGTTTGAATTCGATCCACTTGGTGAACTTGTCAATTGCTATGAAGATATGCTCGAAGCCGCCTTTTGCTTTCTTGAGGGGTCCTACTTGATCTAGCCTCTAGCAGGAGAAAGGCCAAGCGTATGGGATGCAAATGAGGTTATGAGCTAGCACATGAGCCTATCTTGCGAATATTTGACAACCTTTGCATCTTTTGACGAGTTCTTCTACGTCTTTCAAAGCGGTTAGCCAGTAGTAACCGGTGTGGAATGCTTTTCCGACTAGTGTTCTTGAAGCGGTGTGATTTCCATAGCAACCTGAGTGTATTTCATCTAGGATCTCTTTGCCCTCTTCAAATGAGACGCATTTTAGGAGTACTCCTGATGATGCGGCTCTTCTATAGAGCTTGTCTCCTACTAGGACATAGTTCTTGCTTCTGCGAACAACTCGGGTAGCTTATTCTTTTTCCACTGGCAACTTGTTTTCTTTGATGTAATTAATAAAAACCTGGGTCCATGAAGTGGTGATTACCAAGATCTGGTTGTCTTTGGCTGAGATTTCAGGGGTTATCTCACCGGTTTGTTTGATAGAGGGAGCTGATAACTCCTCTATGAATACACCAGGTGGGACCTTCGCCCTATCTGATCCAAGCTTGGCGAGGATGTCTGCCGCAATATTAGAATCGTGCAGGACGTATAGAATTTCTAATCCTTGAAAATGTTTTTCGAGCTTTCATATTTCAGCACAATAAGCGCCCATGTTTTCTTTGGTGCAGTCCCAATCTTTGTTGACTTGATTGATTACTACTGTTGAATCTCCATAAACGAGTAAACGTTTGATTCTGAGGGTAATTGCCACTCGTAGCCCGTGAATGAGGGCTTCGTATTCTGCCTCATTGTTTGTAGCTTGCCATAATATCTGAAGGATGTACTTGAGTTGCTTTCCATCTAGAGAAATTAGGAGGACACCTGCACCGGCTCCGCCTAGCTTGAGTGATCCATCAAAGTACATCTTCCAATGATCAAGGATGGTACTTGACACATGTTGTTGAATTTCTGTCCATTCGGCAACAAAATCAGCCAGGGCTTGAGATTTAATTGCCTTCCGTGGGGCAAAATCAATACTGAGAGCGCCAAGTTCAACTGCCCACTTAGATATGCACCCCATTGCATCTCTGTTGTGTAGGATGTCTCCGAGTGGGAAATCTATCACCACGGTAATCCTGTGGCTTTCAAAATAGTGGCGAAGCTTACGTGAAGTGATCAAGAGGGCGTAGAGTAGTTTTTGCACATGCGGGTACCAGATTTTTTATTCTGACAGTACTTCACTGATGTAGTATACGGGGCGTTGTACTTTATATACGCCCTTCTTCTTCTCTTTCCACGACGATCGTTGTGCTGATTATAGTAGAAGTTGCCGCAATGTACAGCATCATGTCTTCGTATTTCTTTGGAGGTGTGAGAACGGGTGAGGATGTGAGACATGCCTTGAGTTTCTTGAAAGCTTCGTTGGCTTCTTCTATCCACTCAAACTTGTGTGTCTTCTTTAGCAATTTAAAGAAAGGTAACCCTTTTTCGCCCAGTCTTGATATGAAACGATTTAGTGTCACCATGCAGCCTATTAGCTTCTGCACATCTTTGACACTTTGAGGAGGGCCCATCTCTGTTATGGCTCTAATTTGCTTGGCGCTTGCTTCGATTCTGCGATGACTGACTAGGAATCCGAGTAGTTGTCCCGAAGGAACTCTGAATACACATTTGTTTGGATTCAATTTCCACCTCCATCTTTTCAGGTTTTTGAAGGTTTGCTTTAGGTCTTCAATTAGTGCATCCAGGTTCTTTGTCTTTACCACTATATCATCCACGTATGCTTCTACATTTTTGCTGATCTGATCACCAAGGCATATTTGAATAGCTCTTTGATAGGTGGCTCCAGCATTCTTGAGTCCAAATGACATGGTTTTGTAGCAGTAGGCACCGAACGGAGTGATGAAAGATGTCTTGTTCTGGTCTTGTTCTTTTAATGCAATCTGGTGATATCCTGAATAGCAATCAAGAAATGATAATAGGGCGGATCCTGCCGTTGAGTTAACTATCTGATCAATGCGTGGTAGGCCAAATGGATCTTTCGGGCAGTATTTGTTGAGATCTATGTAGTCGACGCATATGCGCCACTCGTCTGTATTCTTTTTCTATACTAGAACTGGGTTTGCTAGCCAATCTAGATGAAGGATTTCTCTGATGAACCCGACTGCTAATAGCTTCGTGATTTCTTTTTTAATTGCTGCCTTCTTATCGGGTGAGAATCGTCGTAGCCGTTGCTTCACATGCTTGGAGCCTTCATTGATATCAATTTTGTGCTCAGCCAACTCTCTTGGGACCCCTGGCATGTTGGCCGGCTTCCAAGCAAAGATATCTTTATTGTCCCAAAGAAAGTTGGTGAGCGCGAGTTCCTATTTTGCCGACAAGTGGGTGCTGATGGTTGCCATTTTTGAGGGATCACCGGTGCCCAGATCGATTTGCTTGACGTCGGCTTCTTTTGGTGGTGCTAGGATGCTGGGTTTTTTAGCCGGTATCTCTAGCTCTTCTAGGCTCATTTCTGTTGCAACAGTGGTTATTTCTTTTCTTCCATCGTTTGCCTGTGCTTTTGCTACAATTTGGATTGCCTGAACATCACAGTCAAATGCGCGCTTTAAATCACTCTGAAGAGAAAGAACATCGTTAGGCCCTGGCATCTTAAGCAACAGGTAGGGATAATGCGGTATTGCCATGAATTTTACAAGTGCTGGGCGCCCGAGGATTGCGTGATATGATGAATCGAAGTCCGCAACTTCAAACTTGATGAACTCTGTGCGGTAGTTCGAGGGAGTCTCAAAAGTAACCAGTAGAGTGATTTGTCCAAGTAGCATTGCTGCCTTGCCGGGTACTATGCCATAAAAAGGTGTGCTTGCTGGTGTGATCATCCCGGCGAGTTGTAGTCCCATCTTCCTTAGAGTTTCTAAAAAATGATGTTGAGTCTGACTCCTCCGTCGATTAGTACTTTCGTAACAGTCATACCGGCAATGGTTGGATCTAGAACCAGTGGGTAATGGCCTGCATTTTCTATGCTGGTCCATTGGTCTTCTCTTGAAAATTGGATTGGATACTCTGACCAATTGAGATATCTTGGTGTAGCAGGTTCTGCTGCCATGATGGTTCGTAACGCTAGTTTTTCTTGATGTTTGCTTCTGGAATCTGGAACCCCGGCAAAAATTACTATCACTGTCTCTCTAGATTTTTGGAATCCCTTGTCTTCATGGTTGTCATCTTCTTTTTTCTGATTGTCTTCTTTGTTGTTCCCCTTACTATCTTTTCTTGTGTATCTTTCGTTGAAGGTGTAGCAATTTCCGATGGTGTGCTTTCCATTAGGGTGCAAGGGGCAACATATGCTCTCAATGTCGTCATATCTTCTGGTTTTTGAAAACTTATTTGATTTGTTAGCCATTGCTACTGTGCTGTCTGGACCACGCTTTCTCTCCTAATATCTGTTGTTTCAAGGATTTTGCCTGTCTGGGTTGTCTCTATTGTTTCTATCCGGGAATCTTTCTCGTGTCTTCTCCTCTACAGTAATCATCTTTTCCACTATTCATCTAAATTCTTCGTTGTTTCTTGGATTTTCTTTGCAGAAGTCTTGAAATTGCCACCTAGCCATGATCCCGTGAGAGAAAGCTTCGATTACTTCTCGTTGTGTGATGTCATGTACTTGAGCTCGTAGTTCGCCAAATCATCGATAGTAATTTCTGAGACTTTCATCTCCTTTCTGCTTGAGTCCTTTTAACTCTGTATGGGTGATTGGGTGTGTAATAATACCCGCGAAATTTTCACAGAAAGCTCTTTGCAAGTCCTTCCAATTTCTAATTGATCCTAGATTCAATTTGTCAAACCATTGAAGTGGCATGGTTTCTAGAGCCATGGGAAAGAACAAGGTTTTGATGTCATCGTCTTCTCCGACCAATTCAATTGATTACGAGTAAATCCTGAGCCATTGCTTTGGTTCGGTCTTGCCGTCATACTTGGAGTGGTTGGATGGCTTGAACTTATGAGGCAGTCGTATTGAAGCAAGTCTATTTATGAAACAAGGGAATCTATCGTGCGTTCCGGCTTCTATGTATTCTGATTCGGCGCCCCCTTCTTGACAATTGTTATCTTGGTGAGAGTAGTTTTACGTGGCCGTCCGAGTAGGTGCTTTGCTTCTAGCCTTTCTTGGTTGTTTGACTCAGTCATTTTGACTATGATTTCTTCTACTTTCTCTGTTGTGACTTCCACTTGGTCCAAGTCTCTCAAAGGTGGATTTCCTTTGATTTTGATCTTCCTGTTCATGAGATGTTGCCCTTCCATCGTGCGTCTTAAGGACTGTTGATTGGAGGAAGTCCCAGAGCTGTTCTTGTTTTTCATTGGGATATGAAGTCGCCCTGAGTTTTTCTAGTGCTTCTCAAATCTTATCGTAAGGTGTATTCGCTACTCGTCCTTCTTCGACCTCTCACTCTGATTTTCTTCTATTGTACTTGGCTAGGTATGACTCATATTTGATCTGAGTGTCCTTTCGCTATTTAGCATGACGTTGACATCCTTGTTTCAATTTGTTCTTTCTCTCTGGCTTGCCTCTGACTCTCAGTCTCACCATCGTGCCCCTGGATAAACGGTGATATGTTGGATTCAGATTCATCTAAAGACCTGACGTCGGGTGCTTCTAGGGGGACCAATGGTGATCGAGGACGGCGAATTATGAATACTTCTCTAGCGTGAGTTGTTCTGTCATCGTCGTTGGTTTCCGTACTGCCAGAGCTGTTGAAAACTTTAGTAGAGGTTTCAAAGTCACAGATCGAGTCTCCTTCTTAGTAGGATAGAGTTGCTATTGTCGTATCGTCGACTAGTTGGGTGCCATCATCTTCAGGAACGAAACCTGGCCAATGGACGATGCAGTCTTGAGATGTTATAGTTAAGACGAGACCTTTCTGGGCTCCCTTCAGCGGCATTCTAAGCACGGGATAGGTGGATCCTTTGGGCCATGTCTGATAAGATGTTGCCATATTGTGAAGTCCGAACGGAAGAGGACCTGACTTCTTTGAAGTACTCCGAGTGTACTCCGAGTAGTATTCTTGATAGGTTGACGTCGTGTTCCAGAGCTTTGTTGGAAAAGAACTCGGTTTTCCGAAAGAATTCGGATAAGACTCCGTCTGGGAAGTGGAACCTGAGTTTGAATCGGATGCGTGAAGTCGCAAAATCTGAGTTGGATTGGACATCACGAGCTATGCGAATCTTCCAGCAAGCTGATCTGTCGTTGTCGCCGAAATGGTAAAATCCTAACGATGATCTGAATCTTCGAGGAGATGGCCTTGGAGCTTGCCATTGTCGCCTGCCTCATAGATCCATAAACCGAAGATGAAGATTTATCCCTTTGAGAAGATCATGTTGTCGAGGTCCATCGAGCTCTCGGATGCAAAGTCGCCGAAAGCCCCTACCTGGCGCGTCAGCTGTCGATGTTTGACCACCGATAGCCGGCCACGGGGTACCCGGAACAGTACGTTCGGGCTTCAGCGTATGCAGAACTCGACGGTAAACACAAGAGACAGTCGATTTATCCTGGTTCGGATCCTCGATCGATGATCGAGTAATAGCCCTACGTCTAGTCGGCGTTAGTCTTTGCATTGGATTGATTGTAAAGTGTTGTGTTGTACAATTGTCGTCTTGAACCCCCGATCCAAAGAGCCCTGCCCTCCTTTATATAGTCAGGAGGCCAGAGTCCTAGTCGATTTACAATGAGAGTTCCTAGTAGAATTACAGAGTAATACTGCTACTAAGATTATAGGGGAAGAATCATAATTAGACTAGGTCTTCTTCCTTTCTTGCAGGGTATCCTGTGGATCCCGCTCCGATAGGTCTTTGATTCGTGCCCTGATCGGGGGCGTCCAGCCCACCATGGCTGTATGGCCCCTGTCACACTGCGTTATAAAAAAGAGGTGGGGGCCGGTGGCTCTTATCACGAGGTTGACCTAAGCTGAGCTCTCCACCAACAAACCCTAATCTGATTTAGAGGGCGCGCAGCCAGTGACGGAAAGCCACCAGCCACGCTGCCTCCGGACTGCGTCACCGGACTTCACCGCCGGTCGCCACCGTGCATCACCGACACTGTCTTCACCGACCATCGCTGCCCGTGCATAGACTACACCAACAAACGTAATGGCGTCCTCTAAACCTTCCCCCTCTACGATGTCAAGTTCAACACCTTCTTCTTTCCCTCTCTGTCTCTCTAGTTCTACGTATATTAGATGCTGTGTGTCGTGTCGCGTGGGATGATCGAGGGATGACGGCAGCGGAATGCATGAGAGCCAGCTGGAGCGCACCGCGGCGCCCCACTTGCGGGGCCTCGCTTTCCGACAGCCTGGCTCGACGGCGACCCACTCCGGCGAGGCGAGAGCAGTCAACCAGAGTGTGACTGTATGGATGTATAGAGTGAGCAGCATCCATGCATCAACAACAGCTTGCGTTGCATGCTCTGCCCGCGCGGCGCGGCACGGGTAGGCCCGCCTAATCCTCTTTCTTTAGCTCAAAAGTCAAAACCGGCGACTAATTTCGCGCCAGCCCTGCCCAGCTCTGCCCGGGGGTATAAGTAGAGTCGCCGCCGTCGTCGTCTTCCTCCGCTCCGCACCTCCCCCGCGCTCCCCTTTCCCTTGTCACGTTCTCACACCTCAGCATCGATCGGCCGATTCCTCCTCCTCCTCTGCCCGGGCGGCCGGCTGGCCTCTTCTTCCACCTGCCGACCGGCTCGATTCCTAGCTCCGTCGTCGGTTCGGCCTCTGGCCTGCTCACCATGAATTCTTGCTTCCAGGGCCTCTGGAGAGCCATGGCTGGGGCTCTGCCGCCGCCGCTGTCGTGCCGCCTCGGAGCTGCCGCGTGTAGGTTGCTCGTTAGGCAGCAGCTATAGCAGCTGCGTGAGTGCATCATATCGATCGGTCCATCGAGTCCACCTCGGCCTCCCTTGGGCGTCGTCTTCTTGAGCGCGGGACGAGAGGCAGCTATTAGCAACAAAGACGGCAGTTTTCGGCCGGAGAACATATATAATATATAAGAAAGGTAAAATTCAGTCCAATTCAATGATGTTCTGTTGAAGCTCCTTTCCGTTGCTCCTCAACAGAGCTCTTTACTTTGGCACAATACATATGCCTACTACCTTCAGACATAGATACATGTATATGTATGTATGTATGTATACTAGTAGCAATTCCTTGTGGTATGCATACATATACTGTTTTGATCATTATTAGTACTTTTTTCACTGTAACTTGGGAGTGGTTGAGTGAACGAGTTAGGAGATTCTTGGGATCTGGGGAGACGCGGCTTGCTTCATTTTCTTCTAAATAAAAAAGCAAAGCAATCAGAGAGATAGAAAGAGGAAGAAGAAAGGGGGCACATGCAGACTACTGACTGAGACGGCTTTGTTGCCAGCGCAACATATTTGAACCTTCTTTCTTCCCCGTCTGACTCCCTCACACACGCTTTGCTTTGTTTCTGGTCCTCCTTTCCACGGTGGTGCTGATGCTGGTCTCTTTCTATCTCCTTCCTGCCTTTTGTTCTTTGATTATCAAAAGGACTGCGATTCCAACAAATCTTCCAACCAATCAACAAAGTTTTGGATGAAGAAAAAAAACATATAAGCTGTATCGAACTCACACCAACTCTGTTTGATTCTTTCCATTGCATTTCTCCCCCAATCTGCCACCTCAATTCCGGAGCCATGGATCCGCTGGTTCTTCTTATTTAGAATTAATTTACAAATGGATAGGATAGAAGAGCTGGCAGTAAAGAATTCATCTTTTTTTTTTTGCTTACCTATACTATACATGAGACATGAGGATGAACATATCTCAGTTGTTTGGCAGTCTTTGAAGACTGGCCTTATCACGTTCCTCGTGGCCTGTACATGAAGCTAGCGCTGTCGTGTACTTCACGCAGGAGCAGGATTGGCCCTTGCCACGTCACGTCGTCACCTCGCAGCAGCTTGGTGCCGTGCCAGCCTCGTATCCTTTTCTCTAGGCGCTGCTGCTTCACCCTGCTACCACCCTACGGAACAGTGCGTAGCCCCTAAGGGCAGATTTAATAAGTGAGAACGAACTGAAGAACTGTTCTTGAATCTTGATCAACCACGCCCCGCCATTGATTTGAGTCCACAGGACTAGCTACTAGATAATATAGAGGGCATGGGGTCCGGTCAGAAGAATAAAAACTTAGACTTGGAGCTGCATTTGAAGGCGAGCGCGGTGCCGTTGGGCCAGAAGAAGCGGATTTGGCACGCGAGCCGCGTCCACTGGTTGATGGTGACGAGTCCGGCGACCTTCCAGCGTGTCCTGGCCTCCCCTTCCACCCCGAACGGCACGACGCCGTCGCGGAGCGCGGCCTGCATGGCGGCGCTCCCGACGTTGCCGAGCGGGGCGCCTTGCGCGTGCGCCACGTACGCCAACGGGAGGGCGCCCCTTGCAGGCACACGGAACGTGTCGGCGCGGAGGACCACGAGAGTCGCGCCGGAGAACGCGAGCTGACACTCGAGGCGGGAGAAGGTTGCCGCGGAGTGTGCGTTGTCGTTGCGGGCCTCCACGCGGAGCGAAATTTGCACGTCGTCCAGCGCCCCGAGCTGGTCGTACACCAGCCTGTCCAGGCTTGCCGCCCGCACCGCCACGTAAGGCGCGCGGGGTTGCAGCAGTAGCACCACCACCAGAATGGACACGGCGCCCACCAGCACCACCACCGCCAGCACCGTGAACAGCACCGCCGCCGCCCACTCCAGCGCCGACCGGTGCCTCCTCCTGAAGTTGAACGGCCGCCGAGGCTGCTCGTGGTCGTGGACGCGCCGGCCATCGGCATGGCTGCCGCCGCCGCCAGGGGTCTCGCCTCCTCGGTTGGACGACGGCATGGGAGGCTACAGCGACGCCAGCGATGGCCAGCAGCATGCCAGCGTCAAGGAGGGAGGCGAGCTCTGGGCGGGGCGCGGGGGTAATATAGCTAGCTTGCGCTCGACGTGGTGCCGTGCGGCGTGGCGGCCGCCTTACGTGGGCGCTCGGCGAGTGGCGGCGACGTGGCCGTTGCCCGGTGCAGGAGGGGTTCGTTTGCGTCGTAGCGGGCAAAGGTTTGGTATCTCCCCTCCGCCACGCTCATTTGTACGACGCAGGAAGCATCGTGTGAGGATAGAAACTTGGGGGAAGGGGAAGAAGGACAGGGAAGTAGCGTTCGGAGGAACGATTCGAATTGGTAATAGAGTTTGGATATAATTTTGTTTATGGCTCTTCCTCTCTCTCTCTCTCTCTCTCTCTCTCTCTCTCTCTCTCTCTCTCTCTCTCTCTCTCTCTCTGGTATCCCTCCATTGATGCTGCTTCGCATTGTGCCGCGACAGAGCTGGAATGCTAATGACATTTCCACTGCTGCCATCATTGCAAAAGCACCCGATGCCTTTTGCTTTCTGTTGCTCTGTTTGTTTAATCAACTTGGTCTTGCTCTTGGTGGTGTTAACAGTGCCTTTTGTAGTGCTTTTGAAACAGTGACTGTCAAAGTGGGAATATACCGGGATTAGCTTTCGTCTTTGTGGTATAAAATCTTGTGAAGGTTCACGAAGGTTAGACTAAATTCAAATACGTTGCTTTGCCCTGATCTTAGATATTTTTTTTGCGAAGATTCTAGCTAAACCTTGTTGGACTAGCCAGAGTTGGATTGTAAATCTGTGAATCAGATACTTTGCTTTGCTCCAATCCACCCATACTTTGCTTCTTTGCAGAGAACCAAGAGTGATCTGCGTATAGATTTTCTTTTTTTTCCAAAAAAAAAACGTATAGAACTTTTATTTGAGTATGTTCCATAAAGTTATACTAATTTCAAATGGGAACGTACAGAACTTTTATTTGAGTATGCTTTTTTCTAAGGCGCTCACGTAACCGAAGAACCAGAGTTCCAGACTTTAATTGATTCGATTCGGGAATTTAAAACCAGAGACTAAGATGTCAGAAATCTCTGTAGCCAAAGGTCCCTAAGGGGCAGTCTTTTTTCAATCTATGATTGAAGAAAGGACTTTGCGAAGAAATAGAAAGACTTCCTACTTATCAGATCGTTAGCTAACAATCATGCTAAAGGTATCTAGGCTATGTCATACAGATTTTGTATCACTAGAAAACTGAATAGTCACATTATGTGATTGCTCAACCCTTTCTGCTTTCCTGCAATTATGGGCGTTCCAAATTTTCAGCAGCAGCAACGGCAATGGAGGGAGCTGGTTTGCAGTGACACGCGCGCGCCATGGATCCCGAGCCATTTGTGCGGCTCTCAGTCGGGCAGCTCGGTCTGAAGCTCCCCGGCAAGAACACCAGCAAGGCAGCCGGCCGGCTATGCGACTGCGAGATTCGGCTGGGCGGATTCCCGGTGCAGACCGCTCCTGTGCCGCTGATCCACTCCCCGGCGTTCAACCTCGACCCGTTCACCAACGCTGCGGTCTTCTCCCTCGACGAGTCCGACCTCAGGGCGCTGGCGGTGCCGGGGTGCTTCCGGGCCCCGCAGACGTCGTGCCTCGAGGTCGCGGTGTACTACCTGGCCCGCTTCGGCGCTTCTTCTCGCTGCGTCGTCGTCGCCGCCTGCAGGAGGAAGCGGCTGGTCGGCGTGTTCAGGGTGGAGCTCGCGTCGTCGGAGTGGCGGGACGGCAACCCCGTGCTGCTGCACCATGGGTGGACGGGCATCGGCAAGGGGGAGCCCAGGCCGGAGCTCCACCTCAGGGTGAAGCTGGAGGCCGACCCCCGCTACATCTTCCAGTTTGACGACGACATCGCGCTCAACCCGCAGGTGGTCCAGCTCCATGGCAGCATCCGGCAGCCCGTGTTCAGCTGCAAGTTCATCCGCGACAGGCGGTAAGAAGTGTCTCGATCGTTCGCGATCAGTTACATTACATGCATGCATCAAGTTCATCTGAATGCTTTCGTCTGCATGCATGCAGGCCGTCTCAGAGTGACTCGTTGGGCGGCGGGCAGTACTGGTCGAGCTCCAGCAGCGAGGAGAAGGACATGGAGATGGTGAGGCGGGAGAGGAAGGGCTGGAAGGTGGTGATCCACGACCTGTCCGGCTCGGCTGTCGCCGCGGCGTTCATGGCCACCCCGTTCGTGCCGGCGCCGGGCGGGGACACGGTGGCGCGGTCCAACCCGAGCGCCTGGCTCATCGTGCGCGCCGACACCACGGGGTCCTCGGACAGCTGGCAGCCGTGGGGCCGGCTGGAGGCGTGGCGCGACGCTGCGGCGGCGGCGAGCAGCGGCAAGGACACGGTGCGCCTGCGGCTGCACCTGCTGCCGGACCGCCACGACGACTGCGTGCTCGTGTCGGAGGCGCCCCTGAGCAGCGACAAGGGCGGGGAGTTCTTCATCGACATGGACAGGCAGGCGCCCTCCGCCACGGCCGCGGAGCACTGCGCGGCGAGCCTGGGCGCCGCGTGCGCCGGCGGAGGGTTCGTCATGAGCTGCAGGGTGGAAGGGGAGGCGAGGAGCAGCAGGCCGTTCGTGCAGCTCGCCATGCGCCACGTCACGTGCATGGAGGACGCCGCCATGTTCGTCGCGCTCGCCGCGGCCGTCGACCTCAGCGTCAAGGCGTGCCGCCCGTTCCGGAGGAAGCCGAACAAGAAGTCTGGCTCGCCGTCGCCCGACCTTCTCGAGCTCGACACGTAGGAACACAGCACAGGAGACGCCCGCCGACTAGCATCCATGGCCGGCCATGGATCCATCTAACTCGATCTGTAAATTCACTTAATTTCAAGAGCTGGACCGGACCTTTTGTACTTTTGCAGCAATCCAAAACTCTGTTGTTTGATTGATTCTTGCACAACAGTTTGTGGTTTGTGCGTTCTATCGCCGATAATGATACATAGGCCTTGTTGTTGGTTCGCTTCTTTTATAATCCATACTTTTCGGCCAGAATAATGTTTTCAATTATAACAAATCAACCGAAATAATGTTTCAGCTTGTTTTTTTCAGCGAAGCGAACAGGACCATAATAGACGTCTGGAAGGACGCCTCAGTCCGCTCATTTTCGCACCCGCTCATTTTTCTCGCGCCCCTTCACCCATCGCGGCATCTCCGCACCCACGCAACAACGCTCCTCTGCTGAGCCGCGCTCCGCCCCTGCCCCCACGCGTGTCGCACGAGCCGCGTGCCCCGATGCCTCTCTCTCCTTCGTACTGCTCCGCGCGAGGCGGTGTCCCCGGCGCGAGCATGAGCTCTGATCCACGCGACCACCCCCGATGACCCCCTTCCTCTTCTCCGGCCGGCCACCCCCGGCCTCAACTCCGGTTTGGGAATGGGCATGACCCTAGCACGGCTCCGGCACTAGGAGCCCCCAATACCCGCAGATCCGGCGGCCATGGCGCTCCTCGCGTCAGGCTCTCTCTACCCCCTATGTTGCAATTATATGTTTCAATTGTTTCAGGCGTTTTAGAGATATGTTGCATTTGAATATATTATTTGAGATAGGGTATTTGTTGGAGAAGGTAAATATTTAGAGAGGATTTTTTGTTAGAATATGAGTATGTGAGGATCTAATTAAGGAAATTAAGTTTAGGAGAACTCTTGGATATGCTCTTAGAAAAGTTTAGAAGTGAAGGGTAATTGTGGTGTTCTTGTTTTCCTCGATGTGTTGATCAGCCCTTTCCTCGATGTGTTGATCAGCCCTTAGCTGCTCAAGATTGTAAGACTTGATACTCCCTCTATCTTGAAATGCAGGACTTGATACTCCCTCTATCTTAAAATACAAGGTACTCCTATATCAAAGTTTTAAAATACATTCCAAATTGTAAGATATTTTGAATTTTTAAGCCATCTATACGTTCCTACATTTTAATTTTTAAACCACATTCATGCATGACTTTTTAACACTGTTTTGTCTAAATTGATTCATGTATTTGCTAGTCGTAGTTAATGATATGTCTGCATACCTTTTCAAACTATGAGTTAGGTGGTGTTTAAATTCATGAGTAAAGTTTAGGGATATCACATCGGGTGTTACATCAGGGTGTTACATAGAAGTGTTCGGATAGTAATAATAAAACAAATTACAGAAGTCCTTAGTAATCCGCGAGATGAATTTATTAAGCCTAATTAACCCATCATTTGCACATGTTTACTGTAGCACCAATTTGTCAAGTCATGGACTAATTAGGTTTAAAAAATTCGTCTCGCAAATTAGTCGTAATCTGTGCAATTAGTTATTTTTTGTTGTAACATGGCTTTGGCGGGTGGCGAAGGCCCCTGGCAGCGGGGTGTCGCCAAGGCGTCTTCGAGCGTCTCGGGGCGGAGACCGGGCGCTGACTAGGAAATTTCACGATCATGCTCGAGGGGTCATCACGGACTCCGCCAAGGCCAGGCACGCATCCCGCCGACCGCTCAGGCGGGCATCTCCGGTATTACGGGCGAAGGCAGCCTTATCTCTAAACTAATCAAACAAACGATCTTGCCTAAGTGTGCGCAGGTACTCAAATGCGGGCGCTCGTGGTCAGCGCAAGCGCGCCAGCATGGCCCCTGCGTGGTCGGGCGGAGACCTACGCATGATGCCTCCGCCCGGACCGGCGGGGACCCTCCAAGGCGACGACGCGCCACTGAGGACGGAGGCCAGCGGCAGGGCGGAGACCAGCTGGTAACGCCTCCGCCCGGACCGGCGGGGACTCTCCGAGGCAACGGCACGCCCCTGAACACGAAGGCCGGCGATGAGAACCATGGCCCCCGCGCGGCCGGGCGGATACCCGCAGGGAACGTCTCCGACCGTCCGGCGAAGACCCACCGAGGGAGCGGCGCGTCGTGAGGGATGAAGGCCAGCGCCGAGGAGCCAAGCCTTTGGGCCGGAGACCAAGTTACAGTGGGCCGACTACTCATAGAGGCCCATTACTTGAAAACGGTGTGGCAGAACTGCCCCGCGAATAAGAGGCTAGCGGCAGAATATTCCAGGAATGTACTGTAGCAGTTGAGGGGCATTGTAATAAATTCTGTTATATGGTAGTTGAGTTCTATAAATAGGGGACATTTGTAACCATAGAGGTTGGTTGGTGAACGAATTAATAAAACCATAGTTTTTTCGCATCATCCCCTTACTCACCACTATCCCCCTGTCGCTCGTACCTAGAGCCTCCACCCGAGGCTGGCCGTCAGAGGACGGAGGCCTTGGTCTTCGCCACGCAGGTTGAAACCTCTAGTTTCAACATTGGCGCCCACCGTGGTTGAGCCAATGCAAACCAACGATGGCAGGGAAAAGAAAGACCACCACCAGAGCAGCAGCGACCATAGGTCAGCGAGGAAGGTCTAGGCGCAACATTCGTAGCGCCTACACAACCTCGCCAACGGAGGATGACACTAGAGCAGACGCCCAGGGTCAACCACCGGAACCCCAAGACTAAGAGATTCAAGATCCGGAGGCCCAACCAAACTCAGCCACAGCACCCGAGCAAGAACTGCAACAACTGCAAGCACAGTTGCAAAGAGCGCAACAAGAGAGGGACAGAATGGCAGCAACATTCACAGCTAATCAGCAAGCTATTCAAGTGTCAGCACAAGCAGCAGAAATAAGGCAGCAGTTGACAGTCCTACATGCTAAGATGCTAAGTATGCAGCATGCAGTACCAGCAACAACCTCCGTAATCCCAACCTCCGCAGCAACACCAACTATAGCCATGCTTAAAGGTTCTACGCCAGTGATCAGCCAGCCAGCAATGCCATCTCAGGTAATGCGGAGGCCTATCGATTCCAAGTCCCCACTATTTGAAGGCATACAACAGTCGCCATGGCCAACATCGTACAAGCCAATCACACTACCCAAGTTCAACGGAAAGACTGACCCCCATCAGTTCATTATGAGTTACGAGGCAGCAGTAGCCTCCACCAACGGAGACGATGCCGTCTTGGCAAAGTCATTTGTCATTGCAGCCGAAGGCGACGCGCTGGCTTGGTATTCTATGCTCAAACCAAGCACAGTCTATTCTTGGGAGAACCTTCGGGATAAGATATTGGCAAACTTCAAAGGGCTAATAGCACAGTCGCTAACTTCCACAGATCTGTTTCAGTGCAAGCAAATGCAGGGAGAAACACTATATGACTACTTCTGGAAATTTGTGCAACTAAAGGCGAAGGCACCAGATGTCCCAGATGAGATCGCCATTGAAGCAGCGATCAAAGGCATCCGAATTGGGCCGTTTGTAGCACACTTAGCAAGAGAGAAACCAACCTCCATTCAGTAGTTGTATGACGAGTTTGAGAAGTACTGCAGATCAGACAATGACCTACGCAAGAGGCTGGAGGAGCAAGGTCAAAACAGACAACAAAACAGCAGCAAAAATTCTCAGAAAACCTATATGAACCAGAATGTATCAAATCAGAAGCCAGGCCAGGGGCAAGTGCTCAGTATCGAGGGTCAACCCCAACACAAGCAAGGGCAACAGCCAGCGCCAACATGGCCGGAGACCCAAACAAGGAACCAAGGTCGCCAAGGTTACCAAGGAAAAAACTGGAACAGAAACCAAAGCCAGAAACAACGCAAGCCATATTACGTCTTTCACAACGAAAACGCAGGGCACAGCACCAAAGATTATCTGGAGACAAAAGAAACACAATAAAGAATGAAGAACAAGCAGACTGCCCAACCTCCGACACAGCAGAGCGTAAGAGAGGTCAACACCACATACACAACTGGCCACCAGCAGTACTGCCCAATGTACCCAGCGCTAAACGCAACCCAAATACATCCCTCCACACTGGCCTCTGCCTATTACCCAAACTTCTTACCAGCATGGCAGTCATCACCCTCGTAGCAGCCTCCGGCGGGCAACTACAGGTCGAAGGCAAGCCTGGCCTACATAAACCCAAAATCTCCCCATATAACCTACCTCGAAATAAACCCACCAGAGCAAAACCAAATAAGGTTCGAGCCTCCATAGCCATAGCACCACATGCAGCAACTGCCTCCGCCACCACCACACAACCAACCCGCAACACCAAAAAATGAGCCAAACCTAGAAAACCAAGTCAACCCTCATGGAGCACTGCCAACAATAGGCATGATATTGTCAATCGCCGGAGGATCATCGATGGAGTTTCAAACGAAAAAGCAGAAAAAGATCACCTCCGCCTGGTAAACAATGTAGCAGTCCAAGGCCCGACAAAACACACAGATTGGTCCAGAGTCCTAATCACCTTCACAGAAGAAGATCTCCAGCTAGAAAGGCTACCCTCATGTAGACGCAATGGTGATCAAGACAAACATAGCAGCATGATAGATAAGCAGAATACTGGTCGACACAGGTAGTTCAGCAGATATCATCTTCGCAAATACATTTGACCAAATGAAGCTCAACAGAAATCAACTACAACCCTCCAAATCCCCTTTAAAGGATTCGGAGGCAAGCAGATACAAGCATTAGGAAAAATCTCACTCCCAGTGTCGTTCGGAACCCAAGCGAATGCTAGAACCGAGTACATAACCTTCGACATCGTTGATCTATATTACCCATACAATGCCATCTTGGGCAGAGGATTTACAACCAAATTCAACGCAGCGCTGCATATGGCCTACCTATGCATGAAAATACCAGCACTCCATGGTATTATCACAGTTCGAGGTAGCCAGAAAGAAGCAAGAAACATAGAGAAAGCTATCTACAGAGCCCAAAGAAACATCAATGCGGTTGAGTCGGCGAACAAAGAACTAGAGCCTCCGGACATACCCAAAGGAGAAATAGATATGGCAGGCCAAGAAGAGACAAAGCTGACCCCTCTAGAAAAAGAGCTACCAGACAGAAAAGTAACAATCAGCTCAAAATTGTGCAAGGCAGAAGAGGAAGAGCTCATGACAACCCTAGTCAAAAACAAGGACATCTTCGCCTGGTCAGCCTCCGACCTCCAGGGAGTCAGCAGGGACATCATACAGCACGAACTGGATATCAACGAAAACATGAGACCAAGAAAGCAAAAATAGAGAAAAATGTCAGAGGATAGAATCCTGGCAGCAAAGGCGGAGGTGCAAAGATTGCTAGATGCAAAAGTGATCAGGGAAGTCAAGTATTCAGAATGGCTTGCAAACGTAGTCTTGGTACCAAAGAAAAATGGCAAAATGAGAATGTGCATAGATTTCACAGATCTGAACAAAGCTTGCAAAAAAGACCCATTCCCATTGCCAAGAATAGATGCCTCCGTCGACAAGGCAGCCAGATGCCAGAGGTTCTCCCTCCTCGACTGTTTCTCTAGGTATCACCAAATATGGATGAAAAAAGAAGACGAAGACAAGACAAGTTTCACCACCCCATTCGGGACATACTGCTACACCAGAATGCTGGAGGGACTAAAGAACGCCGGAGCAACCTTCGCCAGAATGACAAAGGAGGTTTTGGGATCATAGCTAGATAGAAACATCATAGCCTATGTCGACGACATAGTTGTCATGAGCAAGAACAAGGATGATCATGTCTCCGACTTACAGGAAACCTTCACCAACCTTAGGATAGCTAGCCTCCGCCTCAACCCAGAGAAATGTATATTCGGAGTCACAAAAGGGAAGATGCTCGGTTATATCATAAGCAGTGAAGGCATCAAAGCGAACCCAGGACAAAACCAGAGCAATAATAGCAATGGCAGAGCCCAAAAACAAGAAGGAAGTATAAAAGCTAACGGGAAGAATAGCAGCGCTCAATAGATTTATCTCAAAATCAGCAGAACGCAGCCTACCCTTCTTCCAAGCCCTGAGGGGCGGAGACAACTTCGAATGGGGGGCCCAAGCAGTCGGAGGCATTTCATGACTTGAAAGAGTATCTGGCAAACTCACTGCATGGTCTCCGTCCTAGAATCGGACAGCCACCTATTGCTGTATGTGGCGGCCTCCGACCATGCAGTCAGCGCAGTTTTAGTCCACTGAGCTAGAAAAAGAATCAGGCAAAACTCAAAAACTAGTTTACTTCATCTCAGAAGCACTGTCCGGAGCCAAGCTAAACTATACAGAGGTAGAAAAAGTCGCCTACGTAGTGCTGATGGCATCAAGAAAATTAAAGCATTACTTCTAAGCCCATGAAATCTCAGTTCCAACATCTCTGCCACTACAAGACTTGCTCAGAAATAAAGAAGCCTCCGGTAGAATAGGCAAATGGGCTACAGAGCTATCACAGTTTGGAATCTCATATGTCCCCAGAACAGCAATCAAATCACAAGCATTAGCTGATTTTGTAGCAGATTAGACACCTCCGACAGAGTCCAAGACGCAACAAATAGCTCAAGGCTGGATAGCATTCACGGATGGAGCCTAGGGCCAAGCCGGAGCAGGAGCCTCCGCTATCCTAACAGGACCTTCTGGCGTCAGACTGAAATACGTAGCAAGGCTAGAGTTCAAATCAACAAACAACATAACAGAATACAAAGGCCTGATACTAGCACTGAGCAAAGCAAAGGCCCTAGGGGCAAAAACATTGACAGTCAAAACAGATTCTCAAGTGGTCACTGGCCAAGTAGAGAAAGAATACACAGCAAGAGAGCCAGAACTCATCAAATACCTATCCGTTGTTAGAAACTTAGAGCGGAGATTCGAGGGTTTCACCCTAAAGCACATCCCAAGATCAGAAAACGTAGAGGCAGATGAATTGGCAAAGGCTGCTGGCAAACAACCTGCCACTGCCTCCAAACACTTTTTACCAGATCTTGAAGGCTCCGGCAACTGCGGAGACATCGAATGCACCAAAACGCATACTACAACTGCAAAACAAAGATTGGAGAAAGGTGATAACAGAATTCCTAGAAGGCAAAACAACCGAAGAAGATGAAGCAAAAGCAGCAAGAGTACAGGCCAGGGCAAGAAATTACACAATCATAAATGGTGTACTGTACAAGAAAGGAGTAGTCCAGCCTCTCCTCAAATGCATATCGCTAGAGCGAAGGCATAGAATTGCTTCAAGAAATACACTCAGGAATTTGCGGGTCACACATTGGCTCCTAGAGCTTTATCAGCAAAGGCAATAAGGCAATGCTTTTATTGGCCAACACACATACAAGACGCAGAGCAGACAGTCAGAACATGCAAAGCATGCCAAACTTTCTCTCCTAGGACAGTCAAAACCATCGGCGGAGACCTAGCTTATACCTCCGATATGGCCGCTGCAAAGATGGGGATGGACCTAGGTCGGTCCATTACCTCCATCCCTAAGGAGGAAACAGATTCGTAGTAGTGGTAGTGGAATATTTCATAAGATGGATAGAGGCAAAGCCGCTGGCGAAGATAACCTCAGAAACTATCAGAAAATTCTTATGGCAGAACATCGTTTGCAGATTCGGTGTACCAAGGATCTTGACGGTAGACAATGGAAAACAATTCGATTCAGAGAACTTCAAAGAATTCTGCAAAAGCATAGGGACAAAATTAGCCTTCGCCTCTGTATACCACCCAAGTCCAATGGAGCAGTGGAAAGAGCAAATAGAATAGTCATTTTCAGCAATATCAAAGACACTATTGGGCCTACGCAAAGGAAGATGGATAGATGAACTACCTAGAGTTATTTGGTCACACAATACATTCGTCTCAAGAACAATAGGATTCACACCATTCAAACTACTTTATGGAGAAGTGGCCATGATGTCAGAAGAAATAAAGCACGAAAGCCTCCGCACAACAAGTCAAGCTGATGTTGCAAGATGAAGAATATGCAAAAGAAACAATAGAAGCCACCAGACTGGAAGTAGTCGACAACATTGCAAAATATCAGTCACAAACCAAGAAGTGGAGAGACTCTCAGGTGGTAAGGAAAGACATAAAACACAGAGACCTCGTACTCAGGAGAAAACCAAACGCACAACTTGTCGGTAAGTTGCAACCGAAATGGGAAGGCCCATACACAGCAACGGCAGCAGGCCGACCTGGTTCTTTCCACTTGACCGACAGCGAAGGTGTCACAACAACCCACACATGGAATATCGATAGCCTTCGCAGATACTACATCTAGGCAATGTACCAAAGGGCAACCTCCGCAAAATATAAGCGGAGGCCCCTACATGTAATTACCTTAGTTTTTTTTACTTCATTCGAAACAAAATGTAAAAGAGCCTGCACTCTTTTCCACACAGGGGAACTCCAAACGGAGGTGAGGTTTTTAACGAGGCAGGCTCAATGTAAAAATCCTCTACAAGTATAAAGAGGTAATTCCCCAAAAGAACACCACAAAGAACCCAAAACCGAAAGCGGCCAGCTCTGGCGCCGCAATATTCAGTAAACAAAAAAAAACAGGTCCTTTTAAAGCGCCAGCCATAGGCAAGGGCAATTTGAAATGACCTCTATGGCCAAAAAGGCCTCCAACCCTTGACAAAGACCTGACCAAAGTCAGGCATCAAGGCAAAAATCCTTGGCCAAAAAGGCCTCCGACCCTTGACAAAGACTTGACCAAAGTCAGGCATCAAGGCAAAAATCCTTGGCCAAAAAGGCCTCCGACCCTTGACAAAGACCTGACCAAAGTCAGGCATCAAGGCAAAAATCTTCAGCCAAAAAGACCTCCGACCATTGACAAAGACCTGACCGAACTCAGGCATCAAGGCATCAACCTTGGTGGAACAGGCCTCCGACCTTTGAAAAAAAACCTAGCATCAGGGGAAACAAAATTGTGGTGCCAGAACTAGAAAAAAGGTCTCTGCTATTCGAAATAGGAAAAACAAAAAGTGCCTAACAAAACACTGCCACCACTACGGTGCCAGGCCTCTTTACTTCAAAGATCTCAAGAAGAACGATTAATTCAGGCAATATACATGCCATTAAAGCCAAGATACGTTCCACCTAACAACATACAAAAATGCTAACGCCCGAAAGCCCCCCCCCCCATTATAAAAACAGATCCCCCCTGGGCCCTTGAGAAACTCAGTCAGCATAAGGCGCAAGGGCGCAAGGGGGGAGCAAGGCATAGTGCAGGAAAAGGCAAAAGCAGTAGCCATGGAGGCAGGGGTCTCCTTAAATACCCAAATCGGCCATAGATATTGTGCGAAAACACATAAAATCGGAGGCAACGGTAGACAGTTAGAGACAGTGGGAAAAGAGAGAGGGCCCACGGCACGGTGATGAACAGCAAAGGCCTACGGGAGCAGGGGGATATCGCACGAAAACTCATAACATCCTCCTAACGTCGGAGACATAACCTGCCATCTCCAAAGATCAACCTTGTCCCACGGGTGTGCAGCGTCAGAGACCCACGCCTCCAGACAGCTAAAACACCTAGCTAAAGAAATATCTAGAGTCTCCGCCGTCTGCACAAGCTACGCCAAACCCCTAGCCGGATCAAATGTCGAATCGGCAAACCTCGCCAGGCAGTCTTCAAGTACGCCTCCGCCGGTCGAAAAGCTGCGGAGACTTCTGCCACGGCCATCAAGCAAACATAGAGAATGAGAAAGAATGGGGCAAAGGTACTGGCCACCACCTCTGTATCACGCTCGATCGCCCAAGCAAAGGACAACGATGCGCGGGCTCGGGACTAGACGAGATATGTAAACAACCACGACGGGCTCAAGCCACCGCACAAACAATCAAGAAAGTGAACCTATCTTGCATTCTATAAGGTGTCGAGAAACATTCTTACAGGACACCAACTTGACATAAAATCTTAACTACTGTGGTGGAGGTCCGCGCCAAGCGAGCGCGCGAGTAAACCCCGCGCGCTCGTCGTCTATGTCAAACCTAACCGACTCAAATACATCATGCGCAATGCTGCGGGGGAAGGCCGAACGCCAATACTCCCAAAGCTCTCTCCTCACGTAAATACCGTCGTTGTAGAGAGTCAAAGGAGCAACGTCTTGCGTAGGCTCCCGATTCGGAATCTGCGCAAGATTAAAATTTTGCACAAAACCATTCAGAACAAAATAAACTTTATTCATAAAAGCCTAGTTGGACTGCGAGGTACATGCTAGAACAGCTAAATGCTACAAAGAGCCTAGACCTCCGGCGCATCAGCAGCGGCAGAAGTCCTTGGAGCGGACCTCGCATCAGCGGTGGGTGGAGACGGAGCCTACGACCTCCAACCACCGACTCCGTCGATCGTAGATCCCCCCGGAGCGCCACCAGCGGCGGAGGCACCAACCGTAGTCGCCGAGCGCGGAACCAATGGAGGCCTGCTCGCAAGACCCTTCTACGCATCCTTGCAGCGTAGGCTAGAATGTCAGGGCCAAAAGCAACGAAAAAAAGAAGAGAAAAAGGGTGACTACAAAAACTGTAAGTACCTTCGCCCTCTTGTCCTCCGCCAGCTTTCAGGGCAGCGGACCTCCCAAATAGAGCCCAGAAGTGCCCGATGAAATTTCTCAAGGTTTTTCGCAAGCCAAGAGAGGTCTCATCGAGCTCCTCCAGACCAGGCAGCGCCCCCTCCGAAATACTTTCAGTGTGCATACACCCGCCGCGTGCCAAAAGTTTGGCATAGTTCGTCACCCCCGCTAGTGCCCCATAGTCCGTGCAACCGTTGATCAGACTAGGGAGCTTCGCAAGATGACACTTTAGCCAGGAAGCGAGGGCGTACACGCTGTCTTCTTCAGGAGGAGCGGAGGTCTCACCCCCAAGCTCGGCGACGGTGGCCCGGTAGTGACCAACGGTCAGCAGCGAGGACCCCTTTGACCGAGTCCAAACGCCTCGTCATCAGAGAAAGTTGCTCCCTCACCGCTGTTGCGGACTCCTTCTCGGAGGCAAGCTCTCACCGAAGACCCTTGGCTAGCTCATTCGCCCTATGAGCCTGCTCGGTGGACAAAACCTCCGCCTCCCGGGCCTTGGCAAGATCGACCCTCAAGCCATCCTTTTCTCGCTCTTTCTCCGTCAGAGATAGGCGGAGAGCTGTGAGAGAGTCCGACAGACCCCCTTTTTCACCTTCCAAGCGCTCGACTTCCACCTTGAGCGCTTCGATCATGGCGTCATGATCGGAGACCTCCCGGGTGCAATGCTCTTCCATTACAACGCCCATGTGATACCCCTGCGACAAAAAAAACCCCAAAGCGATCAACAACGGAATCAAGAACAAGTCTAGAAACGAGCGTACACAAAAAATAATAAAACAACGAAAGGGACAAAACCACCGGAGGTGCACCAGGCTCTGGTGTTCCAGGTGAACGCGAAGAAGCTGGAAGAAATCCATATCCCTCAGACGCTGTTTGAAGTGATCTGTTCAAAGAAGAACAAACAAACAAGAAACGATGAGGTGAGAAAAGCAAATCTCATGTAAAACACACCAACAGCCAAAGACCACCACCGACGTCTCCAAGAACAGCAAGATAACACTCCTCCCAACCTAAGATAGAAGTATCGAAGGAGCCTACGTAAAAAAAACACACAACAACAGCTTAGGTCGGAGGGCAGACCACAAACAGACCTGATGACGATCAAAATGAAAACATTTTTACTTACTCGGACCCGACACCATCAGCCCCGGTTGCCCTGGACCAAACCTAGCACCAGCGGTGGCTGCTCACTCCTCTGGGATGAGAAGTCTAGCCATGACATCACCTGCAAAGCCGCAGGTGCATAGTATTGCCACTTAGCACAACACGCAAAGGAATGAACTAGGCGAAGTCAATAAACATAAGGATGTGCACCAAACGAGCTTACTCATAAAGAGCCCGGGCAGAGCAGCTTGCCACGCCCTCTGAGCAGAAGTCTCCGTCGTATCATGTGATGAAGGCCCAAGGGGGCGGACTTCCCCAGCTAGCGGCCCGATGGGCGGAGGGCTCGAAGAAGGCTGAGCCGCTGGAGCCTCCTCAGCAAGAGTGGCCTCCGGCCGCCCTACATCGGCCGCAGGTACGGGTGAAAGCATGACAGTGGCAGAGGGCATAGGAACACGCCGCAGGATGGCCTCCGTGTCCTCTTCAGAGCTTGAGCACAGCCTGCCAAGAACGTCGGGCATAGGCTCGGCGGCGCTATCCTCCGACCGTTCACCGACACTCGTAGCACCATGCGAGGAGCACGCCGGGACAACGCCGGTCTCCAGACGCCCAACACCACTCACCGCCACGCTCGTCGGGCACACCGGAGCTACGGGAGAGCCGCGATCCCCTCCACTCGCAACTCGAGCGTCCGCTGACGGGGCGGAGGAGCTCTCAACGTCTTCGCTACCGGCGGAGGCAGCGCCCACACTGCCAGCGGAAGACAAGGCCGGCGCGATCAGCGGGGCTCCACTTTTCTTTTTCTTTTTCGCAGGCGCCCGAGATACGGCGGCGCCCTTCCTCTTTTTGGACTCGGCCTCCGCTGTAACATTCTTTGCGTAGGCCTTCTTCTTCTTCTTTTCAATCGAGGCTAGGACCTCAGCAGGAACCTCGTGCTCCCAGGTATATGATACCGACCTCCTCAAAAACTCGATTGAGCCTGTGGCATGGTGCCTGCCATGGCCATCCGAGACATGTACTCACGCTCGGAAATCTTGCCAACCAATCCTATGGTGGCCTCCTTGACTTTGGAGACGAAACCGTCCTCTGTCACCCCCTCCCCCAAAGACTGACTAAAGCGGGGGAACGGAATCTCGGCCTCTGGCCCGAAAACAGGAAACCTTGACCTGTTCCAGCTAAAAAGCTGGGTTGTTTTTGCCCAAGGGCCAGTAGTTGGAGGCCATGATCTCCTCCACCAAATCGCGACCACCAGAGTAGCGGCACACTACCGCAAAAGCCCGATCACAGGCCTCCCGCGCCGGAGACACCTCCTTTGGTGGATCCATGCGCGTGTGTGGCGCCATCTCCTCCATCCGAGAAGTCAGTGGATACTCCAAGACTTCCTCGCCATCCTCGGTTGTGCTACGGACCCCATAAGTCTTCACGTAGAACCATTGCTCAAGCCAGCCGCGGTCCCACTTGCCCTTCTGGCAAAAAGAGATCTCTAGGCGGTCCACTCCTTGGTTCCTCTTAGACATGAAAGTGCAACTACCATACTGATAGGCCACTTCCACCTCCTTACCATCTCGCACCTCCTTCTTCTTCGGCTGCTTCTGTAGTTCATAGTGCGTGCAAAAGGTGTCCACATCCGGCTCGGCACCGTAAGAGACGCACGCCTAGCAAAATTTGCTAAGTGTCAGGAAAGCAGTGGGAGTCAGATGATGAAGCTGAACATTGAAGGTCTCCAACACCCGATGAAGGAAGGGAATGTAAGGAAACTGGAGGCCGCAGGTGAAGAAGTCCCGAAAGACCACCGCGTATCCTTCCTCCGGCTCTGGAACAGTCTGACCCTGGTGGAGGGATCTTCACCCTGGAAGAAGGAAAACATGACTCCTTCAGCATCTCTGTGATTGCCTCCTCAGTAATAGAGGACGGGCCAAAGTCCCAAGATTTTATCGCCATGTCTCCGGAGTCCGTGGCGACTAGGTCTCCGATAGACGTAGAGACGCTCCCCAAGTCCTCCTCCACTAGATTTTCAAACTCTAACGCAGGAGGCAGAGGCAAGCATGCACTCCTCAAAGCGTGCACCCCAGCCGACGGCCCTAACGCCGAGAAGGTGGCGGTAGGGTCCAGAGAAGGCGGGCCGGCGAGTTTGGGCGGAGGCGGAAAGGAAAGCCACCACGGACTGCAACCTAAGCGCGAGAGGCGAACAGAAAGACGGAACGAGCAAGGGCAGCAAGAGGCGAAAACGAAGAGGGCAGAGAGCGGTTTCTCGGACACAATGAAAGCGAGTGAGCGGCGTGTGGGGGGACCCCGCCGCCAAAAGCACCCTTATATAGGCAGCGGGCAGGCGGCCCGACTCCCGCCACACAACGGTCATCTCCGAAAGTTTCGCCCGCTGCACAACGGTCACCTCCGAAAAAAATCGCTGAGGAACGCAACGGACACTGACACAACGGAAACGGCCGTGACGTAGGGCAACGGCTACATTTGCCACCCAACGGCTACTATCGATGAGACCAACAGCTACGCCAGAGCGAGCCAGGGGGGAAGTAGCGGGGCCTCGCTCGAAGACACCGAAGGCGGCCTCCTGCCCCCGTGGACGCCTTCGGCTAAGGCGTTTTGAGCCCACGGCACGCTTCAGCGAACCATGGTCTCAAAAGGGGGGAACTATTGTAACATGGCTTTGGCGGGTGGTGAAGGCCCCTAGCAGCGGGGTGTCGCCAAGGTGTCTTCGAAGCGTCTTGGGGCGAAGACCGGGCGCTGACTAGGAAATTTCACGATCATGCTCGAGGGGTCATCACGGACTCCGCCAAGGCCAGGCATGCATCCCGCCGACCGCTAGGCGGGCGTCTCTGGTATTACGGGCGGAGGCAGCCTTATCTCTAAACTAATCAAACAAACGATGTTGCCTAAGTGTGCGTAGGTACTCAAACGTGGGCGCTCGCGGTCAGCGCAAGCGCGCTAGAATGGCCCCTGTGCGGCCGGGCGGAGACCTACGCATGATGCCTCCGCCCAGACCGACGGGGACCCTCCAAGGCGACGGCGCGCCACTGAGGACGGAGGCCAGCGGCAGGGCGGAGACCAGCTGGTAATGCCTCCGCCCGAACCGACGGGGACTCTTCGAGGCAACGGCGCGCCCCTGAACGCGAAGGCCGGCGGCTGAGAACCGTGGCCCCCGTGCGGCCGAACGGATACCCGTAGGGAACGTCTTCCGACCGTCCAATGGAGACGCGCCGAGGGAGCGGCACGCCGTGAGGGATGAAGACCGGCGCCAGGAGAGCCAGGCCTTTGGGCCGGAGACCAAGTTACAGTGGGCCGACTGCTCATGGAGGCCCATTACTTGGAAACGGTGTGGCAGAACTGCCCCGCGAATAAGAGGCTAGCGGCAGAATATTCCAGGAATGTACTGTAGCAGTTGAGGGACATTGTAATAAATTCTGTTATATGGTAGTTGAGTCCTATAAATAGGGGACATTTGTAACCATAGAGGTTGGTTGGTGAACGAATTAATAAAACCATAGTTTTTCGCATCATCCCCTTACTCACCACTATCCCCCCTGTCGCTCGTACCCAGAGCCTCCGCCCGAGGCCGGCCGTCAGAGGACGGAGGCCTTGGTCTTCGCCACGCAGGTTGAAACCTCTAGTTTCAATATTTTTTAATCTATATTTAATACTCCATACATATATTCAAACATTCGATGTGATAGAAAGTAAATTTTGAAGAAAAAAACTAAACAAGGCCTTACTAACAAGGAATTAAAAAAATGAAACGATCCAACTAAGGGCCTGTTTGGTTCCTTAGACTGAATTTTAGTCCCTGTCGCATCGGATGTTTGGACACATGCATGGAGTATTAAATATAGACTAAAAATAACTAATTACATAGATTGCGACTAATTTGCGAGACAAATTTTTAAGCCTAATTAGTTCATGATTTGATAATATGGTGCTATAGTAAATATGTGCTAATGATGGGTTAATTAGGCTTAATAAATTCGTCTCATAAAATAGTCTCCATCTGTATAATTAGTTTTATAATTAACTCATGTTTAGTTCTCCTAATTAATATCCGAACATTCAATATGATATGGAGTAAAATTTAGTCCGTGGAACAAACACCCCAACTAATTGACGAGGTGGCATAACAAAAGTTAGTTTTTTTTGTCAGACTTGTTAAAGTTATTTGAATACTTTGCATTTTAAGTGAGTACCCTGGCCCTATTTGTTTCGATGAAATTTAATTTACGTTAATGTTTAAGTTTAAATATTATAAGAGAAAAACCGGCTTCCTTCATTAAAGAGCGGTGCGACAGAACAACCATTCGATTAAGGGGGAAACCGGCTTCCTTTGTTAAAGAGCGGTGCGACAGAACAACCATTCGCGTAAGGGGATGTTTGGTTGTACTTTCTAAATTTTAGTTACTGTCTTATCGAATATTTAGACATATATATAGAGTATTAAATATAGATTAATTATGAAATTAATTATATAGTTTATGACTAATTTATGAGATTAATCTTTTGAGTCTAATTAGTTTATGATTGGACAACGTTGACTACAGTAACATATGCTAATAATGAATTAATTAGTTTTAAAAAATTCTTCTCATAAAATTATGTAATTTAACACCCCGTACAACAGCCTTTACCGAAACAAAA
Source organism: Miscanthus floridulus (assembly GCF_019320115.1). NCBI lineage: Eukaryota > Viridiplantae > Streptophyta > Magnoliopsida > Poales > Poaceae > Miscanthus > Miscanthus floridulus. The sequence continues at coordinate 55,274,416 of NC_089587.1, read as the reverse complement.
AAGAAAGCAACGAGACTGACAGTGAGACGGAGGCAGTGTACTATCCATCCAATAATAAAGCTCCGATGCGGCAGTGTACCATCGGTCGTTGATGCGCGCATGCATTGAATTCCCTCGCCAACTACTCGCTGCGTCGTGAATTCATGACGCTCGCCTTCTCAATTCTCCATGGCGCCAGTCTGGTAGCTTCTACTCGGACCCACGATGCCTGCTCATGTCGCTCCAAGCACACCACCACTCCACAGTCTACAGTACAGCACTTCACTCAGCCCTTATTATTTAGTTTCAGAAAGTTGGAATTTAGGGTTTCGTTTTTATTTGGTAATTAGTGTTTAATCATGGACTAATTAGATTCAAAATATTCGTCTCGTAATTTTCCACCAAACTATGCAATTAGTTTTTTTTCGTCTACATTTAATGCTCCATACACGGGCCGCAAACATTCAATGTGATGGTTACTGTAGTACTTTTTTAAAATTTAGGGTGAAACTAAACAAGCTCAGCAACAGAGGGAGGAGTGAGCAGGACTGCCATGGAGTCGCGGAGGACAGTCAGATCTCTCCTGGCGAGCTTCGTGCTCGCCGCGTTGGCGGCGCAGGCGTTCGTGGCCGTGGTCGAGTCCCGTGGAGAAGCCGAGCCAAGGTACATCACATCTTCTTTCTTGAGCCGTGTTCAATCAGATGCTGTTTCTAACAATATTGAACTTGCATTGCATAACGAGACTTTTCCCTGTGTGTCATTATAAAAGATCGTAATCTTCTATGTGTCCTTGAAAAAATTTAGTGGTCTTCAACTTTTCCGTATCCTTCATGCCACTTCCATCAGTTTGGACGCTAACGCCATCAAACTGCAGGTGTGAAAAGACGAAAATGCCCTTAAGTTCAAATATGTTATTAATTTTTTAAGCATCTTAACGACTTCAAATGAAAAAACTCAAAACTAGAAAGTTGTAGATCTCATCGAGATCTATAATTTTCATATAAAAATTATTTTCATTTAATTCCGTAAAAAAATATGATTTGATATGATTAATATATCTTAGAAAAATCATATTATTTTTTTTGCGAAATTAAATAAAAAAAACTATATGAAAATTATAGATCTCGACGAGATCTATAACTTTCTAGTTTTGAGTTTTTTCATTTGAAGTCGTTAAGATGCTAAAAAAAATTAATAACATATTTGAACTTAAGGGTATTTTCGTCTTTTCACACCTGCAGTTTGATGGCGTTAGAGCCCAAACTGACGGAAGTGGCATGGATGATACGAAAAAATTAAAATAATGACACTGAAGACAGCTGAATTCTTTCGAAGACGACACACAATGAATTACGATCTTTTGTGTGTGTGGTACCGTTGCACCGCCGCAGGCGAGGACGTTAAGAAGCCGGACTGCGTGCCGGGGATGGACCCGCGCTCGTTCCCGGGTACCGGCGGCGGCCACGGCATCACGCCCGTGACGCCGTCGCACGGAGGCTCCGGCTCCCCCGGGACGACGCCGTCCCACGGCGGCGGCGGGTACGTGCCGACGCCGTCGCACGGCGGGACGCTGCCTTCCCCGTCCCACGGTGGCTCCGGCTCCTCTCCGACGTTGCCCTCCACCGGCGGCGGCTACGGTGGGTCTCCGTCCACTCCCGGCGGCGGCGCGTACGGTGGGTCTCCGCTCCGTCCACCCCCAGCGGTGGTGCCTACGGAGGTTGGTCCCCGTCGCCTGCCCATGGTGGCGCCTACGGGAGCTCTCCGACGCCCGCGTACGGCGACTCCCCCTCGCACGGCGGCATCGGGACCTCGTCGCCTACGCCGTTCGTCCCCTCGTACAACTGTGTGGGTCGCCTACGCTGTTCGTCCCCTCGTACAACTGTGTGCTCCAACTCAGGTTATCCGACAGTTCCGCTCTGTGAGCACTGAAATTTGTTTTTAAGGACTCATCGTTTTTCTTTTCTCTCCGCTCCCTTCTCTCTCTTATCAGTCCTCCCCATTCTCTACCTTGACTCTCTCTTGCTCTCTCTAAGCTTCCCTCCAACAGATCCATTCCAGCGCTACTCCACTGCTGCTTCTTCCTTCTCCTTCCTACGATTCGATTCTCTATCTCTACCTTCCTCTCCATAGCTTCTCTCTATACGCAAGATTCGATCTGATTTGATCGATTTGCAGGACTACGCAAGCTTAAAATCTGTTCTCTCTCTCCTCTGTTCAATTCGAGTAGTTTGATTTCTAGCACTACACAAGATTAAGTCTTGCCCCCAACTTCTCTGTCGTCTTTCATCAGGTACTCTCTGATCTTATTCCCAATTTCAATCAAGTACATCCCATTCCGTCCCATCCTCCCTCGATTTGCTTCTTTTTTTTTTCTTTTAGTTGCTCGTAGGTACAGTTTTTTATGCGTTTGTGTTTTTTAAGCTTCTAGTTCGTATCATCTCCCAATTTTTTTCTGCTATTTTTTTTTGTTATTCGAGTCGCTCTTAGATGCAGTTGCAGATGCATTTGGATTGTCAATGTCTATCTTGTTCGTTTTAAATTCTTTGAGTCCTAGCTGCAGGTAAAATCCATATTGTGTCGTCACAAATCTGGCTTCTTGCTTCGCATCTGAAAGTTCTCACTTTAGCAAGATATTTAATTCATTTTGATTAGATTATTCTTACCTGCTGTTAGATTTTTTTTGTATCTTTTTTTTTACCAGATTGTCAGCACAGCCGATTTATCTGGATGTGTAGTTGCTTTAATATACCAAACACATACTCTTTTACTGTATTCAGGTTTCCTCTGGCTCGACTGTGGATGGCTGCTCGGCTCATTCAGCCTGTTCACTGTCGCCTCCCTATCTCTCTCGTATCCCCTTAGATCCATCTCCTGTATCCCCTGGGTTGCGCCGCCACCGGCATCACCTTCCTACGCCACATGACAGTTATTTCTTGGCTAATTATGGCATTTGGATTTATTTGATCTTTTTGTTTGAAAATTTTGTTTCTCCATCAGGCAAGTAAGTGCCCAGTGATGAAAAAATTCCCAATTTAGTGATGAAAAAGTGATATTGTTCTTGTGAGGGACTGGGTACTTCCAGTTTTCTAATGCTGTTTTTCTTACTACAAAACAGGCCCATATGTTTTCTTATGTTGATCTATTTCACCTTGATTCCTTTTCATGCTATTGCAATTTCTGTCTATGGCCCTTACGCTCCAAGAACAAGATCATATGAACGTAGAGGACTAGTTCTGAGGTCACTATTTGTCAAAATTTTAATGTTTTTTTTTTCTGTTTTCAACAATACTGATAACTACTTATCTGTTGTGCTAAAGGGACTCAATGTAAATACTTGATTACTAAGTCTAAGAAACACCGCTAATGTAGAAATTGGTAGCCTTAGTTGATTGCATTTAGGGATCTAAGAAATTTGTTCATGTAACCGTTGGCCATGAGTGGTTACCATTCTATGCTTATTATTTTGGCTTTTTGTTTCCTACAATAGTATCTTCTACCTCTGCTCAGCTAGCTGGTGCTGATCGACACAATGGATTCCTAGTTGCAGTGATAGCATCTTGCTATTCTCAGACCATAATGGAAAAAGATGCTTATGTCTTTTTTGCTCAGTTAGATTAGATATCACTATTCCATTATTCCACTACAAAAAGGTATCAATATTTTAACTGCTGTAGGAAACTAGGATGTGCTCAAAGCTTTCAACTGTATGTTGCATACTAATCTACACAGCTTAGATCTACTGGGATTATTTGACAATCTATTTATGTACTAATTTGTACTAGTTACTTTTCTGTACTAGTCTATACTATTCTATTAATTACTAGCTGAAAGACATTACACTTATTTTGTAGAGAGGTTCTAAGGTAATGAATACGAGATTAACATGGTTATAAATGTGAGTTTGCAGTGAAGTTATATTTCATCTTACGATGTCTGTTTTGTTCCGGTGAATTTTATGGTAGAAAGAACATATATTTCTTTTGCAGGGTCTCTAAATGGTTTAGCTGCGCCACTGCACAACCTTCATAATTAGGTTCAGGTATGAAAAACTTTTACTAGATCCTTATGCAAACAAACAACCAGATTACCTTTTAATCCGTCACAGCTTTCCTTCACAGCTTGTGTGTATTATCTTTGAGTATGTGCAAACAAAAAATATAGGCAATGGACATGACTAAGTGATAGGCTCCAACCAGTAGCTACTTGATGCCTTTTTCCTGACAAATTGTCAAAGACTGGGTCCATATTTATGCACTGGTTGCTCAACATACATAAATGTCCTCTCAGGTGTGATGTACTATCAGCATGTCCAGTTTTCTTGCCTTGTTTGTATTTGTAAGCATCAACTTTTGGGAATTTGTTTAGTGTGCTTCGGTTAAGTTTTAGCTGCTTCCCAATTGATTGTGTGACAAGTAATCAGTATCTTGAATTTCTGATGGAGCAAAAAAAAGTCCATGTGTATTCTGAATTGTAAAATATAGGAAGATTGGTGTTCAAGTGGTTGCAGTGTGCAGTCCATTTTGGCTAGTGTTTTGTTTTGGTTGCCTCTACAATTTGTGATATTTTAGTATGATCCAATTCAATAATCAACTAGGGAAGGTAACTTCATTGGCTCTAGGGACTCTACACATGTAGATAAAGATCCTACAGCTACTACTGTAGTTTGAGATGCCCATGTGTTAATCTGAAACGATCCCAGCTGAATCACAGTATAATTTTGGCAATTTTTAAGGGAGTGCTGCTCCCTATTGAGGTTTGATTATTTGATCTTGCACTTGTTCCATCATCGTGGCACATCACTGTATTTTGCAATAAAAGTTTATGTGTACCGGGTTACTTTGCACCTGGTACATACTGGATAAAAAGGCTTGAACTTTTGTGGTTACAACTCATTGCTAGTTGCCAAGTTTGAATTTTTAAATAATGGCCACAATCCAACAACGACTGCTTATATCACGTTTGCCTGAATCACTATGCTGTTGAAAGATCAGATTTGTGCCTAAATTAGATCATTCATGTTTATAGCTTCAAAGTATCGTTGCCATTACTGTTATAAAGTTCTTTTGTGACCAAACTTTTAAGTCCACAGCTTCTATTAGCACTGTTGTTTGGTAGAGTCATCTAACAGATACTTTACTCTCATCCTGTGATAATTTTATCTAGTGATTTGTTTGCTAATTTTGGCTAAGAGATAAGATGGCGATTAGGCTGCATTTATCTGTTTGAGAATTTTCAATACGGACATAGTTTATAAGCTATCCAATAAACTTTAACACTAGCTCAATGATTTCAATTGTTATTGTGATTGAAATTACTCCATTTTACTGCTGGACCTGCTAGCAATAGTTTCTAGTTGACTATATATACAACTTCACTTAGTATCAACATTCGATGGATCAGAATTTTGCTTTTGATGGCATCCTTACCATATCGTTTCCATGATTCTGCAGTTCTTTCTCGGACAATCATGCTTCGACACCATTGGCGTCAGTCTGAGCCAATTCATCTGCATAGGGAGGTATTCTGTTGTATCCTTGCATGTCCTAGGCCACATGAAGATAATGCCTGTTCTGTCCCTTTGGTTTCTCTTCTTTGGCAAGGCCTGAATCTTGAGGTCATCATCTGCTAAAACAGGTGGCAAAGAGCGGCGCATCAAGGACGTGTTGATGGTGAGGTCTGCAAGTCTCAAGGGAAGTTCAGAAGAAAAGGACAGTACGGGGAAATAAACTTGCAATAAGATGAGAGACTACTATGCCCTGTGGTTAAATTTTTGGTTACTGTCAAAAGTGGAAAAGACTGTGTGTTTGCCGCAGAAGCTGAGCTCTTCCCGTTTAGAAACATAGCAGTTATGTAGTTACTATACAGGTATACGGTTTGATTCCATTTTTGCACTCTGAATCTTTGCCCTGTTCGTTCGTTGGGCTTGTATAGCTTATAAGCTGTACTTTTTATCTAATGAACATTATTTTTTTTCACACCAAATCAACCAACTAGTACTTTTAATCATGGCTTATCAGCCAAACAACCAACGAACAGTGTGCTTATCATTTGTAGAGTGGGGATGACAGGGGTTACAAGATTTGAAGACTGCTTTATCAAATATAAATGTAATTGTTTCATCAAAAAGTGTTTGCAAAACATTAAACATTGTCCTTGGTACGCGTGTGTTTGTTGCGATCTAATCTACGTGTTCTAGTTTATAGGTCGTTTTGACCTTTGTAGAACCACAATTTTTGTTATGTACCCCGTCATATCTAAATAATACTATGGTAAGCATCGTTATTCACACATTGTACTGTTATATGAATTGTTTTGTGGACTGCGGCATTTGATTTTTAAAAAAAAATCTATTTCTTATTGAATCAGCTTTATTATGTAGCTATTTTTTCCTAACATTATACTCTCTCTTCATCAAGAAAGAATATAATTCTAGCACAGTATCATGTTTTTAGTATCTTAAGTTTAGTCAATTATACATAAAAAAATAAAAATAGTAATGACATCGAATAAGTATCATTAGATTTGTCATGACATATATTTTCATGATATATTTATTTAGTGTTTAAATATTAATATTTTTATCTATATATTTGGTTAAATTTTAGATCTTTTTAACCGATAATGCACCCAAGTTATTCATTTTTTTGGAGGTAGTATTCCCTCGTCCACATAAGAACACAATTATCACATTTTGAGGAGTCAAAGAGTTTAAATTTTGATTAAAATTATATGAAAAAGTACTAAAATCCATGAGACAAAATAAATACTATTAGATTACATCTGTTCGCTTGATCGTATCACTCATGCTTTTTAACCGTGATATAGTGTTTTTCTATCATAATAAAACAACAGCAGCTGGCTCATAAGTCACAGAAACAATAAAACAAACAGTGTGTTAGGTATAGAATAGATTTTTATATTTGAAAACATAAATATTAATACTATTTACAGTAAATTTTATCAAACTCGAACCAGTTTGACTCAAGAGTTCTCATTCTACTTTTGCTTTTTTTTTTTTTCTTGGTTGTGGGTTACACTTGTGAAGCACGGCTGCAGCCCCTGTCACATCAATTAATTGAATATCAGGCATGTAACCGGGATATGCAGATCTATACGGTCTTGCCGCTGTCAAAAAAAAAACTACTCTGCAGATAAAACATGGCACAAGTATGCTGTTCCCTACGTCCTAAATTATAAGTCATTTCAAAAATATTAGAGAGTCAAAATATCTTAAGTTTAACCAAATTTATACGATAAGATAATAACATTTATGATACCAACTAAGTATCATTAGGTCATTCATTAATTATATTTTCATAGTATATCTATTTGATGTCATAAATTTTTGTAATACTTTTTTATAATTTTGGTCAAACTTAAGATGCTTTGACTCTCCAAAATTCTTATAATGACTTATAATTTGGGATGGAGAGAGTATTTGACTGTCGATTTTTTTTTATTTTTTGGCTCTTTTTTTTGAAAGTTTTTCACAAATATGTCCCTGGAGGTATGTTTTCAAAATCTAGACCCTAAGATTGGCGTCATCGTTGATGGCGTCGAGATTACACGTCGCAGCGTCAAAGGGTTTGGCGTCTAGGTCGGGTGCCACGTCGGCATCAAAGTAGAGCCAAGGGGTGACACGGCAGCCAACTCGGCGCCATGGATTTTGACGCCTTAGATCTTGACGTCGAGCTTGGCGCTAAAGATCCTGGCACCGAGCCGGCCTTACAGGTGGGTTCGTTTCCTCTCTCTTCCTTCCTTCCTTATCCTCTCTTCCTTTCTCTCCCACTCTCTCTCGCGCCCGACACCTCCCGTCGCCGGCGCTGCTCGTCCTCGCCGTCCCCCGCCGCGACCACCGTCGCCGCTCTCGGGCGGCCGTGCGCCCCACCCTGCCGACCGGTTCGGCGCCCCGTCCCGCGTAGGCCGGCATGACCGCGCTCCACTCCCCCATCCCCAGGCGTCGCGCGCTGGCCGCCCCGTCGCCTCAGCTGTCCTGCCGCCCCAGCTGCCTCGCTGTGGTCGCTGCGCCCCGCCCACCCCGGCCTCCCCGCTGTGGCCGCCGCGCCCCACCCATGCCGGCCGGCCTCCCCGCTACGGTGGCCTGACTGCCTCGCCCTGGTAGGGCGGTAATGGGGTGCCGTTTGTCGGCCTCCTGTGGCCGCCCGCCCCTACCCGCTTGGCCACTCCGGTTGTCGGCCAAGTGCACGTGTGGGCGCACGACAGCTTCCCCGCCAGCCATCTCTGCCTCTTGTCGACCGGCTGCGCCTCCCCTACACTTGAGGTACATTAGTTTTTTAATTTAGTTATTTAATAGGGGTTATTAGTTGGTTAGTGTGGTAGTGATTTAGATAGGTAGAAAGATATTTAAATTGATAGGTTGATTGATGGATACTTTACATAGTTAGATATATAGTTAGTTACATAGTTATATAGTTAGTAAGATAGTTAGTTAAATAGTTATATACTTAGTTACATAGTTAGTTAGATAGTTACTTGACATAGTTAGTAGTACTTCGTAGTTAGTAGTGAATTTATAGTATTTATTTAGTTAGTTATTACATACTAGAGACCTTGTACTTAGTATGCTTCATTTATATTGGACTAAAGGAATTGTGCGTCCTTATGTGTATGAAATAGATGGACAACCTAGTGAGCATATATCATGGAGGCACCGTGAAAGAGATTGCTATGGATATGTTGAGTTTGTTGACATGCAAAGCGTGCCTGTGTTATTCAATGAGAAGCCTTCATTTTGTGATTTGGTTGCAAGGGCTTGGGAGGAGCTACATTGCTATGATGATGATGGCATCACAGTTGAGAGTGTACTTCACCTAGGTTTCCCTCCCAACATCCTTAGTAAGATGATCCCAATTGGGTGTGTAGACTAATAGGAGAACTATGTGAGATCGGCTATGAAGTGCCAGTTCCAAAGTTTGGACGTGGTTGTGCATCGGGTGTTAGTTGATCCCATCCCTCATGGGGTGTTCCCACCAATGGGTCAGCAGGCACACTTCGACCCTCCCGTTCCGGGACCTGATATGGATGTGGAGGTTGCACCTATGGTTCCCGATGCTCAATCTGCCCCAATGAGCTAGTTGGAGATGTTTGTTAGACTCATGATGTTGTGGTAGATCCTCCTCATGAGATCCCTTTGACACAGAATCATCCGAGTAAGTGTCTTATCCGCATGGTTATTAGGAGCCTACCCCCTTCCTTACATCCATTTTTTCATTCTTTCCTCATTTTTCTACTTATGTTGCAGGAGACATTCCTAATAATATGGATGTCCCCCTGTTGCTGCGCAAGTGCACTGTGGAGATGGATTCCATAGCTCCAATAGTGTTGAAATTATGAATGATTCGGAGCCATATGAGATGGCAAGGGTTCTTGATTCTGATGATAATCGCCCTGTTGGAGAGCTGACAGAGAGTGATGTTGAGATGCTGAGACGTATCTTTCCCGGCCGCCATGATCCAAGAGTTCACGAGTTCAGCGATCTTGCTTATTCTGATCAGGCGTGTGTAGAAGGACGTTATGATGAGCTCCTAGAAGCTCCTGAGGCTAGCCCTAACATGGTAAATGAGAAGGGTAGGGTATTCAAGGACCTCCCTGCATTGAAGAGGTGGTTACAGGCATTTGCAGTGATACAAAAGAGACCTTACAACGTCTTGTATTCATATGCGGAGCGCTGTTACACAGTTGTGTATGACAAAGAACGCTGACCCATGGAGGGTTTGTGCAAGAAAGCAAAAGCTCACCGAAAAGTGGAGGATCATAAAAGTTGTCGGGCCTACATAATTATGCTGACCATGTGCTGACACTGAAGCATCGACAATTGACATCTACCCTCATTGCCAAGAGGTTGATGGGAATATTGCAGGGAGAACCCAATATGAAGGTTAGGACAATTATTAGGACCGTTGAGGCGTTGTATGGAGATTATGTGGTAACTTATGGTAAAGCTGGAAGGGCTAAGTAGTGAGCGTGGAAGATGATATATGGGGACTGGGAGGATGGGTATGAGCAGCTACAAGTACTTTTCAATGCAATCAAAGTGGTGAATCCAGGCATGAATTATGAGTACATTCCAAAATCAAATGCATGGAAGGATGAGAGGCAGATATTCTTCCGTGCTTTCTGGTGCTTCCCTCAGTGTGTCGAGGCCTTTAGGCACTATCGTCCTGTCTTCTCCATTGATGGTACGCTCTTGATTGGCAAATACCAGGGCACACTTCTTATAGCCATATCCTGTAACGCGAACAACAAGTTGGTTCCTTTTGCATTTACTTTGGTTGATAAGGAGAACAATGATAGTTGGGGATGGTTTTTGAGGCTAGTCCGGATACATGTGGTTGGGTCTGACAGGAAGGTTGGCAGTCATATCTGAAGGCATCAGGGCATACTTAATGTCAGTGCGAGAGCAGATTGAGGGGTATGCTACCTTTGTGCCATCGTTGGTGTACTCGACATCTTGCTGAGAATCTACTCCGGAAGGATGGTGTGAAGGATAACTTTGATATGTTCTAGGAGGCTACTTGACTGGCTCGAGGACAAGTACTTTTAGAAAAAGTTGGAGCAGGTCAGAACCGCATCAAATGTAGAAGGTAGACAATGGCTCACATGTTTGATGAGGGATTTAGAGAAATGGACAAGAGCTCACTGACATCGGTGGATGGAGGTATGAGTTTCAGTGCAGCAATATGGCAGGAGTCATTCAATAAGTTGCTATTGGGGATACGTGGTTTAGTGAATTTTCTTCTACAAAAGAAAACAAAACTTGTTGCTATCTATTGAGAAGTAAATGTAGGAGTTTTACTTAGAAGCTAGCTTTATTAAAACAAGCTTTGTTTGAAATTTTATAAGAAAAAAACAAGCTTTGTTTATAATTTTAGAAGAAAAAAAGTTTCTGATTGTAGTTAGTTCATTACTTAATGTTTATGTTTGGTTGTGGAGGAGGCAACACACCACCACAATCTTATTGAGAACTTTGTTGCAGTGCAATACCCTCAAATGCTCAGTTGAAGATATTGAGCGCTTTCGTCCGAGAGTCAGGGACGATGACACGTGTAGCTTCCTAGACGTAAGATTCAAAATATTCTTTTAAATATATTATTAATATGTGAAATTCTTTCAGTTAACAAAATTTTGTACAACAGAGGCTGTCACAGTCGGCTACGCCATGCGGCTGCTCGTTGTGGTTGCAGGACAGCCACAACGCAAGACATGCATGTTCCTTCCGCAGGTAGAGGAGGCTTAGATTCGTCTAGCCAAGCTCCTACAGGGTCCATAGGAATTGCTGCACGAGGATGAGGACAAGGACGATGATAAGGTGGACCAGAGGCACGAGGAGCTTGGCCTGTCTCAGCTCCTAGGATGCTCCCTCGACTCAGCTTACACAGCCTTCAGGCACTAGGCGACGCTGTCCACCGAACCCTTACACTTCAGGCACCGACGCTCTTGGTCACAAGGGTAAGGGTAAGACTAGGAGGCAATGAGGGTTTGTGGTAGATGTTATTATGTACTATGAACTACTATGGACTGTGTGGACTATTAATATGCTCATGTATATGGTTTCAGATGAATGTGGTATATATTTGTATGTTTAAACATGCTGTATTGAGGTTAAATATTCATCTCATATTTGTGTATAGATTGCATCAAAAAATAGTGGAAATTTTGCCAAAATTTTCTGCCTAAAGTACGTATTAATTAGCACCATTAGTTTTTCCAGGTTCATTAAGTAATCAATTTGTTTTTTGTTATGAGTATGCATGTATGCCTCTCGGCCTACCGCATTGGTTGAGATTATCTTTTCTTTCATGCAAAAGAACCAAACATGATTATGTACCACATTGGTTGAGATTTTCTTTTCTTTCCTTCCTATTTTATGCAAAATAACTGAACACGATTGAAGTCTGAAATCAAATAGGCTTTTCAGTCATGTCACCGTTGAATAGACTTTTCAGTGACCTTTGAAATAGTGATTGAAGTCTGAAATCGAATATGCTTTTCAGTCATGGAATCTAAGCTCTCTAGTGTCCTACAATGTAGGCTTTTCAGTGATTCTGAGTAGACTTTCTAGGAGCATTTATAGCACAATCAACGGCTAGCAAACCTGCCTCTGTCTATATATATGCGTTCTAGGATGCATTGCTAACCAAAAGGAAAACCAAACTAGTATTCGGTTTCATTGGAGTAGGAATGTTTGGAGGGTCATCTAGAGGAAAGGGTTTTGGGAGTGGGAGAGGAAAGGGGGAGGGGGGACAAAGGGAACTCCCATTGTGTGGGAGGGGTCTCTTGGGTCTGATTTCTTTGAGGAACCAGTGTATCAGTTTCCCCTGAGAGAAAGAGTGATTTCACTAAAGAGTGCCCTCTCAGAGGATACGATAACAAGAAGGAAGATTGGCCAAAGGAAGATTGACCAAAATGCATGCATGGTGAGGACTGCTTAGTGTAGATGTTCACCAAGGGGATCGACGAAGGTCGTCGCTTCTTCAAATGACCGCAAGCATGGGTAATTGCTATTACATTTCGTTTGTTAAATATGTTTTTCGAATACCCTTACAACTCACAGGACATACTTATTGTAGTCTCCCGAGTTGAAAGAAAACTGTGGGTTCACTAGGTGGGTCGATCCTCGACCAATTTATCCGCATCAGGAGTACTCTACTACCTGTAGGACTAAATCTTCGATCTACAAAGGAAAGTTAGCAGCGGGTATAAGGAAGATGAAGACGACGACAACAACAATGGTGCAAGTTCACAGGAGGCACTCTACAATAATCCATATTGCACCTGCCCTAATCATAAGAATAAGGGGCCTCCGCCGTCACCCCCGCCACCACCACCACCAACAATGGGAGCCTACTGTAGAGAAGGTGCAATACAATTTGCTATGTGGCCACACTACTAGGACGACCCTATCTTATTCACATGGCACATCCATGTATTTGTTGTTTGGTTTAATTACCTAAGGCATGTTAGGTTTAGTCGAAGGAACTATGTACCCTTGTTTGGTACATGTTCTCACATGCCATTTTGTGTACTTGTTGTTCGCTTCAATTACCTAAGGCATGTTTGGTTTAGTTTAGGACCTCTGTACCCTAGTTCGGTATATGTTCTCACATACCATTTCATGTGTTGTGTGTGTTAAATTATATAATGTCTTACTTCGTTAGATTTTGTTTGTAGCGCGTGATCACATTTCACTACGTCCGCAATATTAAACTGAATATTATGACCACAAATAATAAAACAACTACATAATGAAAAGTCCAATACTATGACATATTAAACAACACAATAATACTAGAAGTACATACCGACAAACTAAATAACGCAGTACATGACCTAAGCATGCATATACTTAAAGTGCATTACATGACAACACAATAAAAAGTCCAACTAGTAGACAACATTGTTCATGAATAAACCATAGAACTAGCAAGTAATGGAGACTACTAAGTGCAACAAGGCCACTTTTCCTTCCTTAGGGCATCGAGATTCTCTCCTATCGTTGCTTTCGCTCGGCGTGCACTGCTCAAGCTTCTTCTCCCTCTCCTCCCTGTATGCAGCAACACGCCTCCTTTCCTCCTCTTCCTTGTGCTTATTTTCTGCAGCCTCCTCTCTGCGTCTCTTCTCCATCATCTCCTTATCCTCTGCCTCCCACCGCAACAGTTCTGCATCCATTCCTTGTCTTCAGGCTCGATCTCAGTGTCGATCCACTGCTCAAAATCACAGAGCGGTGGAGGGGTCTACAACAAATGTAATTATTACAAAACAAAAAAATCATGCAAGATGTCATATGACACAAAATAATTATTACACAACATCAATTCATCACCATCTTGTTAATGAAGCGCTGACGAAGTGTAGGCTCAAACGCAAAACTGGAACACATCCAATACCTCTGCCTATATGTGTCCTCTTCATCAGACTTGGCTACCTTGTAAGGATCGCCGCAAAAGCACATGGGCAATGGAACACCACTAGGCAGAGGCAATGGATCGAAGGCATTTCCGGTCATCCGGCCATAATTATAATTTAGCCATTTTCGTTCTAAGAACCGAAAGCAATTAATATTAAACCCTACAACTAGGGTTTCCCATTTGATCTACAACAATGAACCCATAACATAACAACATGCGCTGAGGTACCTTGGTTTGCTAGCTTTTCCACGCCTTGGCATCCTACGGTTGTATAATATAAATATTAAAATTGCATGAAATCCTAAGTAATGATGATTCTTAAGTTGGAAAATCCGACTAATATATACTGAATCAATGTGAAAAAACTAGGAGGGAGCGAGGATACCTTGCTCTCAAAGATCTACGAATCAAATCAAAGTTTTCAAGGTCCAATATGTCAATTCATGAAGTAGGACAAAGTGGGGAGAGAAAAAACCTGAGAGGAGAAAGAAGGGGAAGAAGGCTCGGACAGGAAGGTTGGGCGCCAGGTTAAAACACCACCTCAGCGTCATAAATCTTGGCACCGAGAATGGCGCCAATAACCAAGGCGCCAAGCTCAGCGCCAATAACCCCAGCGCCGTGCTGCCTGCCAGGTCAGTGTCCACGCCGTCAATGTGGCCCCGACCTAGGCACCAAACCCTTTGGCATCGAGACTTGTAAGCTCGGTGCCACCAACGATGGCGTCGAGCTAAGGGTCCAGATTTTAAAAGCATACCTCTAGGGGCATATTTATAAAAAACTTTCAAAAAAGGGCAAAAAAAACAAGAAACACGGTATTTGACTGCACCTTAGGGGCATGGCCCCTACTCACTAGTAGTACCTTTGATGAAGACCATAAAGCGCCAACCATCCATTGTTGGGTTTGAGGACATAGGTTTTTATTGTGTTACACTATACAATGGTCAGTGAGACGAGAAGGTAAGTGGAACTTTGTAGTTTCATTCCTTATTGATTCCAATTAAATTAAACAATATCTTTCTTTTTATATTTGGTTACTGTTGTTGATGATAGTTTTGATTTTCTTAGGAATGGGAAATCTATTCTGGATTTGATCAATTGTCTCTACGAGGAAGAAGATGAACCTCCTTTTGTTGTTCCATGTTCAACTTGCCTAGATATGCGTCAGCTTAAGAAATAGAAGAACTGCTTTGATTAAGGCCCTGTTCGGTTTCATTTAGTCCTTGGACTAAACTTTAGTCCAGGGTCTAAACTTTAGTCCTAGCTTGTTTGGTTTAGGTAACTAACCCAGACTAAAACTGTTGAAAGAAAGACCAAAATGCCTCAATTAATTATCCAGAATCTTTTTTGGCCGGCGGGTAGAGGGCAATAATGAGGGACAGCCCCCGTCAAAATAGGCTTTTAGTCCCTTCTACTCACCCCTTTGGACTTGTTTAGCAAAAAAAGTGACTAAAAGGGATTAAGCGAGGTGACTAACTCAAACCAAATAGGCTCTAATCTATGTCCACTAGAAATCATGCGCGGCATTGCAGCGCGAATGATCCTGTGTCGGGCCAGCACCAGCCTGCGATACTTCAACCAGCCGTTGCAGGCGAACAGGACCAGATTCCGTACACATTGTGTATAGCCTAGTTGAGGAAATCATTCTCAAGAAAGAATAATGGCTATATCAACTTGAATAGAGAAAATGAAGTTCAGAATACGTGGTAGGCCTAGATAGTATAGCGATTCAGAAGAACTCGTGATAACCAAAGAAGACATGTCAACATCTCATTGATCTGATTTTGTGTATATTGCAGTATATACGACGGACACCACGGGCCCCCACATGGAGATACACAAAGGTGCTAGAACTCCTGTATATAATGACTGCAGCATGCAATAGCTATATAACCCTTTTGTTCCAAGTCTATCTTCTATTTCCATGTTCCTGCTTGTTGAATAGTCGCTGCAAGTGTATAACAAGGAAAAACAATCAGAATATGTTTTTTTGGCTATATGCCTATACCGAGTTTCAATCATGGGCAGTATACTTTAGGTTTACTCAATCAGAACTATGAAGATTGGAGAATAGGCGTGATACATTTGTCTCATGTGGAAGGGAACTTTGCTAATATCATGTGGAACCGAAAGTGACGATGGAGCTTAAGCTATAACCTGGTCCAGCCAGAGATGCTTTTTTATTACTTATTTACCTTTTTATTTTTCACTTGTTGGTTTAGAAAATTAGAAGGTTTCAAATAAAGATGAGTTGAGTTCCAAATGTGCCCAGTAGCAACTCCATCTATGGGATACAATTCAATATAGCAATGCATCAATAATTTTAAGTGCTGATGGTCATATAAAAGTTTTGTAAGATCATAGTTTTATAAGAGAACAATATTTTTTGAAACTAAGCATACCTCATAGATATTGTCATAAAAACTGAGGGCATGCATAAGTATGCATCACTAAGTTTCTTTCAGTGGCACAGCACAAAAATCTCTTGTATAACCTTTAATGAATGATGAAGAGCTAGAGTACTTGAAGGGTGATGCATTAAACTTGACTGCCTAAGAATGGGGAGACTGTCTAAGAGGTAATGAATGCTTGTGTCATGGTTGTGTCGCAGGCAACATAAGCATCCATTCCATAGCATACTGAATTATTGATATAGGTCCTTGACTGAAGCCATACAATCTACTACATGGCACTGCTAAATAGTACCACATTGTCCTCATTGACTGAAGCTATACATACATATAGTACTACAAGACATTGCTAATGCACGATCATGATTGAAGCACCCACTGATTGAAGGCATACAACTACTACGTGTAGTGGCTCCTACACCATACGACTATCTCTACGCTTTGTGCATCTAAAAGAACTTCACAGCAGCTGGGCTTGCAAACAAAGAATATTAAACAAATAGGAATTCCATCTTAATTTCACAAATTTTAGACAAGCAGTCATCAAGCATGTATTTTATCAGTGAAAAAAATCTATGATAGCTGGCATCTTGCCATATCTAATCCTATTGATTTCTGTAATATTTTGGTAAGAGGCTATGTGCATGCAAATAATTTCACAAACAGCCGGGCTTGGTAACAAAAAATATGAAGCAAATATGAATTTCCATCTCATTCTAATTCTAAAACAATGTCTTAGGGATGAAAAGTCAACAATAGCTTAAGACTGCTCATGCTCAAAGCTTATGTTTCTGCTTTGCGAGATCAGTTTGTTTTAGACATCTTCAAATTAACAATTCATGAGAGACGCACAAGCATCATAGTGAATATCAAAGAGGACCGGCTAGAAGCAGTACTGCAAAAGAAGGTCTCAAACATAGCCCGGATAAGCATCGATTCATGGTTGTTTACCTCATTGCCTCATGGGCATTCCGTCGAACACCACCTGTGTGCTATTGATGTCACATCCGGTCCAGCGTTGGTGAGTGCTGCCGGGGCAGTGAACGCCAATTTAGGTGGATGGGATGCCGTTGCTGCCGTCCCCTTCGGCTTGGGGGGCGCCAGGCATGGCCAGCCGCCTAGCCTGCACGCCCCTTTCCGTGGTTTCACCTGGACTGCCGTTATCTGTAGCTCGCGACGCGTGGTGGTGCTGGCAAGCGGGCGCTAAGGAGGAGCGGGGGCGTTTGATCCCCGCAGCGGCGTCACGTGCTGCGAAGAAAAGCTTGGCTCGTCCCCGCACCGCTCCAACGATGGACCGCGCTCACGTCGTCGAGGGCGCACCTGTGACGCGGTGCCCGTGCTGGTAGTCCATGGCCACAGCTGTGCGCCTCGCCAGTGCGGAGGCCGTGGCTTCCGCCGACGCGGAGGACAGAACGTACGCCAGCACTGTTGCGGGTGCGTCGGCAGCCGGAGCGACGTGCACGTCACGTGCTGCGAAGAAAAGCTCGGCTCGCCCCCGCACCGCTCCAACAGTGGACCGCGCTCATGTCGTCGAGGGCGCACCCGTGACGCGGTGCCCGTGCTAGTAGTCCACGGCCGCAGCTGCGCGCCTCGCTAGTGCGGAGGCCGCGGCTTCTGCCGGCGCGGAGGACAGAACGTACGCCAGCACCGCTGTGGGTTGCGTCGGTAGCCGAAGCGACGTGCGCGGGGGTCGCCGTGGCCGCTGGGGCCCCCACCCGCGATGGGAACGCCGCGCCCCCGCCCGCGCCGGAGGAGGAGGGAGGTGCGGGAGTCGAAGGCGAGGGGAGCGGCCAAACAATCGGCCTGCGACGAAGGTTCACGATGGCTCCGGTTGACGATAAAGCGGGCGAGGAACCTGATCGATCCGCAATCGGACGAACGAGATCACTTGCTTGCCCGATCCAACAGTTAACGGGTTTGCGGGCGATGTGGCATGATGGTTTGCCCGCTTTTGGGAGGATTCCTATAGATAGATACCAAGTAGCGTGACATTTTTCTTGATGTACTAGTGTTACTCTATTACTCCCTCTGTCTCTAAATATTTATCGTTTTCGCTTATTGAGAAATAACTTTGATTAAATATATATTAATATTTATAGTACATAATTAGTATCATTGAAAAGATATTTAAATCTAGTTTTTAATAAATTTATTTGGAGATATAATTGTTACACGTATTTTCTATAAATTGAGTTAA
This sequence comes from Miscanthus floridulus, assembly GCF_019320115.1. NCBI lineage: Eukaryota > Viridiplantae > Streptophyta > Magnoliopsida > Poales > Poaceae > Miscanthus > Miscanthus floridulus. Next base: position 55,255,904 of record NC_089587.1, on the reverse strand, counting down.
AATTATGGCACGTATATCAACGATGACAGTTAAATTATGGCACGTATATCAACGACGACAGTTATCTAGGGACGGAGGGAGTATTTCTAACACGTCAAAGTCTAATACTTGTACCTCTGTAGGACAGGACTGTCACATACTAGTAGGGGCTGATTGGTTACCCGAACAGGCCATCCTTGCACCCTTTGCCTGCTTCAACTCATTCATCTATCGTGTTTGGTTCGCCACCTCGCACGTTTTGCCTGCTTCGTTTCATTCCGCTGCCCTCCACCATCTCGCACGGCTCCGTCTTCTCAATTTCTACTTTCCTCGCGATGCAGGACGACACGATGCACCCATGGTATAAGGGCCCATGTGTCACACACTCAAAACTCTTATCCATGCATGCAACCAAACAAGATCACATCTCGTACTAGACCAACAACAAAGACAATCAAACATGACTGAGTCCACGATTTGACCATGCATCTCACAATCCTAAATTGTTTCTTCATCCCGGCTCTCCATCACCAAAAATAACCAATCAAGCCCGTAGTGTACTAGTATCCGGGATAGTAATAAGGACCAGTACCACGCAATGTACCTATGGTTTGTTTTTTGTCGTGCCCTGGGGTACAATGCTTTAATAATAAGATGGCTGCCCGTGTCATTGACGCGTAGTTCAATCGGCCTCGTTCGGATGGTGCTAAAAAGTACGGTTCATAAATGGTTTCTACTGTTTAATAGATGGTTTCTCATAAATTTTTTCAGGTTCTTTCAGATTCCTCCGAGCGAACATGACGTCTCTCCTGTCCATTTCCTCGAGCTACGCGGTGCATTGGACTTCTGTGCCACGTCCGTTTGCCTGCTCGACGCTTGACGACGTCGGTAACAAACAACGAACACCACGAAGCACGCAGCAGTGTAAAAATCTCCATGAGTCCGCACAAGCACAGCTATAAACCTGGGCACCTTTTTCCTAAAAGAATTTAAGATTTATGCACTTGAGAACTTTTTTCCACTCTCGAAGTGCCACCGATTATGTTTCTTTAGGTAGCAATCATTCTCTATACTTCTATTATTTCGTTTTTAGTAGTGTCTTTAGTAGTTCACTTTTAACATCGCTGTACTTGATGTTTTCCGTTGATGATACTCAAATTAATTTATATACCTTTTATAAGCCTTTATGAGTCCAATGACTGCAACCTGTTACTTTAAAATTGTACCTTGCACCAGGTCATAGGTACACTTCTGTTTTTCTAATTTGTTTTTGTTGGAAGTTACCTCAATTTCAAAATGTTTCTTTCCTTGGAAATTAATTTTTGCATGCCAAATCTATATCCCTTTTATTGGAGCTATGTACATGTATATCATGTTACTTCTACTTCATGTTGTACTTGTCTATATATATGCAGCGGCGGATCCAGGAAATATTTTAGGGGGGACTGAACAACACTGCTGCTGGATCTTAAGTCTCAGCCCCTCCTATACTATAGAACTTTGCCTAAAAATTCATAGGGGCTCTACAGTAATTTGCACTGATTCGGTTTGGTAGGGGGGCTTGAGCCCCCCCCCCCCCCCCCCCCCCCCCCCCCGCCCCCCCGCTGAATCCGACCCTGTATATATGAAAGCCACCTCTATGCACTACTGCAAATAATTGAAAACAATGTTTCCGGTAACCTCTGTGCTATTTTTATCTAAAAATATATCAGTTTGTTTTTGCCATCCACCATCTTTTAGATAACCTTTTTTATTAGAGGTTGAATTCTGGAGTCGCTTAACTTTTTGTTGATAAATATGACATTTGATTTGTCGTTATAGATTTGGTACTGATTTAATTTTTTTTGGTACAGGTCCCGTTTATTGAATTCAACATTAAACATTGTTTTTGCCATCCGCCATCTTTTTAGATAACCTTTTTTTATTAGAGGTTGAGTTCTTGAGTCGTTTAACTTTTTTTTTGATAAATATGACATTTGATTTGTAGTTTTATAGATTTGGTATAGATTTAATTTTTTGGTACAGGTCCAGTTTATTGAATTCAACATTCATTAAACATTATGTATTATTGCTTATAATTGTAACCAGGTCGCCGGTAATATATTTTTTTGGTACAAGTCCCGTTTATTGAATTCAACATTCATTAAACTACTGAGTATGTTTTTTTTCCATCCACCATCTTTTTAGATAACCTTTCTTTTATTAGAGGTTGAGTTCTTGAGTCGTTTAATTTTTTGTTGATAAATATGACATCTCACTTGTCGTTTATAGATTTAGTACTGATATTTTTGGTATAGGTCCCGTTTATTGAATTCAACATTCATTAAACATTGTTTTTGCCATCCACCATCTTTTGAGATAACCTTCCTTTTTTATTAGAGCTTGAGTTCACGAGTCGTTTAACTTTTGTTGATAAATATGAGATTTGATTTGTCATTTATAGATTTGGTTTGAGTTAATCTTTTTTGGTACAAGCCCCGTTTATTGAATTCAACATTCATTAAACATTGTTTTTGCCATCTGCCATCTTTTTAGATAACCATTTTTTTTATTAGAGGTTGATCTAGAGTCATTTAACTTTTTGTTGTGACATTTGATTTGTCGTTTATAGATTTGGTACTGATTTAATATTTTTGGTACAGGTCCCATTTTGCGTATAATTGTAACCAAGTTGTCGGTAACTCTGTTGAAAAAAATGCTAATAGATTTGTTGTTTGAGCATGACTTGTCGTTTACAGATTTGGTACTGATTTAATTTTTTCCTACAGGTCTCGTCTAATGATTCAACATTAATTAAAGTAGTACTGCTTATAAATGTAACGAGGTCGCCGGTAAGCTTTATTGGGAAAAAATGCTAATAGATCTGTTGTCTGAACAAAAGTGTTTTGAACACCAATTACTGGTTACTGGCATGATCTATTTTAATTGTTTTTAACTGCAAATATGTACTGAGATTTTGAAACAGTTTGGTCATTTTTTATTTTACTATTGACTATTCCTCTGGTAAGCTATTGCTTCAATTTGAAAGCAATTTCTTACTAAGATAATTTTTTAATCTGTATTTAGTATCTCCATCTCATATGTACATCCTCAAGTCTATATACTCGGCGCACATGTTCTTTCTTTTTTATCTGTCATATTTGTAGTGCATGGTTTAGATTTATAGTGTCCTTGCCTAACTTCTAATTGCATCATAATCATCTAAGTACCTCCTCGATCAAGTGTATATTTTGTCTACGTTGTCTTCTTTATTATACTGCAGTCTATGGTTCAGATTTAGTTCCAGATGTTGGACAACATTTGAAGAATTTAATCTAATTCTCATTATTTTTTGTCTTTTTATTTGCCAATCTCTCATATCTAAAATGGTAATGGTTGGTGCCACGAGCTATAAGAATCGACTCATAATTGAAGCTTAATTCATAACCAACGATATTTAGTTATTATTTTTTTAGAATTACTACACACCCTCACTGTATATTATTTAGGGAGATACTAATGTTCTTATGTATCTAGTAACTTCACATAGGCATTAATTAATTACTAGTTGCTTTCTATCCCCCCCTTTTTTTTTGCTAATCCATATTACAGAACAATTTTTTCGTTGAGGGTGATGTTAAACTTTATAAAAAAGGTATGATGTTAAACAGGCTAGTATTCCTTCCATCCCAAGCTATCATTCTACATCCAGGCACGAAAACCATAGAACTCAGTAGGCCTCAGTTCACATTCCCTCAATTCACATTCTAAATAACAAATTACATATATACCCCTGTAACAGTTGAGCTCAGTTTACTGCCAACCCAATCTTTCTAAGTACACCTCTGCCGGCCCATTTCTAATTTGACCAAGTCTACTTGAAAACACACAAATATTTATGAATTATAAACTTAAAAAAAAAGATTGTCCTAACCCTTGAATTGCATTCTTTTTTTACATCCCGAAAACAAGATGGTTTTCACTTCTCGATGAGTTAAGCAATTTAAATTCAACAAAATTTATAAACAAATATTAACATTTCCATCTCAATCCCGATTGGTAGAAAAAATGACACTGATCCGCATAAAAAACATGGCAAACAAAAAGTCTATTGCTGGAATCGGCAGAATTAATCTAACTTAAATAAATAGATTATCAAGACGACTAATCAGGAGGGATCGAGTATCCCCACAAATGGGAATTCAAAATACTCACGAGTAATCCAAACTAGACTAATAAAAAGTAGTCATCAAAGTACACCAATTAATGGGTGGGGTGACCATGTTTAGGAGATACTTAAGTAGTTTCCAACTTGGACCTAAATCTCGGTGCTAAGTAAGCTCGTAATACCAGGGGTGTTACAATCTTTCCCCCTTAAAAGAACCTGTGGGGGTATTAACCCCTATACCCTTACGGCTAGGTTTGGGCCGACCCGGACCAAGGGGTCCGACCCACTAGAAGACGACGCGCGGCCCAGCCGATCTGCTCGGAGTCCCACGCAAGAAATCAAGGCAGACTTGGAGATCAAGCAAGATCCTGGTCGGTTAGAATAGGAATCCTTATCCGGCCACCTATGGCAATTGTAACTGGTTGGGATTAGTTTTCAGATCTGTAACCCTGCCCCCCAGACTATATAAGGCGGGCAGGGGACCCCTCTCAAAAATTATCTCATTTACACACAGCAATACAATCAGACGCAGGACGTAGGTATTACGCCTTCACGGCGGCCGAACCTGGATAAAACCTCATGTCAGTCTTGCATCACCATATCGTTCGTAGCTTGCGCATCTGTCTGCCGATAATCTACTACCTTGAGCATACCCCTAGGTAGACTGCCGACCATATTTTATCCCAAGATTCGAAACAAGAATCAGAAAGGAGAAAATACGAATACACTTCGCAGATCTGAATTTACACGAAAGATTGTACGACGTCGAACACTAAACCACACCAGGGTTTAGAGATACCCTGTTAAGAGCAACCTAATACAACCAAGGTTTAATCCAAAAGTCAAGATAGACGAGGACAATGGAGAAATAATAAGAAAATGATTATCCAAACCATAGCGTATGTTCAACAGATCTAGAAATAGGAGACTGAGAACTCAAACATCATGAACCCTAAGACCAAACTAACCAAAGATAGACTTGAACTTCTTTGACGGAAACTAGATCCCTTCTTCTCGGATTATGCAATCACCTCTAACTAGCGACCCTAGTTTTATGAGCGATGGCTAGATCTCGTAACTCTGCTTTGGATTCAAGGGAATGGGGACGAAGGAGAGGCGCACAAGGTGGCATCTTATAGCTTGGTGGACGGAGGTGGTGGTGCAGCGTTGGCCATGGTTGCTCCCTGCGTGAGCTTGAGTGGAGGGAGGAAAAAGGAGAGGAGAGGGTTTCGCTCGATGAGGAAGGCGTGCGAGCGGCCGTGTTCCCAAAAGAAGAAAAAGGAGAGGGGAAAGGAGGGGGTCTGGTACAGAAGTGAGGGCAGGGATCGAGAGCCGACTAGGTGCCGAGAAAAGGGGAAGTGCACAGTGCATGAGTACGGCGGATGCAACATAATGCCGTGGTTACACGAGGACACAGTGCTAGTGGTCCTTGACACCGACGGCATCCACAGGGCATGCAACAATAGTGACCGGCATGCATAGCGTGGTCGAGCAGGACATAGGGCTTGGGACATGACGTCCACTCAGGCTTTTCCAATCACTCCCAACTACCCATGGCTAACTTTTCTTTGTTGTTCTTCTTTTCCTTCTCTTCCTTGACCACAATAGGTGCCAACCTTTTGTATGAACTAAGATCACGACATATATGCTTCCTACAAAACCACATTCTCTTGTTTACTTTGAGGGAACACTATTTTATCAACCCACTGTGGATTTCTCGTTCGAACATCCGAATATTTCCAAGAAGAATATTTTGTATCAAGAGCTATATGGCGGTGTAACTTGGCAAAGGTACTTGGTCAACAACGTCGATACCAACGCGTGCCGAGCAGCATCACCATGTGGCAGCTGTTCCACAGGGCCCCTCGGTTTCATCACGGTACCATAAGCTATTAACCAGGCAACTATTACCAACTTACACGCAATAAAGGTGGTGGGGTCATAGACCACAGAATCAGAGAAGTATTGTAAGGGAAGATTCAGACAACAAGAGTTCCTTTCACAACAAAGGACAAGGAATTCAAATCCCACAATGGATTTGATTTAAGAGATTCAAGTGTTCTACTAGGGACATCCACAATTAGTCGATACAGTATCCTATGTTATCCCATCATGGCTGGTCTGCTAGCATCTGAATGGTTGCTCTCTTGTAACCCACTTAACATCGTCCTTGAAAACCCTAAGCACATCTAACGAGACCTAAGGGTAGATGGACGCAATAAACACAACAAAATTAAAAAAAATACACATTCCAAACGTCCTTATACTGGTACAACATACAAGCACTCACTCTCCTATTCTCGACACATCGTTCACCTTCCCTGCGACTAGATGATCTCAACAACTATGGATGAAATACAACGGAAAGATTACAATACTAGAGGACAGTGATGAAAGGCACCACTAACTATGGGTACATCTTCCCAAGGCAACTAATCTACTTTGTCGGACCACACACCATTATTCCCAGGCTCGGTGGATTCTTCTACTGCCCTAGCTATGGATCTGCCTCCTCTCTTGGTAGTGGCTGAGTGAGGGGAAGCAAGACTCTACTTCTGACACTTCCAAGGGTGGGGATGCTGGCGGCACTGCAACACTGGTTCTCCTTCTTTTCGGTGGGTGGACAAGGATTCCCTCCAAGATTAAGGGATCCTGCCTTTCAGTGGCCACGTCCTACGCTTAGCCCTGGTGACAAGGTAGACCTCTCCTAGCCGATGGGCATGCTAATCTTTAGCCTCCTTTAGGGCTTCTAACATGGTAGTCTCAACTCTCTGCGGCTACCACACTAGCATGCGCTTCAGCGAGCTACACTTGGAGCATCTTAGAGAAGATCTCAGCTTCCTCGGCTCGCCGAAGGCACTTCCTCAGCTCCGATGCTTGCTGATCATACTACTTATCTAGAGCAAGCAACTATGTGGTCAAGTGCACCATGGTTGGGATGTCTTCTTGTGTATCCCACCCTTACAAGGCCTCCATGCGAGCCCTCCATACCCATCGATTCTTTTCCAAAGGTGGAAAGAACCTCATGGGGGTACGAGCAATGGGCTCTTCATAGATCTGGCAAAGGTGACGCAAGGCTTTATGGGCCACAACTTGGTAGGTATCGACGAAGCGAAACCCAGTTGTCGGTCACATTCTAGGCCTCAGTGATGTTGGGGAACTCCTCACTCTTCCCAATATAGACAGTAACTTCACACCGCTCAGTGCCATGCTTTTCATACTCATGGCCCTTATAATCGGGACGATCTTTGACTCTGAGTTTTTGCAGGGTGGCATACATGATTTTGGGAAAACCCTTAGTGTTCAGGCAGTAACTGCTAACCCTAGGCTCCTGCCATCCCTAGTGGGTGGTTGCAAGGGAGGATTGAGCAAAAAGCTTTCTCAAGAGGAAGGGCTAGGTGAGCTGGAGTGCACCGAGTGGTGGTACCAATGGCTAGGCCAGGCCCTTCTTGTAATAGCAGAGCGGTCAGTGGTCTTGGTGTAGTCCACCTTTGGTTCCTACGCGGGGGCCACTACAAATGAATCGATAGATTTTTTTTCGCGTGTTCGAGGTGAGCGATGTCCGAGGCCATTAATGACTAGCACGGCTGTAGGGCAAGGGTCCGTCAGGAGCGCAGAAAAGAGTACGGAGAGACATGGGTCATGACAGGCGTGAACCACAGGTGAACGCAAAGCACGAAGCCACAGTACAACAGTAATTCCCGAACAAGGGCTAGTCAGTCGTGCACAATACAACTCGTGTGACATCTTTGAAGGGTGCATCTACCAACAATACGGTCACGATGACTAAGGCAGTAACAGCACAACTAACTTAAAGATCGTATACTACTGCTGAGAGTCATCCACCGGAGAAAGCCTAGTTAAACCTATTCTGAATACTTAACCATCACAATAAGGCTACTTATATATTTCGTAGGTAAACGCCCTAACTTTTTGTAAAAATAGGTTGTCAAATTTTAATTTAGAAAAGGAGTTTTGAAGATTTATTTCCTCATTTATGCTCTGATACCACCTATGGCAGAATCGCCTAATCTAATGCCCTCCAAGAGTACTTGTCTTCTATTAGACACTAAGTACCCAAGAGAGTGCACTAAATCATTCTGTTCCATCGAAGCACACCCCAAGGGAGAACTAAAAAATCCATATTTTTCCATCAGGATCATAAATGAGAGAATAAAGCTTACAACATTCTTAAGCCATTTCTTACATCACTTTATTACAGTAACAGTAATATTACCTAATTGATTATTATAATAGCAGAATATAACAATGCTATCAAAGTTACAGAGAAAACAAAGATTAATTTAATGACATGGTGGTGTATTAACATAGTGGACATTTATATACAAGAGATGCTAGCAGATTTTATATCTTTTCTTATAAAAACCTTTAGTGAGGTTTATAAATAAACACTATGGTCGTAGCATGAAAGGAATCCTTTCTGAGCACACCAGGAGGTTTTGAGGTTTCCACACACAAGAGTCAGCTCTATGTATCCTCCGATCACCTACAATAGGGGGAATAAAACTCTGAGTACTCGATTATACTCAGCAAGACTTACCCGACAGGAGAAAAATAAAAGACTCTAAGGATATGCAAGGCTTATTTGGCTTGTGGGTTATTGCATCTGTGGAAGCATTACTCAACGTGCGTCCTTGTATTAAATTTTATTAGCAGTCATCATTAGTTCATTAACTATCCATTCTATGTAAGTTCCTATGCTACTTTAAAGCAGGTAGTGAGCAATCAGAACCATTCTACCATCTTTCATATTCTAGTTCTTACTACGGTGCTAGACCATAGCCAAGTCGGTACCATCTCACAGAAAATGGCGATTCGTGAATCAATGTATCCCAACTGGGTACCCTGAAACACACTCCCCGTTTGTACCCTAGGCACAAACAAGACCAACCCATTCCACTCCTATCATAGGATCTAGGTCCCATCCAAACTTGGACTCTAAGCCCCCACACTTCAGACCTGGTCTCAGCATGGTGCTTAGACCTCCAACTTTCCCCACCTCCAATCAGTCGGTCCGAAAAGAGTCGAAACCCACGACAAGAGCATAATGAGCCTTCTCGCTCTCATAAGCAAGTATGTGCTCAGGATAATAAGTTTGTGACCTGACTACCATCCACAGCAACAGAGGGTCCTCAATCGACATAGGCGGAATAAATGCAATCTAAGCCTCGCTCAAATGCCTAACCAAATCTAGATCCAAAGTACCTTTCTGCTCGGTCTCCAATTATCGTCCATATATATTCCATGTGATAGTAATATAATAACAACAATATATAATAGCTTTCCTATCTCTTGCGAGTGATAGGTAATCACTCGACCTCTACCGAAATCCTATAGCATAGCCATCTATATGATTCTGATATACTAGTAGGACTCATAGGATAAGGATATATATTTGCAAGTGGTTTTCATTCAACTCCTTAAAACTTAATGCACAAGCATAAATTAAAAGTGCAGAATAATAGGGGTTATGCACCGGGGCTTGCCTAGGTAAGTTATAACCAAAAGTTAGCATTCTATAATGGTGACACAATCATCAAGGCATCATCTTTTTTGCTACTTTGGTCGAACTCTATGATCCATCATTGTTCCTATTATGATATACGTGGATGCAACTGCAGAGACGCAATTAATCAACGGTAACCGCAACTCTTAAAAATATAATTACAGTCTCTCAAGCTAACGAGCTAGCTCTAATGACTAACGTACTAGGCTATGTACCACATTGTTGAGCAAAGCCTCATCTCTAGAAAATGTTCTAGTTTTAAAATCCCAAGGTGTTTTAGCATTTTATTGATTAAATACATATTTTTGAACTAGGGCTCATTTAGATACCTTAGCAAACTAATTATTATGGAGCTACAAAAATTATAGTGAGCACCTAATAATGTTAGGAATTTACTGTGAAAGTTTCAGAGCCAACACTATCATAAATTTATCACAACAATTCCTACAAGTTTATATCTTATAATATTAAGCATTTCAAATTAATTAGATAACTCCTAAAAATATTATAAAACCATTTGAACAAAATATACTAGCAGATAGATCATGATTTTAGGAACCTAACACAATAACTTTCACAATTTTTGATGAACTACACAAATTTATATTGCATTTACAAGTTTGCCTTAGAAACTAAATGAGAAAATGGTTTAGAAAACAAAAAGGGCCGATGGCAAACATTCGGCCTAGCAGACCCAGCGGCCCAGCGCGGGACATGGCCCATGCACGAGATGGCCCACGGTGGGGAGCCTATGTTGGCACTTTAGCAAATGAGCCCTCAGACTTTTCCTGAACCATGACTAGGTCCTAATACTATTTCTTCCTTTCTGTGATGAATTCACTTAACCCCCTAGATTTTTCCAAATTTCCCCATGCACACCCTAGCCATCCCATGCACGGCGGTGTGGTGAGCGGCGGCACCAGGCATCCACGCCGGCCACCAGAGGCCTGCGTGGACCCATTTAGCGGGTCGGTCGCCATCTAATGCAAAACCCACAAGGATGGGCGATGGTTAGGGACTCAGAGACACACTAGCTCAAGCTGCAGCGGTGAGCGGCTATCCATGGTGGCGGTGCGTCCGCCCCGATGACCTATGGCACCATCAGAGGAAAGGGGTTAGCGAATAAGCACCAGTAGCTCACCGAGGATTCGAGCTATGGTGGCGGCTGAGGTGGAGGGGTGCCGAGATGGCCTGTCCACGTGCGACCGATCCATGTAGCAGCATTTTCGAGCGCGGCACCAACACGTCACTACACCTATGGTGAGCTTCCTGTCCAAAACCGTGTGAGCATGAGAGGGCGTGAGTCAAGACGAGTTTAGAGCCACAAGCAATTGAACTATTACTACTCCAATCCTACCTCTCTCCCCTGGTCCAAGGTCACGGCGGTGAACATGGCCCACGACGAGTTAATCACTGAATTGTCGTGGCGTAGGACTCTACCATGGCTAGATGCGGTTGAGGCGGCTAGCTAGCTCTCCCTTGCTACTTAATGACGTGAGGAGATGGGCTAAGAAACCATGGGCTCGACGAATTTGAAAGGCAGGGCGCGGTGCCTAGGCTGAGACCACGTCATGGGGAAAAAGCATGCGAATGAGCTCGAGCGGTAGGGCATGTTAAAGCGAGGCTCTGGTCGACAGTGGCAGAGCAAGCTCATGCACACAGGTGACGAGACCAGGCGGCTTGGCACGACGTTGAAAGTTCCTAATGGCTAGAGGGGGGGTGAGTAGCCAATTAAAAATTTCTACAACAACACTTAGCAACTGGTTAGACAATTATGAGGCGAAGCAAGTGTTGCACTAGCCTACTAAAATTGTAAGCCACCTACCACAATTATAGTTTATATGGTTTCTATCCACACAATAGCTATGACACTACACTAAGTTAGTGCGCTCTCAAAAGCTAACTAAAGAGCCACACTAACCAAAGTAACAAGCTCTCACAACTAGCTACACTAAAGAGCTTGACAACTAGTTTGCGGTATTATAACGAGAGAGAGCAAGATAGTTATACTGCCATATCAAGGAGTGAACCAATCAATCATAAGGATGAATACTAATGAAGACCAATCACCTTGAAATCAAATGACAATACAATGATTTTTTACCGAGGTTCACTTGCTTGCCAGCAAGCTAGTCCTCGTTGTGATGATTCCCTCACTTGGAGGTTCACGTGCTAATTGGCATCACACGCCAAACCCTCAATAGGGTGCCACACAACCAACACAAGATGAGGATCACACAAGCCATGAGCAATTAACTAGAGTACCTTTTGGCTCTTCACCGGGGAAAGGTCAAGAACCCCTCACAATCATCATGATCAGAGCCGGAGACAATCCCCAACCTCCGCTCAATGATCCTCGCTGCTCCAAGCCGTCTAGGTGGCGGCAACCATCAAGAGTAACAAGCGAATCTCGCAGTGAAACACAAACACCAAGTGCCTCTAGATGCAAACACTCAAGCAATGCATTTGTATTCTCTCCCAATCTCACAAAGATGTTGAATCTATGAGGGAGATGAGTGGGAGGGCTTTGGCTAAGCTCACAAGGTTGTTATGTTAATGCAAATGGCCAAGAGAGTGAGCTAGAGCCAGCCATAGGGCTTAAATAGAATCCCCCACGAATAGAGCCATTGGCTCAATTATTAGGCTGACTGTGCATCGACCGGACACGCTGCTCGAGTGCACCAGACGCTACACCAGACACACCGTTCGTGAATACCAGATGTGTCCGGTAGGTCAACCGGACATGTTCGGTCGCTCCCAGACCACCATGTGTCTAGTTCAAACAAAAGTAGCCGTTGCTGCCCACACTTGCTGACGACCGGACGCTCAGACCGGATGCTAAAATAGAAATGACCGGACACTGAGCCGTAGTGTCCGACCGAGTCTAGAGAGTACCCGAGGCCAACCGGACACATCCAATGACTCTAGACCGGACATAGAAGACACAGTGTCTGGTCGAGTCTAGTAAGCACCTAGGTCCAACCGGACGCGTCTGGTCACTCTAGACCGGACGCTCAGCGTCTAGTCGACTATTTACTGAACATCGACTTTGCACATTCACATCGGACGCGTTTGGTATGGCGACCAGACGTGTCCAGTCATTGAGTTTGTTGTTAATACCAGACGTGGCCGGTCACCATACCGGACGCGTCCGGTCACTTTGTGACCAGCGCGACTAATGGCTTTGCTATCACTCATGCCAAACTTCTTGATTATATCCTTGATATACTTGCCTTAACTCACAAAAGTACCTGATGAGGACATTACTTCTTTAGAGGTACCCGCTGATCCTCCAACCGTCATGCAAGGTCCAATGACCCGGGCTCGAAAGCGACAACTCAATTTATAGGTGAGCTCGTTCTTAAGCGATACTTTTCATACTTTTGATAATAGACTACTACCTAATGATGTTATCTTGCTTAGGAACATTGGAGAGGATCATGAAGGACTTAGAGCGAGTGGTGGAGGTGATGATGACCAGCAAAGACGTCCAACACAAGCCGGAGGCCCAGTCCAACAAGAATTCGAGTCTGCCTCAGCCTCCAGGACCAATCTGCCTTAAACTAGTCACCCAGGACGCATCTAGACTCTATTTTCGATGATCCACATATGGATGGAAAGATAATTTGATAAGTAAGCCAATACAAGTGGTTTCATGTCAAAATCTATTCGGGATCAATGGGAATCATTGAAACAAGTCAGTGTCCAGAAATCTACCAGGGTGCTGCGACACCGTCTTTTGGTCCGTTGGACCATGTATCGAGTTTGGGCCCATTAGGGGCACATTCAGGGGTCTTGCATGACCCTAGAGTCTTCATAAACAGCCACTGCCCCTCCATTAGGGTTGGGGTTTTGCTTAGATTAATCTGTCAAGAACAGTTTCGCCGTTCATCAGTTTGTGAGACTCTAACTTCGTGAGTTTAATCATTCATCTGCAATTTGGTTGCGTTCTTTCTTGTTCTTGCTTGTGTTCTTCGTTGTGTAGGCAGGGATTAGCCTTCTTGTTGAGGTCAACCTAGTCCGTGACTCGGTTGATAACCAGAGGAGCTGTGGTGCTAAGATTGTAGGGTTCGATCTTTCGATCTGAAGCCAGATCGGTGTGTCATTCTCTGCCACAACGATAGTTACCATCACCTGACGGAAGATTGGGATCTCCGTCTCCATTAAGTGGTAATCAGAGCTAAGGTATATCATCAAGTTCACTTTTATTTCCTAGTTTTGAGTGTTTCGCATTCGTCCCATACTCCAGTGCTATACTCATTTTTCCTGTCCTAGAACCTTCCGCGCCATAGCCTTTGCATATTTCAGTTTCAGAGTCCATCGTGTTGAGTTTGTGTCCTGGTCGAGGTCTTGTTGCTGGTTGGGTCATGTTAGAGTCCAGTTCATATGTTTTCCCCCATCGTTTCCATCAAATCTTGCTTTTGTGACCAATTTTGCGTACATTGTTTCCGTTTTGTCCTCTAATTCGGAGCCAATTCTTAAAACTGGTCTAGTTTTCGCATATGAACTCTATTTTTGACGTTCCATATATGCAAATCGATTAGAAAAATTTTTGGATTTGTCCATCCCTGCTTATTGGGGTCAAAGATTTTTAAATTGGTCAAAAAGTGGTCACAAGATCCTCTTTTCGTGGTCACAAGGTTTTTGTCGATTTTGATCTAGTTTTCTGAAAATTCCACAAGCCACGTCTTTCACTTGTTTGAGCTCATATTTTCTGTGGTTACTTCTTTTGTGCTCCTAAGTAAATAAAAAATATCAAAAAATAAAATAAAAAAGTCAAAATTTCCCAAAAAAACAACGACAGCCCAAAAATTGAAAAAAGAGATGGGCAAAAGAGGAACAATATCTAGAGGAGCACATAAAAAGATCAAAGTGAGCTGTGTTTGCATGTGCTGTCTGGTTCCTTGTTTGTGTTGCTGTTTTCATCCATCATACTTGTTTTTCATACACATGTCACCTTGCTATCCACCATACTTTTGTCACATGCCTAATACTTGGAACATTTTAGAGCAGCAATGAGAACAAGTACTTTGGACTATAATTCAGCATTACTTTCTGTTACTGACTTGTGTGCCAGATATATATATTACTCTTTGTGTGCCTTCCAAGCTCCACAAACTCTTCAGATCAGTATAAACAAAGGGCCTTGCAATCTCGGTACCACTGCCTCACAGGTATCACGAACCAGCCACCGGTTGTACCGCCCACTGCTTGTGTTGGTAAGAACTTTGTAAGAGCTTGGTAAGACAAGCTTTCCACTTGCTTGTGAAAAGTAACACCACTGCAACCACGTAGTCATTGGTAGGGATAACTTCACCGTTTGTTCCTGTTTTTATGTTTTCAATGGCAGGAGATGAACAGACTGGAGATAACAACCCTAAGGGTTTTCAATGAGTGTGTTAGTCAAGAGCAACTACAAGCTATTGTAGAGGATGCCCCAAAAAGGATGAATGAGGCCATCAGGAAGGCCATCACTAACGTACTCATTGAACTCACATTGGCAACAGCATAGAGAGGTTGGACAAACTAATTTCCACACTAACCGACAAGGTTACTAAGTTAGAAACATTGGTGGCGATCAACAACAATGACATCTCCGGCTAGCAACACCTGATAGTCTCTTGCTAGAAGACACGGTGCATGATGTCACTGAGAAACATGGATCGAGCAGCCTTCCGACAAGCAAGATTACGACTGACGTCTTTGCGCAACACGACTAGGTATGGGTGATGTCCACCACCATCAAGGTAATAATCACCTGTGTACCCAATGATCCTTATGCTAAGATTACGTTCACAATACCATCTTTTTTGGGTCATTACGATGCTGAGGGATATCTTGATTGGGAGATGACAGTAGAACAAAGTTCTAGTGCCCACCTTGTGCCTGAGCATTATAGAGTTCGTCAAGCTACTAGTGAGTTTAAGGATTTTTGCTCATTATTTGATGGAATGGGCAAGCTGCACAGGATGCTTTACCTAGTATATGGGGAAGAAACTTAAGGTAGCTATTGCACTGATCGTTTTGTTCCTCCTTGATCATAGAGATTTGCGTAAAGAAATTGATTGTGTTTAGAACAGGAGACTAAATCTGTATAGGATTACTATGGTGAGCTCCAAAAGGGATTGATGTGCTGTAGTGGTTGTGGAGGGAAACGAAGATGCCATTTGTCGTTTTATTCGGGTTTGAGGCGTGAGATTCAGGACATTGTTGATTATAAGAATTTAACGCTGTCAACCAGTTGTTTCAGTTTGCTATTCTTGCAGAAAATGAATTGTAGGGGCATGAACAGCAGGGCAAGAGCAAGGTCAGCACCAGCACATACATGCCACGCTCGGCACCATCTTCGGGGCTGACTAAGCCAACCACTTTTCGGCACCTCCACCAGCGGCAAGGACCAGCAGCCTCTGGAGTTTCGGCTACACCTAAGGCACCTCCCGCACGACCTACAGATTCAGGTAAAAATTCTTTGCAGGTGCCTACAAAGAGTTCCTCATCCGTTGCATCGACAGAACACACTTCGGGTTTTAGTGCCACCGCTATCATGGCATTGGCCATGTGTAGAAGGACTGCCCAAGTCAGCGGGCATATATGCTATAGAAGATAGTTACATTCAGCACCTCTGACATTGAGGATGAAGAAGGACCAAGATGCAGATGAGGACTTGCGGCGAAGTCCTTGGTGAAGAGGCCACGGCATCCTATAGGAGCATCATTGTACAGTGGGTGCTCAGCTCACAAGTCCAGCAACCTGAGAAGCTACAACACCATAACTTCTTCCAGATTTTCTTCGTTCATCAGCGACCGTACGAGCACGTGTCATTATTGATGGAGGTAGCTGCAACAATTGGTGAGTTCTGATTGGTCAAGAGCTTGGCTTGACACACGCCCAAACCTACGTCCATACATATTCAGTGGCTAAATGATTCTGGTAAAGCAAAAGTAACATCAAACTTGCAGAGTTTTATTTTCCATTGGTTCTATGCTGATTCTATTGATTTTGATATGGTACCTATGCCAAGCTTGTTCACTCTTATTGGGTTATCGTTGGAAACATGATAATGATGCTACACACCATGGTAGAAGTAATAAATACACTTTTGTGCTAAAGGAAAGAAAATTACTTTGGTACCTTTGACCCCTGCTCAAATTGTACCTAGCTAATAGAGAATGCGCTGCTAGTTTGAATGATGTTCAATCTAACAACCAGAAATTGCTAATTCTATTTTCCTCACCCTAAAAAGGATAAGACTACATATATTTCTAAGGCTGAGGGGATTAAATTGAAGGGTGGTGTTATGCTTGCAACAAAATGTGACTTTGCTAAAATTTTGATGATGATATTGCTATACTTTGGTATGCAAACGAGCTATGTTTTCTGCTGATAATATGTTGTTCGGACCCTCTGCTGTCACTAACCTTTTTGCAGGAGTATGAGGACATTTTTCTAGCTGAGATACCCCGGTGCTGCACCTATGAGAGGGATAGAGCATCAAATCAATTTGATTCCAGGAGCGACCTTGCCCAAACGAGCTGCCTATCGAACCATCCTAAGGAGACTAAGGAAATTCAGTGGTAAGTCCAAGATCTTTTGGACTGCGGGTATGTACGTGAAAGCCTTAGTCCTTGTGTCCGTTCCTGTACTTTTGGTTTCTAAGAAAGATGGAACTTGGCGTATGTGTGTTGATTGTAGAGCCATCAATAATATTACTATTCGGTATTGTCATCTATTCCTAGGCTAGACGATATACTTGATGAGTGTGTGGTTCTATAATTTTCACTAAAGATTGACCTTGCGAAGTGGCTACCACCAGATTAGAATGAAACTTGGAGATGAATGGAAAACTACGTATTAAAACAAAATTCAGGTTGTATGAGTGTTAGTAATGCCTTTTTGATTTGATCAAATGCACCTAGCACTTTCATGCGCTTAATGAATGAGGTTTTAAGAGCTTTTATTGGACAATTGTGGTAGTTTACTTTGATGATATATTAATTTACAGCACAGTCTTTTGATGAACATATGGATCACTTACGTGATGTTTTGTAATGCTTTATGTGATGCTGTTTATTTGGTAACCTTGAGAAGTGCATCTTTTGCATGGATCGAGTTTTTTCTTGGCTATGTTGTAACTCCACAGGGAATTGAGTGGATGAGATGAAAATTGAAGCTATAAAAAGCTGGCCGATTACCACAAACCGTCACACAGGTGAGGAGTTTTCTTGGTCTTGCAGGATTCTTCGCCACTTCGTCAAAGATTTCAGCACCATTGCTGCCCCGTTGCATGAGTTGTCGAAGAAAGGAGGTGGTGTTCTATTGAGGAAAGGCACATGAGGAGTCCTTTGACACTTTGAAGGATAAGCTTACACACGCACCGTTGACTGAAACTTCCAAACTTTGGTAAGACTTTTAAGCTAGAATGTGATGCTAGTGGAGTTGGCATTGGTGGTGTTTTGATGCAAGATGGTAAACCCAGTTGCTTACTTTAGTGGAAAATTGCATGGTCCTGTCTTAATTATTCCACATATGATAAACAAATATATGCACTTGTTCGTTCTTTAGAGATGTGGCATTATTATTTATGGCCTAAAGAATTTATTATTCATTCTGATCATGAATCGCTTAAGTATCTTCACTCTCAAAATAATCTGAATTGTAGGCATGCTAAATGGGTTGAATTTATTGAATCTTTTCCTTATATTATCAAACATAAGAAGGGAAGGATAATGTGATTGCTGATGCTTTGTCTAGAAGATATACATTGCTGTCCCAACTTGATTATCGAATTTTTTGGTCTTCAATTATAAAAGAACAATATGCGCTTGATCTTGATTTTAAGGATGGTTGCTTAATTGTAGAGAGGGGACGTATATGGAATAAGTTTATGATTAACGATGGGTTTTTGTTTAGAGCTAACCGCCTATGCATTCCTAGTTGGTTCCTGTTCGTCTTTTGTTGTTGCTAGGAGGCACATGGAGGCAGATTGATGGGACATTTTGGTGCCAAGAAGACTGGAGGAGGATGCTTGTCCACCATACTTTCTTTTGGCCAGGGATGAGGCGAGATGTAGAGCGGTACATGGCTCGATGTGTCACATATCAAAAAGCTAAGTTAGCGGTTGAACCCACATGGTTTGTATATGCCTCTTCTGTCCTTCTACTCCTTGGGCAGATATATCTATGGATTTTGTGTTAGGATTGCCAAGGACTAAGAGGGGGAGGGATAGTATTTTTGTGGTGGTTGATCGTTTTTCTAAGATGGCATATTTTATTCCTTGTCATAAGAGCGATGATACTATTCATATTGCTAACCTTTTCTTTCAAGAAATCATTTACTTGCATGGTATGCCTTCTACTATTGTTTCAGATCGCGATGCAAAATTCTTGAGTCATTTTTAGTGCACGTTGTGGAATAAATTGGGGACCAAGCTGCTGTTTTCTACAACATGTCATCCCCAAACTGATGGGCAAACTGAGGTTGTGAATCGAACATTGTCCACCATGTTGAGAGCCATTTTGAAGCGCAATTTGAAGATGTGGGAAGAGTGTTTGCCGCATGTGGAGTTTGCATATAACAGGGGCGGAACATTCCACCACCAAGGTAAGTCCTTTTCAGGTAGTGTATGGTTTAACCCCCATGCTCCTATTGATCTTTTGCCTTTACCTACCACTAAGAGATACATAGTGATGCTAGAGAGCGTGCTGATTTTATTCGTAAGTTGCACGAAACAACTAAAGCAAATATTGAAAGAATGAATGAAAAGTATAGAATTACTGGTAGTAAAGGTAGAAAAGAGATTAAACTTGAACCAGGTGATTGGTTTGGTTACATTTGAGAAAAGATAGATTTCCTGAGCTGCGTAAGTCTAAATTAATGCCAAGAGTAGCTGGTCCTTATAAGATCATTGAGAAAATAAATGATAATGCCTACAACTTGAATTGCCACCCTGAGTTCGGGGTTAGTCCCACCTTTAACATTGCAGATTTGAAGCCTTATTTGGAGAAGAAGATGAGCTTGAGTCGAGGACGACTCTAATTCAAGAGGGGAGGATGATGAGGACATTACTTCTTCAAAGGTAACCACTGATCCTCCAACCGTCATGCAAGGTCTAAAGACCCAGGCTCGAAAGCGACAACTCAATTTAGAGGTGAGCTCGTTCTTAAGCGATACTTTTTATACTTTTGAGAATAGACTACTATCTAATGATGTTATCTTGCTTAGGAACATTGGAGAGGGTCATGAAGGACTAGAGGGAGTGGTGGAGGTGATGATGACCAGCAAGGACGTCCAACACAAGCCGAAGGCCCAGTCCAACAAGAATTCGAGTCTACCTTGGCCTCTAGGACCAGTCTGCCTTAAACTAGTCACCCAGGACATATCTGGACTCCAGTTTTCAATGATCCACACATGGATGAAAGCTAATTTGATAAGGAAGCCAATCCAAGTGGTTTCACGTCAAAATCTGTTCGGAATTCAATAGGAATCGTCAAAACAAGTTAGCATCTAGAAATCTACCATGGTGCTGCGATACCGTCTTTTTGGTCGTTAGACATGTATCGAGTTTGGGCCCATTAGGAGCACATCTAGGGGTCTTGAATGACTCTAGAGTCTTCATAAACAGCCTACCTGCCCCCTCCATTAGGGTTGAGGTTTGCTTAGATTAATCTGCAAGAAAAGTTTTCGCCGTTCATCCGTTTGTGAGACCCCAACTTCGTGAGCTTTAATCATTCATCTGCCAATTTGGTTGCGTCTTTCTTGTTCTTGCTTGTGTCTTTGTTCGATAGGCACGGGATTAGCCTTCTTAGCAAGGTCAACCTAGGTCTGTGACTTGGTTGATAACCAGAGGAGCTGTGGTGCTAAGATTGCAGGTTCGATCTTTCGATCTGAAGCCGGATCGGTGTGTCATCTCCGCCACAACGATAGTTACCATCACCTAATGAAAGATCGGGATCCCCCGTCTCATTAGTACCATTCTTCAATTGCTTGATTTGAAGACTAAGGAAGTAACTTAACTCTCTAATCATGGATATCTTCAAACTCTTTAGCCATCATCTTGTCCAAATTCTTCACAAAAATTTTGATTGGTTGATCCAAATATAATGTCATCTACATAGATTTGCAACACAAACATGTCTTTGCTAATTTCTTGATAAAAGAGTGGTGTCAACCTTGTCTATCATGAACCCTTTAGAGAGTAGGAAGTCCCTCAATCTCTCATACCCATGCTCTAGGTGCTTGCTTCAAGCCATAACAATACCTCTTTCAACTTGTACACATGGTCAGGCTTCTCATCATCCTCAAAACCGGGAGGTTGCTCAACATATACTTCTTCATTGATGTGACCATGAGAAATACACTCTTTACATCTATTTGATAGAGCTTGATGTTGTGAGCACAAGCATAGGCTAGCGAAGATTATAATTGCTTCCAATCTAGCAACCAAGGCATATATTTCTCCAAAGTCAAGACCTTCAACTTGTGTATAGCCTTGTGCTACCAATCTTGCTTTGTTCCATACTACTATCCTATCTTGATCTTGCTTGTTTCTAAAGACCCATTTGGTTTCAATCACAATGTGTCCCTTTGGTCTCTCTACTAATTCCCATACTTGATTTCCTTATGAAGTTATTCAATTCTTCATGCATAGCATTTCACCCAATCACACATCCGTCAAGGCTTTCTCTATCTCTTTGGTTCAATGGATGACCCAAATGAGAAATACTCCACAAATAAAGCCAATCTTGATCTAGTTTGCACACCTCTTGAAATATCATCAATGATAGTGTCTAATGGATGATCCTTTGCAATATTAGTTGGTTGGAGTATTAAACTTGATTGCTTGCACTTGCTTGATCATGGGTTGAGATGATATACTAGCCACTTAATCTTGTTCATTATTATGAGAGCCACATGTACTAGCTTGATTGTATCATCTCTTGCACATTGAGTTAGAGAGCACTCTCACTTGATCATCTTCATCATCATTTACTTGCCTAGGCCCTCAAATTTCACCAACATCTATGTTCTTCATGGCATTTGAAAGTTGAATGCCTCTAACATCTTATAAGTTCTCATTCTCTTCTTGTGAACCCTTGGTTTCATCAAATTCAACATCATAAACTTCTTCAAGAGTACCACTATCTAAATTCTAAACTTTATATGCTTTGCTTGTAGTGGAATAACAAAGTAGGAATCCTTCATCATATTTCTTGTCAAACTTGCCCAATCTAGTGCTTTCTTTAAGATATAGCATTTGCAACCAAAGACCCAAAAATATGCAATGTTGGGGCTTTTCTACCATTCAAGAGCTCATATGGTGCTCTTCTCTTTCAATGGGTGAAATAGAGGTGGTTGCTACAATAGCAAGCCATGTTGATAGCTTTGGCCCAAAAAAATTGAGTCACATTGTACTCACTAAGTATAGACCTTGCCATATCATGAGTATTCTATTCTTTCTCTCAACAAGGCCATTTGATTGTGGAGTATACTTGGCCGAGAATTGATGTCTAATTCTAAATTTAATCACACAACTCATCAATTCTAGACTCACTACCATTGTCACTTCTGACTCCTCTTGATGGTTGTTTCAAACTTATTGTGAATGCCCTTGACAAATGATTTGAATGTTGCAAACACATCACTTTGTCCACTAGGAAAATATCCAAGTGTATCTAGTGTAATCATCCACTATCACAAAGCCATATTTGTTTTCACCAATGCTGTTGTATTGTGTTGGCCCAAATAATCTATGTGCAATAACTTAAATGATTTACAGTGCTCATCATGCTTTTCTTAGGATGGATGTTTCCAACTTATTTGTCGCTTAACAAGAGCTACAAAGTTTATCCTTCTCAAACACAACATCTTTTAAGCCTCTAACCAGTCATGCTTAACCACCTATTCAATTAGTTTTATTCCAACATGATCCAAGCCTTCTATGCCATAACCAACCCATGCTAGACTTAGTGAACAAGCAAGTAGATAATCTAGCTTCACTAGCATTGAAATCACAAGTATAGATTCTCATATCTAAAGCCTTTGAAGATCAAGTTAGAGCTATCTACACTTATGATCTCTACATCATCTACCCAAATATGCATTTGAATCTAAGATCACACAATTGAGCCACGGATAGCAAATTAAAATTCAAGCTCTCTACTAGCAACATATTGGAAATGCTCATGTCAATGGATATTGTAATTTTACCAAGCCCTTTGACCTTGCCTTTTCCATTATCATCAAATGTGATACTATCATAACCATCATTGCCATTGGTGATTGATTGAGTTGAACATTCTTAGCATCACTGGTCATGTGTTGAGTGCACCCCACTATCAAGAACCCAATGCCTTCCTCCAGGCTTTGTAATTGACCTACAAAAGAAGATCAATTCATTTTAAGTACTCAAACTTGCTTGAGTCCTTAAAGGTTAGTTACTAAGCTCTTTGGTACCCAAATGACTTTCTTCTTGAGCCCATCTATGGTTACCATGAACTTAGCCTTTACACTATTTGCACCCTTGGTAAGCATATAGAAGGAATCAAGCTTAATGGAGGAATACATTAGCATTTTTGCTCTTGTTATTGCATTCATGCTCTTTATGACCAACTTGCTTGTACTAGTGCAGAACTGACCATTGTTCTTCACAAAACTAGTCTTTGAGGAGCAAAGGTTGTCTTGCCTTTCTTGAGGGTATAGCCCAATCCTCTTTATAGAGAGAAGCTCTTTAGCTACACAAGCACATAAGCAAGCGGTCCTCACCACTATAGGGCCTTAGCCAAAGTGTGAGTGGGCTTATTGACCTTCTTCTTGAGGTTCTCATTCTCAACCATTAGTGAGGCATCACATGTGAAACCATCACTACTAGATGAGTTGGAAGTAGAAAGTACTACAAGAGAGAGTTAGTGGGAGCAATAATGGTAGGCATAGATAATGATTCATCAATTATATCATAAGTTAATCCTACATTGCAAGTCTCTACATGTTTCTTTTTATTTTGCTCATCAAGCAAAGAGGAATAAGCCTTTCCAAACTTTTGTGAGCCTTGCCAAGCTTCTCATGGCTTCCTCTAGCCTCTCATGAGATGCATTGAGCTCATCAAAGGCTTGCTTAAGGGTTTTTAGTTCCTTATGCAAGCTTTTGCATTCCCTTCTCTAATGCCAAAGTGTTCTTTAGCATCTTCTAGCATGTCAAATAGTTCATCCTTAGTAGGTTCATCATCATCACTATCACTTTCATTTTTGTTTTCATTATCATGTTCCTTGTCACTTTCCATCATCATAAAGTTGTACCTTAGTGGCCTTAGCCATGAAGCATGATGTAGTGTCGAAGAGAGAAGGCTTCTCATTGATAGCAATGCTTACAAGTGCCTTCTTCTTGGTGGTCTTGTCATCATCACTATCATCATCATCACTTGAGGATGCATCACTATCCCAAGTGACCACGTATGAACCACCCTTCTTCTTCTTGAAGGTCATCTTGTGCTTCTTCTCTTTCTTTTCCTTCTGTCCTTCTTCTTGTTCTTCTTGTCATTATCTTTGTCGCTATTGTATGGGCATTGAGCAACAAGATGATCTTTGCTTCCACAATTGAAGCACCTTCTTGACACTTCTTTGTTCTTGGATGAAGACTTCTTTCTTCTAGCATGGTAGCCCTTCTTCATCATGAACTTACCCAATCTTTTAACAAAGAGAGCCATCTTTTCATCATCATCATCATCATCCCATTTACCATCATCTTCACTTGATGATTCTTGCTTTGCCTTGCCCTTAGATGATGTGGCCTTGAATGCCACACTTTTCTTCTTCTCATCCTTCTTCTCATCTTTCTTCTCTTTCTTTTCTTCCTTCTCTTCATCATCTCTATATGTATCATCACTCATTATATCTCCCAACACTTGGTTTGGTGTCATAGTGTCTAAACCACTCCTCACTAGAATAGTGACCAACGTGCCAAATCTTGAAGGCAAGCATCTCAAAACTTGTGGGAGAAGTCCTTGTGCTTCACCTCTTCTCCAGTGCTTTAAGATCATTGACAAGCACTTGAAGCCTATGAAACATCTCTGGCACACTCTCATCCTTCTTCATCTTGAAGCTTGCAAATTCTCTTTGAGAATGTATGCCTTTGCACCCTTCATGGCTTGAGTGCCCTCAAATGATTCATCTAATTTCTTCCATGCCTCATGAGCTCTCTCAATATTCTTGATTTGCTCAAATGTTCTTTCATCCAAAGCATCATAGATGGCACTAAGAGCAATGCCATTATTTTAGAGTAGCATCTCTCTTCGGGTGCAGTGGGAGCCTCTTCATCCTCAATCTCAATTTTGGTCTCCACCACCTTTCAAACCTTCCATTGATTGACTTAATATAGTTATCAGCTTAGCCTTTCAATAGGGATGGTTGGAGCCATCAAATTAGGGTGGCTTTTTGGTGTTGTTGATTTGAGCTATTTTTACACCAAAGGTTGTTAAGCCTCAAATCATGGTGACCTCGACTCTGATACCACTTGAAAGGTCCTAATGGTTAGAGGGGGGGGTGAATAGCCTATTAAAAATTTCTACAACAACACTTAGCAAACCGGTAGACAATTATGAAGATGAAGCAAGTGTTGCGCTAGCCTACTAAAATTGCAAGCCACCTACCATAATTCTAGTTTATATAGTTTCTATCCACACAATAGCTATGACACTACACTAAGCTAGTGCGCTCTCAAAAGCTAACTAAAGAGTCATACTAACCAAACTAACAAGCTCTCACAACTAGCTACAATAAAGAGCTTGACAACTAGTTTGCGGGATTATAAAGACAGAGAGCAAGATAGTTATACCACCGTATCGAGGAGTGAACCAATCAATCACAAGGATGAATACCAATGAAGACCAATCATCTCAGAATTAAATGATGACACAATGATTTTTTTAGCGAGGTTCAGTTGCTTGCTGGCAAGCTAGTCCTCGTTGTGGCGATTCAGTCACTTGGAGGTTCATGCGCTAATTGGTATCACACGCCAAACCCTCAATAGGGTGCCATACAACCAACACAAGATGAGGATCACACAAGCCATGAGCAATTAACTAGAGTACCTTTTGGCTCTTCACCGGGGAAAGGTCAAGAACCTCTTACAATCACCACGATCAGAGCCGGAGATAATCCCCAACCTCCGCTCAACGATCCTTGCTGCTCCAAGATGTCTAGGTGGTGGCAACCACCAAGAGTAATAAGCAAATCCCACAGCGAAACACAAACACCAAGTGCCTCTAGATGCAAACACTCAAGCAATGCACTTGTATTCTCTCCCAATCTCATAAAGATATTGAATCTATGAGGGAGATGAGTGGGAGGGCTTTGGCTAAGCTCACAAGGTTGCTATGTCAATACAAATGGCTAAGAGAGTGAGCTAGAGCCAACCATAGGGCTTAAATAGAAGCCCCCACGAAAATAGAGCCGTTGGCTTAATTATTGGGCTGACTACGCATCGATCGGACGCGCTGCTCGAGCGCACCCGACGCTGCACCGGATGCACCGTTCGTGAATACCGGACGTGTCCGGTAGGTCGACCGGACCGCCACGTGTCCAGTTCAAACCAAAGTAGCCGTTGCTGCCCACACTTGCTGACAACCGGACGCTCAGATCGGATGCTGAAATAGAAATGACCGGACGTTGAGCCGCAGTGTCTGACCGAGTGCAGAGAGTACTTGAGGCCGACCAGACGCGTCCAGTGACTCCGGACCGGACGCAGAAGACACAACGTCCGGTCGAGTCCAGTAAGCACCCAGGTCTGACCGAACGTGTTCGGTCACTCCGGACCAGACGCTCCCAGCGTCCGGTCGATTGTTTTACTGAACATCGACTTTGTAGATTCACAACGGACGCGTCCGGTGTGGCGACCAGACACGTCCGGTCACTGAGTTCATTGTTAATACCGGACGTGTCTAGTCAGCATACCTGATGCGTCCGGTCACTCTGTGACTAGCACGACTAACTCTTTTTCACCTCTATCTTCTTCACCCTTCCTCAAATGTGCCAACTACAAGTGTATCGCCTTGTGCACATGTGTTAGCATATTTTCACAAACATTTTCAAGGGTGTTAGCACTCCACTAGATCCTAAATTCATATGCAATGAGTTAGAGCATCTAGTGGCACTTTGATAACCGCATTTCGATACGAGTTTCACCCCTCTTAATAGTACGGCCATCTATCCTAAATATAATCACACTCACTAAGTGTCTCGATCACCAAAAATAAATTGGCTCCTACCATTTATATCTTTACCTTGAGCCTTTATTTTTCTCTTTTTTCTTTTTAAATCTAAGCACTTGATCATCACCATGGCATCACCATCATCATGTCATGATCTTCATTTGCTTCACCACTTAGAATGTGCTACCTATCTCATGAATACTTTGATAAACTAGGTTAGCACTTAGGGTTTCATCAATTCACCAAAACCAAATTAGAGCTTTCAGACGTTCATAACAACACGCGACAGGACCCAAGCGAGATTGCCTGTGTTGGCTAGCGGGCAAAACAGGGCAGGGAAGTGTCCCATCGCTGCTGCGTCCGGCCCTTGACTCGTCACGACGGCAAGGTTCCAGCTTAAGGACTAGGCGGGGTAGGTAGGACGAGGGGCGGGGCAAGCACCACATCAATCGCGTGATGCAGCCACAACCACGACGTGGCCCAGTGGCTAGCCATGTGAGCGCGGAGTGCGTGCTGCAGCGAGACTAGCCGTAGCTAGCTAGGGATCGGCCGTCGCCCGGGGCAAGGCTACACGGCGTCTGCCAGCCACAAGCAGGACAACGGTAGTGGACCGACCATAGTTGGAACTCGGTAGCGACAGCGCTCATGCTCAGATGGTGACCGCGTCCCTGGCCCTGAACGGCTGAACCACCTGCTTGCACGATTTTTGGAGCGCGCCAAACTTCAAACCCAGCTCGGTAGAGGTCTAACCAAAGTTACCAACCTAGGGCCGATACTATCACATAGCTAGCAAAGCAAACTGCGCTCCTAGAGAGCGACCAGAGAGGGAACTAGAAAGATGCCAACATGAGCTCATCGCGCTAAGCGTTGGTTCATGAACGGAGCGCCCACGACATAATCTAGCGCGTTCCAATGAAATTTAGGAAATTTTTACGAGAGCAACGTGACACCCAACACAACAACCACCTATACCATATCCAAGTACTTACTTTGATGCAATCAACAATACCAAAACATGCAGCTAGTGTTTAAACATTTTTGCTAGAAATTAAATGTTAAAATAACATTGTCTTACTACTTTTCCCATACTTGAAAAAGTTAAGGTTTAGTTCGAACTAACAGCCATTAATATTTTTGTTATAATTTTTAAAAGGCATAAACCCTATTAACTGCTACCAACAGGTATTTCATGCAATAGTCCATACCTTATACTAACCCATATGAGCAAAATATTTAAGCACCATTTAACTATTTTGCTCAATATAATTCACAAAAAATGGTATTTTAAACAATAGTTCAAGTGTTTGCCGACAAAGAAAAGAGCTTATCTTAACGTCAAATTTGATTTTTGAGCTTCCAAGAGCACTAATTAACACTATTTATTTTGATTTTTCCCAACCATAAAAGTGAGTCACATAGAATTTGTTTGTCATTTCACGTGCGTTATAAATTTTTAAAACCCAAAAACTTGTTTGGCTAATCCATCTCGGACCTAAATATCGGTGCTAAGCAAGCTCGTAACACCAGGGGTGTTACAACCTCCACTGTCCACCCAAAATGCAAAAGCTCCAAGTATGTCTATAGAAAAGGGCAAAGCTCTATTTTCTTCCAAAAGAGAAATCCATAAGGGGCCATTTGGTCCCTTCGTTTTGGAAGAATTGAAATCTACATAATGGATTAGGCTATTTGATTTAAAATTTAACATTCTATAACATTTCTAAGCTCACAAATAAGCATATCTCAAATTCACAGGATGGGGGATGGAAATGGATTCTATAGATCACTATGTTATAATTCTATCCTTCAACTTATAACACACTCTTCAACTCACTTTTCTACAATAGAAATGCAACATATAAGTATGTCTCTCGTATGCCTAACAATAAATATACAAATATATTCTATATATAGCTATATTAACTTAATTAATCTATGTCTAAATTATAATTATTAGAATGAATTCAATTCTAAGGATACAAACGAACCTAAAGGAAATTGTTGATTTATATCAACGACAAATGGAATGTTCATCTTGAAATTGGAAATCGTATTCTTTGAAAGTCTTCAGAAATAATGACTGGACTAGTGCCTGCACATGCAAGGAGATAACTAGCTGGCCTGCGCTATTGTTGGTCGTTGGTCCAGGTAATGAACTTAGAGCAAGTATAATAGCAGGTTGTAAGCCGACTAAATGCTGAGGTGAAGGAGAGAGGGGGGAGAGAGAAGAAAAGCAGGTTGTAAGTTTACAGCCGGCTTAGGCACAAGATCTAAAAAAGTCTGTGAGAGAGACAAGTATGCCATGTATTAACTGTAAAGAGCTAACTAATATATGAGTGGACTGAGAAAAGACTGTAAGGAACCTTACAGCCAGCAAGCCGGCTGTATTATTAGCCTTGCTCTTAGGACAGCTTAGGCTCCGATTTCTTGCCGTTTTTGTTAGGGAGGCGTGTCAAACAACTGTCTAATAAATGTCTCCTTGCAAGTAGTCTTGGGGAGTCGGAACCATTTTTATACTGAGAAGTCAAAATCACAAAAACGTGATTTCTCCCCACATGCTTGATATAAATTGTTACAAAACTTTCACTGGAGCTATTTTTTTAAAACATTTTTCAAAACTATTTTAGCTCCATCAGAGAAGCTGACTAGCCCTTAGCACTTGACTTATGAATGTTGGTGAATCCAAACTTTGTTGAAACAAATCCTTGTGTCTTCTCTTGGTATGCTTGATTCTCATTTGTATTGATATTCTTGTGACTTGAATAATCTATTCCCTTTGTAACTACTTGTGTGTAGGTTCCCAACAAATTTACTTAAGGAGACCTCAGAATGTCACCAACATGCGTTGGTTTAATATGCATTTCAAAAGAGGAGTATATCTTGTATTTTGAGTTCCCTAGAGAAAACCAGAGGACCATTTCTAGACAATGGACCATCTAGGGTACCATCCGTTTTCTCTACTAATTTTGCTAGTAGATTATGTAAATAGTAGAAAAACACCTATTCATCTGTGTATAGCATGTAGCAGCATGATGACATTGGTCCTTTTCGTTAGGAATTAAGCCATTTCTCTTGAAATAGTCCTATTATCCTTAAAATGTAATCATACTTGTGAAGAAAACATATTACACTACTCTTATTAGTCTCTTGGTTGTTTTGCTTCTGGCTGGACTCAGGGCTGGGTTGGACGGGTTGAGACCAACCGTGGAGGAGTGAGCAGGACTGCCATGGAGTCGCGGAGGACAGTCAGATCTCTCCTGGCGAGCTTCGTGCTCGCCGCGTTGGCGGCGCAGGCGTTCGTGGCCGTGGTCGAGTCCCGTGGAGAAGCCGAGCCAAGGTACATCACATCTTCTTTCTTGAGCCGTGTTCAATCAGATGCTGTTTCTAACAATATTGAACTTGCATTGCATAACGAGACTTTTCCCTGTGTGTCATTATAAAAGATCGTAATCTTCTATGTGTCCTTGAAAAAATTTAGTGGTCTTCAACTTTTCCGTATCCTTCATGCCACTTCCATCAGTTTGGACGCTAACGCCATCAAACTGCAGGTGTGAAAAGACGAAAATGCCCTTAAGTTCAAATATGTTATTAATTTTTAAGCATCTTAACGACTTCAAATGAAAAAAACTCAAAACTAGAAAGTTGTAGATCTCATCGAGATCTATAATTTTCATATAAAAATTATTTTCATTTAATTCCGTAAAAAAATATGATTTGATATGATTAATATATCTTAGAAAAATCATATTATTTTTTTTGCGAAATTAAATAAAAAAAACTATATGAAAATTATAGATCTCGACGAGATCTATAACTTTCTAGTTTTGAGTTTTTTCATTTGAAGTCGTTAAGATGCTAAAAAAAATTAATAACATATTTGAACTTAAGGGTATTTTCGTCTTTTCACACCTGCAGTTTGATGGCGTTAGAGCCCAAACTGACGGAAGTGGCATGGATGATACGAAAAAATTAAAATAATGACACTGAAGACAGCTGAATTCTTTCGAAGACGACACACAATGAATTACGATCTTTTGTGTGTGTGGGTACCGTTGCACCGCCGCAGGCGAGGACGTTAAGAAGCCGGACTGCGTGCCGGGGATGGACCCGGCGCTCGTTCCCGGGTACCGGCGGCGGCCACGGCATCACGCCCGTGACGCCGTCGCACGGAGGCTCCGGCTCCCCCGGGACGACGCCGTCCCACGGCGGCGGCGGGTACGTGCCGACGCCGTCGCACGGCGGGACGCTGCCTTCCCCGTCCCACGGTGGCTCCGGCTCCTCTCCGACGTTGCCCTCCACCGGCGGCGGCTACGGTGGGTCTCCGTCCACTCCCGGCGGCGGCGCGTACGGTGGGTCTCCGCTCCGTCCACCCCAGCGGTGGTGCCTACGGAGGTTGGTCCCCGTCGCCTGCCCATGGTGGCGCCTACGGGAGCTCTCCGACGCCCGCGTACGGCGACTCCCCCTCGCACGGCGGCATCGGGACCTCGTCGCCTACGCCGTTCGTTCCCCCTCGTACAACT
Source organism: Miscanthus floridulus (assembly GCF_019320115.1). Taxonomy (NCBI): domain Eukaryota; kingdom Viridiplantae; phylum Streptophyta; class Magnoliopsida; order Poales; family Poaceae; genus Miscanthus; species Miscanthus floridulus. Next base: position 55,224,534 of record NC_089587.1, on the reverse strand, counting down.
GTGTGGGTCTCCTACGCTGTTCGTCCCCTCGTACAACTGTGTGCTCCAACTCAGGTTATCCGACAGTTCCGCTCTGTGAGCACTGAAATTTGTTTTAAGGACTCATCGTTTTTCTTTTCTCTCCGCTCCCTTCTCTCTCTTATCAGTCCTCCCCATTCTCTACCTTGACTCTCTCTTGCTCTCTCTAAGCTTCCCTCCAACAGATCCATTCCAGCGCTACTCCACTGCTGCTTCTTCCTTCTCCTTCCTACGATTCGATTCTCTATCTCTACCTTCCTCTCCATAGCTTCTCTCTATACGCAAGATTCGATCTGATTTGATCGATTTGCAGGACTACGCAAGCTTAAAATCTGTTCCTCTCTCTCCTCTGTTCAATTCGAGTAGTTTGATTTCTAGCACTACACAAGATTAAGTCTTGCCCCCAACTTCTCTGTCGTCTTTCATCAGGTACACTCTGATCTTATTCCCAATTTCAATCAAGTACATCCCATTCCGTCCCATCCTCCCTCGATTTGCTTCTTTTTTTTTTCTTTTAGTTGCTCGTAGGTACAGTTTTTTATGCGTTTGTGTTTTTTAAGCTTCTAGTTCGTATCATCTCCCAATTTTTTTCTGCTATTTTTTTTTGTTATTCGAGTCGCTCTTAGATGCAGTTGCAGATGCATTTGGATTGTCAATGTCTATCTTGTTCGTTTTAAATTCTTTGAGTCCTAGCTGCAGGTAAAATCCATATTGTGTCGTCACAAATCTGGCTTCTTGTTCGCATCTGAAAGTTCTCACTTTAGCAAGATATTTAATTCATTTTGATTAGATTATTCTTACCTGCTGTTAGATTTTTTTTGTATCTTTTTTTTACCAGATTGTCAGCACAGCCGATTTATCTGGATGCGTAGTTGCTTTAATATACCAAACACATACTCTTTTACTGTATTCAGGTTTCCTCTGGCTCGACTGTGGATGGCTGCTCGGCTCATTCAGCCTGTTCACTGTCGCCTCCCTATCTCTCTCGTATCCCCTTAGATCCATCTCCTGTATCCCCTGGGTTGCGCCGCCACCGGCACCACCTTCCTACGCCACATGACAGTTATTTCTTGGCTAATTATGGCATTTGGATTTATTTGATCTTTTTGTTTGAAAATTTTGTTTCTCCATCAGGCAAGTAAGTGCCCAGTGATGAAAAAATTCCCAATTTAGTGATGAAAAAGTGATATTGTTCTTGTGAGGGACTGGGTACTTCCAGTTTTCTAATGCTGTTTTTCTTACTACAAAACAGGCCCATATGTTTTCTTATGTTGATCTATTTCACCTTGATTCCTTTTCATGCTATTGCAATTTCTGTCTATGGCCCTTACGCTCCAAGAACAAGATCATATGAACGTAGAGGACTAGTTCTGAGGTCACTATTTGTCAAAATTTTTAATGTTTTTTTTTTTCTGTTTTCAACAATACTGATAACTACTTATCTGTTGTGCTAAAGGGACTCAATGTAAATACTTGATTACTAAGTCTAAGAAACACCGCTAATGTAGAAATTGGTAGCCTTAGTTGATTGCATTTAGGGATCTAAGAAATTTGTTCATGTAACCGTTGGCCATGAGTGGTTACCATTCTATGCTTATTATTTTGGCTTTTTGTTTCCTACAGTAGTATCTTCTACCTCTGCTCAGCTAGCTGGTGCTGATCGACACAATGGATTCCTAGTTGCAGTGATAGCATCTTGCTATTCTCAGACCATAATGGAAAAAGATGCTTATGTCTTTTTTGCTCAGTTAGATTAGATATCACTATTCCATTATTCCACTACAAAAAGGTATCGATATTTTAACTGCTGTAGGAAACTAGGATGTGCTCAAAGCTTTCAACTGTGTGTTGCATACTAATCTACACAGCTTAGATCTACTGGGATTATTTGACAATCTATTTATGTACTAATTTGTACTAGTTACTTTTCTGTACTAGTCTATACTATTCTATTAATTACTAGCTGAAAGACATTACACTTATTTTGTAGAGAGGTTCTAAGGTAATGAATACGAGATTAACATGGTTATAAATGTGAGTTTGCAGTGAAGTTATATTTCATCTTACGATGTCTGTTTTGTTCCGGTGAATTTTATGGTAGAAAGAACATATATTTCTTTGCAGGGTCTCTAAATGGTTTAGCTGCGCCACTGCACAACCTTCATAATTAGGTTCAGGTATGAAAAACTTTTACTAGATCCTTATGCAAACAAACAACCAGATTACCTTTTAATCCGTCACAGCTTTCCTTCACAGCTTGTGTGTATTATCTTTGAGTATGTGCAAACAAAAAATATAGGCAATGGACATGACTAAGTGATAGGCTCCAGCCAGTAGCTACTTGATGCCTTTTTCCTGACAAATTGTCAAAGACTGGGTCCATATTTATGCACTGGTTGCTCAACATACATAAATGTCCTCTCAGGTGTGATGTACTATCAGCATGTCCAGTTTTCTTGCCTTGTTTGTATTTGTAAGCATCAACTTTTGGGAATTTGTTTAGTGTGCTTCGGTTAAGTTTTAGCTGCTTCCCAATTGATTGTGTGACAAGTAATCAGTATCTTGAATTTCTGATGGAGCAAAAAAAAGTCCATGTGTATTCTGAATTGTAAAATATAGGAAGATTGGTGTTCAAGTGGTTGCAGTGTGCAGTCCATTTTGGCTAGTGTTTTGTTTTGGTTGCCTCTACAATTTGTGATATTTTAGTATGATCCAATTCAATAATCAACTAGGGAAGGTAACTTCATTGGCTCTAGGGACTCTACACATGTAGATAAAGATCCTACAGCTACTACTGTAGTTTGAGATGCCCATGTGTTAATCTGAAACGATCCCAGCTGAATCACAGTATAATTTTGGCAATTTTTAAGGGAGTGCTGCTCCCTATTGAGGTTTGATTATTTGATCTTGCACTTGTTCCATCATCGTGGCACATCACTGTATTTTGCAATAAAAGTTTATGTGTACCGGGTTACTTTGCACCTGGTACATACTGGATAAAAAGGCTTGAACTTTTGTGGTTACAACTCATTGCTAGTTGCCAAGTTTGAATTTTTAAATAATGGCCACAATCCAACAACGACTGCTTATATCACGTTTGCCTGAATCACTATGCTGTTGAAAGATCAGATTTGTGCCTAAATTAGATCATTCATGTTTATAGCTTCAAAGTATCGTTGCCATACTGTTATAAAGTTCTTTTGTGACCAAACTTTTAAGTCCACAGCTTCTATTAGCACTGTTGTTTGGTAGAGTCATCTAACAGATACTTTACTCTCATCCTGTGATAATTTTATCTAGTGATTTGTTTGCTAATTTTGGCTAAGAGATAAGATGGCGATTAGGCTGCATTTATCTGTTTGAGAATTTTCAATACGGACATAGTTTATAAGCTATCCAATAAACTTTACACTAGCTCAATGATTTCAATTGTTATTGTGATTGAAATTACTCCATTTTACTGCTGGACCTGCTAGCAATAGTTTCTAGTTGACTATATATACAACTTCACTTAGTATCAACATTCGATGGATCAGAATTTTGCTTTTGATGGCATCCTTACCATATCGTTTCCATGATTCTGCAGTTCTTTCTCGGACAATCATGCTTCAACACCATTGGCGTCAGTCTGAGCCAATTCATCTGCATAGGGAGGTATTCTGTTGTATCCTTGCATGTCCTAGGCCACATGAAGATAATGCCTGTTCTGTCCCTTTGGTTTCTCTTCTTTGGCAAGGCCTGAATCTTGAGGTCATCATCTGCTAAAACAGGTAGCAAAGAGCGGCGCATCAAGGACGTGTTGATGGTGAGGTCTGCAAGTCTCAAGGGAAGTTCAGAAGAAAAGGACAGTACGGGGAAATAAACTTGCAATAAGATGAGAGACTACTATGCCCTGTGGTTAAATTTTTGGTTACTGTCAAAAGTGGAAAAGACTGTGTGTTTGCCGCAGAAGCTGAGCTCTTCCCGTTTAGAAACATAGCAGTTATGTAGTTACTAAACATGTATACGGTTTGATTCCATTTTTGCACTCTGAATCTTTGCCCTGTTCGTTCGTTTGGGCTTGTATAGCTTATAAGCCGTACTAATGAATATTATTTTTCTTTTATACCAAATCAACCAATAGTATTTTCATGGTTTATCAGCCAAACAAACCCAAACGAACAGTGTGCTTATCATTTGTAGCGAGTGGGGATGACAGGGGTTACAAGATTTGAAGACTGCTTTATCAAATATAAATGTAATTGTTTCATCAAAAAGTGCAATTGTTTGCAAAACATTAAACATTGTCCTTGGTACGCGTGTGTTTGTTGCGATCTAATCTACGTGTTCTAGTTTATAGGTCGTTTTGACCTTTGTAGAACCACAATTTTTATTATGTACCCCGTCATATCTAAATAATACTATGGTAAGCATCGTTATTCACACATTGTACTGTTATATGAATTGTTTTGTAGACTACGGCATTTGATTTTAAAAAAAAATCTATTTCTTATTGAATCAGCTTTATTATGTAGCTATTTTTTCCTAACATTATACTCTCTCTCATCAAGAAAGAATATAATTCTAGCATAGTATTATATTTTTAGTATCTTAAGTTTAGTCAATTATATATAAAAAAATAAAAATAGTAATGACATCGAATAAGTATCATTAGATTTGTCATGAGATATATTTTCATGATATATTTATTTAGTGTTTAAATATTAATATTTTTATCTGTATATTTGGTTAAATTTTAGATCTTTTTAACCGATAATGCACCCAAGTTATTCATTTTTTGGAGGTAGTATTCCCTCCGTCCACATAAGAACGCAATTATCACATTTTGAGGAATCAAAGAGTTTAAATTTTGATTAAAATTATATGAAAAAGTACTAAAATCCATGAGACAAAATAAATACTATTAGATTACATTTGTTCGCTTGATCGTATCACTCATGCTTTTTAACCATGATATAGTGTTTTTCTATCATAATAAAACAACAGCAGCTGGCTCATAAGTCACAATAAAACAAACAGTGTGTTAGGTATAGAATAGATTTTTATATTTGAAGACATAAATATTAATACTATTTACATTAAATTTTATCAAACTCGAACCAGTTTGGCTCAAGAGTTCTCATTCTACTTTTGCTTTTTTTTTTTTTTGTCTTGGTTGTGGGTTACACTAGTGAAGCACGGCTGCAGCCCCTGTCACATCAATTAATTGAATATCAGGCATGTAACCGGGATATGCAGATCTATACGGTCTTGCCGCTGTCAAAAAAAAAACTACTCTGCAGATAAAACATGGCACAAGTATGCTGTTCCCTACGTCCTAAATTATAAGTCATTTCAAAAATATTAGAGAGTCAAAATATCTCAAGTTTAATCAAATTTATACGATAAGATAATAACATTTATGATACCAACTAAGTATCATTACGTCATTCATTAATTATATTTTTATAGTATATCTATTTGATGTCATAAATTTTTGTAATACTTTTTTATAATTTTGGTCAAACTTAAGATGCTTTGACTCTCCAAAATTCTTATAATGACTTATAATTTGAGATGGAGAGAGTATTTGACTGTCGATTTTTTTTTGGCTCTTTTTTTTAAAGTTTTTCACAAATATGCCCCTGGAGGTATGTTTTCAAAATCTAGACCCTAAGATTGGCGTCATCGTTGATGGCGTCGAGATTACACGTCTCAGCGTCAAAGGGTTTGGCGTCTAGGTCGGGTGCCACGTCGACATCAAAGTAGAGCCAAGGGGTGACACGGCAGCCAACTCGGCGCCATGGATTTTGACGCCATAGATCTTGGACGTCGAGCTTGGCGCTAAAGATCCTGGCACCGAGCCGGCCTTACAGGTGGGTTCGTTTCCTCTCTCTTCCTTCCTTCCTTATCCTCTCTTCCTTTCTCTCCCACTCTCTCTCGCGCCCGACACCTCCCGTCGCCGGCGCTGCTCGTCCTCGCCGTCCCCCGCCGACCACCGTCGCCGCTCTCGGGCAGGCCGTGCGGCCCCACCCTGCCGACCGGTTCGCGCCCCAGTCCCGCGTAGGCCGGCATGACCGCGCTCCCACTCCCCCATCCCCAGGCGTCGCGCGCTGACCGCCCCGTCGCCTCAGCTGTCCTGCCGCCCCAGCTGCCTCGCTGTGGTCGCTGCGCCCCGCCCACCCCGGCCTCCCGCTGTGGCCGCCGCGCCCCGACCATGCCGGCCGGCCTCCCCGCTACGGTGGCCTAACTGCCTCGCCCGGTAGGGCGGTAACTGGGGTGCCGTTTGTCGGCCTCCTGTGGCCGCCCGCCCCTACCCGCTTGGCCACTCCTGGTTGTCGGCCAAGTGCACGCATGGGCGCACGACAGCTTCCCTCGCCAGCCAGTCTCTGCCTCTTGTCGACCGGCTGCGCCTCCCCTACACTTGAGGTACATTAGTTTTTTTAATTTAGTTATTTAATAGGGGTTATTAGTTGGTTAGTGTGGTAGTGATTTAGATAGGTAGAAAGATATTTAAATTGATAGGTTGATTGATGGATACTTTACATAGTTAGATATATAGTTAGTTACATAGTTATATAGTTAGTAAGATAGTTAGTTAAATAGTTATATACTTAGTTACATAGTTAGTTAGATAGTTACTTGACATAGTTAGTAGTACTTCGTAGTTAGTAGTGAATTGATAGTATTTATTTAGTTAGTTATTACATACTAGAGACCTTGTACTTAGTATGCTTCATTTATATTGGACTAAAGGAATTGTGCGTCCTTATGTGTATAAAATAGATAGACAACCTAGTGAGCATATATCATGGAGGCACCGTGGAAAGAGATTGCTATGGATATATTGAGTTTGTTGACATGCAAAGCGTGCCTGTGTTATTCAATGAGAAGCCTTCATTTTGTGATTTGGTTGCAAGGGCTTGGGAGGAGCTACATTGCCTATGATGATGATGGCATCACAGTTGAGGGTGTACTTCACCTAGGTTTCCCTCCCAACATCCTTAGGAAGATGATCCCAATTGGGTGTGTAGACTAATGGGAGAACTATGTGAGATCGGCTATGAAGTGCCAGTTCCAAAGTTTGGACGTGGTTGTGCATCGGGTGTTAGTTGATCCCATCCCTCATGGGGTTTTCCCACCAATGGGTCAGCAGGCACACTTCGACCCTCCCGTTCCGGGAACCTGATATGGATGTGGAGGTTGCACTATACGGTTCCCGATGCTCAATCTGCCCCAATGAGCTAGTTGGAGATGTTTGTTAGACTCATGATGTTGTGGTAGATCCTCCTCATGAGATCCCTTTGACACATAATCATCCGAGTAAGTGTCTTATCCGCATGGTTATTAGGAGCCTACCCCCTTCCTTACATCCATTTTTTCATTCTTTCCTCATTTTTTCTACTTATGTTGCTAGGAGACATTCCTAATAATATGGATGTCCCCCTGTTGCTGCGCAAGTGCACTGTGGAGATGGATTCCATAGCTCCAATAGTGTTGAAATTATGAATGATTCGGAGCCATATGAGATGGCAAGGGTTCTTGATTCTGATGATAATCGCCCTGTTGGAGAGCTGACAGAGAGTGATGTTGAGATGCTGAGACGTATCTTTCCCGGCCGCCATGATCCAAGAGTTCACGAGTTCAGCGATCTTGCTTATTCTGATCAGGCGTGTGTAGAAGGACGTTATGATGAGCTCCTAGAAGCTCCTGAGGCTAGCCCTAACATGGTAAATGAGAAGGGTAGGGTATTCAAGGACCTCCCTGCATTGAAGAGGTGGTTACAGGCATTTGCAGTGATACAAAAGAGACCTTACAACGTCTTGTATTCATATGCGGAGCGCTGTTACACAGTTGTGTATGACAAAGAACGCTACCCATGGAGGGTTTGTGCAAGAAAGCAAAAGCTCACCGAAAAGTGGAGGATCATAAAAGTTGTTGGGCTACATAATTATGCTGACCATGTGCTGACACTGAAGCATCGACAATTGACATCTACCCTCATTGCCTAAGAGGTTGATGGGAATATTGCAGGGAGAACCCAATATGAAGGTTAGGACAATTATTAGGACCGTTGAGGCGTTGTATGGAGATTATGTGGTAACTTATGGTAAAGCTGGAAGGGCTAAGTAGTGAGCGTGGAAGATGATATATGGGGACTGGGAGGATGGGTATGAGCAGCTACAAGTACTTTTCAATGCAATCAAAGTGGTGAATCCAGGCATGAATTATGAGTACATTCCAAAATCAAATGCATGGAAGGATGAGAGGCAGATATTCTTCCGTGCTTTCTGGTGCTTCCCTCAGTGTGTCGAGGCCTTTAGGCACTATCGTCCTGTCTTCTCCATTGATGGTACGCTCTTGATTGGCAAATACCAGGGCACACTTCTTATAGCCATATCCTGTAACGCGAACAACAAGTTGGTTCCTTTTGCATTTACTTTGGTTGATAAGGAGAACAATGATAGTTGGGGATGGTTTTTAGGCTAGTCCGGATACATGTGGTTGGGTCTGACAGGAAGGTTGGCGTCATATCTGAAGGCATCAGGGCATACTTAATGTCGTGCGAGAGCAGATTGAGGGGTATGCACCTTTGTGCCATCGTTGGTGTACTCGACATCTTGCTGAGAATCTACTCCGGAAGGATGGTGTGAAGGATAACTTTGATATGTTCTAGGAGGCTACTTGATGGCTCGAGGACAAGTACTTTTAGAAAAAGTTGGAGCAGGTCAGAACCGCATCAAATGTAGAAGGTAGACAATGGCTCACATGTTTGATGAGGGATTTAGAGAAATGGACAAGAGCTCACGACATCGGTGGATGGAGGTATGAGTTTCAGTGCAGCAATATGGCAGAGTCATTCAATAAGTTGCTATTGGGGATACGTGGTTTAGTAAATTTTCTTCTACAAAAGAAAACAAAACTTGTTGCTATCTATTGAGAAGTAAATGTAGGAGTTTTACTTAGAAGCTAGCTTTATTAAAACAAGCTTTGTTTGAAATTTTATAAGAAAAAAACAAGCTTTGTTTATAATTTTAGAAGAAAAAAAGTTTCTGATTGTAGTTAGTTCATTACTTAATGTTTATGTTTGGTTGTGGAGGAGGCAACACACCACCACAATCTTATTGAGAACTTTGTTGCAGTGCAATACCCTCAAATGCTCAGTTGAAGATATTGAGCGCTTTCGTCCGAGAGTCAGGGACGATGACACGTGTAGCTTCCTAGACGTAAGATTCAAAATATTCTTTTAAATATATTATTAATATGTGAAATTCTTTCAGTTAACAAAATTTTGTACAACAGAGGCTGTCACGTCGGCTACGCCATGCGGCTGCTCGTTGTGGTTGCAGGACAGCCACAACGCAAGACATGCATGTTCCTTCCGCAGGTAGAGGAGGCTTAGATTCGTCTAGCCAAGCTCCTACAGGGTCCATAGGAATTGCGCACGAGGATGAGGACAAGGACGATGATAAGGTGGACCAGAGGCACGAGGAGCTTGGCCTGTCTCAGCTCTAGGATGCTCCCTTGACTCAGCTTACACAGCCTTCAGGCACTAGGCGACGCTGTCCACCGAACCCTTACACTTCAGGCACCGACGCTCTTGGTCACAAGGGTAAGGGTAAGACTAGGAGGCAATGAGGGTTTGTGGTAGATGTTATTTTGTACTATGAACTACTATGGACTGTGTGGACTATTAATATGCTCATGTATATGGTTTCAGATGAATGTGGTATATATTTGTATGTTTAAACATGCTGTATTGAGGTTAAATATTCATCTCATATTTGTGTATAGATTGCATCAAAAAATAGTGGAAATTTTGCCAAAATTTTTTGCCTAAAGTACGTATTAATTAGCACCATTAGTTTTTCCAGGTTCATTAAGTAATCAATTTGTTTTTTGTTATGAGTATGCATGTATGCCTCTCGGCCTACCGCATTGGTTGAGATTATCTTTTCTTTCATGCAAAAGAACCAAACATGATTATGTACCACATTGGTTGAGATTTTCTTTTCTTTCCTTCTATTTTATGCAAAATAACTGAACACGATTGAAGTCTGAAATCAAATAGGCTTTTCAGTCATGTCACCGTCGAATAGACTTTTCAGTGACCTTTGAAATAGTGATTGAAGTCTGAAATCGAATATGCTTTTCAGTCATGGAATCTAAGCTCTCCAGTGTCCTACGATGTAGGCTTTTCAGTGATTCTGAGTAGACTTTCTAGGAGCATTTATAGCACAATCAACGGCTAGCAAACCTGCCTCTGTCTATATATATGCGTTCTAGGATGCATTGCTAACCAAAAGGAAAACCAAACTAGTATTCGGTTTCATTGGAGTAGGAATGTTTGGAGGGTCATCTAGAGGAAAGGGTTTTGGGAGTGGGAGAGGAAAGGGGGAGGGGGGACGAAGGGAACTCCCATTGTGTGGGAGGGGTCTCTTGGGCCTGATTTCTTTGAGGAACCAGTGTATCAGTTTCCCCCGAGAGAAAGAGTGATTTTACTAAAGAGTGCCCTCTCAGAGGATATGATAACAAGAAGGAAGATTGGCCGAAGGAAGATTGACCAAAATGCATGCATGGTGAGGACTGCTTAGTGTAGATGTTCACCGAGGGGATCGATGAAGGTCGTCGCTTCTTTAAATGACCGCAAGCATGGGTAATTGCTATTACATTTCGTTTGTTAAATATGTTTCTTGAATACCCTTACAACTCACAGGACATACTTATTGTAGTCTCCCGAGTTGAAAGAAAACTGTGGGTTCACTAGGTGGGTCGATCCTCGACCAATTTATCCACATCAGGAGTACTCTACTACCTGCAGGACTAAATCTTCGATCTACAAAGGAAAGTTAGCAGCAGGTATAAGGAAGATGAAGACGACAACAACAACAATGGTGCAAGTTCACAGGAGGCACTCTGCAATGATCCATATTGCACCTGCCCTAATTATAAGAATAAGGGGCCTCCGCCATCACCCCCGCCACCACCACCACCAACAATGGGAGCCTACTGTAGAGAAGGTGCAATACAATTTGCTATGTGGCCACACTACTAGGACGACCCTATCTTATTCACATGGCACATCCATGTATTTGTTGTTTAGTTTAATTACCTAAGGCATGTTAGGTTTAGTCGAAGGAACTATGTACCCTTGTTTGGTACATGTTCTCACATGCCATTTTGTGTACTTGTTGTTCGCTTCAATTACCTAAGGCATGTTTGGTTTAGTTCAGGACCTCTGTACCCTAGTTCGGTATATGTTCTCACATATCATTTCATGTGTTGTGTGTGTTAAATTATATAATGTCTTACTTCGTTAGGTTTTGTTTGTAGCGCGTGATCACATTTCACTACGTCCACAATATTAAACTGAATATTATGACCACAAATAATAAAACAACTACATAATGAAAAGTCCAATACTATGACATATTAAACAACACAATAATACTAGAAGTACGTACCGACAAACTAAATAACGCAGTACATGACCTAAGCATGCATATACTTAAAGTGCATTACATGACAACACAATAAAAAGTCCAACAGTAGACAACATTGTTCATGAATAAACCATAGAACTAGCAAGTAATGGAGACTACTGAGTGCAACGAGGCCACTTTTCCTTCCTTAGGGCATCGAGATTCTCCCCTATCGTTGCTTTCGCTCGGCGTGCACGCTCAAGCTTCTTCTCCCTCTCCTCCCTGTATGCAGCAACACGCCTCCTTTCCTCCTCTTCCTTGTGCTCATTTTCTGCAACCTCCTCTCTGTGTCTCTTCTCCATCATCTCCTTATCCTCTGCCTCCCACCGCAACAGTTCTGCATCCATTCCTTGTCTTCAGGCTCGATCTCAGTGTCGATCCACTGCTCAAAATCACAGAGCGATGGAGGGGTCTACAACAAATGTAATTGTTACAAAACAAAAAAATCATGCAAGATGTCATATGACACAAAATAATTATTACACAACATCAATTCATCACCATCTTGTTAATGAAGCGTTGACGAAGTGTAGGCTCAAACGCAAAATGGAACACATCCAATACCTCTGCCTATACGTGTCCTCTTCATCAGACTTGGCTACCTTGTAAGGATCGCCGCAAAAGCACATGGGCAATGGAACACCACTAGGCAGAGGCAATGGATCGAAGGCATTTCCGGTCATCCGGCCATAACTACAATTTAGCCATTTTCGTTCTAAGAACCGAAAGCAATTAATATTAAACCCTACAACTAGGGTTTCCCATTTGATCTACAACAATGAACCCATAACATAACAACATGCGCTGAGGTACCTTGGTTTGCTAGCTTTTCCACGCCTTGGCATCCTACGATTGTATAATATAAATATTAAAATTGCATAAAATCCTAAGTAATGATGATTCTTAAGTTAGAAAATCCGACTAATATATACCGAATCGATGTGAAAAAACTAGGAGGGAGCGAGGATACCTTGCTCTCAAAGATCTATGAATCAAATCAAAGTTTTCAAGGTCCAATATGTCAATTCATGAAGTAGGACAAAGTGGGGAGAGAAAAAACCTGAGAGGAGAAAGAAGGGGAAGAAGGCTCGGACAGGAAGGTTGGGCGCTAGGTTAAAACACCACCTCAGCGTCATAGATCTTGGCGCCGAGAATGGCGCCAATAACCAAGGCGCCAAGCTCAGCGCCAATAACCCCGGCGCCGTGCTGCCTGCCAGGTCAGCGTCCACGCCATCAATGTGGCCTCGACCTAGGCACCAAACCCTTTGGCATCGAGACTTGTAAGCTTGGTGCCACCAACGATGGCGCCGAGCTAAGGGTCTAGATTTTAAAAGCATACCTCTAGGGGCATATTTATAAAAAACTTTCAAAAAAGGGCAAAAAAAAACAAGAGACACGGTATTTGACTGCACCTTAGGGGCATGGCCCCTACTCACTAGTAGTACCTTTGATGAAGACCATAAAGCGCCAACCATGCATTGTTGGGTTTGAGGACACAGGTTTTTATTGTGTTACACTATACAATGGTCAGTGAGACGAGAAGGTGAGTGGAACTTTGTAGTTTCGTTCCTTATTGATTCCAATTAAATTAAACAATATCTTTCTTTTTATATTTGGTTACTGTTGTTGATGATAGTTTTGATTTTCTTAGGAATGGGAAATCTATTCTGGATTTGATCAATTGTCTCTACGAGGAAGAAGATGAACCTCCTTTTGTTGTTCCATGTTCAACTTGCCTAGATATGCATCAGCTTAAGAAATAGAAGAACTGCTTTGATTAAGGTCCTGTTCGGTTTCATTTAGTCCCTGGACTAAACTTTAGTCGAGGGTCTAAACTTTAGTCCTAGCTTGTTTGGTTTAAGTGACTAACCCAGACTAAAACTGTTGAAAGAAAGACCAAAATGCCCCAATTAATTGTCCAGAATCTTTTTCGGCCGGCGGGTAGAGGGCAATAATGAGGGGCAGCCCCTGTCAAAATAGGCTTTTAGTCCCTTCTAGTCACCCCTTTGGACTTGTTTAGCAAAAAAAGTGACTAAAAGGGATTAAGCGAGGTGACTAACTCAAACCAAATAGGCTCTAATCTATGTCCACTAGAAATCATGCGCGGCATTGCCGCGCGGATGACCCTGTGTCGGGCGAGCACCAGCCTGCGATACTTCAGCCAGCCGCTGCAGGCGAATAGGACCAGATTCCGTACACATTGTGTATAGCCTGGTTGAGGAAATCATTATCAAGAAAGAATAATGGCTATATCAACTTGAATAGAGAAAATGAAGTTCAGGATACGTGGTAGGCCTAGATAGTATAGCGATTCAGAAGAACTCGTGATAACCAAAGAAGACATGTCAACATCTCATTGATCTGATTTTGTGTATATTGCAGTATATACGACGGACACCACGGGGCCCCACATGGAGATACACAAAGGTGCTAGAACTCCTGTATATAATGACTGCAGCATGCAATAGCTATATAACCCTTTTGTTCCAAGTTTGTCTTCTATTTCCATGTTCCTGCTTGTTGAATAGTCGCTGCAAGTGTATAACAGGGAAAAACAATCAGAATATGTTTTTTTGGCTGTATGCCTATACCGAGTTTCGATTATGGGCAGTATACTTTAGGTTTACTCAATCAGAACTATGAAGATTGGAGAATAGGATAAGCGTGATACATTTGTCTCATGTGGAAGGGAACTTTGCTAATATCATGTGGAACCGAAAGTGATGATGGAGCTTAAGCTATAACCTGGTCCAGCTAGAGATGCTTTTTTATTACTTATTTACCTTTTTATTTTTCACTTATTGGTTTAGAAAATTAGAAGGTTTCAAATAAAGATGAGTTGAGTTCCAAATGTGCCCAGTAGCAACTCCATCTATGGGATACAATTCAATATAGCAATGCATCAATAATTTTAAGTGCTGATGGTCATATAAAAGTTTTGTAAGATCATAGTTTTATAAGACAAAAATATTTTTTGAAACTAAGCATACCTCATAGATATTGTCATAAAAACTGAGGCCATGCATAAGTATGCATCACTAAGTTTCTTTCAGTGGCACAGCACAAAAATCTCTTGTATAACCTTTAATGAATGATGAAGAGCTAGAGTACTTGAAGGGTGATGCATTAAACTTGACTGCCTAAGAATGGGGAGACTGTCTAGGAGGTAATGAATGCTTGTGTCATGGTTGTGTCGCAGGCAACATAAGCATCCATTCCATAGCATACTGAATTATTGATATAGGTCCTTGACTGAAGCCATACAATCTACTACATGGCACTGCTAAATAGTACCACATTGTCCTCATTGACTGAAGCTATACATACATACAGTACTACAAGACATTGCTAATGCACGATCATGATTGAAGCACCCACTGATTGAAGGCATACAACTACTGCGTGTAGTGGCTCCTACACCATACGACTATCTCTACGCTTTGTGCATCTAAAAGAACTTCACAGCAGCTGGGCTTGCAAACAAAGAATATTAAACAAATAGGAATTCCATCTTAATTTCACAAATTTTAGACAAGCAGTCATCAAGCATGTATTTTATCAGTGAAAAAAATCTATGATAGCTGGCATCTTGCCATATCTAATCCTATTGATTTCTGTAATATTTTGGTAAGAGGCTATGTGCATGCAAATAATTTCACAAACAGCCGGGCTTGGTAACAAAAAATATGAAGCAAATATGAATTTCCATCTCATTCTAATTCTAAAACAATGTCTTAGGGATGAAAAGTCAACAATAGCTTAAGACTGCTCATGCTCAAAGCTTATGTTTCTGCTTTGCGAGATCAGTTTGTTTTAGACATCTTCAAATTAACAATTCATGAGAGACGCACAAGCATCATAGTGAATATCAAAGAGGACCGGCTAGAAGCAGTACTGCAAAAGAAGGTCTCAAACATAGCCCGGATAAGCATCGATTCATGGTTGTTTACCTCATTGCCTCATGGGCATTCCGTCGAACACCACCTGTGCGCTATTGATGTCACATCCGGTCCAGCGTTGGTGAGTGCTGCCGGGGCAGTGAACGCCAATTTAGGTGGACGGGATGCCGTTGCTGCCGTCCCCTTCGGCTTGGGGGCCGCCGGGCATGGCCAGCCGCCTAGCCTGCACGCCCCTTTCCGTGGCTTCACCTGGACTGCCGTTATCTGCAGCTCGCGACGCGTGGTGGTGCTGGCAAGCGGGCGCTAAGGAGGATCGGGGGCGTTTGATCCCCGCAGCGGCGTCACGTGCTGCGAAGAAAAGCTCGGCTCGCCCCCGCACCGCTCCAACGATGGACCGCGCTCACATCGTCGAGGGCGCACCTGTGACGCGGTGCCCGTGCTGGTAGTCCATGGCCACAGCTGTGCGCCTCGCCGGTGCGGAGGCCGCGGCTTCCGCCGGCGCGGAGGACAGAACGTACGCCAGCACTGTTGCGGGTGCGTCGGTAGCCGGAGCGACGTGCACGTCACGTGCTGCGAAGAAAAGCTCGGCTCGCCCCCGCACCGCTCCAACAGTGGACCGCGCTCACGTCGTCGAGGGCGCACCCGTGACGCGGTGCCCGTGCTGGTAGTCCACGGCCGCAGCTGCGCGCCTCGCTAGTGCGGAGGCCGCGGCTTCTGCCGGCGCGGAGGACAGAACGTACGCCAGCACCGCTGCGGGTGCGTCGGCAGCCGGAGCGACGTGCGCGGGGGTCGCCGTGGCCGCTGGGGCCCCCACCCACGACGGGAACGCCGCGCCCCCGCCCGCGCCGAAGGAGGAGGGAGGTGCGGGAGTCGAAGGCGAGGGGAGCGGCCAAACAATCGGCCTGCGACAAAGGTTCACGATGGCTCCGGTTGACGATAAAGCGGGCGAGGAACCTGATCGATCCGCAATCGGACGGACGAGATCGCTTGCTTGCCCGATCCAACGGTTAACGGGTTTGCGGGCGACGTGGCACGATGGTTTGCCCGCTTTTGGGAGGATTCCTATAGATAGATACCAAGTAGCGTGACATTTTTCTTGATGTACTAGTGTTACTCTATTACTCCCTCTGTCTCTAAATATTTGTCGTTTTCGCTTATTGAGAAATAACTTTGATTAAATATATATTAATATTTATAGTACATAATTAGTATCATTGAAAAGATATTTAAATCTAGTTTTTAATAAATTTATTTGGAGATATAATTTTTACACGTATTTTCTATAAATTGAGTTAAAATTATGGCACGTATATCAACGACGACAGTTATTTAGGGACGGAGGGAGTATTTCTAACACGTCAAAGTCTAATACTTGTACCTCTGTAGGACAGGACTGTCACATACTAGTAGGGGCTGATTGGTTACCCGAACAGGCCATCCTTGCACCCTTTGCCTGCTTCAACTCATTCATCTATCGTGTTTGGTTCGCCACCTCGCACGTTTTGCCTGCTTCGTTTCATTCCGCTGCCCTCCACCATCTCGCACGGCTCCGTCTTCTCAATTTCTACTTTCCTCGCGATGCAGGACGACACGATGCACCCATAGTACAAGGGCCTATGTGTCACACACTTAAAACTCTTATCCATGCATACAACTAAATAAGATTACATCTCGTACTAGACCAACAACAAAAATAACTAAATATGACTGAGTCCACGATTTGACCATGCATCTCACGATCCTAAATTGTCTCTTCATCCCGGCTCTCCATCACCAAAAATAACCAATCAAGCCCGTAGTGTACTAGTATCCGGGATAGTAATAAGGACCAGTACCACGCAATGTACCTATGGTTTGTTTTTTGTCGTGCCCTGGGGTACAATGCTTTAATAATAAGATGGCTGCCCGTGTCATTGACGCGTAGTCCAATCGGCCTCGTTCGGACGGTGCTAAAAAAGTACCGTTCATAAATAGTTTCTACTGTTTAATAGATGGTTTCTCATAAATTTTTTTTTAGGTTCATCCAGATTCCTCCGAGCGAACGGATGTCAACCAACAACGAACACCACGAAGCACGCAGCAGTGTAAAAATCTCCATGAGTCCGCACAAGCACAGCTATAAACCTGGGCACCTTTTTCCTAAAAGAATTTAAGATTTATGCACTTGAGAACTTTTTTCCACTCTCGAAGTGCCACCGATTATGTTTCTTTAGGTAGCAATCATTCTCTATACTTCTATTATTTCGTTTTTAGTAGTGTCTTTAGTAGTTCACTTTTAACATCGCTGTACTTGATGTTTTCCGTTGATGATACTCAAATTAATTTATATACCTTTTATAAGCCTTTATGAGTCCAATGACTGCAACCTGTTACTTTAAAATTGTACCTTGCACCAGGTCATAGGTACACTTCTGTTTTTCTAATTTGTTTTTGTTGGAAGTTACCTCAATTTCAAAATGTTTCTTTCCTTGGAAATTAATTTTTGCATGCCAAATCTATATCCCTTTTATTGGAGCTATGTACATGTATATCATGTTACTTCTACTTCATGTTGTACTTGTCTATATATATGAAAGCCACCTCTATGCACTACTGCAAATAATTGAAAACAATGTTTCCGGTAACCTCTGTGCTATTTTTATCTAAAAATATATCAGTTTGTTTTTGCCATCCACCATCTTTTTAGATAACCTTTTTTATTAGAGGTTGAATTCTGGAGTCGCTTAACTTTTTGTTGATAAATATGACATTTGATTTGTCGTTTATAGATTTGGTACTGATTTAATTTTTTTTGGTACAGGTCCCGTTTATTGAATTCAACATTAAACATTGTTTTTGCCATCCGCCATCTTTTTAGATAACCTTTTTTTATTAGAGGTTGAGTTCTTGAGTCGTTTAACTTTTTTTGATAAATATGACATTTGATTTGTAGTTTTATAGATTTGGTATAGATTTAATTTTTTGGTACAGGTCCAGTTTATTGAATTCAACATTCATTAAACATTATGTATTATTGCTTATAATTGTAACCAGGTCACCGGTAATATATTTTTTTGGTACAAGTCCCGTTTATTGAATTCAACATTCATTAAACTACTGAGTATGTTTTTTTTCCATCCACCATCTTTTTAGATAACCTTTCTTTTATTAGAGGTTGAGTTCTTGAGTCGTTTAATTTTTTGTTGATAAATATGACATCTCACTTGTCGTTTATAGATTTAGTACTGATATTTTTGGTATAGGTCCCGTTTATTGAATTCAACATTCATTAAACATTGTTTTTGCCATCCACCATCTTTTGAGATAACCTTCCTTTTTTTATTAGAGCTTGAGTTCACGAGTCGTTTAACTTTTGTTGATAAATATGAGATTTGATTTGTCATTTATAGATTTGATTTGAGTTAATCTTTTTTGGTACAAGCCCCGTTTATTGAATTCAACATTCATTAAACATTGTTTTTGCCATCTGCCATCTTTTTAGATAACCATTTTTTTTTATTAGAGGTTGATCTAGAGTCATTTAACTTTTTGTTGTGACATTTGATTTGTCGTTTATAGATTTGGTACTGATTTAATATTTTTGGTACATGTCCCATTTTGCGTATAATTGTAACCAAGTTGCCGGTAACTCTGTTGAAAAAAATGCTAATAGATTTGTTGTTTGAGCATGACTTGTCGTTTACAGATTTGGTACTGATTTAATTTTTTCCTACAGGTCTCGTCTAATGATTCAACATTAATTAAAGTAGTACTGCTTATAAATGTAACGAGGTGGCCGGTAAGCTTTATTGGGAAAAAATGCTAATAGATCTGTTGTCTGAACAAAAGTGTTTTGAACACCAATTACTGGTTACTGGCATGATCTATTTTAATTGTTTTTAACTGCAAATATGTACTGAGATTTTGAAACAGTTTGGTCATTTTTTATTTTACTATTGACTATTCCTCTGGTAAGCTATTGCTTCAATTTGAAAGCAATTTCTTACTAAGATAATTTTTTAATCTGTATTTAGTATCTCCATCTCATATGTACATCCTCAAGTCTATATACTCGGCGCACATGTTCTTTCTTTTTTATCTGTCATATTTGTAGTGCATGGTTTAGATTTATAGTGTCCTTGCCTAACTTCTAATTGCATCATAATCATCTAAGTACCTCCTCGATCAAGTGTATATTTTGTCTACGTTGTCTTCTTTATTATACTGCAGTCTATGGTTCAGATTTAGTTCCAGATGTTGGACAACATTTGAAGAATTTAATCTAATTCTCATTATTTTTTGTCTTTTTATTTGCCAATCTCTCATATCTAAAATGGTAATGGTTGGTGCCACGAGCTATAAGAATCGACTCATAATTGAAGCTTAATTCATAACCAACGATATTTAGTTATTATTTTTTTAGAATTACTACACACCCTCACTGTATATTATTTAGGGAGATACTAATGTTCTTATGTATCTAGTAACTTCACATAGGCATTAATTAATTACTAGTTGCTTTCTATCCCCCCTTTTTTTTTTGCTAATCCATATTACAGAACAATTTTTTCGTTGAGGGTGATGTTAAACTTTATAAAAAAGGTATGATGTTAAACAGGCTAGTATTCCTTCCATCCCAAGCTATCATTCTACATCCAGGCACGAAAACCATAGAACTGAGTAGGCCTCAGTTCACATTCCCTCAATTCACATTCTAAATAACAAATTACATATATACCCCTGTAACAGTTGAGCTCAGTTTACTGCCAACCCAATCTTTCTAAGTACACCTCTGCCGGCCCATTTCTAATTTGACCAAGTCTACTTGAAAACACACAAATATTTATGAATTATAAACTTAAAAAAAAAGATTGTCCTAACCCTTGAATTGCATTCTTTTTTTACATCCCGAAAACAAGATGGTTTTCACTTCTCGATGAGTTAAGCAATTTAAATTCAACAAAATTTATAAACAAATATTAACATTTCCATCTCAATCCCGATTGGTAGAAAAAATGACACTGATCCGCATAAAAAACATGGCAAACAAAAAGTCTATTGCTGGAATCGGCAGAATTAATCTAACTTAAATAAATAGATTATCAAGACGACTAATCAGGAGGGATCGAGTATCCCCACAAATGGGAATTCAAAAATACTCACGAGTAATCCAAACTAGACTAATAAAAAGTAGTCATCAAAGTACACCAATTAATAGGTGGGGTGACCATGTTTAGGAGATACTTAAGTAGTTTCCAACTTGGACCTAAATCTCGGTGCTAAGTAAGTTCGTAACACCAGGGGTGTTACAATCTTTCCCCCTTAAAAGAACCTGTGGGGGTATTAACCCCTATACCCTTACGGCTAGGTTTGGGCCGGCCCGGACCTAGGGGGTCCGACCCACTAGAAGACGACGCGCGGCCCAGCCGATCTACTCGGAGTCCCGCGCAAGAAATCAAGGCAGACTTGGAGATCAAGCAAGATCCTGATCGGTTAGAATAGGAATCCTTATCCGGCCACCTATGGCAATTGTAACTGGTTGGGATTAGTTTTCAGATCTGTAACCCTGCCCCCCAGACTATATAAGGCGGGTAGGGGACCCCTCTCAAAAATCATCTCATTTACACACAGCAATACAATCAGACGCAGGACGTAGGTATTACGCCTTCACGGCGGCCGAACCTGGATAAAACCTCAGTGTCAGTCTTGCAGTCACCATATCGTTCGTAGCTTGCGCATCTAGTCTGCCGATAATCTACTACCTTGAGCATACCCCTAGGTAGACTGCCGACCATATTTTATCCCAAGATTCGAAACAAGAATCAGAAAGGAGAAAATACGAATACACTTCGCAGATCTGAATTTACACGAAAGATTGTACGACGTCGAACACTAAACCACACCAGGGGTTTAGAGATACCCTATTAAGAGCAACCTAATACAACCAAGGTTTAATCCAGAAGTCAAGATAGACGAGGACAATGGAGAAATAATAAGAAAATGATTATCCAAACCATAGCGTATGTTCAACAGATCTAGAAATAGGAGACTGAGAACTCAAACTATCATGAACCCTAAGACCAAACTAATCAAAGATAGACTTGAACTTCTTTGACGGAAACTAGATCCCTTCTTCTTCTCGGATTATGCAATCACCTCTAACTAGCGACCCTAGTTTTATGAGCGATGGCTAGGATCTCGTAACTCTGCTTTGGATTCAAGGGAATGGGGACGAAGGAGAGGCGCACAAGGTGGCATCTTATAGCTTGGTGGACGGAGGTGGTGGTGCAGCGTTGGCCATGGTTGCTCCCTGCGTGAGCTTGAGTGGAGGGAGGAAAAAGGAGAGGAGAGGGTTTCGCTCGATGAGGAAGGCGTGCGAGCGGCCGTGTTCCCAAAAGAAGAAAAAGGAGAGGGGAAAGGAGGGGGTCTGGTACAGAAGTGAGGGCAGGGATCGAGAGCCGACTAGGTGCCGAGAAAAGGGGAAGTGCACAGTGCATGAGTACGGCGGATGCAACATAATGCCGTGGTTACACGAGGACACAGTGCTAGTGGTCCTTGACACCGACGGCATCCACAGGGCATGCAACAATAGTGACCGGCATGCATAGCGTGGTCGAGCAGGACATAGGGCTTGGGACATGACGTCCACTCAGGCTTTTCCAATCACTCCCAACTACCCATGGCTAACTTTTCTTTGTTGTTCTTCTTTTCCTTCTCTTCCTTGACCACAATAGGTGCCAACCTTTTGTATGAACTAAGATCACGACATATATGCTTCCTACAAAACCACATTCTCTTGTTTACTTTGAGGGAACACTATTTTATCAACCCACTGTGGATTTCTCGTTCGAACATCCGAATATTTCCAAGAAGAATATTTTGTATCAATAGCTATATGGCGGTGTAACTTGGCAAAGGTACTTGGTCAACAACGTCGATACCAGCGCGTGCTGAGCAGCATCACCATGTGGCAGCTATTCCACAGGGCCCCTCGGTTTCATCACTGGTACCATAAGCTATTAACCAGGCAACTATTACCAACTTACACGCAATAAAGGCGGTGGGGTCATAGACCACAGAATCAGAGAAGTATTGTAAGGGAAGATTTAGACAACAAGAGTTCCTTTCACAACAAAGGACAAGGAATTCAAATCCCACAATGGATTTGATTTAAGAGATTCAAGTGTTCTACTAGGACATCCACAATTAGTCAATACAGTATCCTATGTTATCCCATCATGGCTGGTCTGCTAGGCATCTGAATGGTTGCTCTCTTGTAACCCACTTAACATCGTCCTTGAAAACCCTAAGCACATCTAACGAGACCTAAGGGTAGATGGACGCAATAAACACAATAAAATTAAAAAAAATACACATTCCAAACGTCCTTATACTGGTACAACATACAAGCACTCACTCTCCTATTCTCGACACATCGTTCACCTTCCCTGCGACCAGATGATCTCAACAACTATGGACGAAATACAACGGAAAGATTACAATACTAGAGGATAGTGATGAAAGGCACCACTAACTATGGGTACATCTTCCCAAGGCAACTAATCTACTTTGTCGGACCACACACCATTATTCCCTAGGCTTCGGTGGATTCTTCTACCTGCCCTAGCTATGGATCTGCCTCCTCTCTTGGTAGTGGCTGAGTGAGGGGAAGCAAAGACTCTACTTCTGACACTTCCTAAGGGTGGGGGATGCTGGTGGCACTGCAACACCTGGTTCTCCTTCTTTTCGGTGGGTGGACAAGGATTCCCTCCAAGATTAAGGGATCCTGCCTTTCAGTGGCCTAGCGTCCTACTGCTTAGCCCTGGTGACAAGGTAGACCTCTCCTAGCCGATGGGCATGCTAATCTTTAGCCTCCTTTAGGGCTTCTAACATGGCTAGTCTCAACTCTCTGCGGCTACCACACTAGCATGCGCTTCAGCGAGCTACACCTTGGAGCATCTTAGAGAAGATCTCAGCTTCCTCGGCTCGCCGAAGGCACTTCCTCAGCTCCGATGCTTGCTGATCATACTACTTATCCAGAGCAAGCAACTATGTGGTCAAGTGCACCATGGTTGGGATGTCTTCTTGTGTATCCCACCCTTACAAGGCCTCCATGCGAGCCCTCCATACCCATCGATTCTTTTCCAAAGGTGGAAAGAACCTCATGGGGGTACGAGCAATGGGCTCTTCATAGATCTGGCAAAGGTGACGCAAGGCTTTATGGGCCACAACTTGGTAGGTATCGACGAAGCGAAACCCAGTTGTAGTCACATTCTAGGCCTCAGTGATGTTGGGGAACTCCTCACTCTTCCCAATATAGACGGTAACTTCACACCGCTCAGTGCCATGCTTTTCATACTCATGGCCCTTATAATCGGGACGATCTTTGACTCTGAGTTTTTGCAGGGTGGCATACATGATTTTGGGAAAACCCTTAGTGTTCAGGCAGTAACTGCTAACCTAGGCTCCTGCCATCCCTAGTGGGTGGTTGCAAGGGAGGATTGAGTAAAAAGCTTTCTCAAGAGGAAGGGCTAGGTGAGCTGGAGTGCACCGAGTGGTGGTACCAATGGCTAGGCCAGGCCCTTCTTGTAATAGCAGAGCAGGTCAGTGGTCTTGGTGTAGTCCACCTTCAGGTTCCTACGCGTGGGCCACTACAAATGAATCGATAGATTTTTTTCGCGTGTTCGAGGTGAGCGATGTCCGAGGCCATTAATGACTAGCACGGCTGTAGGGCAAGGGTCCGTCAGGAGCGCAGAAAAGAGTACGGAGAGACATGGGTCATGATAGGCGTGAACCACAGGTGAACGCAAAGCACGAAGCCACAGTACAACAGTAATTCCCTGAACAAGGGCTAGTCAGTCGTGCACAATACAACTCGTGTGACATCTTTGAAGGGTGCATCTACCAACAATACGGTCACGATGACTAAGGCAGTAACAGCACAACTAACTTAAAGATCGTATACTACTGCTGAGAGTCATCCACCGGAGAAAGCCTAGTTAAACCTATTCTGAATACTTAACCATCACAATAAGGCTACTTATATATTTCGTAGGTAAACGCCCTAACTTTTTGTAAAAATAGGTTGTCAAATTTTAATTTAGAAAAGGGTTTTGAAGATTTATTTCCTCATTTATGCTCTGATACCACCTATGGCAGAATCGCCTAATCTAATGCCCTCCCAAGAGTACTTGTCTTCTATTAGACACTAAGTACCCAAGAGAGTGCACTAAATCATTCTGTTCCATCGAAGCACACCCCAAGGGAGAACTAAAAAATACATATTTTTCCATTAGGATCATAAATGAGAGAATAAAGCTTACAACATTCTTAAGCCATTTCTTACATCACTTTATTACAGTAACGTAATATTACCTAATTGATTATTATAATAGCAGAATATAACAATGCTATCAGAGTTACAGAGAAAACAAAGATTAATTTAATGACATGGTGGTGTATTAACATAGTGGACATTTATATACAAGAGATGCTAGCAGATTTTATATCTTTTCTTATAAAAACCTTTAGTGAGGTTTATAAATAAACACTATGGTCGTAGCATGAAAGGAATCCTTTCTGAGCACACCAGGAGGTTTTGAGGTTTCCACACATAAGAGTCAGCTCTATGTATCCTCCGATCACCTACAATAGGGGGAATAAAACTCTGAGTACTCGATTATACTCAGCAAGACTTACCCGACAGGAGAAAAATAAAAGACTCTAAGGATATGCAAGGCTTATTTGGCTTGTGGGTTATTGCATCTGTGGAAGCATTACTCAACGTGCGTCCTTATATTAAATTTTATTAGCAGTCATCATTAGTTCATTAACTATCCATTCTATGTAAGTTCCTATGCTACTTTAAAGCAGGTAGTGAGCAATCAGAACCATTCTACCATCTTTCATATTCTAGTTCTTACTACGGTGCTAGACCATAGCCAAGTCGGTACCATCTCACAGAAAATGGCGATTCGTGAATCAATGTATCCCAACTGGGTACCCTGAAACACACTCCCCGTTTGTACCCTAGGCACAAACAAGACCAACCCATTCCACTCCTATCATAGGATCTAGGTCCCATCCAAACTTGGACTCTAAGCCCCCACACTTCAGACCTGGTCTCAGCATGGTGCTTAGACCTCCAACTTTCCCCACCTCCAATCAGTCGGTCCGAAAAGAGTCTGAAACCCACGACAAGAGCATAATGAGCCTTCTCGCTCTCATAAGCAAGTATGTGATCAGGATAATAAGTTTGTGACCTGACTACCATCCACAGCAACAGAGGGTCCTCAATCGACATAGGCGGAATAAATGCAATCTAAGCCTCGCTCAAATGCCTAACCAAATCTAGATCCAAAGTACCTTTCTACTCGGTCTCCAATTATCGTCCATATATATTCCATGTGATAGTAATATAATAACAACAATATATAATAGCTTTCCTATCTCTTGCGAGTGATAGGTAATCACTCGACCTTCTACCGAATCCTATAGCATAGCCATCTACTATGATTCTGATATACTAGTAGGACTCATAGGATAAGGATATATATTTGCAAGTGGTTTTCATTCAACTCCTTAAAACTTAATGCACAAGCATAAATTAAAAGTGCAGAATAATAGGGGTTATGCACCGGGGCTTGCCTAGGTAAGTTATAACCAAAAGTTAGCATTCTATAATGGTGACACAATCATCAAGGCATCATCTTTTTTGCTACTTTGGTCGACTCTATGATCCATCATTGTTCCTATTATGATATACGTGGATGCAACTGCAAAGACGCAATTAATCAACGGTAACCGCAACTCTTAAAAATACTAATTACAGTCTCTCAAGCTAACGAGCTAGCTCTAATGACTAATGTACTAGGCTATGTACCACATTGTTGAGCAAAGCCTCATCTCTAGAAAATGTTCTAGTTTTAAAATCCCAAGGTGTTTTAGCATTTTATTGATTAAATACATATTTTTGAACTAGGGCTCATTTAGATACCTTAGTAAACTAATTATTAGTGGAGCTACAAAAATTATAGTGAGCACCTAATAATGTTAGGAATTTACTGTGAAAGTTTCAGAGCCAACACTATCATAAATTTATCACAACAATTCCTATAAGTTTATATCTTATAATATTAAGCATTTCAAATTAATTAGATAACTCCTAAAAATAGTATAAAACCATTTGAACAAAATATACTAGCAGATAGATCATGATTTTAGGAACCTAACACAATAACTTTCACAATTTTTGGCTGAACTACACAAATTTATATTGCATTTACAAGTTTGCCTTAGAAACTAAATGAGAAAATGGTTTAGAAAACAAAAAGGGCCGATGGCAAACATTCGGCCTAGCAGACCCGGCGGCCCAGCACGGGACATGGCCCATGCATGAGATGGCCCACGGTGGGGAGCCCGTGTTGGCACTTTAGCAAATGAGCCCTCGGACTTTTCCTGAACCACAACTAGGTCCTAATACTATTTCTTCCTTTCTGTGATGAATTCACTTAACCTCCTAGATTTTTCCAAATTTCCCCATGCACACCCCAGCCATCCCATGCACGGCGGCGTGGCGAGCGGCGGCACCAGGCGTCCACGCCGGCCACCAGAGGCCTGCGTGGACCCATTTAGCGGGTCGGTCGCCATCTAATGCAAAACCCACAAGGATGGGCGATGGTTAGGGACTCAGAGACACACTAGCTCGAGCTGCAGCGGTGAGCGGCTATCCATGGCAGTGGCGCGTCCATCCCGATGACCTATGGCGCCATCAGAGGAAAGGGGTTAGCGAATAAGCACCAATAGCTCACCGGGATTCGAGCTACGGTGGCGGCTGAGGTGGAGGGGTGCCGAGATGGCCTGTCCACGTGCGACCGATCCATGCAGCAGCGTTTTGAGCACGGCACCAACACGTCACTACACCTATGGTGAGCTTCCTGTCCAAAACCGTGTGAGCATGAGAGGGCGTGAGTCAAGATGAGTTTAGAGCCACAAGCAATTGAACTATTACCGCTCCAATCCTACCTCTCTCCCCCTGTCCAAGGTCACGGCGGTGAACATGGCCCACGATGAGTTAATCACTGAATTGTCGTGGCGTAGGACTCTACCATGGCTAGATGCGGTTGAGGCAGCTAGCTAGCTCTCCCTGCTACTTAATGATGTGAGGAGATGGGCTAAGAAACCATGGGCTCGACGAATTTGAAAGGCAGGCGTGGTGCCTAGGCTGAGACCACGTCATGGGGAAAAGCATGCGAATGAGCTCGAGCAGTAGGGCATGTTAAAGCGAGGCTCTAGGTCGACAGTGGCAGAGCAAGCTCAGTGCACACAGGTGACGAGACCAGGTGGCTTGGCATGACGTTGAAAGTTCCTAATGGCTAGAGGGGTGGGGGTGAGTAGCCAATTAAAAATTTCTACAACAACACTTAGCAAACTGGTTAGACAATTATGAGGCGAAGCAAGTGTTGCACTAGCCTACTAAAATTGTAAGCCACCTACCACAATTCTAGTTTATATGGTTTCTATCCACACAATAGCTATGACACTACACTAAGTTAGTGCGCTCTCAAAAGCTAACTAAAGAGCCACACTAACCAAACTAACAAGCTCTCACAACTAGCTACACTAAAGAGCTTGACAACTAGTTTGTGGTATTATAACGAGAGAGAGTAAGATAGTTATACTGCCATATCAAGGAGTGAACCAATCAATTACAAGGATGAATACTAATGAAGACCAATTACCTTGGAATCAAATGACAATACAATGATTTTTTACCGAGGTTCACTTGCTTGCCAGCAAGCTAGTCCTCGTTGTGACTGATTCCCTCACTTGGAGGTTCACGTGCTAATTGGCATCACACGCCAAACCCTCAATAGGGTGTCGCACAACCAACACAAGATGAGGATCACACAAGCCATGAGCAATTAACTAGAGTACATTTTGGCTCTCCACCGGGGAAAGGTCAAGAACCCCTCATAATCACCATGATCAGAGCCGGAGACAATCCCCAACCTCCGCTCGATGATCCTTGCTGCTCCAAGCCATCTAGGTGGCGGCAACCATCAAGAGTAACAAGTGAATCTCACAGTGAAACACAAACACCAAGTGCCTCTAGATGCAAACACTCAAGCAATGCATTTGTATTCTCTCCCAATCTCACAAAGATATTGAATCTATGAGGGAGATGAGTGGGAGGGCTTTGGCTAAGCTCACAAGGTTGCTATGTCAATGCAAATGGCCAAGAGAGTGAGCTAGAGCCAGCCATAGTGGCTTAAATAGAATCCCCCATGAAATAGAGCCATTGGCTCAATTATTAGGCTGACTATGCATCGACCGGACACGCTGCTCGAGTGCACCGGACGCTACATCGGACACACCGTTCGTGAATACCAGGATGTGTCCGGTAGGTCAACCGGACAGTGTTCAGTCGCTCCCAGACCACCATGTGTCTAGTTCAAATGAAAGTAGCCGTTGCTGCCCACACTTGCTGACGACCAGACGCTCAGACCGGACGTTGAAATAGAAATGACCGGACACTGAGCCGTAGTGTCCGACCGAGTCCAGAGAGTACCCGAGGCCAACCGGACATGTCCAATGACTCTAGACCAGACGCAGAAGACACAGTGTCTGGTCGAGTCTAGTAAGCACCTAGGTCCAACCGGATGCGTCTGGTCACTTTGGACCGGACGCTCAGCGTCCGGTCGACTATTTACTGAACATCGACTTTGCACATTCACATCGGACGCGTTCGGTATGGTGACCAGACGTGTCCAGTCATTGAGTTTGTTGTTAATACCAGGACATGGCCGGTCACCATATCGGACGCGTCCGGTCACTTTGTGACCAGTGCGACTAATGGCTTTGCTATCACTCATGCCAAACTTCTTGATTATGTCCTTGATATACTTGCCTTGACTCACAAAAGTACCTGATGAGGACATTACTTCTTAGAGGTACCCGCTGATCCTCCAACCGTCATGCAAGGTCCAATGACCCGGGCTCGAAAGCGACAACTCAATTTATAGGTGAGCTCGTTCTTAAGCGATACTTTTCATACTTTTGATAATAGACTACTACCTAATGATGTTATCTTGCTTAGGAACATTGGAGAGGATCATGAAGGACTTAGAGCGAGTGGTGGAGGTGATGATGACCAGCAAAGGAC
The DNA here is from genome assembly GCF_019320115.1 of Miscanthus floridulus. Lineage (NCBI taxonomy): Eukaryota > Viridiplantae > Streptophyta > Magnoliopsida > Poales > Poaceae > Miscanthus > Miscanthus floridulus. The sequence goes on along the minus strand of NC_089587.1, from coordinate 55,195,012 downwards.
GTCCAACACAAGCCGGAGGCCCAGTCCAACAAGAATTCGAGTCTGCCTCAGGCCTCTAGGACCAGTCTAGCCTTAAACTAGTCACCCAGGACGCATCTAGACTCTATTTTCGATGATCCACATATGGATGGAAAGATAATTTGATAAGTAAGCCAATACAAGTGGTTTCATGTCAAAATCTATTCGGGATCAACATGGGAATCATTGAAACAAGTCAGTGTCCAGAAATCTACCAGGGTGCTGCGACACCGTCTTTTGGTCTGTTGGACCATGTATCAAGTTTGGGCCCATTAGGGGCGCGTCCAGGGGTCTTGCATGACCCTAGAGTCTTCATAAACAGCCACTGCCCCTCCATTAGGGTTGGGTTTTGCTTAGATTAATCTGTCAAGAACAGTTTCGCCGTTCATCAGTTTGTGAGACTCCAACTTCATGAGTTTAATCATTCATCTGCAATTTGGTTGCGTTCTTTCTTGTTCTTGCTTGTGTTCTTCGTTGCGCGGGCAGGGATTAGCCTTCTTGTTGAGGTCAACCTGGTCTATGACTTGGTTGATAACTAGAGGAGCTGTGGTGCTAAGATTGTAGGGTTCGATCTTTCGATCTGAAGCCGGATCGGTGTGTCATTCTCCGCCACAACAATAGTTACCATCACCTGACGGAAGATTGGGATCTCCGTCTCCATTAAGTGGTAATAAGAGCTAAGGTATATCATCAAGTTCACTTTTATTTCTAGTTTTGAGTGTTTCACATTCATCCTATAGTCCAGTGCTATACTCATTTTTCCTGTCCTAGAACCTTCCGCGCCATAGCCTTTGCATATTTCAGTTTCAGAGTCCATCGTGTTGAGTTTGTGTCCTGGTCGAGGTCTTGTTGCTGGTTGGGTCATGTTAGAGTCCAGTTCATATGTTTTCCCCCATCGTTTCCATCAAATCTTTGCTTTTGTGACCAATTTTGCGTACATTGTTTCCAGTTTTGTCCTCTAATTCGGAGCCAATTCTTAAAACTGGTCTAGTTTTCGCATATGAACTCTATTTTTGACGTTCCATATATGCAAATCGATTAGAAAAAATTTTTGGATTTGTCCATCCCCTGCTTTATTGGGGTCGAAGATTTTTAAATTGGTCAAAAAGTGGTCACAAGATCCTCTTTTCGTGGTCACAAGGTTTTTGTCGATTTTGATCTAGTTTTCTGAAAATTCCACAAGCCACGTCTTTCACTTGTTTGAGCTCATATTTTCTGTGGTTACTTCTTTTGTGCTCCTAAGTAAATAAAAAATATCAAAAAAATAAAATAAAAAATTCAAAATTTCCCAAAAAAACAACGACAGCCCAAAAAATTGAAAAAAAGAGGAGCAAAAGAGGAACAATATCTAGAGCACATAAAGAAGACCAAAGTGAGCTATGTTTGCGTGTGTTGTCTGGTTCCTTGTTTGTGTTGCTGTTTCCATCCATTATACTTGTTTTTCATACACATGTCACCTTGCTATCCACCATACTTTTGTCACATGCCTGATACTTGGAACATTTTAGAGCAGCAACGAGAACAAGTACTTTGGACTATAATTCAGCATTACTTTCTGTTACTGACTTGTATACCAAATATACATATTACTCTTTGTGTGCCTTTCAAGCTCCACAAACTCTTCAGATCAGTACAGACAAAGGGCCTTGCAATCTCGGTACCACTGCCTCATAGGTATCACGAACCAGTCACCGGTTGTACCGCCCACTGCTTGTGTTAGTAAGAACTTTGTAAGAGCTTGGTAAGACAAGCTTCCACTTGTTGTGAAAAGTAACACCACTGCAACCACGTAGTCATTTGGTAGGGATAACTTTCACCATTTGTTCCTATTTTTGTGTTTTCAATGGCAGGAGATAACAGACTGGCAGATAACAACCCTAAGGGTTTTAACTGAGTGTGTTAGTCAAGAGCAACTACAAGCTATTGTAGAGGATGCCCAAAAAAGGATGAATGAGGCCATCAGGAAGGCCATCACTACGTACTCATTGAACTCAACATTGGCAACAGCATGGAGAGGTTGGACAAACAAATTTCCACACTAACCGACAAGGTTACTGAGTTAGAAACATTGGTGGCGATCAACAACAATGACATCTCCGGTAGCAACACCTGATAGTCTCTTGCTAGAAGACACGGTGCATGATGTCACTGGAAACATGGATCGAGCAGCCTTCCGACAAGCAAGATTACGATGACGTCTTTGCCGCAACACGATAGGTATGGGTGATGTCCACCACCATCAAGGTAATAATCACCGTGTACCCAATGATCCTTATGCTAAGATTAAGTTCACAATACCATCTTTTTTGGGTCATTACGATGCTGAGGGATATCTTGATTGGGAGATGATAGTAGAACAAAAGTTTAGTGCCCACCTTGTGCCTGAGCATTATAGAGTTCGTCAAGCTACTAGTGAGTTTAAGGATTTTGCTATTATTTGGATGGAATGGGCAAGCTGCACAGGATGCTTTACCTAGGTATATGGGAAGAACTTAAGGTAGCTATGCATGATCATTTTGTTCCTCCTTATCATAGAGATTTACGTAAGAAATTGATGTGTTTAGAACAAGGAGATAAATCTGTACAGGATTACTATGGTGAGCTCCAAAAGGGATTGATGCGCTGTAGTGTTGTGGAGGGAAACGAAGATGCCATTTGTCGTTTTTATTCGGGTTTGAGGCCTGAGATTCAGGACATTGTTGATTATAAAGAATTTAACGCTGTCAACCAGTTGTTTTCAGTTTGCTATTCTTGCAGAAAATGAATTGTAGGGGCAGTGAACAGCAGGGCAAGAGCAAGGTCAGCACTAGCACATACATGCCACGCTCGGCACCATCTTTGGGGCTGACTAAGCCAACCACTTTTCGGGCACCTCCACCAGCGAGCAAGTGACCAGCAGCCTCTGGAGTTTCCGCTACACCTAAGGCACCTCCCGCATGACCTACAGATTTAGGTAAAAATTCTTTGTAGGTGCCTACCAAGAGTTCCTCATCCGTTGCATCGACAGAACACACTTTGGGTATTCAGTGCCACCGCTACCATGGCATTGGCCATGTGCAGAAGGACTGCCCAAGTCAGTGGGCATATATTGCTATAGAAGATAGTTACATCAGCACCTCTGACATTGAGGATGAAGAAGACTAAGATGCAGATGAGGACGACAGCGAAGTCCTTGGTGAAGAGGCCACGACATCCTATAAGAGCATCATTGTATAGTGGGTGCTCAGCTCACAAGTCCAGCAACCTGAGAAGCTATAACGCCATAACTTGTTCTAGATTTTCTTCGTCATCAGCGACCGTCGAGCACGTGTCATTATTGATGGAGGTAGCTGCAACAATTTGGTGAGTTCTGATTTGGTCAAGAAGCTTGGCTTGACCACACGCCCAAACCTACGTCCATACCATATTCAGTGGCTAAATGATTCTGGTAAAGCAAAAGTAACATAAACTTGCAGAGTTTTATTTTCCATTGGTTCTTATGCTGATTCTATTGATTGTGATATGGTACCTATGCAAGCTTGTTCACTCTTATTGGGTTATCGTTGGAACATGATAATGATGCTACACACCATGGTAGAAGTAATAAATACACTTTTGTGCATAAAGGAAAGAAAATTACTTTGGTACCTTTGACCCCTGCTCAAATTGTACAAGCTGATAGAGAATGCGCTGCTAGTTTGAATGATGTTCAATCTAACAACCAGCAAATTGCTAATTCTATTTTCCCACCTAAAAAGGATAAGACTACATCTATTTCTAAGGCTGAGGGGATTAAATTGAAGGGTGGTGTTATGCTTGCAACAAAATGTGACTTTGCTAAAATTTCTGATGATGATATTTGCTATACTTTAGTATGCAAACGAGCTATGTTTTCGCTTGATAATATTGTTAGTTCGGTACCTCCTGCTGTCACTAACCTTTTGCAGGAGTATGAGGACATTTTTCTAGCTGAGATACCCCTGGTGCTGCCACCTATGAGAGGGATAGAGCATCAAATCAATTTGATTCTAGGAGCGACCTTGCCCAACCGAGCTGCCTATCGAACCAATCCTAAGGAGACTAAGGAAATTCAGTGGTAAGTCCAAGATCTTTTGGACCGTGGGTATGTACTGTGAAAGCCTTAGTCCTTGTGCCGTTCCTGTACTTTTGGTTTCTAAGAAAGATGGAACTTGGCGTATGTGTGTTGATTGTAGAGCCATCAATAATATTACTATTCGGTATCGTCATCCTATTCCTAGGACTAGACGATATACTTGATGAGTTGTGTGGTTCTATAATTTTCACTAAGATTGACTTGCGAAGTGGCTACCACCAGATTAGAATGAAACTTGGAGATGAATGGAAAACTGTATTTAAAACAAAATTCAGGGTTGTATGAGTGGTTAGTAATGCCTTTTGGTTTGACAAATGCACCTAGCACTTTCATGCGCTTAATGAATGAGGTTTTAAGAGCTTTTATTGGACAATTTGTGGTAGTTTACTTTGATGATATATTAATTTACAGCAAGTCTTTTGATGAACATATGGATCACTTACGTGATGTTTTTAATGCTTTATGTGATGCATGTTTATTTGGTAACCTTGAGAAGTGCATCTTTTGCATGGATCGAGTTTTTTTCTTGGCTATGTTGTAACTCCACAGGGAATTGAGGTGGATGAGATGAAAATTGAAGCTATAAAAAGCTGGCCGATTCCCCAAACCGTCACACAGGTGAGGAGTTTTCTTGGTCTTGCAGGATTCTATCGCCACTTCGTCAAAGATTTCAGCACCATTGCTGCCCCGTTGCATGAGTTGTCGAAGAAAGGAGTGGTGTTCTATTGAGGAAAGGCACATGAGGAGTCCTTTGACACTTTGAAGGATAAGCTTACACACGCACCGTTGCTGCAACTTCCAAACTTTGGTAAGACTTTTAAGCTAGAATGTGATGCTAGTGGAGTTGGCATTGGTGGTGTTTTGATGCAAGATGGTAAACCAGTTGCTTACTTTAGTGAAAAATTGCATGGTCCTGTTCTTAATTATTCCACATATGATAAACAAATATATGCACTTGTTCGTTCTTTAGAGATGTGGCATTATTATTTATGGCCTAAAGAATTTATTATTCATTCTGATCATGAATCGCTTAAGTAGTCTTCACTCTCAAAATAATCTGAATTGTAGGCATGCTAAATGGGTTGAATTTATTGAATCTTTTCCTTATATTATCAAACATAAGAAAGGGAAGGATAATGTGATTGCTGATGCTTTGTCTAGAAGATATACATTGCTGTCCCAACTTGATTATCGAATTTTTGGTCTTCAATTAATAAAAGAACAATATGCGCTTGATCTTGATTTTAAGGATGTGTTGCTTAATTGTAGAGAGGGGACGTATATGGAATAAGTTTATGATTAACGATGGGTTTTTGTTTAGAGCTAACCGCCTATGCATTCCTAGTTGGTTCCGTTCGTCTTTTGTTGTTGCAGGAGGCACATGGAGGCGGATTGATGGGACATTTTGGTGCCAAGAAGACGGAGGAGGTGTTGTCCACATACTTCTTTTGGCCAAGGATGAGGCGAGATGTAGAGCGGTATGTGGCTCGATGTGTCACATGTCAAAAAGCTAAGTTACGGTTGAACCCACATGGTTTGTATATGCCTCTTCCTGTTCCTTCTACTCCTTGGGCAGATATATCTATGGATTTTGTGTTAGGATTGCCAAGGACTAAGAGGGGGAGGGATAGTATTTTTGTGGTGGTTGATCGTTTTTCTAAGATGGCATATTTTATTCCTTGTCATAAGAGCGATGATAGCTATTCATATTGCTGACCTTTTCTTTCAAGAAATCGTTTGCTTGCATGGTATGCCTTCTACTATTGTTTCATATCGTGATACAAAATTCTTGAGTCATTTTTAGGCGCACGTTGTGGAATAAATTGGGGACCAAGCTACTGTTTTCTACAACATGTCATCCCCAAACTGATGGACAAACTAGAGGTTGTGAATCGAACATTGTCCACCATGTTGAGAGCCATTTTGAAGCGCAATTTGAAGATGTGGGAAGAGTGTTTGCCGCATGTGGAGTTTGCATATAACAGGGTGGAACATTCCACCACCAAGGTAAGTCCTTTTCAGGTAGTGTATGGTTTTAACCCCCATGCTCCTATTGATCTTTTGCCTTTACCTACCACTGAGAGAATACATAGTGATGCTAGAGAGCGTGCTGATTTTATTCGTAAGTTGCACGAAACAACTAAAGCAAATATTGAAAGAATGAATGAAAAGTATAGAATTGCTGGTAGTAAAGGTAGAAAAGAGATTAAACTTGAACTGGGTGATTTGGTTTGGTTACATTTGAGAAAAGATAGATTTCCTGAGCTGCGTAAGTCTAAATTAATGCCAAGAGTAGCTGGTCCTTATAAGATCATTGAGAAAATAAATGATAATGCCTACAAACTTGAATTGCCACCCTGAGTTCGGGGTTAGTCCCACCTTTAACATTGCAGATTTGAAGCCTTATTTGGAGAGAAGAAGATGAGCTTGCAGTCGAGGACGACTCTAATTCAAGAGGGGGAGGATGATGAGGACATTACTTCTTCAGAGGTAACCACTGATCCTCCAACCGTCATGCAAGGTCTAAAGACCCAGGCTCGAAAGCGACAACTCAATTTAGAGGTGAGCTCGTTCTTAAGCGATACTTTTTATACTTTTGAGAATAGACTACTATCTAATGATGTTATCTTGCTTAGGAACATTGGAGAGGGTCATGAAGGACTTAGAGGGAGTGGTGGAGGTGATGATGACCAGCAAGGACGTCCAACACAAGCCGAAGGCCCAAGTCCAACAAGAATTCGAGTCTGCCTCGGCCTCTAGGACCAGTCTACCTTAAACTAGTCACCCAAGACATATCTGGACTCCATTTTCAATGATCCACATATGGATGGAAAGCTAATTTGATAAGGAAGCCAATCCAAGTGGTTTCACGTCAAAATCTGTTCGGAATCAATAGGAATCATCAAAACAAGTCAGCATCTAGAAATCTACCATGGTGCTGCGACTACCGTCTTTTGGTCCGTTGGACCATGTATCGAGTTTAGGGCCCATTAGGGTGCATCTAGGGGTCTTGCACTGACTCTAGAGTCTTCATAAACAGCCACCTGCCCCTCCATTAGGGTTGAGGTATTGCTTAGATTAATCTGTCAAGAACAGTTTCGTCGTTCATCGGATTTGTGAGACCCCAACTTCGTGAGTTTAATCATTCATCTACAATTTGGTTGCGTTCTTTCTTGTTCTTGCTTGTGTTCTTCGTTACGTAGGCAGGGATTAGCCTTCTTAGCAAGGTCAACCTAGTCTGTGACTCAGTTGATAACTAGAGGAGCTGTGGTGCTAAGATTGCAGGGTTCGATCTTTCGATCTGAAGCCGGATCGGTGTGTCATTCTCCGCCACAACGATAGTTACCATCACCTAATGAAAGATCGGGATCCCCGTCTCCATTAGTACCATTCTTCAATTGCTTGATTTGAAGACTAAGGAAGTAACTTAACTCTCTAATCATGGATATCTCAAACTCTTTAGCCATCATCTTTCCAAATTCTTCACAAAATTTTGATTGGTTGATCCAAATATAATGTCATCTACATAGATTTGCAACACAAACATGTCTTTGCTAATTTTCTTGATAAAAGAGTGGTGTCAACCTTGTCTATCATGAACCCTTTAGAGAGTAGGAAGTCCCTCAATCTCTCATACCATGCTCTAGGTGCTTGCTTCAAGCCATACAATACCTCTTTCAACTTGTACACATGGTCAGGCTTCTCATCATCCTCAAAACCGGGAGGTTGCTCAACATATACTTCTTCATTGATGTGACCATTGAGAAATACACTCTTTACATCTATTTGATAGAGCTTGATGTTGTGAGCACAAGCATAGGCTAGCAAGATTATAATTGCTTCCAATCTAGCAACCAAGGCATATATTTCTCCAAAGTCAAGACCTTCAACTTGTGTATAGCCTTGTGCTACCAATCTTGCTTTGTTCCATACTACTATCCTATCTTGATCTTGCTTGTTTCTAAAGACCCATTTGGTTTCAATCACAATGTGTCCCTTTGGTCTCTCTACTAATTCCCATACTTGATTTCTTATGAAGTTATTCAATTCTTCATGCATAGCATTCACCCAATCAACATCCGTCAAGGCTTTCTCTATCTTCTTTGGTTCAATGGATGACCCAAATGAGAAATACTCACAAAATAAAGCCAATCTTGATCTAGTTTGCACACCTCTTGAAATATCATCAATGATAGTGTCTAATGGATGATCCTTTGCAATATTAGTTGGTTGGAGTATTAAAACTTGATTGCTTGCACTTGCTTGATCATTGGGTTGAGATGATATACTAGCCACTTAATCTTGTTCATTATTATGAGAGCCACAGTGTACTAGCTTGATTTGTATCATCTTGCACATTTGAGTTAGAGAGCACTCTCACTTGATCATCTTCATCATCATTTACTTGCCTAGGCCTCAATTCACCAACATCTATGTTCTTCATGGCATTTGAAAGTTGAATGCCTCTAACATCTTATAAGTTCTCATTATCTTCTTGTGAACCCTTGGTTTCATCAAATTCAACATCATGAAACTTCTTCAAGAGTACCACTATCTAAATTCTAAACTCTATATGCTTTGCTTATAGTGGAATAACCAAGTAGGAATCCTTCATCATATTTCTTGTCAAACTTGCCCAATCTAGTGCCTTTCTTCAAGATATAGCATTTGCAATCAAAGACCCAAAAATATGCAATGTTGGGCTTTCTACCATTCAAGAGCTCATATGGTGTCTTCTCTTTCAATGGGTGATAATAGAGGTGGTTGCTACAATAGTAAGCCATGTTGATAGCTTCGGCCCAAAAAAATTAAGTCACATTGTACTCACTAAGCATAGACCTTGCCATATCAATGAGTATTCTATTCTTTCTCTCAACAAGGCCATTTGATTGTGGAGTATACTTGGCCTGAGAATTGATGTCTAATTCTAAATTTATCACACAACTCATCAATTCTAGTGTTATGACTCACTACCATTGTCACTTCTGACTCTCTTGATGGTTGTTTCAAACTCATTGTGAATGCCCTTGACAAATGATTTGAATGTTGCAAACACATCACTTTTGTCCACTAGGAAGAATATCCAAGTGTATCTAGTGTAATCATCCACTATCACAAAGCCTATATTTGTTTTCACCAATGCTAGTGTATTGTGTTCGCCCAAATAAATCTATGTGCAATAACTTCAACTGATTTACTAGTGCTCATCATGCTTTTCTTAGGATGGGTGTTTCCAACTTATTTGTCGGCTTGACAAGAGCTACAAAGTTTATCCTTCTCAAACACAACATCTTTTAAGCCTCTAACCAAGTCATGCTTAACCAATCCTATTCCATTATTTTATTCCAACATGATCAAGCCTTCTATACCATAACCAACCCATGCTAGACTTAGTGAACAAGCAAGTAGATAATCTAGCTTCACTAGCATTGAAATCAACAAGTATAGATTCTCATATCTAAAGCCTTTGAAGATCAAGTTAGAGCTATCTACACTTATGATCTCTACATCATCTACCCCAAATATGCATTTGAATCTAAGATTCACACAATTGAGCCACGGATAGCAAATTAAAATTCAAGCTCTCTACTAGCAACACTATTGGAAATGCTCATGTCAATGGATATTGTAATTTTACCAAGCCCTTTGACCTTGCCTTTTCCATTAGTCATCAAATGTGATACTATCATAACCATCATTGCCATTGGTATTGATTGAGTTGAACATTCTTACATCACTGGTCATGTGTTGAGTGCACCCCACTATCAAGAACCCAATGCCTTCCTCCAGGCTTTGTAATTGACCTACAAAAGAAGATCAATTCATTTTAAGTACTCAAACTTGCTTGAGTCCTTGAAGGTTAGTTACTAAGCTCTTTGGTACCCAAATGACTTTCTTCTTTGAGCCCATCCATGGTTTACCAATGAACTTAGCCTTTATACTATTTGCACCCTTGGTAAGCATATAGAAGGAATCAATCTTAATGGAGGAATACATTAGCATTTTTGCTCTTGTTGTTGCATTCATGCTCTTTATGACCAACTTGCTTGTAACTAGTGCAGAACTGACCATTGTTCTTCACAAAACTAGTCCTATGAGGAGCAAAGGCTTATCTTGCCTTTCTTGAGGGTATAGCCCAATCCTCTTTATAGAGAGAAGCTCTTTAGCTACCCAAGCACATAAGCAAGCGGTCCTCACCACTATAGGCCTTAGCCAAAGTGTGAGTGGGCTTATTGACCTTCTTCTTGAGGTTCTCATTCTCAACCATTAGTGAGGCATCACATGTGAAACCATCACTACTAGATGAGTTGGAAGTAGAAGTACTACAAGAAGAGTTAGCGGGAGCAATAATGGTAGGCATAGATAATGATTCATCAATTATATCACAAGTTAATCCTGCATTGCAAGTCTCTACATGTTTCTTTTTATTTTGCTCATCAAGCAAAGAGGAATGAGCCTTTCAAACTTTTTGTGAGCCTTGCCAAGCTTCTCATGGGCTTCCTTTAGCCTCTCATGAGATGCATTGAACTCATCAAAGGCTTGCTTAAGGGTTTTTAGTTCCTTATGCAAGCTTTTGCATTCCCTTCTCTTAATGCCAAAGTGTTCTTTAGCATCTTCTAGCATGTCAAATAGTTCATCCTTAGTAGGTTCATCATCATCACTATCACTTTCATTTTCATTTTCATTATTATGTTCCTCGTCACTTCCATCATCATAAATTTGTACCTTAGTGGCCTTAGCCATGGAGCATGATGTAGTGTCAAAGAGAGAAGGCTTCTCATTGATAGCAATGCTTGCAAGTGCCTTCTTCTTGGTGGTCTTGTCATCATCACTATCATCATCATCACTTGAGGATGCATCACTATCCCAAGTGACCACGTATGAACCACTCTTCTTCTTCTTGAAGGTCATCTTGTGCTTCTTCTCTTTCTTTTCTTCTTGTCCTTCTTCTTGTTCTTCTTGTCATCATCTTTGTCGCTATTGTATGGGCATTAAGCAACAAGATGATCTTTGCTTCCACAATTGAAGCACCTTTTTAACACTTCCTTGTTCTTGGATGAAGACTTCTTTCTTCTAGCACGGTAGCCCTTCTTCATCATGAACTTACCTAATCTTTTAACAAAGAGAGCCATCTTTTCATCATCATCATCATCATCCCATTTACCATCATCTTCACTTGATGATTCTTGCTTTGCCTTGCCCTTAGATGATGTGGCCTTGAATGCCACACTCTTTTTTTTTCTCATCCTTCTTCTCATCTTTCTTCTCCTTATTTTCTTCCTTCTCTTCATCATCTCTATATGTATCATCACTCATTATATCTCCCAACACTTGGTTTGGTGTCATGGTGTCCAAACCACTCCTTGCTAGAATAGTGACCAACGTGCCAAATCTTGAAGGCAAGCATCTCAAGAACTTGTGGGAGAAGTCCTTTACTTCACCTCTTCTCCAAGTGCTTTGAGATCATTGACAAGCACTTGAAGCCTATGGAACATCTCTGGCACACTCTCATCCTTCTTCATCTTGAAGCTTGCAAATTTCTCTTTGAGAATGTATGCCTTTGCACCCTTCACGGCTTGAGTGCCCTCAAATGATTCATCTAATTTCTTCCATGCCTCATGAGCTCTCTCAATATTCTTGATTTGCTCAAATGTTCTTTTATCCAAAGCATCATGGATGGCACTAAGAGCAATGCCATTATTTTAGAGTAGCATCTCTTCGGTGGCGGTGGGAGCCTCTTTATCCTCAATCTCAATTTTGGTCTCCACCACCTTTCAAACCTTCCATTGATTGACTTAATATAAGTTGTCAGCTTAGCCTTTCAATAGGGATGGTTAGAGCCATCAAATTAGGGTGGCTTCTTGGTGTTGTTGATTTGAGCTATTTTTACACCGAAGGTTGTTAAGCCTCAAATCACGGTGACCTCGGCTCTGATACCACTTGAAAGGTCCTAATGGTTAGAGGGGGGGTGAATAGCCTATTAAAAATTTCTACAACAACACTTAGCAAACCGGTTAGACAATTATAAGATGAAGCAAGTGTTGCGCTAGCCTACTAAAATTGCAAGCCACCTACCATAATTCTAGTTTATATAGTTTCTATCCACACAATAGTTATGACACTACACAAAGCTAGTGCGCTCTCAAAAGCTAACTAAAGAGCCATACTAACCAAACTAACAAGCTCTCACAACTAGCTACACTAAAGAGCTTGACAACTAGTTTGCGGGATTGTAAAGACAGAGAGCAAGATAGTTATACCACCGTATCGAGGAGTGAACCAATCAATCACAAGGATGAATACCAATGAAGACCAATCACCTCAGAATTAAATGATGGCACAATGATTTTTTAGCGAGGTTCAGTTGCTTGCTGGCAAGCTAGTCCTCGTTGTGGCGATTCAGTCACTTGGAGGTTCATGCGCTAATTGGTATCACACGCCAAACCCTCAATAGGGTGCCACACAACCAACACAAGATGAGGATCACACAAGCCACGAGCAATTAACTAGAGTACCTTTTGGCTCTTCGCCGAGAAAAGGTCAAGAACCTCTCACAATCACCACGATCAGAGCCGGAGACAATCCCCAACCTCCGCTCGATGATCCTCGCTGCTCCAAGATGTCTAGGTGGTGGTAACCACCAAGAGTAATAAGCAAATCCCGCAGCGAAACACAAACACCAAGTGCCTCTAGATGCAAACACTCAAGCAATGCACTTGTATTCTCTCCCAATCTTATAAAGATGTTGAATCTATGAGGGAGATGAGTGGGAGGGCTTTGGCTAAGCTCACAAGGTTGCTATGTCAATGCAAATGGCTAAGAGAGTGAGCTAGAGCCAACCATAGAGCTTAAATAGAAGCCCCCATGAAAATAGAGCCGTTGGCTCAATTATTGGGCTGACTGCGCATCGATCGGACGCGCTGCTCGAGCGCACCCGACGCTGCACCGGACGCACCGTTCATGAATACCAGACGTGTCCGGTAGGTCGACCAGACCGCCATGTGTCCAGTTCAAACCAAAGTAGCCGTTGCTGCCCACACTTGCTGACGACCGGACGCTCAGACCGGATGCTGAAATAGAAATGACCAGACATTGAGCCACAGTGTTTGACTGAGTCCAGAGAGTACCTGAGGCCGACCAGACGCGTCCGGTGACTCCGGACCGGACGCAGAAGACACAGTGTCCGGTCGAGTCTAGTAAGCACCCAGGTCTGACCGAATGCGTTCGGTCACTCCGGACCAGACGCTCCCAGCGTCCGATCGACTGTTTACTGAACATCGACTTTGTAGATTCACAATGGACGCGTCCGGTGTGGTGACCGGATGTGTCCGGTCACTGAGTTCGTTGTTAATACCGAACGTGTCCGGTCAACATACCTGATGCGTCCGGTCACAGATCCATGACCAGCATGACTAACTCTTTTTCACCTCTATCTTCTTCACCCTTCCTCAAATATGCCAACTACCAAGTGTATCGCCTTGTGTACATGTGTTAGCATATTTTCACAAACATTTTCAAGGGTGTTAGCACTCCACTAGATCCTAAATTCATATGCAATGAGTTAGAGCATCTAGTGGCACTTTTATAACCGCATTTCGATACGAGTTTCACCCCTCTTAATAGTATGGCTATCTATCCTAAATATGATCACACTCACTAAGTGTCTCGATCACTAAAAATAAATTGGCTCCTACCATTTATATCTTTGCCTTAAGCCTTTTATTTTTCTCTTTCTTCTTTTTAAGTCCAAGCGCTTGATCATCACCATGGCATCACCATCATCATGTCATGATCTTCATTTGCTTCATCACTTGGAATGTGCTACCTATCTCATGAATACTTTGATAAACTAGGTTAGCACTTAGGGTTTCATCAATTCACCAAAACCAAACTAGAGCTTTCAGACGTTCATAACAACACGTGACAAGACACAAGCGAGATCGCCTGTGTTGGCTAGCGGGCAAAACAGGGCAGGGAAGCATCCCATCACTGCTGCGTCCGGCCCTTGACTCGTCACGATGGCAAGGTTCCAGCTTAAGGACTAGGCGGGGTAGGTAGGACGAGGGGCGGGGCAAGCACCACATCAATCGCGTGATGTAGCCACAACCACGACGTGGCCCAGTGGCTAGCCATGCGAGCGCGGAGTGCGTGCTGCAGCGGGACTAGCCGTAGCTAGCTAGGGATCGGCCGTCGCCCGGGGCAAGGCTGCACGGCGTCTGCCAGCCGCAAGCAGGACAACGGTAGTGGACTGACCATAGTTGGAACTCGGCAGCGACATCGCTCATGCTCAGATGGTGACCGCGTCCCTGGCCCTGAACGGCCAAACCACCTGCTTGCACGATTTTTGGAGCGCGTCAAACTTCAAACCCAGCTCGGTAGAGGTCTAACCAAAGTTACCAACCTAGGGCCGATACTATCACCTAGCTAGCAAAGCAAACCGCGCTCCCAGAGAGCGACCAGAGAGGGAACTAGAAAGATGCCAACATGAGCTCATCGCGCTAAGCGTTGGTTCATGAACGGAGCACCACGACATAATCTAGCGCGTTCTAATGAAATTTAGAAAATTTTTACGAGAGCAACGTGACACCCAACACAATAACCACCTATACCATGCCCAAGTACTTACTTTGATGCAATCAACAATACCAAAACATGCAGCTAGTGTTTAAACATTTTTGCTAGAAATTAAATGTCAAAATAGCATTGTCTTACTACTTTTGCCATACTTGAAAAAGTTAAGGTTTAGTTCGAACTAACAGCCATTAATATTTTTGTTATAATTTTTAAAAGGCATAAACCCTATTAACTGCTACCAACAGGTATTTCATGCAATAGTCCATACCTTATACTAACCCATAGGAACAAAATATTTAAGCACCATTTAACTATTTTGCTCAATATAATTCACAAAAAATGGTATTTTAAACAATAGTTCAAGTGTTTGCCGACAAAGAAAAGAGCTTATCTTAACGTCAAATTTGATTTTTGAGCTTCCAAGAGCACTAATTAACACTATTTATTTTGATTTTTCCCAACCATAAAAGTGAGTCACATAGAATTTGTTTGTCATTTCACGTGCGTTATAAATTTTTAAAACCTAAAAACTTGTTTGGCTAATCCATCTCGGACCTAAATATCGGTGCTAAGCAAGCTCGTAACACCAGGGGTGTTACAACCTCCACTTTCCACCCAAAATGCAAAAGCTCCAAGTATGTCTATAGAAAAGGGCAAAGCTCTATTTTCTTCCAAAAGAGAAATCCATAAGGGGCCATTTGGATCTCTTCATTTTGGAAGAATTGAAATCTACATAATGGATTAGGCTATTTGATTTAAAATTTAACATTCTATAACATTCCTAAGCTCACAAATAAGCATATCTCAAATTCACAGGATGGGGGATGGAAATGGATTCTATAGATCACTATGTTATAATTCTATCCTTCAACTTATAGCACACTCTTCAACTCACTTTTCTACAATAGAAATGCAACATATAAGTATGTCTCTTGTATGCCTAACAATAAATATACAAATATATTCTATATATAACTATATTAACTTAATTAATCTATGTCTAAATTATAATTATTAGAATGAATTCAATTCCAAGGATACAAACGAACCTAAAGGAAATTGTTGATTTATATCAACGACAAATGGAATGTTGATCTTGAAATTGGAAATCGTATTCTTTGAAAGTCTTTAGAAATAATGACTGGACTAGTGCCTGCACATGCAAGGAGATAACTAGCTGGCCTGCGCTATTGTTGGTCGTTGGTCCAGGTAATGAACTTAGAGCAAGTATAATAGCAGGTTGTAAGTCGACTAAATGCTGAGGTGAAGGAGAGAGGGGGGGGGGGGGGGAGAGAGAGAAGAGAAGCAGGTTGTAAGCTTACAGTCGACTTGGGCACAAGATTCAAGAAAGTCTGTGAGAGAGACAAGTGTGCCATGTATTAACTGTAAAGAGCTAACTAATATATGAGTGGACCGAGAGAAGACTGTAAGGAACCTTACAGCCAGCAAGCCGGCTGTATTATTAGCCTTGCTCTTAGGACAGCTTAGGCTCCGATTTCTTGCAGTTTTTGTTAGGGAGGCGTGTCAAACAACTGTCTAATAAATGTCTCCTTGCAAGTAGTCTCGGAGAGTCGGAACCATTTTTATACTGAGAAGTCAAAATCACAAAAACGTGATTTCTCCCCACATGCTTGATATAAATTGTTACAAAACTTTCACTGGAGCTATTTTTTTAAAACATTTATCAAAACTATTTTAGCTCCATCAGAGAAGCTGACTAGCCCTTAGCACTTGACTTATGAATGTTGGTGAATCCAAACTTTGTTGAAACAAATCCTTGTGTCTTCTCTTGGTATGCTTGATTCTCATTTGTATTGATATTCTTGTGACTTGAATAAATCTATTCCCTTTGTAACTACTTGTGTGTAGGTTCCCAACAAATTTACTTAAGGAGACCTCAGAATGTCACCAACATGCGTTGGTTTAATATGCATTTCAAAAGAGGAGTATATCTTGTATTTTGAGTTCCCTAGAGAAAACCAGAGGACCATTTCTAGACAATGGACCATCTAGGGTACCATCCGTTTTCTCTACTAATTTTGCTAGTAGATTATGTAAATAGTAGAAAAACACCTATTCATCTGTGTATAGCATGTAGCAGCATGATGACATTGGTCCTTTTCGTTAGGAATTAAGCCATTTCTCTTGAAATAGTCCTATTATCCTTAAAATGTAATCATACTTGTGAAGAAAACATATTACACTACTCTTATTAGTCTCTTGGTTGTTTTTGCTTCTGGCTGGACTCAGGGCTGGGTTGGACGGGTTGAGACCAACCGTGACCCAAAGAAAATAAATAATTAGCTTAATAGTTTGCTTTGGGATTTGTGCCATTTTTTTCGAAGGAGGAGTACCGGAGTGGTCGCCGAATCTAAACACATAGCCACATGATCCACTGTCTCATGGTGTGGCTGTTGTTCCCTAACACTTGTGGAATAACGTTTAAACTACTCTCGGCTACCCGAGAAAGCCTAACACTAGTTTAGCGAAGAGAAGAAAACAAACGATTTAAGCACTACACTTGGAGTGTAGCTAAAACACTTCAATGAGTTAAACTACACACAACAATAATAACGTAATGAAGCAGTTTTATTGTGAAGAAAAGAAAGAATAAGGGAGGGGGGGGGGGGGGGGGGGGGAAATGAAGCGAAAGTAACACAAAAGGAGGCGCTGTCCGTAGCAGCAGCAGCCGTAGGTAGCGCCCAACAGCCAAGGAACCAGAGGTACTGTCTTTTCTCTCCCCAATTTGAGCCTCTTTTCTTGCATTTTGGTCGAATCCCATGTCTTACCAAGTCAATTCTCTAGGTGACGTTTGGATAGCTATTGGATCTAGGATAGGGATATGGAGATAAATATGACCAAGTGGGTTAGCGAGAGGGATACTCATATTTCCTCCTTTGCCATGTTTGGGTTAATTTGGGTTTGGGTTTCATTATTCAGTGGGACCCACTAGGAGAAAAATAAAAACGAAACTATCGCTCGGCTACTGGGCTTCCCGTAGCCGCGTAGCTTTTCTCCTTCGCCGCCCAAATCTCCGCCCATCTTGTCGAAGCAGCAGGAAAGCACCGCCACAGTCGAGCGCCGCGCCGCTCCCTGGCCCCTGCTCCTCCTCCAGCTTCCCATCTTCTCTGGCGCGTCCTCGATCCAGCCGAGCCGCGGCTCCTCCCCAGCTTCCCTCCCTCTCCTGCGCTGATAAGCCCCGCCAGACCGCGACTCACGCCGCCGTGCAAGGCGAGAGGTAGGCGGCTTCGGGTCTCCCCGTGTGACTCCTCGCCGGTCGTCCACTGCGACGCTCGAAGCACAAGCCGCGTGGAGGAGGGGTCCCACCTGCCATAACCCGCAATCCAAACGCCACCCTAGGGTTCTTGCTCCCCATTTCCGCAATTGGAGCCACCTGCTTTTAGTTCCCATTTCCGCAATTGGAGCCACCTGCTTTTACTTCCCCCTCTGTACTCGCGGAGTTACCAAAGCTTCAGATTTCTTGCTTCTCCGCGGCAGTTTGGTAGGGGTTGGAGTGCCGGAGCCGGAGCCCGCTGGAAACTGAGTTGGATTGGTTCTTGAATTGGGCGTGGCGGCCGGCGTCATGGTTCTTGGTTTGCTGTTGGAGTGTAGGAGATAACACGGGAAGGAGATTGCGGGAGGATAACGGAGGTCGGGGAGCTGGCGGCGGGGCACGGGATGATGGAGCCCCATGTGGTGGACCTCGAGGATGATAGCATCAACTTCTGGGCCTCCCTCGGCGTCAGCCCCCACGTGGACCAGATGCCGCTGCACAGTGTCCAGATCGTCGACCACCAAGCTCAGCCACCACTGGCGGCGGCGGCGGCACAGCCGCAGTCTGTCTGCAGGGACCTCTTCCCGGTGGAGTCCGACGCCTGCCTGGAGCCTCGGCTGGGGATGGAGTTTGAGTCCGGTGAGGCTGCCAAGACCTTCTACATTGCTTATGCTGGCCGTGTTGGGTTCTCCGTTCGCATTGCCCGGTCACGCAAGTCTAAGTGCAGTGAGTCCATTATCATGCTAAGATTTGTGTGCTCAAGGGAAGGGTTCAGTAAGGCGAAACGAGTCGTCGCGGCTGGGAAGAAGACGAGGATGCGCCCTGCCTCCATCAGGGAGGGTTGCAATGCCATGCTCGAGGTGCTCCGCAGAGGTGATAGCAAGTGGATTGTTACCAAGCTTGTCAAGGAGCACAATCATGAGGTTGGGCTGCCCAGTCGAGTGCAGTATATCGCCATCGAGAGTGATACTGTGGTTGACCCTTACATTGGTATGGAATTCGAGTCCCTTGAGTCCGCCAAGACATTCTACTACTTGTATGCCAGCCGTGTGGGTTTTGAAGCTCGTGTACGTCAATCCCGCAAGTCGCAAGATGAGTCACTTAAGATGCTGAAGCTTGTGTGCTCTAGGCATCGATACCATTCAGGGCGGGAGAACAATGGAGAGGATACAAAGAGAGTACGTGCATTGGACCCCTCGAGGGATGGTTGCGATGCATTGTTTGAGATAATTCGGAAGGGAAAAGATACCTGGACGGTCTCCAAACTCTTCCTAGAGCATACCCATGAGCTGAACCCAGCACCAGCAAGCAAAGTTCACTGTGTTCGGTCACAAGGTGAGGTACTTGTCATTGCAAATAATTTTGCGGACACACGTAATCTCCTTCTGAATGGCCAAGATTCTCAGCATCCTAGAGAGATGAGGTATAATGATTTAGGGCCAGAGGATGCTCAAAGCCTATTTGAATACCTTAAGAAGCGACAGGAAGAGGACCCTTCATTTTTCTATGCTGTGCAGCATGAAAAGAATGGGCACTCTGCCAATATCTTCTGGGCTGATGCTAAAGCTAGGATGGCTTACTACCATTTTGGTGATGCTGTTAGGTTTGAGACAGCATATCGGAAAAACAAGGAGACTATCCCTATCGTCATATTCTCAGGTGTCAATCATCATGTGCAGCCTGTTGTTTTTGGCTGTGCACTACTTCTTGATGACTCTGAAGCATCATTTACATGGTTGTTTGAGAAATGGCTTGAAGCAATGCACATGGGTCCGCCTGTTTCTTTGCTAACAGAGTTGAACCGAGGAATGGCAGCAGCTGTTGCCAAGGTGTTACCCAATACCCACCATATTTTCTGTGAAAAGCATATCTTAGACACAATGAAAGAGGATCTACATGGTACGTTCCCAGATCCAGAGGCTTTCGTAACTGATCTAAGGAAGTGCATTGATGGGTCCAGAATAGAAGAACTATTTGACTCAGGTTGGAACTCGGTCATCATAAAGCATGAGCTCAGCAACAATGAGCTTTTACAAGTCTCTCTATGATATTCGCCAACAATGGGCCCCAGCATACACAAAAAAGGCATTTTATCCTAGAAACCTGATGCCAACAACATGTGGAAGTATCAAGAAGGCTATTGAGAAGTACTTTTCGTCCAAGACTGAATTGCGGGTGGCAGTTTGGCAACTTGGACAGGCAATTTCTAGTTCATTTGAAGCTGAAGTTCAGGCGGATTATTTCACAATGTTTCAAATGCCAGTGTTGAGTACAACCTCACCAGTAGAAAAACAAGGGAGTTCAATATTAACTAGCACAATATTTGCCTTATTTCAGGGGCAGTTTGTTGATTCTTTTGGGTACCATGCAGAGAGACTTGATGATGATACAGTACACAAGTATCGTGTCAAGAGATATGAAGGTGATGAGGAGATACATACCGTCTATTTCAATCCCAATCGAAGTACGGTGAATTGTAGTTGCTGCCTGTTTGAGAGCTGTGGTATCTTGTGCAGGCATGCTCTCCGGATTTTCATTATCGAAGGAGTACGTGACCTTCCAAAGGCTTATATCCTGAAACGTTGGACAAAGCATGCAAAAAATATTGTCACCTCTGATAACTACACTGATCTGAGGGGAGACCGTGAGGATCCTTCAACTGCAAGGTTCAATGATTTGTGCTGTCATGTGGTAAAATTTGCAAAAGAAGGTTCAAAATCCTCTGAAATCTATGCAGTCGCTAAAGATGCACTGTGCAAGGCTTTTGATGAGGTAGTACAGTCGTCGAAGAACTTTAGAGGGCAGCAAAATCTGCAAAGCTATACAATGTCACTGAAAAGGCCAATCAAGAAGTTTGGTAAGGCCAAAGATTCCTCCTGGTAAAAGCTCAAAGAGGTCAGCATCTAAAAATCCACTCATGGAGAGTGATGATGTTAGATGACCATATATCTTGAATTCAGGAACAATGTGATTTACCTGTCCTACCTTGTGTGTAGCATCATGCAATTTAATAGTACCAATTAGTGAATTAGATTGTAGCTGGCTGCAGGATTTGGCTATTAGCAGATCCAGTGGCTGTAAGGGTTCTAGTGAACCCCTCACCTCAGAGATTAATGCTCAGAAGAGTTGTAGAAAGATGCCTTTTTGTGGAAACATTTATAAATACTACTCCAGACAGACCACTTTTATGGGAATCTGTGATCTTAGGTTTCCATGTATCATTGCAGACCAATGTGATTTTCCTGCATCTGCATGCTAGTTGCAGTTCAATCTTGTTGCTGCCAGCAAGGTAAATATTGGTCTTTATGACCCTGCAAGTGGCAGAACACACAGTAGTAACAGCTGTGGTAGGATGCTGTATGCTTAGTGGCTATATTTAGCAGTTAAGTACTCTCTCTGTTCCAAACTGTAAGTCGTATTGACTTTGTCCTAAGTCAAACTTGTCTATCTTTGACCAAGTTTATAGAAAAATATATTAACATCTACAATATCAAATGAATCCACTATCAAAATATTATTTCCTGGTGTATGCAATGAATATAGTTTGATGTAGAAGATGTTTGTGCATTTTTCTATAAACTTGGTCAAAGTTAGAGAAGTTTGACTTAGGACAAAGCTAAAACAACTTACAATTTAAACTGATACAATGATTACATTTAGCAGTTAAATAGACTGATGCAATTGTTGAGTGGGCCTTGAATTGCATGCATGTATGCCCCATAATAAATACTTTTTCTTTGAGGAATTGAGGTTATCATATCTATAGGCATTCGAATGAAATTTAATGACCTCTTACATAACTATATGTGAACTAAGATCTTGAAGTATTTGTTTAATTGTTTTTATTCTGCACATATAGGTAGCTATCGAACTGCTTACAAGGTCACATACCACACAAACATTGTAAGGTATGATGGCAACTGGCTCACTGTTATTTATAACATTGCTTGAAAATGTGTAGCAGACATTACATTATACATAATCACATGTAGTGGTTAGTATCCTTTGTCCTGAATTCCAATGGCCAATGTTGCAAAACATCATTACTAGCCTATATCACTACCTAATAGTTACTGAGTCATTCATACCTGAATTGATTAGTGCCTTGGTGGCATGTGCTCCCCCCTCTGCATACCCCATTCTTGGCATCCTCTGTCTTAAAAAAATCCCATTCTTGGCATATATCCAATGGTCCTATACTCATCTGAAAAAAAGTTCCCTATACTTGTCTAACTTAGCTGCATCTCATGGCTTCACAAATGGAACAACTTCCTTTTGTCCTCCTGACCTTGGTACCTTGGACCCTGCTGCCATTTATACAGCACAGTAGAGCACAACAATAATAACCAGATCGATGCAACTGAGTCATTCTCTCCATTTATGCAGCATAGTTTGCCACATAATACTAGATCGATGCTACCTTGGGCCCCACTGCCAAGTTCAGAGTTATTTAACTGGTCCATGTAGAGCACAACAAGTTAATGAGTGTGCATTTGCAACTTCTGAATTATGTGAATTTGCATTCTAAATTGCACTCAGTTCTGATAAGTTCCATTATAAAGTACACATGGGGATGACCAATCATGCGATGAAGTGAATATTGAACACATGAACTTATGCAGGTCATATATATTCTTGATTCACATTCTTCTGTTAAATTGATATGAAAATTGCTCTATGTGTGGGATTGCTTGGTTACACTGCAGTGTACACATAGAATGGTGAGGTCCTGAGGTATTTCCACAGAAAAGAGAAATGCTTTGTTGAGAGCTTGTAGTCATGTATTTTAGCTTGGCTGAATGGTTTCCTTTACTTGATAGTACCATATTTTGTTACGATGTGCCCTTTCTATGCCCGTTTATATCCACAGCAAATGTGCATCTAAATGGTTGTATAACCTTTTAATATTCTGATTAACAGTGCTTTACTTTTGGTTTACCAGAATGGTGACTCTTTAGCAGTCATAGCTTAGAGCGATACAATTTACATTATGCAACAATATGAGTTTGCTTCCTGTACCTTTTTCTTTCATTATTCTGTACCACCATGTTGTGGCTTGCTTTTCAATCCAATTCATCGTTCACTGGAATGGAAGTGTAAAGTTAACTTTTGGACGAAAGGCCTGGTAGTTGTATTGTCACTGTTCTATCTTCTAAAAAATGTTTTTTTCACGCTGCATGTACTTTATTACTGTTCTAAGTTTGGAACTACAGACAAATCCATTCTTGAGGCCTTGTTTTGGATGGGCCTAAGCCCTGCCTACCTATGTGGATGCACAGGGAATTTGAACTAAATTCCCAGCATCCATGTGGATTGCAGGATCGGGTCGGTATTCAGCATCCAAACAGGCCCTAACATTGATGTCAGATACATTATGGCGTCATAGTGGGCTTTCCTATGTTTTTTTTTTTGAAACAGATTTCCTTTTTCTGCAAACTGTTAAGCATATTTTTGAAGACTACATGGTGTCGATATTTCTCATGACCTCTCATTCTTGTTCCTTCTATCATTTCCCTGACATTTCTGTGCCACTGTAATTTGTTTACCACTTGGTCACCCTGCATTCATGACCTAATCAAGATAATAGTCGCATCTTCCACTACTGCTATATTTCCTGTGTGTTATCTATCATTTTTTTTTGCCAGTGGATGCTATGGCAACACCCGTAGCTTGAGTCTTTGTTTCTTGAGTGAAAATTTGATTAGGCTTTCAATGACCAAGAACTTAAGCTTTTAAGCCCCTAACTTTGTTGCAGTGAGTTTTCTCCTTTCTTCAAGTTTTGCATTATATCTTAAAAGAAATTAAAGCTGCCTGATGATATTTTAATTTTGTGTTCAGACATCAAACATCAACACATACATGTGTATGAATTTCAGTTCACACTGAACATGGGCCAATTGAGCTCCTTTTTAAATGTCTTGATCTTCCTTATAGGTAGTTTCTTCTGCTCACTTGGACATCTTTGTAGAGTCTAGCACTTGCTTATTCCTGGTTAGTTTCAGGGGCACCTTTATTTCCAGTCACTTTGAGAAACAGTCAAAATTTTCTCCTAGTCTTGGAATGAGTTTAACACCGCATCCAACAGCTTATCTCGCTATGCAGTATTTCTGGTGCAGTTCAGTTGATGGTGAGACATGTGTGCTGAATGCTGGAATGAGGCCTTCACATTGGTTTTGCTCCACTGGTACTCTACAAATGATGTAATTCTTATACTGTCGGTCAGTTTCTTCCTCTCACTGTTTTGGTACCTGTGCATAGCTAAAGCCAAAGACGATGTGCCAATGCTGTGTTCTCTTTTTTTGTTTGACAGGATGCTAGCACCGAAAGTGTTCAATAGCAGCTGCATGCCGTATTTCAAGTTGGCAGCAGGCTGAAAGAACAGAGAGCTTTTTGTTCACTTGAGTTTCTTTGAGATCCTTCTTTTTGTGAGGGAGTTCCTGAAGATCCTGTCAGCATGGACTTTGACATGCTTTCAGCTGGAGGCCACTCTTTCTGTGTGTCATCTTGTCAATGTAAGCATGTTGTTACAGTACTGAGCAAAACAAAAAGATGAGTGGAGTCATCAAACAGAAGCCCTGTTTCCCCCATTACGGAAGCAAGTGTGATGAAAAGGTGACACCTCGTGTGACACATGTCTTCACAGTTCACAGTAGATCTGATTCGGTGGCTGGATCTTGTAGGGTGCTGTTGGACACGTTCCTTGGGGGCAAGAATGCTCAGTTTAACCTTTCTGGAACAGCTCCACGCATGAACATCAGGACGCAACATGGTGAGTGTACAGTGGATGATAAGTAAGAGCACACACAGAAAGAGAAGGACCACTGGAGCAGCGTGCCAAGATCTGTCGAGATAGAAAGCAACATGTGTGCACAGACACGGCGCAAGATCCTAGCTCGTGAAGCGAGCTGCGATCGTTGACTGTCGGCATGCTGACCACTGTGGCATCTTACCTGGGAACAGGAACGAATGGGAGGAGGGGAGGACCACCTTTCCTCCATCAAAGAATGAACAAGGTGGGTGCATCAGTGACCACTGATCAGGCATGTGCATCCTGCATCAGGCTCGCGCTCACTTGGCCGTCATTGCCTGGGTGTGCGTGCAAAAGAGAGGTGGTGATGGGTTTTCAGTTGCAAATTGCAGTGTTTGGTGGCAGTCGTGCGTGCGGTTGCCAGCCTGTTCACTTGCTCGTAAACGATCGTAAATTTCCAGCCGGAAACAGTGTTTTTCTCTCACACCAAACCAGCCAGCAGTAAATAATCCACGATCGTTTACGGCCTCCCGAACAGGCTGGTGCAAGTGTCATGCTCAGAATGGGAGCTTTCAGTTATTCGGTAAGTCCAGGCTCCTCCTTGGTGCTTCCAGTCCCAGGCCGACGTGTCCCAGCAGCGGCCATCGCCTCCCTGCTCACGTCTCCATCCGCCTGTTGATCATCCCCACCAAACCCGATGCCCCCGCCAGCCCACGGTCTCGCCGCGCGGCCGAGATAGGGACGGATGTGTGCTGTGTGTTGTCGCCGGCGTGGAGCATGTGGCCGAACTGATAGAGCACTTGTCTGGCTTGCCATTGGCTGCCGGTGGCCAAGGGTGCATGCCTGGGTTTCTTTAACCTCCCTAGCATCTGCTCGCTCCCGGCTTTTGCCTTGCTGAGTTCATCACCTGCATAATGCAGGATACATGGCCGCTGTATGTAGCCTGCTTAGTTCCCTCCCTCCCCAATTATCACTCTAATGTCATACCTTTCTTATCCTGCGGCTGGATAATTGAGTGTGCATCACTTGGATAATATTGTAATTAGCTGTTGCATCCCCTTTACTTGACTCAATGTGGACTGTGAGTTCTCTTTGCTCTTCTTTCTATACTATAGCAGAGGTGGACCAGTTGATCCAACCAAGTCATGTTCTATAGTATATATGCTTAAACTGAAGTGAATCAATGTGACTCGGTGGCTTCTTTCCATGTACTACCTTATCTATGCCGAATTATAAACAGTGTTTAATGTTAGTGGTGACTATATAAAGTGAAAAGAATTGGGTTGTGCACTAGATTATGAAGTGAAAATCGACGCTACATCGCGAGAAATATTCTGGTGATCCGCGTGTCCCAGTTTTCATATTGATCTAGTGACCAAACCAAAAGCGATCTGACATCGCCTCCCCTGTACCAAGCAAGTTTTGCTTGTATCACGCCTACTAAGTTTGGTTGTGACACGCAACATCGCAAAAAGCGAATTCGCCTCCCTTGAATTGATATCTTAGCTCTTCTTTTGGAGGCTTATCATCAACTTGGATGACATCTTAGCTTTGCTCACATTATACACACATATAAAATCCGCTCGTGGGGTGAACACATGGTGATGCTCACTCGAGTAAAGGCAAAGCTGCCGCGGATGAAGAGATCAGTGTAGGAGTTCGATGCAACTAGCCTAGTTGGCATTGGGCCTCACCCTTCAAAGTATTCCCAGAACTAACTTAATGATTCCATCACCCGTATATATAATGCATTCTCAAGTGACAGTGCTTTCTTGTCAACAAGTACATGCTATAAAAACGTTAAACTTGATATGGGGTCAAATCAAGGCCTAGTCCTCCGTGCTAAAACAAGCTTCTGGCCAGTGTTTTTCTATTGTGTTGTGTTGCATTGTAGCATCACCATCCATCACTAGTTCTGACTCCCAATGCAAGAGAGCCTTTGAAAAGGGGGACAGAGAAGGCAGTGGCATTGTTCCTGGCTTGGCTAGCTACAAGAGCAAGGGAGGAGCTATGTGCTAACCCAGTTATTACTAAACTCCAAAGGAGAATTTAGGAAAGCATGGTGCATCATGTCCTGTCCTCCTCATTCAACCACATGTCATCTCGATAGGATATGATTGAGTTACAACTTTCAGCAAAAGATAGGACCGTGTTAGAACCATCTTCATAAAAATCAGGGAAAACGAAAACGACGGTTTGGCCATCCATTAGAGCAACTCCAATCATTCTTTAATATATCATTTGCTAATTTTTTATTATTCCAACTCCTATAAAAGAGTATGGAGGAAATTTGCATAGTATCTCTAACCGTTTCTAGTAATTTTGCTCCTATGTTGTTTTTCAAAACACAGGGTCCACCGCTCCAATTCGGCCTCTTCCACCGACCACCGACATTTCTTCTTCCATTGTGTCGACGCATAGACTTCCATGGTTGACTATGTCAGGCCAACGACCATAGTAGGCACCCCAAGAATCTCCAAAGCGGAATCTCAAGTTGCCTGCTCTACAGTCTTAGTATTCTCATATATGAAAATAGTGGCCAGATAATCAATTCCGATGAACCTCCCAGGCAGCGATGATGGCAGAACTCTTCCATGCCCGATTATGGCCGTCCATCGCCGACATCCTCACACCCAGAAACTCTAAAATGGAATTTTCATTGCCGGTTCTATCCCAGTATCATTAGAGACGTAGCAAGAGGTTTTTTGCATTCTCTAAAACACTTATCAACTCTTATCTCACGTCTCAATGCCTCGTGTGAGTGTGATTTATGTATTTTATGCATATTTTGAACCATTAGTATTGCAAGCTTTTTTTTTGCACATTTCAAATTATTAGTATGATATTTGGACTATTTATATTGGTTTATTTATGCAACTTTCCAATTTAATCTTTGGATTGAAGATTGATCATGTTATTTTGCTCATATACCTAATTGCAATGCAAAATTTTCAATTATTTAAGAGTTCGGAAATGAATTTTTTTTCGAAACGCATATGAAACTTTTGTTGTGGCATACCCTCTCTATTAAAATCCTAGATCCGCCAACTGATAGCCACAGCCATGGCTGCCCTCCTTCGCTTCGCTTCCCGGCAGGGGTGAAGCTGTAGTATGACCAGGGGTGCACATGCACCCCCCAAAATTTCAAAAAAATCAGTTATAATGACCAAATTTTCATCGTATATGCACCCTCCTTGGCACGCCAGCCGCTGTCCACTGGTTGATGGCGATGAGCCCCGCGATCTCCCAGCGTGTCTTAGCCTCCCCATCCACCCCGAATGCCACGACGCCGTCGTGGAGCGCGGTCTCAATGGCGGCGCTCCCGGGGGCGCCTAGCTGGGTGTCGTGCGCGCTCGCCATGTACGCTAGTGGCAGGGTGAAAGGTCCTTGTTTGGTTTTGGTAATTGAGTGACAACTTAGGTGGACTAATTGTGTTTATGTGAGATACACAGGTGATTAGTCCATAGGTACATGTGTGTGAGCAACATATGCCATGAAGGTGAAAATGGCTTGGAGATGTTGCAAAGCTCACACATGTGATGATGAAGGAGCTTAAATGCACATGAGACATGACATTGAGTCATGTGATCAAGGTGGAGAAGATCAAGACAAGACTTGGCTTGATGGACCGGTTGCAAGCGTGAAGGGCAAGTCGAAGGCTTTGGAGTGATGGACCGCGTGGCGGTGAAGCTTGAGCAAGACTTGGCGCCGATGGACGATGGCAACGGTGAAGAGCAAGTAGAGTCAAGATCGATGAACCAATATGATCATGTGATGATATGAAGTGGATCATATCATTGTTGATTGTGTTGGTGCATGTGTTGCATCGACATTGAAGGAGATGGAATGGAATGCGCAAGGCAAAGGTATAACCTAGGGCATTTCATTTCACCGGTCATAGGTGTGTAGAGAAGTTTATGACCGGGTTTAGGATAGATGGCCGTACTATCAAGAGGGGCAAACTTGTTTGCATATCAGTCATCTAGTGCCACTCGAGTGATCTAACTTTGCATTGTCGCTAGGATCGAGTGGCGTGGCAAGTTGAGTGGCTAACATCCTTTGGGAAATGATTGTGAAAATGCTAACACACATACACATGGTGGTGTACACTTGGTGGTGTTGGCACATTTACAAAGGAGGTGGTGTTTGCAGGGGTGAAATGGGTTTGGGTCCCTATTTTCTATTGCGCCGGATGCAAATTCTTGGTGGTTAGCTCACTTGAGCAAGGGTGAAGTGAATGGAGGAGATGCCAGCGTCGGTCAAGTGACCGGACGCTGAATCCAAAAGCACCGGACGCTGTTTGCCTACGTCCGGTCACGCTGACGTGGAGCATAGCAGTAGCTGGAGAGTGACCGGACGCTGGCTGCGTCCGATCGCGTTCGACCGGACGTGTCCGGTCATGCTCAGGAGCTTACTGGAAACGATCGGACGCTGAGGGTCCAGCGTCCGGTCAGTTGAAGTTGCTGCGTCCGGTCAAGTCAAGTGACCGTTGGAATCGGGACACGTGGTCGTCTGCGAGCGATCGGACGCTGAGGTCCAGCGTCCGGTCAACACGACCGAAGCGTCCGGTCGGCCCGACCGTTGGCCAGTGAAGGGGTAACGGCTAGTTTAGCCCTTGGGGCTATAAATAGAAGTGGCCTTCGGCCATGGCTGGTGCTGAGCTCCTTGGGGGACTTTGTGTCCATGCTTGAGAGTGCTTAGGAGCCCTCCATCACACATATACTTGATAGTGATCATTCGATTGTGTGAGTGAGCGATTCTAGTGTGATTGCATCGTGAGGTTGCATCGAGTGGCACTAGGTGATCGAGTTGCAAGCCGGTGGTGCTTGTTACTCTTGGAGGTTGCCACCTCCTAGACGGCTTGGTGGTGGTCTCCGTTGAAGCGCGCAAGAAGCTTGTGCGGTGCTCCGGAGAAGTGCTTGTGAGGGGCATTGTGCTCGCCCCGCGGGAGCCGCGAAGAGCAACTCTAGTAAAGCGTGTCATTGAGCTACCCTCACTCAAGGTGTAGGTTCTTGCGGCGCCCGACGTGCGGGCTTAGCGGGTGATGCTAATTAGCCGCCGAACCATCAAGTGAGCGGTCGACACAACGGGGACTAGCGTGTTGGCAAACACATGAACCTCGGGAGAAAAATCATCGTGTCAACCTTGTTCTTCCCGTTGGTTTGCATCCCCGTTACACAAGCTTGCGTTTACTTTCATATACATTAAGCTTGTGTTGTTGCTTTTGTAATTAGTTAGCTTGTGTAGCTTGCTAGTTACCTTCATGCTTGTGTAGCATAGAAGTAGCTCCCTTGCGTAGCTAATTTGGTTTGTGTAACCTCGTTAGTCATATTACTTAGTTTGTGTAGCTAAGTATTTGCGCTCTCTAATTAGGCATTGGTTGCCTTGTTATTGAGCATTGCTAGTGAGCTTAGTTAGCTTTGTGCTTTTGCTTACTAGCATGTGTAGGAGCTCCCTTGTCGCTTAAAGTACTAGTGGCATAGGTTTGTATAACCTTGCTCCTAGAATTGTTTAGGAGAGCTCTAGCTAGCCCGGCACCTTTATTTCTTAATTGTTATCTTTGCAAGGTGCTAGTGAACATATATAGTGGGGTGTAGTCTTGGCTAGACCATTAGTTTAAATTCCGTATTTGTATCGGTTAGCCAACGCGATTAAGTTTTGGGAAAAAGACTATTCACCCCCCTCTAGTCGCCATCTCGACTCTTCAAGTGGTATCAGAGCCCGGTCTCTCATTTGTGGTCTTCACCGACCCGAGAGGATGGTGAACTTTGGGCTAGAGGTTGTTTGTGACACACACATTTTTGATGGCACAAACTATGCACGGTGGAAACGTCATATGCTTGATCATTTCCGTGAATTGGGTCCCAAGGCATGGTGGATCATTGTTGTTAGTTTTTCTCGTGATGCTTTGGATAAGGACAACCTAACCCAAGCACAAGAGGATTGCTTACAACTTGATCATCGTGCTCTTTATTATCTAATATGTGCTTTACATGATGATATTTTTAGACGTGTGTGGGACTTGGAGAATGCACATGATATGTGGCTAGCACTCCAAGCCTTCTACGGTGATTCCTCCACATGGGATGATGGCAAATTCAAGAAGGAGGATGAGCCTAAGAAGGAGGTGCATGAGTGTGTTGAGCATAACCACAATTTGGTGATTGTGGAAGATTGCTCCACCTCATTGTCAAGTGAGGATGATGATGATCAATCCACTACAAGTTCACTTGACAAGGTTGATGATGATGCCACAAGTGTTGCAAGTGATGATGCTACCCCATGCACACTTGATGGTGATGATGGTTCATGCTCAAGCCATGATGATGCTACTACAAGCCCATCCACTACACCACATTGTCTCATGTCACAAGGTGACACCAAGGTATCAAATGATAATGTGGTTGATCATGTTGATTCATATGATGAGCTTGTTAGTAGACTTGCTAGCATGACCATGTCTTTAGAAAATGAGAAAGCTAAAACAATGAAATTAGAAAATGAAAACTCATTTCTAAAGAACTCTTGTGAAGATCATAAGAAATTACTTGATGCATATAAATCTTCACTTGATGAGCTTAAATTGAATCATGAGACACTACTTGCATCTCATGATGAATTATTAGAAAAACAAGCTTCTCTCATTAAAATATTTACAAAGAAACTTAAAAATAATGAGAGCTCATCACATGGATCAAATGATAAATTGCAAAATGTTGCTAACCATTGTGATGTAGGCAAGAAGCATGTATCCACCTCTTGTGATGATTTATTAGATATGCCATGCTCTTCACATATAGATGCTTGTTCGACTTCTATGTCTTGTGAGACTAACATTTTGAAGGAGAACAATGAGCTCAAAAATGAAGTGAAGAAATTGAGCAACAAGTTAGAGAGGTGCCACAACTCTCGAGTCACCTTTGAGCATATGTTGAAGACTCAAAGAAACTATGGTGACAAGTGTGGCCTTGGCTTCAAGAAGAAGATGACAAAGGGTGAAATGAAGAGAGAAAGAAAGATGAAGAAGCTACAACAAAGAAAGCTCTCTCATACCATGTGCTTCTAGTGTCATGAAGTGGGACACTTTGCAAATGGTTGCCCTAACATCGAGAAGCTCAAGAAGCTAAAAGAAGAAGAGAGGCTAAAGCATGTCAAGTGCTTCAAGTGCAGCACTTGGGGTCATCTTACCTCGATGTGCCCAACTAAGAAATTGGTGAAGCAACAAGTGAAGCCTCAACCAAAGCCACAAGTTGAGCTAGAGAAGACACCCCAAGAGCAAATCAAGATCAACCAATGATGGATGATTTGATGATCAAGAAGAAGAAAACAAGAAGGGGTGGTAAGGCAAGACATCCAATGCAAATTCAAGATGCCAAGATGATGAGCAAGAATGACAATGAGAAGAAAGTCTATGCTCACATCAAGTGCTTCAAGTGTGGAAGTATGGGACACTTTGCCTCTAAGTGTCCTAACAAGCTTGAGAAGAAGGCTCAAGAAATACATGAGAGGCAAGGTAATGAGAAGCACCACATGAGCAAAGAAGAGAAGGCTCAAGCAAAGAGAAAGTGCTACTCATGCCGGGAAAGGGGACACATGGCACATTCATGTCCCCTAGGTAAAATTTCTAAGTCTATTTCAATTGATGATCATGATATGCTTAGAAAGGATGGTAATGGTACCTCTATGGTTGCTATTGCAAAACATTCCGCTACTCATACTAAGGCATTGCCTAAGTATGTTGCTCCTAACTTGAGAGGACCCAAAGTTGTTTGGGTACCATCAAAAGGTGGATGAATGTGTGTAGGTACCATTGGCATTGGAGGCTTGATTCAATTGTCTTCATAGTAATCATCATATGTTGAATCAAGATATGAAGTTTAGTGCACATCCAATCCCAATGCCATGACAAATTAAGTGAAGTCCAAATGTGCTACAACATACAAGTGTCAATTTCAAGTTGTTGGTAATTCATTGGATATATTTGATGACCTGCAAATAATTGAAGTCAAAGCTTGCTAGTTGGATGATCATGAGCTAACCAAGGTATATCTCTTGTTGATCATTTCATTTGGGTGCATATGAGTTGATTGAATTAGATAAATATGCAATGTTGCTTGCTATAAGATGTTTGAATGGATAATTGCTTAGTAATCAAGTTTGGATTGATTTGTGTTGGATAAATTCATGAGATGACATTTAGTAAGTGATTTGAATAGATATATGTCTTATGGAAGTATTCAAACAAGTTAGTATCAAGTTTGATTCATATTTGATGAAGTATAGCTCAATTGCTTGAAATCTATCCTATATTCAAAATCTGAGCTAGCTGTGATCATAGCCATGTTTGAGTGATCAAATCTTATTGGATTGGCATGAAAATTGGTATACATGCTCTAGACTTATGGTATAAGATGCTGTAGAAATTTCATGAAAATTGGATAAGAAATGCTTCGGTTTTGGAGTGGTTCTTGTCAGCTATAGTGCAGCAGTTTTCAGCATGTAGCAGTGGTGGAAGAATTAAAATTTAGCAGTCCATATGAGATCAAATGAAGCTAAAATTTTTATGGCTGCTAGATAACTTAGTGAAGCTCATCTCCACCAAATTTCATGGTATTTGGATTTGTACTTTGAGAAATATGCTTAGTTCTTTGGAGAGTACAGAATCTGCCATAAAAGTGACAAATATTGGATTGATCTAGAGTCACTTTGATTGAAAGGTCCTCAAGTTGGAAACATGTTTACAAGTGTTTGAGGTACCTAAATTTGGTTTTGAAATGATCTAGAAGCATGACAAGATATGAGTACAAAGCCACTTGATTGAGAAGTGTACTTTGCACACTTTTGGTATTCAAATTAGAAGATCAAGATCAAATTCAAGATGAAGATAAAGTTTAAGTTCTAGTTGTGATTGGAAATCATTTGGTAGAAAGAAAAGAACTTAAACAAGAAGAAAGAAAAGGACTTAAAGAAGGAATCGAGGTTACTCATCAAGTTAAGTCCATCACTTGGATCAATCAATCAAGTTATTTCAAGTGAGTGTCAACAATGGTTCTTGGAGAGAGGTCACTTCTCCCTAGTGTAGGGGCTTGCCGCCTATGAGTAGGTAAACCAAGTGTGGTACTTGGAAGGCTAACATGGAAGTGGTGATCCGAGAAACATTTGAAATGCTTAGTTGAAGCAATCAAAAGGGTTGATCAAGAAAAGCAAGCAACACCCAAAAGAGAGATAGTTATTTCAAGTGGTATTTCAAATAGTTCTCTCATAAAAGCAAACATCAAAAGAGAAAGCAAGTCAACCACAACAAGAAAATGCACTTGATCATAAGTGGTATTCATTTCATATGGGTGAAGAATGGAATTCAAAATTGGTATCTATTGGTCTTTACCAAGCTTTTAATTGGACTTCACATTGCTATTGGAGTAATGAATTGGAATCTATGTGACTATCCTCTACTCCAACATAGCAAAGGTATCATTGTAATGTGCATGATCATTTCATCCCTTACTAGTATGCGGTTAGTGCATATAGTACATGCTTCATAGGATCATGCATTACAAATGAAATGTTTGAAATTCATAGCCTACCACTATTGTTTGAATGATTACTTGATCTAGTGGTTAGTACATGAATTTGTTCATGAGCTAGTGAACCCAAGTACTTGACTTAATTTGGATTGCTAACAAGTGACAAGTACAACATTGGCAAGATAACCCTTAAAAAGAGGTGTGAAGAAGCTTGTCATTGGTTCAAACCGGACTTGAAAGCTTAAGCAAATCAATTTAGTTCAAGTCACATAAGAAGCTCATGATAATGATGAGAGTACAAGCACAAGACAACAATGCAAATGGATATCTAGTTTGTATGTTTCAACACACAAGTAATATCCTATAAGTGGTACTCATAAAGATAGCAAATGTTCAAGAAATGATCTTTATTGATAAATCAAACAAGTGGTTCCATACTAGAAGATTCTTTCAAATAGTATTCACTTCCTACAAGTGGTATCTATACATAGTAGACGATGGTTCCACAA
This sequence comes from Miscanthus floridulus, assembly GCF_019320115.1. Lineage (NCBI taxonomy): Eukaryota > Viridiplantae > Streptophyta > Magnoliopsida > Poales > Poaceae > Miscanthus > Miscanthus floridulus. The sequence goes on along the minus strand of NC_089587.1, from coordinate 55,160,271 downwards.
GTGATCCTCAACTTTAAGTGACCATCAAATAAAGAATGCATCCCTCACCTACAAGAGCTTAAGTGAAATAAAATGGATGACCCATACATAGAATGATAAGATACAAGTAGTACAAGTTGCAAATTCTAAATGGTATCTACATGTGGTGTCATTCCAATATTCAAGTAATGTCCATCAAAAATGTAAAATTCTAGTCTCAACCATCTACCCCAAAGTGCACACCTTTGCATCAATAAGAAGCATACCTTTTATGGAAATTGATGACAAAGGGGGAGAGATTGTACAAAGATATGAAGCTTGGGGAGAGATTATACAAAGGGGGAGAGATAAAAAGATAAGATATGAAAGAGGTTGGACATGGACATGGACAAAGAGGGAGCAACATTGGAGAAAAGAATGGATCACAAGTGAACATTGGAGAAAAGAATGGATCACAAGTCTTGGACAAGAGAAGCACACAAGTAGGGGGAGCAAGCTCATGAACTTTGATTGATTGCATTTGATATGTGCATAATCATGTGCTTGCTTGCATTGCATAAGCTTTAAGATTCAATATGCATGCTTGTGTGGTGTATGCTAGTTGTAAAACTTGAATGATGATTTGATAACTAGCATGCATAGGATGATAGCTAGACACTTGGTATGCTTTTCAAGTAATGCTAGTACCTTGCTTTTAATGTTGATCTCACAAGGTATCTAGTGCTTTTATTTCCAAGTGATGTCTAGCTAACCATGGTGCTAAGGATGAACTTTAAAGGTGCAACTCCGATTGGTACATGCTTCAAAGGTTTATTCTATACACCTTAGCATCATTTTGTAGTATTTACTCTCCCACAATTTCAATCTATGCATATGTGCAAGCTTCAAATTAAATACTCTAGCACATATATAGGGGGAGCTAATACTACCATTTCGGGTTTGTGGTACTTGTCCAAAATCATTTACACATGGTAAAATTGCTTGGGCAAGCAACATGAATCCAAAAGAGCTTAATTTCCATATCTTTGTAGAGTTGTCATCAATTACCAAAAAGGGGGAGATTGAAAGGTCCTTGTTTGGTTTTGGTAATTGAGTGACAACTTAGGTGGACTAATTGTGTTTATGTAAGATACACAGGTGATTAGTCCACAGGTACATGTGTGTGAGCAACATATGCCATGAAGGTGAAAATGGCTTGGAGATGTTGCAAAGCTCACACATGTGATGATGAAGGAGCTTAAATGCACATGAGACATGACATTGAGTCATGTGATCAAGGTGGAGACGATCAAGACAAGACTTGGCTTGATGGACCGGTTGCAAGCGTGAAGGGCAAGTCGAAGGCTTTGGAGTGATGGACCGCGTGGCGGTGAAGCTTGAGCAAGACTTGGCGCCAATGGACGATGGCAACGGTGAAGAGCAAGTAGAGTCAAGATCGATGAACCAATATGATCATGTGATGATATGAAGTGGACCATATCATTGTTGATCGTGTTGGTTCATGTGTTGCATCGACATTGAAGGAGATGGAATGGAATGCGCAAGGCAAAGGTATAACCTAGGGCATTTTATTTCACCGATCATAGGTGTGTAGAGAAGTTTATGACCGGGTTTAGGATAGATGGCCGTACTATCAAGAGGGGCAAACTTGTTTGCATATCGGTCATCTAGTGCCACTCGAGTGATCTAACTTTGCATTGTCGCTAGGATCGAGTGGCGTGGCAAGTTGAGTGGCTAACATCCTTTGGGAAATGATTGTGAAAATGCTAACACACATACACATGGTGGTGTACACTTGGTGGTGTTGGCACATTTACAAAGGAGGTGGTGTTTGCAGGGGTGAAATGGGTTTGGGTCCCTATTTTCTATTGCGCCGGATGCAAATTCTTAGTGGTTAGCTCACTTGAGCAAGGGTGAAGTGAATGAAGGAGATGCCAGCGTCGGTCAAGTGACCGGACGCTGGATCCAAAAGCACCGGACACTGCCTTCCTGCGTCCAGTCACGCTGACGTGGAGCGTAGCAGTAGCTGGAGAGTGACCGGACGCTGGCTACGTCCGATCGCGTTTGACCGGACGCGTCCGGTCATACTCGGGAGCTTACTGGAAACGACCGAATGCTGAGGGTCCAGCGTCTGGTCAGTTGAAGTTGCTGTGTCCGGTCAGGTCAAGTGACCGTTGGAATCGGGACACGTGGTCGTCTGCGAGCGACCGGACGCTGAGGTCCAGCGTCCGGTCAACACGACCGGAGCGTCCGGTCGGCCCGACCGTTGGCCAGTGAAGGGGTAACGGCTAGTTTAGCCCTTGGGGCTATAAATAGAAGTGGCCTTCGGCCATGGCTGGTGCTGAGCTCCTTGGAGGACTTTGTGTCCATGCTTGAGAGTGCTTAGGAGCCCTCCATCACACATATACTTGATAGTGATCATTCGATTGTGTGAGTGAGTGATTCTAGTGCGATTGCATCGTGAGGTTGCATCGAGTGGCACTAGGTGATCGAGTTGCAAGCCGGTGATGCTTGTTACTCTTGGAGGTTGCCACCTCCTAGACGGCTTGGTGGTGGTCTCCGTCGAAGCGCACAAGAAGCTTGTGCGGCGCTCCGGAGAAGTGCTTGTGAGGGGCATTGTGCTCGCCCCGCGGGAGCCGCGAAGAGCAACTCTAGTAAAGCGTGTCATTGAGCTACCCTCACTCAAGGGGTAGGTTCTTATGGTGCCCGACGTGCGGGCTTAGCGGGTGATGCTAATTAGCCGCCGAACCACCAAGTGAGCGGTCGACACAACGGGGACTAGCATGTTGGCAAACACGTGAACCTCAGGAGAAAAATTATCGTGTCAACCTTGTTCTTCCCGTTGGTTTGCATCCCCGTTACACAAGCTTGCGTTTACTTTCATATACATTAAGCTTGTGTTGTTGCTTTTATAATTAGTTAGCTTGTGTAGCTTGCTAGTTACCTTCATGCTTGTGTAGCATAGAAGTAGCTCCCTTGCGTGGCTAATTTGGTTTGTGTAACCTCGTTAGTCACATTACTTAGTTTGTGTAGCTAAGTATTTGCGCTCTCTAATTAGGCATTGGTTGCCTTGTTATTGAGCATTGCTACTGAGCTTAGTTAGCTTTGTGCTTTTGCTTACTAGCATGTGTAGGAGCTCCCTTGTCGCTTAAAGTACTAGTGGCATAGGTTTGTGTAACCTTGCTCCTAGAATTGTTTAGGAGAGCTCTAGCTAGCCCGGCACCTTTATTTCTTAATTGTTATCTTTGCAAGGTGCTAGTGAACATATATAGTGGGGTGTAGTCTTGGCTAGACCGTTAGTTTAAATTCCGCATTTGTATCAGTTAGCCGACGCGATTAAGTTTTGGGAAAAAGACTATTCACCCCCCTCTAGTCGGCATCTCGACCCTTCACTGGGCACCTCTGTCAGGCACGTGGAATGGGTTTGTGTGAAGCACCGCGAGCGTCTCGCCGGCAAACTCGAGGCGGCACTAGAGGCGCGAGAAGGTCGCTGCGGAGTGCACGTTGTCGTTGCGGGCCTCTAGACGGAGTGAGATCGAGCTGCACCTCTCTCAGCGCCCCCGGCTGGTCGTACCTCAGCATGTCCAGGTTCACCGCCCGCACTGCCACGTATGACATGACCAGGATGGACACGGAGCCCAGCAGCACCACCACCGCCAGCACAGTGAACAGAGGTGCACATGCACCCCCCCAAATTTCAAAAATCAGTTATAATGACCAAATTTTCACCATATACGCACCCTCCTTCATGCGGGCCAGAAGAACTAGCTAGATAATATAGAGGGCATGGCGGTCAGAAGAACAAGAACTTGGACTTGGAGCTGCATCTGCACGAAAGGAGAGAGGGTTGAGCAATCACAAAACAATTAACGACAACTGTTCAATGACACATTGATCTAAAGCAAAGCCCAAACCCTAACATGTGGTGTGACGACTCAATATAAGGTCTAAGGGTCGTCACCCCCTGGACGCGCCCCCTAACGGGCTCTAAGATGATACACGGCCCAAAAGGACCAAAAGACGATGAAGCAGCACCCTGACAGATTCTGAACGCTGACTTATTTCGACGATTCCCCTTGACTCCTGTTGAATTTGGACCTCAAACGAAAGCCACTAGTTAGCTTATAAAATTATGTTTCCATCCATACGTGGAACGTCGAAAATGGAGTCCGGATACATCCTGGTCGTCCGTTTTATTGCACACTGGTCCTAAAGGCCGAGACAGACTACCCGAACTCGAATTAGACTGGGCCTCCCCAACTTGTCACGGACGTCGTTGTTGATCTTCTCTGCCTCTGCACTTTTCTCCAAATATTTCATGACCCTCTCCGATGTTCCTAAGCAAGATAACATTAGGTAGCAAAAAACTATGAAAAGTATCGCTTAAGAACGAGCTCACTTCTAAATTTAATTATCACATTTGAGCTCAGGTCATTAGGCCTTGCATAACGGTTGGAGGATCAACGGACGCATCCAAAGGAGTTATGTCCTCATCAGTTCTTCTGTCCCCATATGGGCCTTTAAGATTAATTGAAAATTATTATGAATATTATGTGGGCCAAGCCCAATTATCCTAACAATAGCTTATATAGAACATAAAAGGCATCATTCTACGTAAGATAACCTAGATAGTGTGCCATTTTTTCGCCACACAAACAAGTAAACATTGCTCAACACCTGCACACAGATATATTGGCCAAGTCAGTCAACATCCCATGACTTGTAGGAATCAAGGCAATCAACACTTGTGAAACAACAGATCCATACATGCTTTGATTCAAGGCACGTATAAGTGTATTCTCGTTGCATCCATCGGTCACATTCAGGTCTTCCATGTATGTTTCTTTGCGAAGGTTACCCATGTAAATATAATTAGATATATATTTTGTTAAAACAATACATAAAATCTGCCACTCAATTAAGACGAATGGAGTTTATGTACAAGAATATAATTAGATATATATATATAGAGCATCAACTGCATTCAAACATGTGTCTTTCATGTATGATTTGATTGCATGAAATGCATCATGACCGATGTCACATGTAGCGTACAAATTCCCTTTACATCAAGAAACAAGAGAACTTTGCAAATTGCAAGTATTCCTAGCTCAGTGGAGTAGCAGTAGTAGCTGTCCAAGAAAGGTAATGGTAGTTTAAGTGATGGAGGCAACAAAGAGAGAGAATAGGTATCAATGTGGTCATGCTGTCGAAGGATATATATTGCTCGTTCCAATTAGTATGCTATGGGATATTATAGCTCATCACTAATCATACTAAATATATGGATTAAAGAGAACAAGGCAACGACTTTGCTGGCACTATCTAGATTGCACAAATCTGAAAGATCCTTGAGAATCTCCTCTACGAATTTTGAAAGAGGAGGTGTGGGCGTTGTGTTTTTCTTGTTATTTTCTGGGTTGGGGCCGGGCATGGAGCGACGGTGAATCGAGGCATAGAGCGACGGTGGCGCCCCCTTCCCTCTTTCCCGGCAGCAGCGCATGGGGGCTATGCAACGCCTCTGTGCCTGTCGCCATCTATTCGACGACTAGGTGCAGCTGCCTCTGCTCGACAGGACAAATTTGCCATCTATTCTGGTTCTCTCGTGTGGTGTTGAATTCCTTCTCTGTGCTGAGGTGGGTTCGATTTTTGTTACGGTCGTTACCGGAAACCCGCACTTTACCGAGTGCCGGAAGCTTTATCGAGTGTATTTTATTGGATACTCGACAAAGACGGCTTTGCCGAGTGTTTTTTTCGGCACTCGACAAAGATGGCTTTGTCGAGTGTTTTTTTGGGCACTCGGCAAAGATGTATTTTGCCGAGTGCCATTTTTCGGCACTCGGTAAAATGCGTCTTTGCCGAGTGCCTTTTTTCTGGCACTCGGCAAAGATGTATTTTGCCGAGTACCATTTTTTTGGCACTCGGCAAAATACGTCTTTGTCGAGTACATTTTTTTGGCACTCGGCAAAGAGGCATTTTGCCGAGTGCCATTTTTTTGGCACTCGGCAAAATGCGTCTTTGCCGACTGCCTTTTTTTGGCACTCGGCAAAGAGTCATTTTGCCGTGTGCATTTTTTTTTGGCCCTCGACAAATTATTTTTTCAAAGCAATTTTTGAGGCCCGAAATTAATTCAAATGAAAAACTTTTCAACTATAAAGGTGCATAACTTCTCAAGATCTACAAAGTTTATTTTGGTCATTTCTTCATTTGACAAAGCGACAATAACGTTGTTCATAAAATCTACATCTCTCTCATATGTCTCATATTAGTTTCATGAAAGTAGAAGAGGGATATATAAGATTTGTGAATAATGTTACTACCACTATGTCGGATGAACAAATGACCAAAGTAAACTTTGTAGATCTTGAGAAGTTATGAAATTTTGTAGTTGGCAACATTTTGATTTGAAATCATCTTGTCATGCAAAAACGGCGTTTGAATTTGAAAATTTTAAATTTTGAATTTTTCAAAAGACCTCGAATGGAAAAACTTCCTAAACGAAAATTGTAGATCTCCAAAAGTTATGAAACTATGTAGTTGACAACTTTTTGATTTGAAATCATCTTATCATGCAAAACTACGTTTGAATCTCTCAAATTTAAAATTCGAATTTTTCAAACAACCTCGGATGGAAAAACTTCCTAAATGAAAATTGTAGATCTCGAAAAGTTATGAAATTTTATAGTTGACCACTTTTTTATTTGAATTCATTTAGGGCCTCAAACAAGCAATTTACTCTCGGTTTAGTATAATATATGAGGATAGATAATGGAATTTAGATACAAATTACAGTGTAGTGCAGCACTCTACCGATTAATTCTTTGCCGATTAATTCTTTATCGAGTGCGGCACTCGGCAAAGCCTTTGCCGAGTGTATTTCGGGCTTTCCCGAGTGCCGCAAACACTCGGTAAAGTGCCGGTTTTCAGTAGCTCAGGTTACTTGCTCTATTCCTTTGTGATTTTTGGGGGAATTTTCTCAGCTTTGGAACTGGTGAAAAAGAAGAACTTCAAGTGTTCCATTACGAGGAGAAGAAGCTCCAGATCGGAATCTGATGCTGCTTGTACGGCAGCCGCTGTGGTCTCTGTTTCATGGATCTGGCTGCTCGCTGTGGCAGACCGCACACGTCGATTGATGAATTCCAGGAACGGCTGCTGCTAGATTTGTTTTTTTTATGGATTTTTGTTGTACATAGTACAGATGATTTTTGTTTGATTTTGGTCCAAAAATTCGTGTGTAATCTTACTGGTTCAAAAACGTTTAGAGACCGGTTATGTAAATTACTGCTTGATTAACGCTACTGATGACGACAATCAGAGTGATTATTGCTGCTGATGACGCCGCTTGATTATTGCTACTGATGACGCCAATCAGAGTGATTATTGCCTGATCACGCCAATTAGGAGTAAAAAAAGCGGTTTCCTGATTTTTACGGCTCCGTTACCTGGTTAGAACTTACAGTCTAACGGAATTACGGTCAATAGACAAAGATCATTCGCAGCCTACCTGTACTAATCAATAAGTTCTACTACTTGATTATGATATTTTTTTTTGAAAGGCGATTATGATACTTTGTACTACTAAACAAGAGCTTTATGGTTTTTTGGATGCTTAGTTTTACGGTAAGAGGCAATGGCCGCCCATCTGCATATGCCTGAACGAAGCAATTCACATGCATGCTGAGGTCAATCTATCTCATCAGTTGATTAGCTAAATTTAGCTCTAATTTATTCATTGTGTTTTTCAAAAATCAAATAATTACTACTAAACATCATTTCCATATAAAAAAATTATTAAAAGATTACTGCTATCATTGCTATTCCTACTACGGCGCCTCCTATAGACACCAGAAGGAGCAGGAGTAATTCAAATAAAAGCAAATTAACAAAGAAGTACGTAAATGAAGTTGATGTATTTATTTTTTTCATCAATGCACGACATCACAGCAGCTAATTTGACAACTGATGTAATTTGTCCTTTATTGCATGTTGGTGCTTTACAGCACGTCAAAAATCAGCCACCACTCTTTTACGGTTGGAGTTAGTCAGCAGTGAAAAAGTCCTGCATCTAATCAACTTTTATGGACACGAAGTAGTACCTTACGGTCATCAAACAGAAATCACAGATGCTACGGAATCTCGGGCTACCAGGCTGGTGCGCGTGGAGTCACTGTTACGGTTGCTGGAGTGTGTCTCTATTGCTGCAGTGACTTTTATGGTTGTGGGAGATATTCCTTTGCTTTTTACGGTCGCAGAAGCACGGTCTGCTACGCCCTGTCGCGTTGGTGTCAGATGCCGCCGCGCCAAACAATATTTAGAGCGCTGTATATATATATATATATATATATATATATATATATATATATATATATATATATATATATATATATATATATATATATATATATATATATATAGAACTTCTACTCTTCGGCTGGCTATAGAATAACTTATTCTGTAGCCACTTTGAGTTACGATAATTATTATGTTAATTTACGAGATTATAGTAACTCCTTACTAGGTGGTTTACTATAACGTTACGGTAAATATGGCCATGTGTTATAGTAACCCGTAAATATGTATTGACATTATCGTAAATTAGTATATAAAATTATCGTAAATGAAGGTGGCTGCAGAATAACTTATTTTGTAGCTGGCTACTGAATATATATATATATATATATATATATATATATATATATATATATATATATATATATATATATATATATATATATATATATATATATATTATGGTAGCCAGCTAAGATAGTCACCTTCATTTACGATAATTTTATATACTATTTTACGATAATGTCAATACATATTTACGATAGTTGGGTTACTATAATACATGGGGATATTTATCATAATGTTATAGTAAATCACTTAGTAAAGAGTTACTGTAATATCGTAAATTAACATAATAATTATCATAACTCAAAGTGGCTACAGAGTAAGTTATTTTTTAGCCAGCATATATATATATATATATATATATATATATATATATATATATATATATATATATATATATATATATATATATATATATATATATATATATAGGGGTTTTAGCTGCTTTGACATGTAGGGGTTTTAGCTAATTAATAATCAAAATTTTTTGTTCCATCATGCACACTAACTAAATCTATCAGTAGATTCTTCTTGGTTCCCAAATATGGACTAATTGTCTGATCTTGTGAATATAGGTTGTAGGCCAGTGCAGCCTATAGATTATTGGCGACAACAAAAGTCAACACTGGACACCGATTAACCACATCGCTAACTCTAGTCCTGTTGTTTATGGAAGTTATGAATTCTATGGTAGTTTATGCTTTATAACGTACCCATGCAGGAGGTAAATCATTATGTTGGTAAAATATGTCAATTCTCAATTGACACTAGATAACTATTATGCAAACAAGTTTGCCCCTCTCCTAAACCCCTCAAGCACATCTCTACATAGCCTTTGACCAGTGAAATAAAATTCCCTACAAATATACCTTTGCCTTGTGCGGATTCCATTTCATCTCCTTATCGGTGATGCCACACAAGCATCCATCCTCCATCAAGCCACTTGATCATCAAATAAATCAACACATGGCTTGATCTCTCATAAATGATATGATTCACTTCATAGCTTCACAAGACCTCAGCCTTGCATGATTTTCACCATTTGCCCTGGTCCATTATCGGTGTTGAGCACCCTTTGCTCACCCATCACCCCGACAACTCAGTCCTTCAAAGCCAAGCCTTGCCTCTTGATCTTCTCCACCTAGCCATATAACACTGTCATATCTTATATGTAATGAGCTATTTCATCTTCACTAGTTGAGCACTATAATTATGCACAAGTCATTTCTCCACCATGGATCCATGTATTGCTCACTACTATAGGGAGGATTTGTAGGGGCGGCTTAAGATGGTTTATAGGGGCGGTTTGCCCAGCCGTCCCTACCCAAGCGCCCCTACAAATCAACGATTTGTAGGGGCAGTTCCTAAGCCACCCATACAAATCGATTTGTAGGGGCGGCTGAAAAACGAGCACTCACACTAGTGTTCTTGTGGACTAAATACTTATTCACCTCACATGAAACACATTAGTCCACCTAAGGTTATCACTCATTTACCAAAACCAAACTAGGACTTTCACTGGTTGCCACTTCACATATGGCCTAAACTCTGGTGCTGCTCAAGTGCAAGCACTAGAGAAATCTGGTGACCACAAAATGCCTCCATCTTCGTCCAATTCAATCACATTTGAAGATGGTTCAACTTCCAAACGATCTTAGTGCTTCCATTGAGCTACCTAGTGCTAAGTTTGACAATTGTGCACCACACCCACTCACTAGACTCACCTAGGTCGAGCTACCCATTCATACCCCTCTTTATAGTATGGCCAAAAGATTAAACAAAGCCTAAACTACTCTAAGTGCCTCCAAACACCAAATGACACTTAGAACTAGTCCGTCCTTAGACCTATCACTCATCCTTTGAAAACCGACATGATAATCATCAAAAGAGGCATAAAAACATAATTGCATGATCAATCTCCATCATTGTGATCTACTAAGTAATTGTCGGGGACCAATACTAGGGTACCTGAAGAGGAGAAGCTAATGACCATCAATATTGATTCATCCGTGCGATCAAGAGCGTGACTACACCTCTTGTCGGGCTTCGCCTGGTCCGGCCACTGAGGCCATGGGCCCTACCTAGACTGACCCCCGAGGGTTGGCTTCGCCTCAGTGGGTGCTATGGCCACAGGCTTTGCCTCGCCCAACCCCTGAAGGTTGGCTCTACCTCGGCTAACTCCCGAGGGCTGGCTCTGCCTCGCCCGACGTCTGAGGGCTAGCTCTGCCTCGCTCGATCCCTCGGGCACGAATCCGTACAGAAGCTCATGACAACCACAATGGTCCAGAGGGTGTGACCCAAGGTCAAACCCCTAGAATCGTGCGGGGAGCGGTCACATCTCAGCACGACCTGTCCCCACGACATGTCATTCCAGGGAACTCGCATCGACTATAGTGATGGACACATGGTCACTATGCTGCCTACTCCCTATATGGCCGCTGATCAGCATGCTGGTTTGCCGCGCTGTCGGCCAGGGTGGAGAGGGACGTGACAACCCGCTGATAATGCCAAAGCATGGCATTGTCAGTGGACAGGCGCCCAACGTGGTCTTGTCATGGTCAGTGGATATGCGCCCAGCGTGGGGCTGTTCCTATCACTGCCTACCATGTCAGCGAGGCCCGCATAGAGTAAAAGGAAGACCTGGTGACCCTAAAGGACTTCCTTTACCTCTTGTTTTCCTCTTTTCTCCCATCTGTAACCCATGCTCTCCCTTGGCCTATAAAAGGGAAAGCAGGGCACCCCACTAAGGGGCATCGATTTACCGCATCGCATATCACACCACATCACAGCAGAACCACTAGCTTCGAACCTCGAGCACATAGCTGAGCAGCAACCGAGCTCTCGACACCCATTTGATCTTTCCATCAGAGACTTGGGAGATGTCCCTCTCTCGCTCGTTTATAACCCCTACTACAAACTTTTCAGTGCTAATAACATGAGCAGCAGCCACGAACTAGACGTAGGGACATTCTACCTGAACCAGTATAAACCTTGTGTCTTCTTAGCACACCATCCAGGCCAGACATGCAATAATACAATTTACTCATTGGTGTTTACTCGAAACACCAACAGTTGGCATGCCAGGTAGGGGCCTTTGCGCGTCCTAACATTAACATCAGGCCATGGATGGCTAGTAACGGCATCAGCTAGGTCCCGGGCGCACACATGCATTTTGGGGACCTAGACTTCATCGTCATGGCAGAGGGAGAGCTGGCGTGGGCGCCCGTTGTCGTTCTACCCTTCCACTCCACCAGCTTCGATGCAATCACCGAGATGCTTGAGGAGCTATGGCTACATGCACCAAAGGCCCACGTCCCCGAAAGCGGCTAGCTCCTCGACTTGGACTACGGAAGGTTGAAGCGTTAGCTCGGTGTCTTCCTAGGATCCCAACTGTCCCAGGAGGACCTGCGCCACCTCACCTTCTCATTCACCAATGTCATGGCGTAGCTTACCGAGAGAGAGCCGTTTCCCTAGAATACCTCATCCGGAGTGCCCCGACAGTGCTCCCATTCAGTCTCTGCAACGCCGTAGAGACCATTGGCCACCTTATGGCGCAACGCATGATCCCGTCCCCACAAACAACAAGTTCGTGGTGGTAATCAAACACATCATGGAGTCTTTCCTTGACCTCCTTGTAGAGGAGCCAGAGTCGCCCTCTGGCTCTGACTCTAGCAGGGGAGCCATTACCCCTCTCGTGAATGCTTCATGATAGGTACCCCTGAGGGACACGTCGAAAGCATCCCCGAGGAGGAGGCTACCCTGACAAACGACCTCAATGATGAGGCTAAGGGGGAGACAGCGGCCCTACCTCGCATGTGGGTGGAGCAACTAAAAGCCTGACACCAAGAGCTCGAGGAAGCATGACTACAGCTCGAATAGGAATGCATGGAGCTCGATCGGGAGGTCGAGCACCACAGAGACGGTGGGTGTACATGCACCATGGCCTGCGACATGAACCAGAGGATCATTATGGACAATGAAGCCCTCCCTTGCTTCACCTGGGTGAGCCAGAACATTGCCACTATGGTGGCCTTGCTCTATGGTCTTCTAGAGGCCACGACGCCCGAGGATCATGAGGCCCACCATGAGATTCGCACGCTGCTCGAGCATGTGGCGGCATAGCAGGCCGAGAGCTTGTTATCTCGGCGATGCAAGGTCGACACCAGCCAGCGCACACCCTAGAAGCACCTCGGTAGGGATGCGTCGGTCCACCAGGCGCCATAAGGCGATAGGCAGCACACCGCGGTCCTAGTGCATCAGCGTCTCAGCTACAACTGTGATACATGCAACACCCTCGACACCCACAGGCATACCTACGATGACCTAAGAGAGGGAGCTAGCCTTAGCTATCACCCTTGTCATGGTGGACGCTACGACAGCAGCGAGGACCAAAGCTTGAGCCCTGGCCTACCAGGGCCTTAGGCCTTCGGCCGACACATCCTCAATGCCGCCTTCCCGCTAAGGTACCGACCACCAACCAACATCCCAAAGTACTCTGGGAAAACGAACCCTGGACTATGGCTCGAGGATTATCGGCTTGCCTACCAAGCTGGTAGTCTAGATAATGATGATTTCATTATCCATAACCTTCTATTGTTCTTGGCCGATTCAACATGAACATGGTTGGAACACCTTCCGTCCAACAAAATCTAAAGTTAGGCAGACCTAAAGCAGATCTTCGTGGGAAACTTCTAGGGCACATACAAGCACCTTGGGAACCCATGAGACCTCAAGAACTACCAACAGAAGGCCAGAGAAACCCTCTATGGGTACATCCGGTGCTTCTCCTAGCAATGCAACGAGCTACCTAACGTCGCCGGCACCGACGTTATAGGAGCTTTCCTGTCTGGGACTGCCTGCGAGTCCCTAGTTCACAAGCTAGGATGCAAGGGCTCATGAACCACCAAGGAACTCCTCGACATCACCACCAGCCACGCCTCAGGCGAAGAAGTGGTCGGAGCGATCTTCGACCACCTCAAGGGCAAGGCGAGGCGGGACGAGGACACCGGCGAAGGTGCCTCTAATTGTCCCACCAAGAAGAAGAACAACCAATGCTGTGAGGGCTCGCTTGTGGCCACCACTGACTGCAGGGGTGGTTGAAAGCCCATGGAGGGCACTCCGAACCACTTCAAAAAAACTACTTGAGGGTCCATGCCCGAACCATGCCTTCCCCATCAAGCATTTGTACAAGGACTGTGGCCTCATGAAGTGATTCTTGTCCGGAAACTCCAACAAAGGGGAGCATAGGAAGAACCCTGACCCGACCACGGATGACGCCGAGGAGAAGGATGGTGGCTTTTTGACACCGGATGGTTGCCTCATGATATTCAAGGGGTCAGCGGCCTATGACTCCAAGCACCACTAGAAGGTCGCACGCTGTGAGGTCTATATGACCAAACCGGCCACGCCTACCTTCCTCTGATGGTTAGAGTCTGCCATAGCCTTTGATCGGACTGACCACCTGGAGAGCGTTCCACAACTAGGGAGATACCCGCTCATGGTCAACCCGATCATCGGCATGAAGTGGCTCACCAAGGTACTAATGGATGGAGGTAGCGGCCTCAACATTATGTACGCCGAGACGCTCAATGCTATGGGCGTTGACCGAGCGTGCATCCGACCAACCAGAGTACCTTTCCATGGCATCTTGCCTAGAAAGCAGACCGTGCCACTTGGGCAGATCGATCTACCTATCACCTTTGGGGGTCCATCCAACTACAGGGCAAAGACCCTCACCTTCGAAGTGGTTGGGTTCCATAGAACTTACCACGCCATCCTAGGACAACCATGCTATGTGAAGTTCATGGTCATCCCCAACTACACCTACCTCAAGCTAAAGATGTCGGGCCTCGGTGGGGTCATCACCGTTGGCACCTCCTTCTAGTGCACCTATGAGTGCGAGGTCGAGTGCTACAATCACTCCATGACAATCATCACCTCCGGAGAGCTCGCGGCCATCAGGAAGGAGGTCATCGAAGAAGCGCCCAACCCTAAAAGGTTGATTGGGTCTTTTGAGCTAGCGAAGGGCTCCAAGAAGGTCCTCATAGATCCTAACAACCCTGAGGGCAAGGTGGTGCGCATTGCCGCCATGCTTTCCTCTAAATAGGAAAGCATGCTCGTTGACTTTTTCTACACCAACAAAGACATCTTTGCGTGAAAACCCTCTGACATGCCAAGCATTCAGAGGAAAGTCACCGAGCACACCTTGAAGATCCACCTAGGCTCCAAGCTGGTGAAACAACGCCTGTGTCGCTTCGATAAGGGGAAATGCAAGACCATTAGCGAGGAGATCACAAAGCTTTTGGTGGCTGGATTCATCAAGGAAGTGTACCACCTAGAGTGGTTAACCAATCCCATTCTTGTATGAAAGAAGATTGGGAAATGGAGGATGTGTGTTGACTACACGAGTCTCAACAAAGCGTGCCTAAAGGATCCATTTTCTTTGCTGCGCATAGAACAAATAGTCGACTCTACCTCAGGGTGCGAAACCCTCTGCTTCCTTGATGCGTACTCTGGGTACCATCAAATCATGATGAAAGAGTCCGACCAGCTCGTGACACCTTTCATCACCCCCTTCGGATCATTCTGCTATGTCACAATGTCGTTTGGTCTAAAGAACGCTGGGGCTACATACCAGCGTTGTATGCTCAAGTGTTTTGGGGACCTCATTGAGTGGACCGTTGAGGCCTACGTTGACAACATCGTGGTCAAGTCCAAATGGGTTGACCACCTCATAGTCGATCTTGAGCAAACCTTCACAAAACTCTAAGCAAATGGCATCGAACTCAATCCTAAGAAGTGCGTTTTTGGGTCCCGAGGGGCATGTTGTTTGGTTTCATCATCTCTGAGCGTGACATTGAAGCCAACCCAAAGAAGATCTCAGCCATCATGAGGATGGGTCCAATTTAGAATATGAAGGGGGTACAGTGGGTTACAGCATGCCTTGCCGCGCTCAGCCACTTCATCTCATGCCTCGGCGAATGAGGTCTCCCCCTTTATCGACTTCTGAAGAAGGCCAACCACTTTGAATGGATGTCCAAGGCCCAGGAGGTAGCTGACACGGTCAAGTAGCTTCTGACGAAGGCTCTGATCCTAGTTCCTCCTACCAATGGATAACCCCTCCTGCTCTACATTGCGGCCACCACGTAGGTGGTCAGTGCCACCCTAGTAGTGGAGCGAGAAGAAGAGGGGCATGTCCTCAAAGTACAATGCCTTATGTACTTCATTAGTGAGGTCCTATCTAACTCTAAGACCCACTACCCCCAAATCCAGAAGCTTTGGTATGCTATCCTCATCGCCAAGAGGAAGCTATGCCACTACTTCGAGTCACATCCGGTGACAGTCCAAAACCAGGATGCCATGGGAAGAATCGCAAAGTGGGCACACGAGCTAATGGTTAGGGCATTGCATATGCCTCCTGGATGGCCATCAAATCCCATGTATTGGCTGATTTCATGGCAGAGTGGACCAAGGTCCAAATGCCACCAGCGGTCATCGACCAAGAGTATTGGACGATGTACTTCGATGGATCGCTGATGAAGAAAGGCGATGGTGCGGGGCTAGTCTTTGAGTCACCCCTCGGGGTACGTATGAGGTACATGGTTCGCCTCCATTTCCCCTTCTTTAATAATGTGACCAAATATGAGGTGTTCATCAATGGCCTGCACATCACCATTGAGTTGGGCATCCGATGCCTTGACGTCCGGGGTGACTCCCAGCTGGTCATCGACCAAGTCATGAAGGAGTTAAGCCACCACAACCTCAAGATGGCTGCATACTGCTGAGAAGTCCACCAGCTGGAGGATAAGTTCAATGGCCTCGAGCTCAACCACATCCCGAGACATCTCAACGAGGCGACTGATGCACTGGCCAAGGCGGCGTCCACCCGGGAGCCGATGCCAATGGGTGTCTTCGCCAGCGACCAACACAAGCCCTCATTTTGCTATGAGGGGTCAAAACAAGCCAATGATGGTCCACCTATTCTAGGCTTGGGGGCTGACCAACCGTTGGCTCCATCTGGTCCTGAAGTCATGGAGGTTGAAGAGGACCCGTCAATAGAGCCTGACCCTCTAGTCGACTGGAGGATGCCCTACCTCGACTACCTCCTCCATGATGCATTACCAACAGACAAGGTGAAGGCTCGATGGCTCACACATCGCGCTAAGTCCTTTGTTCTTGTGGAGAGCGAACTTTACAAGCAAAGTCACACCGAGATCCTATAGTGCTACATCCCCATCAAATAGGGGAAGCATTTGTTGAGCGATATCTATGGTGGGGTCTGCGGTCACCATGCCGCGCCCAAACTATGGTTGGAAATGTGTTCTGATAGGGCTTCTACTAGCCTACAGTGGTAGCCAACGATGAGCAGATCATACGCACCTACGAAGGGTGCTAGTACTATGCTCGGCAAACCCACCTACCGGCCCAAGCGCTCCAAACAAACCCCATCACTTGGCCATTTGTGGTCTAAGGGCTCGATCTGGTTGGACCTCTCAAAAAAGCGCCCGAAGGCTACACCCACTTGCTTGTCACCATAGACAAATTTACAAAATGGATAGAAGCTCGACCGATCTCCGCGATCAAGTCCGAGCAGGCTGTGCTATTTTTCCTCAACATTGTCCATCGCTTTGGAGTCCTGAACTCCATCATCATGGACAACGACACACAGCTCACCAAAAAGAAGTTCCTTCAATTTTTCGATGAATATCATATCCGCATCGACTAGGCTTCCATAGCGCACCCCCAAATGAATGGGCAGGTCAAACACGCAAACAGCATGGTCCTATAGGGCCTGAAGCCTAGGATCTTCAATCGGTTGAACAAGTTTGGCACTCAATGGGTCGCCAAGCTTCCCACAGTGCTCTAGAGTCTGAGGATGACCCCCAGTCGGCCCAATGGCTACACACCATTCTTCATGATCTATGGTTCTAAAGTCATCCTCCTGATTGACCTCAACTATGGAGCACCAAGGGTTAGGGCATATGATGAACAAGGAGCCGAGGCATCCCTTGAGGACGCCATGGAATAGCTAGACGAAGCGTGTGACGTTGCCCTCCTCCACTCGACCAAGTACCAGCAGGCGTTACGATGATACCACAGCCATCGAGTGTGGGTCAGGCCTTCAACGTCGAAGACCTGGTTCTCTGCCTCGTCTAGAGCAACAAGGACTACCACAAGCTCTCCCCACCATGGGAGGGACCATGCGTTGTCGTGGAGGTGCTTCGGCCAGGTGCCTACAAGCTGAAGACCATTGACGATGGGGTCTTCACCAATGCCTAGAACATCGAGCAGCTATGTCACTTTTACCCTTAATAAAGGCACACTTTCTCTTATTAGTTTTGTTATCAAACTCCTCGATCTTTTGTGACATTCGACCCTAGCAATGGTAAAAGGTTGGGCCTCACTCGGGGGCTAATATGAGCATATTTATCTAGCAAACATTCTCTGTGTATGTCCCTCTTTTCATGTTAAGACCTCGGGGCTAGGTTTGCGGGAACAAGCTCTGAGTATAACTGGTTGGACTATGGGAAACCTATGCCCCAGTGGTTATGGTGTCTTTACTCACCAGCGTGATCAGGATTGGCTCACCTACACTCCAAGCTTTTATGACCTTAACGACGAAAAGGGTCGGAGTGCGTTAACCTTTTTATTCAAAAAGGAGAAAAGAGCTAAAAAAGTCATTTGCTATAATGAAACCTAAGAGCTTGTCCATTTGTTACAAGTTTCTCTGTCTGGCTTATCTGCCTAACTAAATTCTTGTGTGGGATGATCTCATCCTTTATCTTCGTAGGAAAGTCTTGTCTCAGCAGGTAGCACAAGTCGACTCGATGGCTTAGCCACCACTGAGAAATAGGTAGGGAGCAAATAGGATCCGGCTCATATCCGGTGGAGGCTTCTCAAACCCATCACTCTTACCATCGAGCTAAAACTAGTGCCCCGGTCGATCGAACGGCTCAAAGCCGCTGCCGAGAGACAAGCACCTTTACTTTATGCATTAATTTTGCTACCGAGCCTCCAACCCCAGCAATGGCAAGGGGCCAAACATCACTTGGGGGCTAGCGAGAGTGTCTATCTGGTAGACATTCTCTATGCCCAACCCCTCCTTACATTAAAAATTGTAGGCAGGGTGTGCGGACACAAACTCTGAGTAAACCTGGTCGGACCGCTAGGACCCTATGCCCTAGCGGCTATGGTGTTTTTGCTCACCAGCATGATCAGATTCTTTGTCTCCGTACCCCAAGCTCTAGCCTCTACCATCTTAGGAGGGGTTTGGAGGGGCCTACCTACGGAATCTCTATCGAGGAGAGGCCGGTAGGTCGCCCAAGTCGATCGAATGGCTCAGGCCACTGTTGAGAGATGGATAGGGAGTAGTGGGATACACCATGCAGGTTATGCCGGCCCCGTCATGAACGTCGAATCCGGATCCCACATGGACATATCCAGTAAGAGCTTCCTGAACCTGTCGCTCAAGCCATCAAGGTAACTTTACCGACCCCCACTTTTTCTTTTCCATTGCATGATCATTCATTCTCGCACATGCATTTATACGTTCATTCATTCATTCATACATTCATCCCATACATCCAAGCATTGCATATGCAATTGCGGCATCACAACGCTTCACATCGTGTCATGAAATGGTAGTCATCTCATTCGATATGAGCAGTGACCGATCAAGGTTCAAAGGCCGGCCCGCGAAGGGCTTGAGGCCGCTTCACGTCAAATAGAGCTAGGGAGAAAAACTGAGATGAGCCCAGTGGCTTTGCTCGACCCTACTCAAAAGTGGACAGGGACACCTCGACCTTTCTTGTTCGATTCTAACCATGAGCCAAGCCCACAGAATCTCCATCGAGGAGAGGCCAGTGGGCCACCCAAGCCTATCTAATGGCTCGGGCATCTATTGAGAGGTGGGCTAAGAAGTAGTGGAATGCCACATGAGGGCTCTGCCAACCCCATCAGCGGACGATGGACCCAGATTCCACTCGAACATGCTGAAAGGTCCTAATGGCTAGAGGGGGGTGAATAGCCTAATAAAAATTTCTACAACAACACTTAACAAAATGGTTAGACAATTATGAGGCGAAGCAAGTGTTGCGCTAGCCTACTCAAAATATAAGCCACCTACCACAATTCTAGTTTAGATAGTGTCTATTCACACAATAGTTATGACACTACCCTATGTTAATGTGCTCTCAAAGGCTAACTAAAGAGCCACACCAACCAAGCAAGCAAGCCCTCACAACTAGCTACACCAAAGAGCTTGTCAACTAGTTTGCGGTAAAGTAAAGAGAGTGATCAAGATAGTTATACCACCGTGTCGAGGAGTGAACCAATTAATCACAAGGATGAATAACAATAAAGACCAATCACCTCGGAATCAAAGGATGAACATAATGATTTTTACTGAGGTTCACTTGCTTGCTGGCAAGCTACTCCTCATTGTGGCGATTCACTCACTTGGAGGTTCACGCGCTAATTGGCTTCATACGCCAAACCCTCAATAGGGTGCCACACAACCAACACAAGATGAGGATCACACAAGCCACGAGCAATCTACTAGAGTACCTTTTGGTGCTCCACCGGGGAAAGGTCAAGAACCCCTCACAATCACTACGATTGGAGCCGGAGACAATCACCACCTCTGCTCGACGATCCTCGCTGCTCCAAGCCATCTAGGTGGCAGCAACCACCAAGAGTAACAAGCAAAATACACAGCGAAACACGAACACCAAGTGCCACTAGATGCAATCACTCAAGTAATGCACTTGGATTCACTCCCAATCTCACTATGATGATGAATCAATGATGGAGATGAGTAGGAGGACTTTGGCTAGGCTCACAAGGTTGCTATGTCAATGAAAATGGCCAAAGATGTGAGCCACAGCCGACCATGGGGCTTAAATAGAAGCCCCCACGAAATAGAGCCGTTGTACCCCTTCACTAGGCACACTGTGCTCTGATCGGATGCTCCGGTCAAACTGACTGGACCCTAGACTCAGCGTCCGGTCCACTGATGGACGCCATGTGTCACTAGCTTCAAACGCTGTTCATCAGATTTCAATGGCTACGAAGCTGACCGGATGCTCCGACAAAACTGATCGGACGCTGAAGCCTCAGTGTCCGGTCGAGTACAATAAGGGTCCAAAACCAGTTTTCCTCGACCGAACACGTCCGGTCCACCTCGATTGGGCATAGCCCAGTGTTCGGTGGTAAACCCTAACCACTGTACCACCAAGTCTGTGCGACTAGACGCAGGCAGCCAGCGTCCGGTGCTTTTGGATCCAGCGTCCGGTCACTTGACCGATGCTGGCATCTCCTTCATTCTCTTCACCCTTGCTCAAGTGTGCTAACCACCAAGTGTATCACCTTGTGCACATGTGTTAGCATATTTTCACAAACATTTTCAAGGGTGTTAGCACTCCACTAGATCCTAAATGCATATGCAATGAGTTAGAGCATCTAGTGGCACTTTGATAACCGCATTCCGATATGAGTTTCACCCCTCTTAATAGTATGGCTATCAAACCTAAATGTGATCACACTCTCTAAGTGTCTTGATCACCAAAACAAAATAGCTCCTACAAATTATACCTTTGCCTTGAGCTTTTTGTTTTTCTCTTTCTTCTTTTTAAGTTTAAGCCCTTGATCATCGCCATGCCATCACCATTGTCATGTTATGATCTTTATTAGCTTCTCCACCTGAGGTGTGCTACCTATCTCATGATCACTTGATAAACTAGGTTAGCACTTAGGGTTTCATCAATTCACCAAAACCAAACTAGAGCTTTCAATCTCCCCCTTTTTGGTAATTGATGACAACCCTTACACAAAGATATGAATTGAAATTCAATTGAATCCATGTTGCTTGCCCAAGCATTTTTACCATATGTAAAAGGATATGGACAAGTTTCATGAACCCCAAATGGTAGCAATTTGCCCCCCTACATATGTGCTAAGAGTTTGAATTAAAGCTTGCACATATGCTTAGTTAGGAAATATAGGAGTCAATGTCTACCAAATGATGCTAAGGTATAAAAGATGGACCTTTGAAGCATGATACCAATCGGAGTGCACCAATATACCATCCTTAGCACCATGGTTAACTCAATATCACTTGGAAACAAACTTTGGAAAGAAACCACTTGTAAAAGCTTACTTGGAAATAAAAGTTATCTAGTGATTTCATTTCATCATTTAATCTTATAACTAACATTCATCACACAAGCATGGATATTTAAATTTAATACTTGTGCCATGCAAGCAAGCATATAAAATGCACATACAAATGCACCATACAAGTTCATGAGCTTGCTCCCTCTACTTGTATGCTCAAAATTTTAATTGATCCCTTTCCTTTGTCATATCTCTCCCCCTATGTCAAGTTCCCCCTTGTTGTCCTTTCACTATCTTAGTACATTAATATCTTTGTTTTTCTCCCCATGTACTAGTGTCTTTGTTTCTCTCCCCCTTTGTCATCAATGACCATAAAGGTTCTAAATATAGATAGTATACTTGTAGGGTCAAGATTATCAATGTCAATCAATGGAGTGAGAATCATTTTCCCAAATTTGGTTTAGTCTAGATCATTTACCAAAGATATTTAACTCAGTTTGATCCAAAGACAAGCTTCTTCACACCTCCAAATAAAGGTTATCTTGTATCATGTTGAGTTAAATACTTATAGCTCATTTTCTAGATTAAACACTAGGTTTACAAGCCCATAAACATGTCATATGCTATCACTAGATCAAATCAAGCATAGAAGCAATAGTGATACCATATAAACATTAAATTCATTTGATTTTCATGAATGAACTTAATAAAATATAACCATTTGAAAGGTCCTAATTAGATTGAAAATATGACTAGATGCACTAAACATGTCCTTAGCAAGGATGTGTGTCATGCCAACCAACTTTTACCTTGGATTGCTCGAAGGAGATGCATGTCATATGAGTGGGGGTGCATCAACACATATTTGAGAAATCCAATATGTTCAACTCATTCTTTAGCTTGCAAAACCTTTTCTCATCCAATGGCTTAGTGAATATGTCAGCAAGTTGATCTTCGGTGCCTACACTCTCAATACAAATGTCCCCTTTTTGTTGGTGATCTCTTACGAAATGGTGGCGGACATCAATGTGCTTTGTTCTTGCATGTTGAACCAGATTGTTGGTTAGCTTGATTGCACTCTCATTGTCACATAGCAATGGCACTTTCTTGAACTTGATTCCAAAGTCACTCAAAGTGGCCTTCATCCAAAGTATTTGTGCACAACAACTACCGACGAATATGTATTCGGCTTTGGCGGTTGATAATGCAACACTATTTTGCTTCTTTGATGACCATGAAACAAGTGATCTTCTCAACAATTGACATGTGCCCGATGTGCTCTTCCTTTCAACCTTGCATCCTGCATAATCTGAGTCAGAGTAACCAACTAACTTAAACTTTGCTCCTTTGGGATACCATAAACCAACATTTGGTGTATGCTTTAAGTACCTCAATATCCTCTTTGTAGCCTTCAAATGACTTTTTCTTGGTGAGGCTTGAAATCTTGCACGCATGCATACACTAAACATGACATTCGGCCTTGATGCGGTCACATAAAGTAGGCTTCCAATCATAGACCGATACAACTTTTGATCCACCATGTTTCCACTTGCATCACTATCCAAGTTGCCATTGGTTTCCATTGGTGTGCTAATGACTTTGCTATCAATCATGCCAAACTTCTTGATCATGTCCTTGATGTACTTGTCTTAACTCACAAAAGTACCATTCTTCAATTGCTTGATTTGAAGACCAAGGAAGTAACTCAATTCTCTAATCATGGACATCTCAAACTCATTAGCCATCATCTTTCTAAACTCATCACAAAATTCTTGATTGGTTGATAAAATTATGATATCATCAACATAGATTTGCAAAATAAATAGATCTTTTCCAATCTTCTTGATGAAAAGAGTGGTGTCAACTTTCCCCATTGTGAACCCTTTAGAGAGGAGAAAGTTCCTCAATCTCTCATATCATGCTCTAGGTGCTTGCTTCAAGCCATACAATGCCTTCTTCAACTTGTACACATGGTTGGGCTTCTTATCATCTTCAAAACCGGGAGGTTGCTCAACATATACTTCTTCATTGATGTAGCCATTGAGAAATGCACTCTTGACATCCATTTGATAGAGCTTGATGTTGTGAGCACAAGCATAGGCTAGCAAGATTCTTATTGCTTCTAATCTAGCAATTGAGGCATATGTTTCTCCAAAGTCAAGATCTTCAACTTGTGTATAGCCTTGTGCTACCAATCTTGCTTTGTTTGTTACTACTATCCCATCTTGATCTTGCTTGTTTCTAAAGATCCATTTGGTTCCAATCACATTGTGTCCCTTTGGTCTTTCTATCAACTCCCATACTTGATTTCTTGTGAAGTTGTTAAGCTCTTCATGCATAGTATTCACCCAATCAACATCATTCAAAGCTTCATCTATCTTCTTTGGTTCAATGGATGACACAAATGAGAAGTGTTCACAAAATGATGCCAATCTTGACCTCGTTTGCACACCTCTTGAAATATCTCCAATGATTGTATCCAAAGGATGATCTCTTGCAATACTTGTTGGTTGGAGCAATGGAACTTGATTGCTTGCACTTGCTAGATTATTGGGTTGAGATGATGTACTAGCCACTTAATCTTGATCAATGTCATGAGAGTCACTTGCACTCGCTTGATTTGTATCATCTTGCACATTTAAGTTAGAGAGCACTTGCACTTGATCATCTTCATCATCATTCACTTGCATAGGCCTCAATTCACCAATATCCATGTTCTTCATGGCATTTGAAAGTTGAATGCCTCTAACATCTTCCAAGTTCTCATTCTCTACTTGTGAACCCTTGGTTTCATCAAATTCAACATCATGAACTTTCTCAAGAGTACCACTATCCAAATTCCAAACTCTATATGCTTTGCTTGTTGTGGAATAGCCAAGTAGGAATCCTTCATCACATTTTTTGTTAAACTTGCCCAATCTTGTGCCTTTCTTCAAGATATAGCATTTACAACCAAAGACCCAAAAATATGCAATGTTGGGCTTTTGACCATTCAAGAGCTCATATGATGTCTTCTCTTTCAATCGGTGACAATAGAGGCGGTTGCTACAATAGCAAGCCATGTTGATAGCTTCGGCCCAAAAAGATTGACTCACATTATACTCACTAAGCATTGACCTTGCCATATCAATGAGTGTTCTATTCTTCCTCTCAACATGACCATTTGATTGGGGTGTGTATTTAGCCGAGAATTGATGTCTAATTCCAAATTCATCACATAACTCATCAATTCTAGTATTCTTGAACTCACTACCATTGTCACTTCTAACTATCTTAATGGTTGTTTCAAACTCATTGTGAATGCCCTTGACAAATGATTTGAATGTTGCAAATACATCACTTTTGTCCACTAGGAAGAATACCCATGTGTATCTAGTGTAGTCATCCACTATCACAAATTCATATTTGTTTCTACCGATACTAGTGTATTATGTTGGCCCAAACAAATCCATGTGCAATAACTCAAATGCTTTACTAGTGCTCATCATGCTTTTCTTAGGATGGGTGTTTCCAACTTGTTTGCTGGCTTGACAAGAGCTATAAAGCTTATCTTTTTCAAACACAACATCTTTCAAGCCTTTAACTAAGTCATGCTTAATCAATCTATTCAATTGTTTCATTCCAACATGACCAAGCCTTCTATGCCATAACCAACCCATGCTAGACTTTATGAACAAGCATGTAGACAATCTAGCTTCACTAGCATTGAAATCAACCAAGTATAGATTCTCATATCTAAAGCCTTTGAAGATCAAATTAGAGCCATCTACACTTATAATTTCTACATCATCTACTCCAAATATGCATTTGAATCCAAGATCACACAATTAAGCCATGGATAGCAAATTGAAGTTCAAGCTCTCTACTAGCAACACATTAGATATGCTCATGTCATTGGATATTGCAATCTTACCAAGCCCTTTGACCTTGCCTTTGCCATTGTCACCAAATGTGATACTATCATAACCATCATTGCCATTTGTGTTGATTGAGTTGAACATTCTTGCATCTCCGGTCATGTGTTGAGTGCACCCACTATCAAGAACCCAATGCCTTCCCCTAGCTTTGTAATTGACCTACAAAAGAAGATCAATTCTTTTTAGGTACCCAAACTTGCTTGGGTCCTTGAAGGTTAGTAACCAAGCTCTTTGGCACCCAAATAGCTTTCTTCTTTGAGCCCATTCATGGTTTGCCAATGAACTTAGCCTTTACACCATTTGTACCCTTAGTGAGCATATAGCATGAATCAAGCTTTATGAAGGATACATTAGCATTTTTGCTTTTGTTGGTGCATTCATGCTCTCTATGACCAACTTGCTTGCAACTAGTGCAAAACCGACCGTTGTTCTTCACAAAACTTATTTTGTGAGGAGCAAAGGCCGCCTTGCCTTTCTTGGGGGTATAGCCCAATTCCTCTTTGTAGAGAGAAGCTCTTTGGCTACCCAAGGCCATAAGCAAGCGGTCCTCACCACCATAAGTCTTAGCCAAGGTGTGAGTGAGCTTAGTGACCTCCTTCTTGAGGTTCTCATTCTCAACCACTAGTGAGGCATCACAAGTGAGACCATCACTACTAGAAGAGGTAGAAGTGGAAGTGCTACAAGAAGGATTAGTAGTAGCAACAATGATAGGCATAGATAGTGATTCATCAATTATATCACAAGTTAAACCTACATTGCAAGTTTCAACATGCCTCTTTTTATTTTGCTCATCAAGTAAAGAGGAATGAGCCTTTTCAAGCTTTTTGTGAGCTTTGCCAAGCTTCTCATTGGCTTCCTCTAGCCTCTCATGAGATGCATTGAGCTCATCAAAGGCTTGCTTAAGGGCTTTTAGTTCCTTATGCAAGCTTTTGTATTCCCTTCTCTTGATATCAAAGTGTTCTCTAGCATCTTCTAGCATGTCAAATAATCCATCCTTAGTAGGTTCATCATCATCACTATCACTATCATTTTCCTTTTCATGTTCATTATCATCAATATGTTCTTCATCACTTTCATCATCACAAGAATGTACCTTAGTGGTCTTAGCCATGAAGTATGATGAAGATTCGAAGAGAGAAGGCTTCTCATTGATGGCAATGCTTGCAAGAACCTTCTTCTTGGTGGTCTTGTGATCATCACTATCATCATCATCATCACTTGAGGAAGCATCACTATCCCAAGTGACTACATATGAACCACCCTTCTTCTTCTTGAAGGCCATCTTATACTTCTTCTCTTTCTTTTCCTTCTTATCCTTCTTCTTGTTCTTCTTGTTGTCATCATCATTGTCACTATTATATGGGCATTGAGCAACAAGATGATCTTTGCTTCCACACTTGAAGCACCTTCTTCACTCTTCTTTATTCTTGGATAAAGACTTCTTTCTTCTAGCACGGCAGCCCTTCTTCACCATGAACTTGCTAAATCTCTTGACAAATAGAGCCATCTTCTCATCATCATCATTATCCCATGATTCATCTTCTTCATTTGATGTTTCTTGCTTTGCTTTGCCCTTGGATAATGTGGCTTTGAATGCCACGCTCTTCTTCTTCTCATCCTTCTTCTCATCTTTCTTCTCCTTCTTTTCTTCCTTCTCATCTTCATCTCTATATGTATCATCGGTCATGATGTCTCCCAATACTTGGTTTGGTGTCATGGTGTCCAAACCACTCCTTACTAGAATAGTGACCAATGTGCCAAATCTTGAAGGTAAGCATCTCAAGAACTTATGGGAGAAGTCCTTGTCCTTCACCTCTTCTCCAAGTGCTTTAAGATCATTGATAAGCACTTGAAGCCTATGAAACATCTCTGGCACACTCTCATCCACCTTCATTTTGAAGCTTGCAAACTTTTCTTTGAGGATGTATGCCTTTGCACCCTTCACGGCTTAAGTGCCCTCAAATGATTCTTTCAACTTCTTCCAAGCCTCATGAGCCATCTCAATATTCTTGATTTACTCAAATATTCTCTTATCAATTGCATCATGAATAGCGCTTAGAGCAATGTCATTGTTTTGGAGAAGTACTTCTTCGACCGCGGTGGGATTCTTCGGATCATCAATCTCAATTTTGGTTTCTACCACCTTCCACACATTTCTATTGATTGACTTGATATGTGTGGTCATCTTTGACTTCCAATAAGGATAATTTATGCCATCAAATTGGGGTGGCTTCTTGGTGTTGTTGATTTGAGCCATTTTAACATCGAAGGTTGTTAAGCCTCAAATAATGGTGACCTCGGCTCTGATACCACTTGAAAGGTCCTAATGGCTAGAGGGGGGTGAATAGCCTAATAAAATTTTCTACAACAATACTTAACAAAATGGTTAGACAATTATGAGGCGAAGCAAGTGTTACGCTAGCCTACTCAAAATGCAAAACACCTACCACAATTCTAGTTTAGATAGTGTCTATTCACACAATAGTTATGACACTACCCTATGTTAGTGTGCTCTCAAAGGCTAACTAAAGAGCCACACCAACCAACCAAGCAAGCTCTCACAACTAGCTACACCAAAGAGCTTGTTAACTAGTTTGCGGTAAAGTAAAGAGAGTGATCAAGATAGGTATACTACCGTGTCGAGGAGTGAACCAATCAATTACAAGGATAAATAACAATGAAGACTAATCACCTCGGAATCAAAGGATGAACACAATGATTTTCACCGAGGTTCACTTGCTTGCCGGCAAGCTACTCCTCGTTGTGGCGATTCACTCACTTGGAGGTTCACGCGCTAATTGGCTTCACACGCCAAACCCTCAATAGGGTGTCGCACAACCAACACAAGATGAGGATCACACAAGCCACGAGCAATCCACTAGAGTACCTTTTGGTGCTCCGCTGGGGAAAGGTCAAGAACCCCTCACAATCACCACGATCAGAGCCAGAGACAATCACCACCTCCGCTCGATGATCCTTGCTGCTCCAAGCCATCTAGGTGGCGGCAACCACCAAGAGTAACAAGCGAAATCTATAGCAAAACACGAACACCAAGTACCACTAGATGCAATCACTCAAGCAATGCACTTGGATTCACTCCCAATCTCACTATGATGATGAATCAATGATGGAGATGAGTGGGAGGACTTTGGCTAGGCTCACAAGGTTGCTATGTCAATGAAAATGGCCAAAGATGTGAGCCACAGCTGGCCATGGGGCTTAAATAGAAGCCCCCATGAAATGGAGCCGTTGTATCCCTTCACTGGGCACACTGCGCTTTGACTGGACGCTCTAGTCAAACTGACTAGACCCTGGACTCAGCGTCTGGTCCACTGATGGATGCCATGTGTCACCAGCTTCAAACGCTATTTGTTAGATTTCAACGGCTACGAAGCTGATCGGACGCTCCAGCAAAACTGACTGGATGCTGAAGCCTCAGCGTCCGGTCGAGTACAGTAAGGGTCCAAAACCGGTTTTCCTCGACCGAACGCGTTCGGTCCACCTTGACCGGACACAACCCAGCGTCCGGTGGTAAACCCTAACCATTGTACCGCCAAGTCAGCATGACCGGACACAGGCAGTCAGCGTCCGGTGCTTTTGGATCCAGCATCCGGTCACTTGACCGACGCTGGCGTCTCCTCCATTCTCTTCACCCTTGCTCAAGTGTGCTAACCACCAAGTGTATCACCTTATGAATATGTGTTAGCATATTTTCACAAACATTTTCAAGGGTGTTAGCACTCCACTAGATCCTAAATGCATATGCAATGAGTTAGAGCATCTAGTGGCACTTTGATAACCGCATTCCGATACGAGTTTCACCCCTTTTAATTGTATGGCTATCAAACCTAAATGTGATCACACTCTCTAAGTGTCTTGATCACCAAAACAAAATAGCTCCTACAAATTATACCTTTGCCTTGAGCTTTTTGTTTTTCTCTTTCTTCTTTTCAAGTTTAAGCCCTTAATCATCGCCATGCCATCACCATTGTCATGTTATGATCTTTATTAGCTTCTCCACTTGAGGTGTGCTACCTATCGCATGATCACTTGATAAACTAGGTTATCACTTAGGGTTTTATCAATTCACCAAAACCAAACTAGAGCTTTCACATGGCCGTTAGCGAGCTCACCGAGCATGACACTCGAGCCATCGAGGCCAGTGTCATTAGCTCAGCCCCTCTAGTTGTGAAAACCGAGGATGGGGTGGTGCATGAAACACGGTCAACCCCTATCGAGACCCACTGGGCTTGGGGGCTTGAGCCACCCAACCCTAAGTTGAGAGACCAAGGTCTGAAGGCCGGCCCGTGGAGGGCCTGTGGTCGCCTCACGTCGAACAAAAGCTAGGGGAGAAAATGTAGATGAGCCCCGATGGCCTCATCTCGACCTTCTTGTTCGATCCTAGCCTCTAGCTGAGCCCATAGAATCCCCATTAAGGGGGCGTCTATTGGAAGGCGGGTTAAGGAGCAGTGGAATGTCACACGAGGGCTTTGTCAGCCCCATCACGAACGACGGAACCAAATTTTGCTCGACCGAACCCCTTCGATGGCTCGACGGAACCGAATTCTGGTGCGCATCACTCGGGCCATCGGAGCAAGTGATGTTAGCTCAACCCCTTCGATCGCAAAAACCTTGAACGGGATGACAATCACAAAGATAAACCAACCCTCGACCGAACCCCTGCTACACGTGGGGGCTCGAGGAAAGTTGGACTTGCAAGGAGACCGAACATGTGGTCATAGAATGATAGCTCATATCCTAGGGAGGGTGTACGTGCGAGTACAAGAGATGCTTTCTCCCACTAGTCTCACTATCCTCTCCTTGATCTTCACTAACATCCGACCCCAGCAACGGCAAGGGGTCGAATCTCACTCGGGGGCTGATAAGGGTATAAATACACCCTTTTTGAAATAGTTGCCGCACCCGACCTCTTCCTCACATTAAACCTAGTGGCAAGGACTGTGGAAACGAACAACTAAATAGGCCTAGTTAGACTGCAAGAAACCTATGCTTCGGCGGCTATGGTATCTTTGCTCACCAGCGTAAATAGAGTTTCCCTCCTACACCTCGGGCCCTACGGTCTTAACGTGCGGAAGGGTCAGAACGCGTAAGCCCTTTTTCGTACACAAAAAGGGAGGAAAAAACAAGTTTAATCAAACGAAATGAAATGATGAGTTTGTTTTTTGAGATACATAACGGTCGGCACTTGTCCACTTATTACAATAATGACCATCCGACCTATTTGACTAACTAGCTCCTCTGAGGGAGAACTATATCTTCAATTTTGTGCGCCAGGTCCTGCGCAAGAGGAGCCATAGTCGTCTCTATCTCATCCAGCTCATGGGCTTCATAGCCAGGCATGAAGCTGAGGCTCATCGTCTCTAAGTCGATGTTGTCCGCGTAATGAGAACGAGCAAATGCAAAGGCTTGGTTGACCCCAGCGCGAAGGGCGTTCCTTTCGAACTGGCAGACCCACACTATGATCTCGACGGCACGAGCCATGAGCAAACTCATCCCCTCTGACCACACCACCTCTAGGTCATCATAGACCACTCTAAGGGCGGAGCTTAGGATACCAAGCTTGTCACTCTCTGCCTAAAGGTTCCTCCTCACCTCGGCGAGCTCCGTGGCTAGCCCGGTAGAGACGCCCTTGGCCTCTAGCCTCTAGGTTGTCATGGTTCCAAGCTCGGCCTAGAGGGAGCCGATCTTCTACTATGCATCATCGCGCTCTCAGATGGCCTGGTCACGCTCCTCGTAGGCAGCGCCATGCTCTGAGTGGAGCCTCTCCATAGTTTGGAGTAGCTCATCCTGCTCATTGCATAGCCGGGCGACTACCTTAGCATCCTGGCTTGCCCTCTACTCTAGGGCCATAAGCATCTCCTTGGCTCCCAGCCTTAGCTCCTGCTCCCTCTCAGCCTTGGCCAGGAGGTCAAGGATCCACTGATAGATCTCGGCATCCTTCTGGAGTAGCTCATCGTGCTCCCTCTTGACTTTGGCAGTCTCCTCATCATTCGACCATGACCTCATCGATAGGGCCTCAAACGCCCTCTCGGCCTTGTCCGCATGTCAATGGGCCTTGGCCTTCCATAGTTGAAGATTGTCCACCTCCTCAGCAATGGCAGTCAGCTCGGCCACCCTCTGCTGGGTGGCAATGAGCTGGGCGGTCACATCCTCACACAGCCATGCCTATTTGATGAGGTGGTCCTAGTTCTCCTTCTGCTCATAAAGGAATTGAGATTTCTCCTGGCTACGAGCGATAAGGGACTAAAAAAGGTGATGGTCAGAACACAAAAATATATGAAGAAAGAAGAGGGTGAGAGGTGAGATCAAGTGAATACCTGGCCAGTAGGAATGACAACTTCACATAGGGTGCCTTGGGCATAGTTCAAGGCTTCTAGCATGACCGCAATCCTGTCATCAAGACTCTCTCACTTCATGCTCTCAATGGCATCATCGAGGGTGAAGAGTGTCTACATCAGGTTCTACGGATTCATCCACCGAAGTAGGGGCTCCTCCCGCATGGGCGAGTGGCTTCCCCTTGATGTTAGGGCTAGGGATGATTCGCCACCGGTCCTCTCTGCCACCACCACGACGTCCAAGGACACCTTGGTCATGTCCTCCTCCATTCGGCCCATGTTGGGCGCCGTCACTTGGACTGCCAGTGGCGTGGGTCGTGCCGCTGCCTCAGGCACCTCCACGGTTGCATCCGCCTGCATCAGCGGGGCCTCAACCAGTGACATCGCGCCCACCATGCTCGGCGCCACAAGCCCAATTGGTAGCTCCAGTTGTCCCATCATCGGCAGTGGTATCACCTACGTCACCGGCTGCTCAGTGACCTCCGAGGGCGTCCCTCGAGCCCCAGCGCCCGCTTGTCCCACTAAGGGCATGGGCACCACTGTGGGCACCGCATGATCGGCCGGTGAGGCAGTCACATCGGCATCGCTCCCGTCCGAAACAGGCGCAACGCCAACCGACGGTTGCCACCCCGATCGGAGGGCGGCGCTCTTCTTTGGTGCCAGCGCCAAAAGTTTACTCCGCCTCAAGACATTGCAAGAAAGGAAAGCATAAGTTATGATGGAAATAGAGAAAAATAGAGAAAAATAGAGGAGCTGGTGGCTTACATTAGCGTTGTTGGGCGACAGACACGTTTGGGGGTGAACCCCAAGACCCCTACTCTGCCTCATCGGGGTAGGGCCATTTTGAGCTTGCCCCTACTCTTGGGTAGAGGGGCTCGCTCCCCTTACATCTGGGGGCACGGCGGCAGAGCCACCCTCCTCCGCTCACCCCTAGGCGTAGCGGTTGATCTGCCCACCCCTGCTGGCTCCAGGAGTAGGCCGATGGTTTAGCCCATCTGCACCGGCCTCATGGACGTGCCTTCCCCTCCATGAAATAGGAAGGGTCCTGACCCCTACAAAGATGAGCGGATACCTATCAGCATATCCTCACTCTCCAGGTCATCCTACTCGGTGTCGACAACTACCTCATCATCATCCTCCTCATTATCATCATCATCGCTATCAGTGTCTTCCGCTGTCTCTTCTTCCTCTTGTCCTCCTTCGCCTTCCTGAGCCGCTCGCCTTCAGCGCGATTTGCCACCCTCATGGATGAATCCCTTGACAATGGAGCTAGATGATCCATGAGGATGAGGTCCCTCGGCTGGTCCCCCAATCTCAATGTTAGTATCAAGGGGTTAGGAGTTCAATTGAAGAGGAGGCATGAGAAAGGAAAAACTTATAAAGATGATGTATCCTGATTCTGGATGCATCGGGGGAAGCCCCGACACCGGATACACAAAATCAAGGGGGGCACCCGCGTCGTCCCAAGAAGGCTCCATCACCTCCTTGATGCGCTGCATGACTTTGGAGGGGGAGAACACCCCCTTGACAAGCGTCGTCCTATCGAATGATGCCTCGGGCACCATCGCGTACAGGGGAAGCGTGCGCCTCATTAGTGGTGCCACCCTCCTCACATGATAGGCGCCGATGAAGCTCAACCCCTTCAGCCCCTTCTCCTTTAGGATGCGGATGGAGGTGAGGTGGTCTCGGATTTTCTTCTTGTCCTTCTCCAGGACACCCTACTTTCTCCATGAATCTGGGGCCTCTTCGATTAGGCACCCAGTGAACTCCGGCAAGGGGCGGCGGTGGCATCGTTCTTGAGATAAAACCAATATGAATGTCACCCCTTGTTGGAGGTCGACAGCCGCATTGATGGGTATTCACCGATCCGGTTATTTCAGAGGTGGATGTCAACGCATCCCATCAGCGTATTCAGCTCCTGCTTCTTCTCCCTCTTCTTCTGGTGGGTGACGACGAAGAAGTACCACCATGTGTTGGATCCCGTTGGGATTGAGGTACTGCAGCTCTATATTGTAGTAGTGCAGCAGCCCTCAAAGGAATATGTGAGTAGGGGTAGCAAACCCCCACTCATGGAAGTGCGTGAATGAGATGATGTAGCCGTCGGGCCACGACAGCATGTCCTCCTCACTAGGCAGTAGCCACTCCTCATCCATGGTCCATGCATAGAGAAGACCACGGCGGATGAGGCCCTCCAAGCGCTGGAGGGTGATGTTAGAGTGGCACCACGGATCCATTAGAAGATGGGGGTGAGAGGATGTGAGCTCGATGGCGGCTAAGATGCGGATGTAGGAAGCCTAGGCAATTGGTGGTGGAGGTTGCAGATGTGAAGGCAAGGAGACAAAGTATGAAATCCTAGGGGCGAACCCTTTGGTTTTATAGGGGTGACGGATGTGAGAAAACCAACCGTCCACCTAGATCTCCGCACCTACCACGATCTACCACAACGTGATGCTGCGGGATATGCGCACGCAATCCCTATCCTTTCCTTCAAAAGACTCGTCGAATGTTTTGCCTCCCCAGGCGTATCAGGACTCGTTACAAGTAAAAGGAATACAAATAAAAAATGCCTCTACGGCCTGTCTAGGCCTAGGAGTTCAACGGTTGGCCCATCAATAGGTCCGATAGCCGCTCCAAGCACACCTACAATAAGGGATGGAAAGGGATGGGCCCCACAAGTGGCCAGTACCTAGGCGCACGAGTGCCACAGGCATCTCGGCCCATGATCGAGTCTTAGCCAGGCTGACCCTGGCCAGATCCTCGCGAACAAGATGCTATTACCCCAATCAAATTATCTAGCTAATGAACCACCATATCTCATGACCATTCTCGCGAAGGGTCTGACCTCGGCAAGAAGGAATCACTGTCTTTAGGACACACCGTGGGCAACAATAGAAGGTTAAGGCCCTCAGAGTCCTCTCTTTTAGAAAAACCTCCAAAGGAGTATTCTTCTCCTCCACAGGCTCGGGGGCTACACCCACCGGGTGCGCTCACGCGCACCCGCTGGCAAGTCGAAAAACCCCCTAGGTGATTCTACTCAAATTGCCTAGGGGCTCGAGGGCTACTATTAGGGACCAATATTAGAGTACCCGAAGAGGAGGAGCTAATGACCATCAACATTGATTCATCCGTATGATCAAGAGTGCAACTACGCCTCTTGTCGAGCTCCACCTCATCTGGCCACCGATGCCATGGGCACTGCCTCGTCTAACCCCTAAGGGTTGGCTCTGCCTCGGTGGGCGCTGTGGCTGCGGGCTCTACCTCGCCCGACCCCCAAAGGTTGGCTCTGCCTTGGCTGACTCCTGAGGGCTGGCTCCACCTTGCCCGATGTCTAAGGGATGGCTTTGCCTCACTCGATGCCTGAGGGCTGGCTCTGCCTCGCTCGATCCCTCGGGCATGGATCCGTACAAAAGCTCATGACAACCACTATGGTCCAGAGGGTGTGACCCAAGGTCAAACCTCCAGAATCTTGCAGGGAGCGGTCACATCTCAGCATGACCCGTCCCCATGACATGTCATTCCAGGGAACTTGCATCGACCATAGTGATGGACATGTGGTCACTATGCTGCCTACTCCCTGTATGGCTGCTGATTAGCACGCCGGTTCGCCGTGCTGCCCGCCAGAGTGGAGTGGGACGTGACAACCTGCTGATAATGCTAGGGCATGGCATTGTCAGCAGATAGGTGCTCAGCGTGGTCTTGTCATGGTCAGCGGACATGCGCCCGGCGTGGGGCTATCCCTGTCACCGCCTGCCATGTCAGCGGGGCCCGCATGGAGGAAAAGGAAGACCCGGTGACCCTAAAGGACTTCCTTTGCCTCTCATTTTCCTTTGTTCACCCATCTGTAACTCATGCTCTCCCTTGGCCTATAAAAGGGAAAGTAGGGCACCCCACTAAGGGGCATCGATTTACCGCATCGCATATCGCACCATATCACAGCAAAACCACTAGCCTTGAACCTCGAGCACATAACTGAGCAGCAACCGAGCTCTCGGTACCCATTTGATCTTTCCATCAGAGACTTGGGACCTATCCCTCTCTCGCCCATTTGTAACCCCTACTACGAACTTTTCAGTGCTAATAACATGAGTAGCAGCCACGAATTAGACGTAGGAACATTCTGCCCAAACCAGTATAAACCTTGTGTCTTCTTAGCACACCATCCAGGCCAGACGCGCAATAATACAAATTTACTCGTTGGTGTTTACTCAAAACACCGACAGTAATGCTGCTGTGAAAACACATGTTAGTCACAATGCTTGTGTCATAATTAATCACAAAAATTGAATTATGGACCTTGATGCTTTTAGCCTAGATGTCATGATTTTTATGGTTTACTAGTTATTTTTTTAATAAATTCATTTTGGATGTTGAACTAGATCTAGATATATGCATGAAGATATATCAAGGGTTAAAAAATTTGTTGGCAGCTATTTCCTGAGAATTTGTTGTTTTTAATTTGAAAATTCTTAATGTTTTGTTAGTTGAATTGATAGCTTGATTAGGGACTAATGGTACATAGGTAGTTAGAAAGGGGGTAGGGTTTACTATTTATTTGGACATTGATGGTTCAAGGTTAGTGGAACAATTTAATTTAGACTTGAAATTTAGTAGAGATGGTGTCGGTGTTTTGTACCGCCGACTAGTAAATTTGTATTCACGCGTTTTGTTCAGATGGCTTAGCACTCGTGACTCAAGATTTATACTAGTTTGGGCAAGAGCCCTACATCCAGTTGGATGGTGTCCATCGCATTCCTAAGCCCAAGCGCTCAAGTCTATAGTAGGGGTTACAAACGGATGAGAGCACTGGCGGACCCAGGGTCTGGCGATGACCCTAGGCTGCCGCCCGGGCTCATGGCGCTAATTCTCCTATATAAAATCATTGTTTTGCCTATATAGTTAAGAGATTAAGCATAATCTCATACTTCGCCATTAGACTCGCCCGAGCTTATATAAAGTTCTGGGTCCGCTACTGGGTAAGAGTGTTGAGAGTAGTGAAGAGGTGTCTAAGCCTATTAGTCGAAGGAGACTTAGGTAGCCTAGAGTGCTAGGTGTCAAAGAAGAATAAAGGGAACCCCTGCTACCCCTTATATAGCTGAGTGGCAAGGTTACAAGAGAGAGGAAGAAAGATAGAGGGTGTCCTATATATATCAGGAGGTGGTCTTTAGGAGGCCCCTTGGGCATGCATCGTGGCGTCTGATCCTTGCCACTGTCGCCATTTTGCTATTGTCATGGAGAGCGTCAATCATGTGGGAAGCTATGTGGACAATTGTGCCCACGCTGGAGTTGGTAGAATAGGGCCTTTATAGTAGCTGGCGAGACCCTTCTTGTCTTCCTATTCTACATAAGACCTTCATAGGTCCTAGAATCCCACGCCATGTGCAGTCGTGCCCCTGTACATCCATAGTACAAAGAGCGTGAGTGCATGCATCGCGAGGACCGTGCTATCATTTTGGCTTGCACCAGAAGAAATCATACTCCATCCCACACCCGTATGGGCGGGCCCCTCATAGGACCCCTACATACGTGTACCTAGAACCAATCGAACCCCTCTACCCACGCACCCCCAGACGCCAAGGTCGATCAGAGGTCGGGATGTCGCTTGGTCCATAACTTGGCCGATCATCATCAGCTCGAGCTGCCACGTGTTCACTTAGGGATCTTCCCGACTAGGCAGTGGGCCTTGACACCCCCGAGTTTGGGGCCACGAGCGTTCGTCCTACTTGGATGTAGTCCCTGAGCTGGACCATCTAACCGAGTGCCACCCGATGGGGGGCTTAGTGGTGCCTACAGCTGCGCTTCTCGGTTGGTGAGGGTACCAAAGTACATGTGCTCATCGGGTTGAACATACATTATCCTATTGTTTACCCACAATTTCATGACATTAATTGATGATATGCTAGTTCTTCCTTCGAAGGGAACTAAGTTTTCGATGTAGACATACATTTAGATATTCATTAGCGAACATACATTGCAACTGAACTTTCAACTTGTTGAATGGTTACCTAGATGACTTTGCGGTTTACAGATTTATTTGCAATCATGTCACATGTTTTTATTTGTTTAGGAATCAAACTCCATATTGTGCCTAGACGTTTGCTGCACATTTAAGTAGATTCATCTTTAAACCATACTAACACAATGTTTCAAAAGCAAGACGCAAATGCCCAGATGAGAGTTCAAACCAGCCGATTTAACAACTATGTCATCAATATAGACCTTCAAGATGATGACACTAAGCAAGTTGGGAAATACTGGCCGATTGACAACACATAATAAAATAAATACATCTACTACTTCTACTTTATCTAAAAACTTTACTACTATTTTAAATCTACCATTTCTCTCTACCTTAGTTTGTGTTTATCATTCTTCGTTGTCAATAGCAACGGATTGTGATGTCCTAATAAGGACCTAGGGCAGCTCATAACCGCCGCTCGCCCTAACAGGTCCATCCCAGACAAGCGGGGTTTTGAATAATTTTGATAAACCTTGCCACCATGTCTTATGTATCACGCTCAACGTCTAAGTATATAGAGCTCGTCGCTAGGGTACATGGTTGAATCAGTGAAGCTCGTGATCCATCCATTTAAACAAGTGTTAATTTAACATTTACACTGCAATAAACAATTCAACAAAGATATTTCTGTGGATAATTTTTCTTCCAGAAATCACGCATGCCGAACTAAGCTCACAAATGTACTAGTCAAAATCAGCAGGCTGTAACGAGTGTCTCTATTTTGGAAGAGGCAGAGTGATCGCATTATATATGCAAACCAGCAAATAACAAACTCAATATATGAGAAAGCAGGGTGATGAGTATGCATGCGAGGCCCAGGCTGTGCCCTGAGTGCGTGCCACTCAAGCTGGCATGCGCCGCAGTTTGATGCACGCATGTCTCTGAGCTGAGCATGAGTGTGCAGGATGTACTAGTACTACTACTACAGCGATCGGAGTAGCTAATCGATCGTGCAACAGCTAGTTAAAAGGATAATCTGATGATTGAGGCCCCTAATGGTGGTGGCTGGCTTGTCCACACAGTGGCGTTTTATTTGGGCCAATGGAGGCAAGTGCAGATCACAAGAACAAGATCTGGTGGGCATCGTAGATCGATCACCGTGTCGTGCCCACTCCCCTGCAACACGCCCTTTTATTCTACCATACCGTACCACATGGCTTGTTAGTTATCCGGGTTCTATTAGTAGTAGCCTTTGTGTTTGTGGATGTTGGTTAGTCCCGCAATGGAAGTTAGGGGGAGTCGTACAGGCAAGCGAGGACGAAAACACGAGTGGACCTTATGTATACTAAAAAAATTGTGGATGGCAGGTGAATACTCACAAACCTCATTGGGGCACTGTCATCCATCTATTTATCATAGCTGCACGAGCAAAAGATCCTGATAACAACTTAGATACTCCCCTTCATTTCAAATAATAGGTCGTTCTGCTCTTCTAAGTTTATTGTTTTTGTTGTGCATCATGACATAGCGTATATTTAGGTACATAACGAAAGCTATATACTTAGAAAAAGTGAAAATAACTTATAATTTGAAAATGAGGGAGTAGATCTTAGAGCGATATGCTTTGTAGCAGTTGAGTTACCATGCACTCCTGGTCAATGCCAATAAGCCAGGGAAATGGAACTGTTGATTGTGTGAGAGAAATTAAAGGAAGGGACAGAGAGGGGTGCAGGCAGCATCTCTCAAGGGTGATCAATCATCCACTGTCTGCCTCTTTCCCTCTTCTTCTTTCTTTCTCTCTATCTCCTCATTGCAAAAGGCAAAGGGTGCACGAATTATTATAGATAGATACACATATATGTGCATATAAGAAAATGAGTAGTGAAATGATGCCCCTCTTTCTCTGGTCCTAGCTAAGCAATTCTTCAACCTTCTTATAATTAATGTACATGAGAATCCAGTTGACTCATGCTATATACCGGGCCTCTCCCCTTCACCACTCACAAACAATTAACAGCCTCCCCTTTTACCCTCTTTACCTCCCTTTTGCTAGGTTTTCTTTGTCTCATTGTTGGATGCTAGCTACTGCTCCTCTTGCACAAAGGAGGGATGACTGGCTCTGAGAGAGCACATGGAGTTGATGAGTTGAATTCTCTTCATTCCCTGGCCTTTCCCTCAAAACACAGGCACCCCACAACCCAAAAGGTCCTTCACAACAAGGTTTTCATTATCGTAAATAAAAATTTAACAGAGGTCATGGATAAATAGGATATATCGAAAATATCGGACCAGATTCAAAAAAATTCAAATTGTTTTGAAAAAATTCGGAGAATATGGTTTGAAATTATTCCTAAGCTATTAAACATCACTTGTTCAAAGATAAAAACAAGAATAAAACATTATAAGTGCGGGATTGTGGCGGGGCTGAATTTGGACCGTCTGTGTGATAGAACAGAAATATCGGAGATTTCGGTGGATTCTGGCCGATAAAAAAAAACCCTGCTTCACAATAGGGGCTGCCTTTTGTTGTTTGTGAATTCAGATGCCCTATATGTACACATATAATATCTTATCACCTAACAATGTTCTGCTGCATATATGTGTTGTTCTGCGATGCTTGCACATATGTGTGTGTGCTTGTGGTGGGCAGCATGTGCCTTTCTTCATGCATGCATACTTCTTGGCATATATGCATATAGCTAGTTAGGGCGCCTATACAACAACCCCACACCAAAGGACACATATATAGTTGCTGCTACTAGCTAATTATATTCCATCAAGGGCATTCATGGAGTGTCAACAAAGAAAAGATGCCCAGCTAACACGGGGGGCCAAGCTTAGTAGACACACATTAGAATACATTTAGCACACAAGCAAACATGAGTATCCATCCATCCAGCTATCTGTCTCTAGGTCCTAGCTTTCGGTCCAACGCTAGCTCCTTTTAATTGTTCCTACACAAACCCAAGAGAAAGTCTATATTCTCACGGAATTATTGTCCCCCCATGTTCTTCGAGAACCTAAACATCCAAAAAGAATCGCGCTAAAGCTCAGTCAATATATGCCAAGCGTAACACATACACATTTCTCTTCTGTATTAGTGAGATCGAACTAATTGTTGTCATGTTCTTCTATTCCCAGATGCAATTCATGTGCTGGTCTTCGAAGAATGGAATTAATCAGATCCTTAGGTTTCAGCATTAGCAGCTAGCCAACTGCTATATATGTGCACTCACACTAGCTTTCCATTAACGCCGATCAGTTCATACGCATTGCATGGGATTCTCCAAATGTCATCAGGATTGGATGGCGTGACCAATGGATGTAGGGATCACGCGGTCCATAAAGGGCATGCAATTATAACCAAACCTGGATCGAGTGCGTGGGGATCAATATCGATCGGTACCGATCTTGCTCTGTTGGTCCACATAGATCATGGACATGACATATATTCTTGTGCTCCTCCGGATGGATTGATGATCATGAGGAATTAACACAAGTGCAAGCTTAGCTAGCAGATCGACACTGATGCATCGCCATCAGGCCATGTTCATCATGTATATCCATCATTCCGCACTCTTATTCTGTCAGGAAATGTAAACCAATGGTCCCCAAGTTGCATGTTTGATATGTGAAAAGGACTCATGAGCAATTGCTCAGTGGACGAGTGGAGCACACTACTAGCCAACTGAGTTGAGAGCTATTATATGAAAATTCCTGGGCATATATCTGAGGCAACAAATGTTAGTTGATGCTGGAACAACATCACATGATATAAGAGATAGAGTATGGATGCAAAAAATCAAGTACTTTCAATTGCCTCTTGCTAGATTCTGAATGTAGTAGTTGAGTCTGCCCCCTACTCATGAGTCATGACACTATACGGTATGCACTTTTCTAAAAATCATATACGGTATGCATGCCCAACCAATAAACTGGCTCAAAGCACAAACCATCTCCAGACAAGCAAGATCCTCCAATGGAGGCTAGATTACAACTGCTACATTACAATTAGAGCAATGACACATCTGAATTTCAGCTCATTAGTCTACAATATCTCAGGCTCAGCACATGGTACCCAACTCCATCAGACCGAGTTTCAGGAGGTCTCCTGCTTAATTTGTACTCACTTATTATAAATAGAAATTAACCACTGCACAGATCTCCAGACAACGATGACCGATAATCCCTGGCAGCAAGGTGTGAGTCTATCACCTGCTTGCTTTCAGATCGATATAGTTTTCGCTTAAGTAAAGCGAGCAGTCGGAGACATAAAAATTAACGCCATCTTTATGTTTAGTCACTGCTAAACTTTGTGAGCCCACATCATGATCATTGTGGCCAAAGCAGGCATAGAGGAAAGCATGTAATAATGAATGGCAGCTGCTGGGGAAAAACTGAACAAGTACCACCATACTTTTTCCATGTCATGCAAAGGTAACCCCAGCTGATTTGGTTTGTACTACACTGCACCTTTGAGCTAGGTGGCTGATTTCAGTCCTAAGATGCATCATTGCCTGCACATGGTTATGCAAAGCTAGCTAGCCCATGCAACAAAACAGTTGATCTACCACATATCTCAGCTTGGCAGCCTTTACAAAATCTGTTGCTGCTAGTGCTAGCCGTGGCTAGTGTAGGCAATCAAGAAAAAAAGAAGAAGTAGAAAGGCCACAAAGGAAAAAAGGAGAAAGAAAGATAGAAATAAGAAGGAGATGGAGAGAAGAGGCTAGTGGCGGTAGCATAAATTCAGATGACAATTTGACGTGAGTAGAGCACAGATTCACCAGCTCCCTCTGGACAATAACCGATGGCATTTGGCGCCTATAGCCTTGGAACAAGAAGACAGGGAACTGCACACTCACTCTCTCTCTCTCTCTCGTGTCTAAGTGCCGTCGTTTCTTATCAGTAATTACCTTGCAGTTAGCTGCAACAGGTCGCACTCACATCTAGTAGTCCCAGTGAGTAATGAATCAGTAATTTTGATTTGATCTGCATGGTTTGCAGCTTGCTTTCTGCTGCAAGTAAAGGTGCTGGGATCGACACTTGTCCCCGCAAGTAGCCAAAGTTTTGGGCTTTATTGTTAATGTGACATCACTGCCCAAAGGAAGATCTTGCTTCAAGATCTCTCTATCTCAACTCATTCTGAACAGTAGTAGTATGCTTTTTTTTCTAGCTAGAAATCAATCACATAAACGATGTATGCTATCCTGAGGATTTGTTTTTTTATTTGGGTTTAATTTAATGTAATTAGGTGACAGCATTAATTTTGTCTTTGTGGTCTAGCTAGAATATATAGTGGACTTGTTGTGTTTTCTTGTATTGATCATAAAAAAATGAAATGAACAAGAAAAATAAAAGAAAGGTGGCAGTTGGTGCGCTAGATTAGATTGCATACAGGGAAGACGATCGATGTGGTGTTATTAAAATGCTCAAGAACAAATACAAAAGGAAAAAGGGGAAAAGATTGATCACGGTATGTGTACTTATATATATATTATTCTTCCAGAATTATTTTGGGTCATCAGAGCGCACCCAAACAGCAGCTATAGCCAGATATCACAATCATCCTCCCTCGAGTTCATATACATTCACATGGTCGTCTTTGATTACTTTGTTGTCCATCATCAAAGCTTCTAGAGGATTGTCTCCAACAACTGAATTTCACAACAATAATTTTGTAAACAAACTTACAACAGATTAAACAGTTCAACTACCATAGATTCGGAAACATTCATTCTTTCCAATTTGTGGGACTAACTATGTATAGTTTGCTCACTTCACAGAAACATGTACTTTGTGACTTATGTCTCTTTCTGGCTACTTGCTATTTCTTTTATCAGGCATGCAAGTTCCAACCAAACCTAAATAATAAAATTTATCAGAAATAATAATCCGCACATATCTGCGGCCATCTCAACAAGCAACATAGACACTTATAAAAAAACAAGCAACATATACACTAATTTGAGTGTCT
Source organism: Miscanthus floridulus (assembly GCF_019320115.1). Classification (NCBI taxonomy): domain Eukaryota; kingdom Viridiplantae; phylum Streptophyta; class Magnoliopsida; order Poales; family Poaceae; genus Miscanthus; species Miscanthus floridulus. Next base: position 55,116,342 of record NC_089587.1, on the reverse strand, counting down.
GCAATTGAGGTATATGCACCCTACTATGGTTTGGTGGCTCAGCTTTAGCCAACAATCATGAGTATGGTGGTTATTAGTAGTACACAAGGTAGGTACAGTAAATAGATAATATGTAGGCCCCGTTTGGCAGTAATGTTCTTTTTCAATAAATTATTTTTTAGTGCAAAAGTTAAAATAAGTTGTATTTAAGTTGTTCTTTGTCCACAAAAAAAGTTCAGAATTTTTTAAATCATATTTTTAGTTATATGATTTTTTCTATAAAAACATTTATTTGAGAATCAGAATCTAGCCTAACAGCCAAATTATTTTATAAAGTGATTCCAATTCATCACCCGAAATGTTTCTAAAGAGAATTCAGATCCGAAACATTTCTACAAGAATCTAGATCTCTACCAAACGCACCCGTAATATTAGACACCTACTAGTGCGTTGTATTTTTCCACATAAGAAAACTAGACATATACCTGTGGAGTATCTGAGATGGCATCCAATAAAATTCATGTCTACCTATATGCGCGCATCAAAATGTTATGTACTATGTTCTATAATCTGTACAAGCTAAGGGTGTGCTTAGGTCACCTATATATCATCTAGGAGCTGCAACCAGTGTATATACCTGTAGGCACTATGTATATTCAAGAATTAAATGAGAAAAATACATATCTCAAGCATATAGAGGTAGTTGGCAATGGCTAGATGTAAAGCATTTGGAGAAATGGTCTGGAAGAGATGCATCACAAATAAAATGAGAAGGGTGGGAACACTAGCTAAAGACTAGGAGCTCAGTCCTAACATTTTGAGTGTTTTGATCTCCTTATGTCATCCTCCACAATCACACCACTAATCCACTAAATTTTACTCATTAATGGGTCACAACGTAACGCCGCAAAGGCTAACGCCTAACGCATGCCAACACATAATTGATGTTTCATCCTCATTTCGTGCAAAAGGGTTAAGCTCTCACGCCAGAAGACAAGTGTTGATAATCACTTATGTCCTTGTTCTAGTTTTGCCAGCACCATCTTTGAATCTACCCCTCCATACTCTTTCTACCTTGAATTCCTGGTCCAATCATTTTTACAAATAGAGAGGCATAGATTGTGCTTTTCTTTTCACCGGCAATCGATCGTCCAATAACATAGAGATTTACTAGCATGGGAATTGTGTTGTTAAATCCTGAATGACTACAGTACTATTATTACTTTGTAGTACAATTTTAATTTTGCAAGATCAAAGTGTGATTTACAAAAACCAACAAATGTAGTATTGTGCAGCTCTAAATTCTGATTAACCTCATCAATGCAACAGTGAATTAGAAAGAAAATAGCATGGGGACCGAACAGCAATGTTTCTTCCAAGCAAGAAACTATTTTCATGTGTTAATTTTCTATATAACTATGCCCATTATTGTTCCTTCTTTTTTCCCCCCAAAGAGTTTCACAATTGGATTCCTCCAAAGCCCGAAAACGGCATTGAGAGCTGCAGGTAAATTTCCGGTTGTAAACGAGGTGCCCAATTCAATGAAACATGAATGAGCAGTGAGCACCACCATATAGACCAGTTATATATTTCCCATTATCAGAGAGAGAGAGAGAGAAAGAGAAAGAGAGATGTTATCTACTGAATATACGCCACCCACCCATCATCCACCTCCGAGAGACAAAAACCTACAATAACAACCACCAAACCAGTAAACCCCTAGGCCTCTTTTCCAATATAACTACCATCTGTAACTGGATACACACACACACACACACACATATATATATATATATATATATATATATATATGTGTGTGTGTGTGTGTGTGTGTGTGTGTGTGTGTGTGTGTGTATACACACACAGCTAGTGGTGAAGTGATATGATGCTATCAAAATTCCCACATCACCACACAAATTAGTTTGTTAATATAACTGCAATTCGGTACTGATGATCACTAGCATGCAAGTACTACTACTTCCCCTTGTAACTAACTGGGATGCCATATACCCTGGCCAATAAAAAAGTGACACAAGCAAGTGTTGCTCCCCTGGCCCACCCTGTAGGCCGGGCCCCCCTCTCCTCTCTGCCCTTGCCAATGCCCCCTCCTCCTAATGATAAATACCTTGCCATGAGGCAGCCCACTCCAGAACTACACTTGCAGGACAAGCCTAAACCAAGCAGCACTCATCAACCAAGTAGCTAGAAGACAGAGAGTGTGTAGCACTCACAGAAGCAAACCAACCAAAATTGTCATGCTCACACACCTAGACCAGGTGCTGTGAGTGATTGTGTGAAGTGATAACACAGGGAAGACGAGTAAGAGAGAGACAGAGACAGAAGAAAAGATACACAGATAGATCGCCATGCCGCCTCAGCTGGAGCACCATGAGCAGCAGACAGCCGGAGGTGGTGGCTACCGAGCAGCTGCAGCTCCTCCTCCTCCCAACAGCATGCCCACCTTTAGCAGCAGCAGTAGTAGCAGCAGCGGCACTCCCTCTCCTACTTATGTTTCTGCCACCACCACCAACCCCTCTGGCGCCGTCGTCCACCCCACCACCTCCAGCCCGCCGTCGTCGGCCGCCTCCGCCCGCCCTGCCGCCAACTCCTTCCCTCTCGTCCTAAAGGTACGTAGTTGAGAATGTCATGTGTTGAGATCGAGTGCATGGTGTCATGTTGATGAGACGTGTGCATGCATGTCATGCGTACGTGTTGGTGTCTTTGTGCAGTTCGAGGAGGTGGTGTACAAGGTGAAGCTCGGGAAGCCGACGGCCGGATGGTGCGACAAGCTGTCGGCGGCCGCGACAAGCATGGCGGTCGGCTGCGGCGGGGACGGTACGAGTAAGAACAAGAAGGCCACTGCGTCGGCGGCAGGGTCGTCGTCGTCGCGGGCGCGGGAGAAGACCATCATCAGCGGTATGTCCGGGGTGGTGCGGCCGGGGGAGATGCTAGCGATGATGGGCCCATCCGGGAGCGGCAAGACGACGCTGCTGACGGCGCTAGGCCGTCGTCACGGCGGGCGTGCGGTGCTGTCGGGAAAGATCACCTACAACGGGCAGCCCTTCTCAGGCGCCGTGAAGCGCCGCACCGGGTTTGTGACGCAGCACGACGTGCTGTACCCGCACCTGACGGTGTCGGAGACGCTGTGGTACACGGCGGCGCTGCGGCTGCCCCGGTCGCTGAGCGCCGGCGAGAAGCGCGCGCAGGCGGAGGCCGTGGCGCGCGAGCTCGGGCTGGCCAAGGTGGCCGGGAGCATGGTGGGCGGCGTCCGCGGCGTGCGCGGGCTGTCCGGCGGCGAGCGCAAGCGCGTCAGCATCGGGCTGGAGATGCTGGTGGACCCGAGCCTGCTGCTCCTGGACGAGCCCACCTCCGGGCTCGACTCCACCACGGCGGCACGGATCGTCGGGACGCTCCGCCGGATGGCGGCCCAGGGCGGGCGCACCGTGGTGGTCACCATCCACCAGCCGTCGTCCAGGCTGTACCACATGTTCGACAAGGTGCTGCTGCTGTCCGCCGACGGCTGCCCCATCTACTACGGCCGCGCCGCCGACGCGCTCGATTACTTCGCCTCCGTCGGCTTCGCGTCGCCGCTCTCCCTCAACCCCGCCGACCTCATGCTCGACCTCGCCAACGGTACGCCCGCCATGTCATGCACCACTGGACTCGCGCATAAAATTCCTCTCTCTCTCTCTCTCTCTCTCTCTCTCTCTCTCTCTCTCTCTCTCTCTCTATATATATATATATATATATATATATATATATATATATATATATATATATATATACCTTTTTTCACGATGCCTTCCAATTAGGGATGAAAACGATACGGATATTTTCCGACCGTATTCGAAACCGAATCCGTTTAGAGGAGTTGAGATCTGTCCGTATCCGAGTCCGGATATCCAACATCCGATACCGTATCCGTATCCGAATACTCAAATCGCATATTTATGATGTCGATATCCAATCGTATCCTATCCGACATAGTTGACACTATCCGTATTCGAATCTGAATCCGGACAGAAATATGAAAACAAATGTAATATCGGTGATATCCGTCCGTATCCGATCCGTTTTCATCCCCTACTTCCAATTCATAGGGCACATTGCCATGTGCCATTCCAATCCTTGCGCTGACGTCATCCGTTCTCCTTGATAGCTCTAGGTAGCTAGAAGACGAGGTGACGCCCTGTTCGTTTGGCTTATAAGCTGTACTTTTTCAGCCAACGAACGATATTTTTCTCTCACAGTAAATCAGTCAACAATGCTTTCAGCCATGGCTTATCAGCCAATCGAACAAGGCAAAAGTCGGCACTAATAGTAGGCCATGGAAAAACTTTCCATTGGACAACCCCTCCGGTATGGCAAAGGACGCCCATCACTTAGACACTTACCATCACCTCCTTGGTGACTTAGAGGGTGTTTGGTTCCATGGACTAAATTTTAGTCCATGTCACATCGGACGTTCGGATGCTATTTAGGAGAACTAAATATGAGTTAATTATAAAACTAATTACATAGATGGAGACTAATTTACGAGACGAATTCATTAAGCCTAACTAATCCGTCATTAGCATATATTTACTGTAGCACAACATTGTCAAATCATAGACTAATTAGGCTTAAAAAATTCGTCTCGCAAATTAGCCACAATCTGTGCAATTAGTTATTTTTTTCGTCTATATTTAATACTTCATACATGTGTCCAAACATCCGATGGGACAGGGACTAAAATTTACCTGTAGTCAAACACCCCCTTACCCTAATAAGAGGCTGACACTATGCAGAGCACGCATGCCATTGCTGCTCTGCTCACACCTACATTTTTTATTCAAAAAAAAAGTGAAAAGGGAGGAAACAATCCATATTGGCAACTATAGGAAACAATTATAGTATTTTAAAATAAAATGGGCCGTCAAGATCCTCGACGACCCACATAGTGAATTTTTCAGTTGAGGGTGTTTAATAAAAAAAAAAGCAGGGGAATCGGATCCGTTGGGCAGTAGTTGTTCAGTTAACCACCCTGATGGAGAAAAAGATATAGGATCGAACAAAATAAAGAGCACCGGAATACCACGGGCTCTGAAAAAACATAATAAAGAAGCAAAAAGAAATGAGCACATCATATACATGAAGGGGAAGGGGCCGGAGTGTGAGCGGCACAAACTGATGTGCCGAGATTGCCTTCTTGATACGGTGCGCGCATGCAGCCCATTGGGGGTCCCCTGAGGAGAGCGATGTTTACCTTTGATCTGCGTCATGATTTGATGAGCATACATCACCATCTTCGTCGTCTTCATGGCATATGCGCACTAGTAATAACTAGTAGATAATTACATGAATTTCAAGAATTAATCTCACAAAAAAATCGAAATTCATCCTCTGTTGTTCATACTGTATGTATATGAGAAGGTATATAAATGTTTCGATTCTCTTATATATAGAAGGAAAAGCGTGATGAGGGGAGCAGAAATGGGCAACGGCAATGATGGAATTAGGGGGGGGGGGGGGGGGGGGGGGGGGGGGAGGGAGACACACATGGACAGGGACACACTGCTCCGCCCACTGCCAATCATGGATCCATCCACCCCTCCCATCATTCGTTCCCTCTCCTCCCATTCCAATCTTGATTTCCTTTTCGCATACGGAAATGGCCCAATCCCGATGAACAATGGCGGACACTTGTCGACCTCCTCGGGGCTCGGGCTGCTCCCTCCAACACTGTGCTCACGTGCGCTGTGCATGCAGGTATCGCGCCGCAGACGACGAGCGGCGACGGCGCCGACGGGATGGCGGCGCTGACCGGCGGCAGCGAGAGCGAGCACAAGGAGGTGCGCGCCAGGCTGGCAGCGGCGTACGAGCGCCACATTGCGCCGGCGGTGAAGCTGGACATCTGCGCCCGGGAGACAACGGCGTTGCCGGCGGGCAGCGCCGGCGGGCACGCGTCGTCAGCGCGGCGGCGCGCGTCGTCGAAGTCGTCCTCGGAGACGTGGACGACGGGGTGGTGGACGCAGTTCCTGGTGCTGGTCCAGCGCGGGCTCAAGGAGCGCCGGCACGAGTCGTTCAACAAGCTGCGCGTGTTCCAGGTGCTGAGCGTGGCGACGCTGGCGGGGCTGCTGTGGTGGCGCACCCCGGCGTCGCACCTGCAGGACCGGACAGCGCTCGTCTTCTTCTTCTCCGTCTTCTGGGGCTTCTTCCCGCTCTACAACGCCGTGTTCACGTTCCCGCTGGAGCGGCCCATGCTGGTGAAGGAGCGGTCGTCGGGGATGTACCGCCTCTCCTCCTACCTCGCCTCGCGCGCCGCCACGGACCTGCCCATGGAGCTGGGCCTGCCCACGGCGTTCGTGCTCATCCTCTACTGGATGGGCGGGCTGGACCCGCGCCCGGGACCGTTCCTCCTCTCCCTCGCCGTCGTGCTCTACAGCGTGCTGGTGGCGCAGAGCCTCGGGCTCGCCATCGGCGCCGTGCTCATGGACGTCAAGCAGGGGACAACGCTCGCCTCCGTCATCACCATGGTCTTCCTCATCGCCGGCGGGTACTACGTGCAGCACATCCCGCCGTTCGTCGCGTGGCTCAGGTGGCTCAACTACAGCTTCTACTGCTACCGACTCCTGCTCGGGATCCAGTTCCCCAACGGCGGCGGGTACTACGACTGCGACGGACACGGCAAGCTCTGCCGCGTCGCCGAGTTCCCGGCCATCAAGGCCGTCGGGCTCAACAACCACTGGGTCGACGTCTGCGTCATGGCGCTGCTGCTCGTCGGATACCGCGCCGTCGCGTACATTGCGCTCGACCGCCTCAAGCCCAGGTGACCGCCATGGCTGTGGCCAAGAGCTGCCCCCCATACATGAACATGACATGCATCCGACCATGGAGCAGTAGAGTCTGATTATCAGTCAGCTCTAAGACCAAGAGGCATTACTTAACTGGAAGAAGAGTTACTGATTAGTGTACGTGGATGATGACGTGGCACGAAATAATCACTAGATTGATCTGTAACGAGAGGAGAAGAGAAGGAAGCATTTAGTTAGTGCTATACTGCTATGTATAATATAATACAACGAGGAGAATGAATACGATACAAACCTGCAGCTAGACTAGATGCAGCTTCTCTACTCTGAACAAACCAGACTGTTACTTCTAATTCAGTAATCTGCTGTGCCATTTCACATAACCATCGCGAAGAGAATGATATTTTCCTTCATCAGATATTCGGTGTGTTTTCCTTCAGCTCCCAACTTCACACAACCATCGTCAGCTTGTGCTATTCATATCAAGTATGTATGCAGTATGTATTCCGAAAGAACAATTCGTGTCCAACTGAACTGAAGCCTGACGAGCTCCGCGTGACACAGACTCTAGTACCCATCACCACCATGCCTTGGAGCTTTCCAACAGTGTTAGGACAGGGCATCAATGGCATGAAGGGACAGTGTAACAGAAACAGATTTTGTTTTGCAAAGGAGAATATCTATCTATCTATGCTTTTGTTCATGTTCTGTAACAGAAACAGATGCTGCTGCTGCTGCAGTGCTGCACTTCTCAACTCCCAGTAAAACCATGGCATCTCCTTCTTGACATGGCTATACAGATTTTGGGTCGAGCTTCAGAACAGAAGCTTCGAGCTGTGATTGTTCTGTTCCCACATTTCCCTCTCTTCCTACCTGATCTTTGTGTTCTTGTCAGGCACTGAAAGTGAGAGTTGCAGAGAAACAAACGGTTCATCATCAGAGACTGCAGCGTATCAATGGGCAGATATGACCAGAGATCTGCTTGGTTTCCTCCAACCTCTCACCTTCAGTTGATTGATTGGTTTCTACAAGGAGGGCTACATTTGCACCACTCCTACAGTGTCCTCGTTCAGCCTAGCTTACACTGCTATGCTTTAAACCTCAACTCAGGCACACTCGTGTCTGCTATTTTAGAACTAACATGTTTCTCTTCTCTAAAAAAATATGAAGATTTTCATTCATCCACAAATGTGTAATCCTGCAGACCTTTTTTCTCCTCCTATCAAACATAATGTTTCTGTTATATCGCACTAAATAAAACCAAAGAAAACAGACACCAATAAAACATAATGTCTTTTGTAACCTACCTTATTTTCTTTGTTTCCTTTTATTTCTTAATTTCGTCAGGCTTACAAACTTTTTTCTTATATTTATATATTTAACCAGTAGGGGTTTCCTACCCCTCCTGATTCCTAAAGAGAAAGAGGGAATGAGCTGCCAACCCATTTGCGTGTAAACCATTTATTTTTTATGATGACCCATATATATTAAAACGTTAAAAACATAGTACAAAGTTCAGATATAGAAATCCCTAACTGCACTTCCTAGCAACACAACATAGAAATCCTAATTTCCAGGGTTTACCATCCACTTGATGTGTTGAATATGTGGTGGTTTATTTGTAATATTTCGCAACTTAGGGATTCTTTAGTCAGGGGCGGATGTAAGGAATTTACTGATAGAGAAGCAAGTTCTAATAAAATATAAATTATTAGGAGGGCAAAATCAACATTTTTTGTTGATATATATAACAAAACTTTATGTATATAAGAGAAATCCCCCCTCCCGTTCCCCTATCTTTAGCAAAACATCCAAACCAGCCCAAAGGGGCAGCCATGCGTCCCTTCTCCTAACTTGAGCTCATTTGTTCTTGAGAAGAGAGGTAGGGCTAGCGAAGAGGAGAGTATTTGATCCACCAAATCCGCCACTGAGTGAGTGAGTGTGTGTGTGTGTGTGTGTGTGTGTGTGTGTGTGTGTGTGTGTGTGTGTGAGAGAGAGAGAGAGAGAGAGAGAGAGAGAGATTTGTGAGTGATACAGAGCCTTCCCTCGTTTGATGGTTTCCACGTAATGTATTGCTTTATGTTACAGTGGATTGCCTATCGTCACCTGGGGTTTTCTCTCACAAGAGGTTTTACACATAAATTCTCGTTTATGCTCTTGTTTGATATTCTTCTAGCCATATTGCTTGATTGGTGACTGGATTACATGCTAATAATGTCATACTTCAAGTGGTGCTTGAGTATTCGGTTGGCACATGAAGTATACTTGAGTTCTTTGATATATTGATGATTTGTTGATTGGACCAAAGGATTGATTGGCTAGTTGTTGAAATACCTTGTTTAGAAGTCACATGCAAAATTTAGCTCAAAAGATCAAGAAACAGCCCCAAATCACTTTCAGTTTCACATTTTTATGTCGAAAACGAAATCGATACGAACATGAGAAAGAACCATGATTGACAAGTCCACAAGAATGTACAAGATGACACGTGATGAGACCACAAGCTAGAACTCGAATACCTCAGGGTCTCCGGGTTTGCCGTCTGTCGCTGGGTTGGAACCGCGGCAAGCATTATTGTTTGAGTCGGTGTTAGAGTACGTGTCTCCGGTGGCTCGGGTGGACTTAAGAATAGAAGAATCACGGATAGGACGCAATGATTTATCCTGGTTTGGGCCGATCGATGCCCTACGTCAAGCAGCTGATGATCCTTATACTCAAGAGCACCTAAAATCGGAGGTGTACAGGCGGTAGAGAGAGATTTGGTAGGAACGACGACTGGTCTGGCGAATGCAGCGCCGAGATAGAATGGCGTAGTGGAGATAAGCTTGGCTTCGAATCTGTTCATGATCTGTGAAAGAGAGGAGAATCGAGACTGGACAAGGGCCGAGAGGCTAGTAAACATTTTTCCAAGCTTCTTTACATGTATCAAAACCAAATTAACACCCCATTATTGTACATGAGCCGAACGGTAACTTTCCTTCATGCATCAAACCAACGCCGTCGAGGTTTAAATCCGACTCCAGAACTTTTTATTTCGAGTGCGAATGCCATCGAGGATTCAGGCAAAAACACACGCACGGGCAGCATCAGGTCAAATAGATCGTAAAACACAAGGGGAGAAAAATACCCAAGGTGGGCCAGACCGCTATGCCGAGTTCGCTGGAGTGGAAACCCGCCACTTACCTGTCGTCCGAGTTGGTCCTCGCCGTGGAGCACGGCGATGGCAGTCGGCTCCGGCAGCACCGGCGACAGTCACACACGCTTTGCTTTGGTTCTAGTCCTCCTTTACATGGTGGTGCTGATGCTGGTCTCTTTTCATCTCCCTCCTGCCTTTTGTCCTTTGAGGATCAAAAGGACAGCGATTCCAACAAATCCTCCAAGTCTCCAACCAAGCAACAAAGTTTTGGACGAAAAAATATATATATAAGTTGTAACGAACTCATATCAACTTTTTTTATTGTTTCCACTGTATTTCTCCCCCAATCTGCCACCTCAATTCCAGAGCTAGTATGGCTCTGCTGGTTCATCCTACATCTAGAATTAATTTATAAATGTATAGGATAGAAGAGCTAGTAGTACAGAATTCATCTTTTCTTTGCCGATCTATACTATACATGAGACATGAGGATGAATTAATAACTGCATGGCGGTCAGAAGAACTAGCTAGATAATATAGAGGGCATGGGGGTCAGAAGAACAAGAACTTAAACTTGGAGTTGCATCTGAAGGCGAGCGCGGTGCCGTTGGACCAGAAGAAGCGGATCTGGCATGCCAGCCGCGTCCACTGGTTGATGGCGATGAGCCCCACGACCTGCGTTCTGGCCTCCCCATTCGAGAAAGTTAAATCTGCCCTTAAGGGCATATGCCCCAGGCACTGCGCCGTTGGATTCGCATTGAGATGTAAAAATTATTCCTCCTTGCTTCTCTCGTCCCCTCTGGACCTCTGCACTCCAGCCAAAGACATACTTCCGCATGAGGGTACGAAGCAAACAGTTTCCCCAAAATTTGGTTGATGCTCATGCTGACTTGTTGTGAGAGAAAAATAATAGTCCTTCTCCTGCTCGCAAGGTACGCATGGAAAGTGGCAGCAGGGTTAAATCGTGCATTGTGAGTAGGTGGTCATAGCGCAAGACGAGGAGCCGGTGCTGGTATGATAGTATAAGACCCGAGTACCTAGCGTCCTAACCTCGCCAACACAATGGCACAGTGCAAACAGGGTACGTTAGTACTCATATCGAAAAAGAATAATATTTATCATGAAAATAGAGTGAAATAATAAGTTTTTAGCTATGCAATTGAATTTTCTATAGGTATTTAAAAGAAATCACTGTGCGGGGGGGGGGGGGGGGGGGGGCACGGGTGACGGGCCTGCTGGCCCCCTCTGGTTCCGCCGGTGACTGCAGCAGGGAGCGAGCAGCAGCAACATCACTTTGATTGCGGATCTCACGTGAGTTGGGTGTGAGTCTGTGGGTTGGGCTGGTACAAAGCGCAAAGAGGGAGCAGCAACAGCAAAGACTTACTCCACGCACCACACCGAGGCGCTGCCCACTAAGGCCTCGTTCGTTTCTCTCGGATCGGCCCGGAAAGAGGTCCATTCCACCCGGATTGGGCCAGCACGGAATTAATACCAGTCCAGCACGGAACGGGCGTTCGGTTAAGGCTACCTTAGATTACAATCCAGCCTGTTTCGACAATTCGACCCCCTCTACAGCCTGGAACCAATCTCCACCTATGACCCGCGGGAATGAATCCCTCTGGAATCTTGGTCTAGGAATGAAAAGTGGGTTGGATTCAAGTCTGAGCTGCCGAACGAGGCCTAATTGGGAGTGTTCTGTGGGTTGGGCTGGTACAAAGCGCAAAGAGGGAGCAGGAACAGCAAAGACTTACTCCACGCACCGCACCGAGGCGCTGCCCACTAATTGGGAGTGTTTAGTTCCATGACTAAACTTTAATTCCTATCACATCAGATGATTAAATATTAATTTGGAGTATTAAATATAGACTAATTATAAAACTAATTGCACAGTTTGAGACTAATTTGCGAGACGGATCTATTAAGCTTAATTAGTCCGTGATTTGGTCATGTTGTGCTACAGTAAACATGTTCTAACCAAAGATTAATTAGGCTTGATAGATTCATCTCGCTAATTAGTCTACTTTTGTGCAGTTAATTTTATAATTAGCTCATGTTCCTGGATCCAAAACACCAGCTAAGCGCTTAACCTGCCAGCGATATGGACCCTGGCGAGTGGCGGCAAAGGCAGGAGGACACGCCACAAGGGGAAGGGGACGACGAGACACGAGAGTAGTCCAAGTTCCAGAAAGAGACTCCATTCCAAAGCAATCAAACGGTCTTCCCTCTCACGGCCCAACTAACCGAAACGGGCCCGCTCCACCTCCCCTTGCGTTGGGCTTGGACCGAGTCGCCGCCATTCCCGTTCGTCGACTTTCTTTACAACTACAAATACCCCGCCACGGCCGCCACGATAGGTTTGGCCGCATCGCCGCCGAAACGCCCACCACCGAATCTGTCCCTGTTCACCTGTTGGCTATTGCCAGTTGCCACCACCGCCACTGACCAAGCACCTTCTCAGCTTCTCTTCCCGCACCAGCGTCTGGACCCCGGCCGGCCGGATATATGGCAAGAGCGACAGCGCCGTCCCGTCATCCACCGAGCGCCATGGCTGCTGCTGCTGCTGCTGCTGCTGCGGCGGCGGCGGCATCTCCACCGCCCGCAGCCGCCGTCCCCCAGCGCCGCGCCTTCTCGCGGCCTCATCATCAGCCTCACCACCACCGCCGCCTCGCGCCGGGGCGGCCGAAGCGGGCGTCGTGCGCGTGCTCGCCCACCACGCACCCGGGCTCCTACCGCTGCGCCCTGCACAGGGGCCAAGCAGCCGCAGGCGGCGGTGTCCAGCAGTCTCAGCGCGCCGCGGCGCGCGTCCATGGCCAACCCGCGGTGGAGGGCGGCGACCACATCAGGCGCGCGCTGGCCGCGCTCGTCCGCCCGCCGCCCTCCCAGCCGCGCCGCCGCGCCGAGGCATTCTGCCCCACGCCCAGCCGCCTCTCCGCCATGTCCTCGGCGTCGAGCTAACGCCGTGACAGCAGCATCGGCACCGAGAGCTCGTCGTCGGATTCGGATTCCTAGCAGTCGCAGCAACGTTGCCGTTGCCGCGACAGTTTTGTTGGCCACGTTTTTTTGGTTTCATTCTTTGATTTTTTTTTTTTACCCACTTTTCCCCGCTGCCGTCCTCTCTGCAGAGGAAGGAACTGCAACTGTACATGTACATTAATTTATTGCTGTTGCTGTCGATGTGTTTCGTTCTGTTTGTTTACTCCAGAGCAGCCACATCTGAGTTTTGCTGAGGCGTGCACAGCGGACTTGTAACGGACGGATTTGTAAATGAGACAATTTTGGGTTCCAAGCCACGCAACTGAAATTTTATTTAGTTTATAGTAACTCAGCATTGACTTTTAGTTCTTGTTTAGATCTAGGGTGTAAAGTTTTGAGGTGTCACATCAAATATTATATGAGGGTATCGCATGAGATGTTTAATATTAATAAAAAATAAATTACAGAATCCGTCAGTAAACTGCGAGACGGATTTATTAAGCCTAATTAATCCGTCATTAGCACGTGTGTTACTGTAGCACCGTCTTGTCAAATCATAGACCAGTTAGGCTTAAAAGATTCGTCTCGTAAAGTAGTCGCAATCTGTGCAATTAGTTATTTTTTAGTTTATATTTAATACTCTGCATATATCAAATATTCGATGGGACAGAGTGTAAAGTGTTATAGGAGAAACTAAAGAAGACATTCGCCCTGTTTGTTTGGGCTAGTTTGGCTTATAAGTTATGGCTAAAAGTACTGTTGACTGGTTTAGTATAAGATAAAAATATTGTTCGTTGACTGATAAACCATAGTTTATAAATCAAATATGACCCCGCCAACATGCTGCTTAATCTTAGCGGCCTTAATCTTGGCAATAGGTGGGAAGGAGTCGGGTCGTGGCTCGGTCCGGTGGCTGACTGCTGCGTTGGAGGAACGCAAGGAGCCAAGGACAGCGCAGCGCCATTCATGCCGACCAAGAAATGGACTCTGCCCGGTGCGTAGGGACGAAAACAGATTAATACGGACGGATATCACCGCTATTATATTTATTTTTAAATTTTTGTTCAGATTCGGATTTAAATACGGATAATACCAACTATATCAAATAGGATACGATTGGATATCGACATCATAAATATGCGATTTGAGTATTTGGATACGGATACGGTATCAGATATTGGATATCCAGACTTGGATACGGACAGATCTCAACCTCACTAAACAGATTCGGTTTCAAATACGATCGAAAAATATCCGTACCATTTTTTATCACTACCGGTGCGTTTCAGACTCCAACTCGTACAGAAGCACTACCTACGGTCTTTCCTTCTTGAAATCGTCAACGATTGTGACCTGGATTCGAGACTACTTAATGCTCCGTTCGGGAATCAATACCAGCCCAACGGTTTCCTCCACAAAGGTCAGAACCGTTCAAGGCGTGGAACGGCACGGAACGGGCCAACCGAACGGAGCCTTGAAAACCTGGAACACGGCCCGTTCCACCTGTATTTATTTGGCACTGACCTTCTTCAGTGACTGTTCGGATATAAGTATCAGGCCATTCCAGGCCTTTTCACCCTCTCCTCAGGTCGAATTGAAGAGCGCCACCTACGAAACTTGGAATCAAACCCAGGATTCACTCAATCCAGCCAGCAAGAGAAAATAGGTCTGTTTTTAACATGGAACAAACGAACGAGGCCTGCCTAATAGTACAGATCATCTTATCTTATATCTTATACTCTTATAAAGCAAAACACCACTAGCTATTTATCTCAACATACAAGCTATACAATTAGACAATGCACCATCACATGCAATTAAAATTCACTAAGCAAAAACCACTAGCTATTTATCTCAACATGCAAGCTATCCAACTAGACAATGCTCTATCACATACAATTAAAATCCACTAGCACATGCAACTGTAATGTCCACATCATCATATCACGCAATCCACCAATCCGCAATTCCCACGGCAACGCGCAAGGTATGCTTCTAGTTTGTATTTATTAGAGAAGCCATATGACACCAACATATAACAAATAGAAAACATTTGTCAATATATATATATATATATATATATATATATATATATATAACTACTACCCTGTAGCTGACTACAAAATAACTTATTCTGTAGCCACTTTGAGTTACGATAATTACTATATAAATTTATGAGATTATAGTAACTTCTTCCTAAGTGGTTTACTATAACGTTATGGTAAATATCCACATGTGTTATAGTAATCCAACTATCGTAAATATGTATTGACATTATCGTAAATTAGTATATAAAATTATCGTAAATGGATGTGGCTACAGAATAACTTATTTTGTAGCTGGCTATTCCTTCTCATGCCTTTAATCGATCTAGTTATGCCTTCCATTGGTACTTGCATCATACATGATGTCATCAAGAAGATATGAATCATGATAGCATCCCTCAAGTTCCAACATATCACTAGGAAGCAGAATAAGATCATTGGTTGAGATAGTGGCAGGCAAAGGTGTCGATTCTTCTTCCATCGTTACATCTTTCCAAAACTCCATTAGCATGGAATCGCTGGCCATGTCTATTTCATCCCAATTTATATTATTGTCATCTGCACCCACATTAGTAGTAGTAACAACTTTTGCATCTAACTCTCAATGCACAACATTCATATGATTGACAGCAGTTGTTTCATCTCCCATATGTTTTTGTTCACCATCATCGACATTGAAAGTAGCTTCAGGATTAATGCCATGTGTGGAATTTCCAATATGTGTAACATCCAGTTTGGTATGATTCAATTCAGCGATATCAGTATATATAGTGGAAACAATACTATCCATTGTTGAAGAGGATGACAATTGAAAAGGCTTTAGAGGAACATGAGGGAAATGGAATGCCATGTCACCATCTTGAGAAACAAAATTACTAGTGCTAGCACTACCAACACAATATGTATCAGTAGAAGCAATGGTACTCACGTAGCAGTTGTTTGGAATATTGTTGGGTAGTGCTTCTGGAAGTAACTGTTGAGGAGTCATAAGACCTAAAGCAGCATCATTGTTGCTAATGCATTTCCTCAAGAACCATAGACCCTTGGTCATGTATGTCATAGGTGGGAATGATCCACTCACAATTGGTGTAGGTCTTATTGGGGTTGCCATTATGGGGCATGCTCTTTGTGGTGGAAGTGGCAAGGGTAAATGCATTGGATTAGCATTATTAGTTGGTGGCAAAGGTTGAGGAATGCAAATAAAGGGATTATATCTAGTAGACTGAGGAATAAATTGTGTCATATGGTATTGATCCAAAGAAGATTCGAGGGATGTTGATGACTGACTTGTCAACATGTGGTGATAAGGCTTCTTAGTAGACTATAGACATGGATCAAACTTGTACTTTTCAAGATGTGCGCATAGAACATCATTTAGAAAATCATAGGACTCAATGGAGGCAATTGCCTCAGCAATATCAGAGTCCAATATCGTGCTACGATTGTGGGAACTAGCACACACCCAAGCATGGACAAAAAGTTCCTGCACAAATACCTCACATGCCTTTGTCAGGAAGGTTGGGGTTTCAGATGTCATCATCATTTTACCCTTCTTGGCACAAATGACCTTTTTGAGACAAGTCACGGGGATTGTGCGCTCTCTAAAGTCATCAGTCACCTCAATTTCTTCTTGTTTCTTCATCCAAAATTCTTCTATCATCTGTTGCCTAGACAATGACAAGGGCATCCTTGGTGATGTATGAATGTTAATTGGACGATCCATTTCTTTCTTGTTTGGGCTAGATAGATTCACCTAGATACAGAAAGCACTCATATAGTTAATGATAAAATGAATTGTTGATTCATCCAACAACTTATTAGTTCTATTCTCCTATCAAGCATAGCTTTGGAAAACAACATAGTTTCTTAAAGTACATATATACGTAGAAATAATCTATATGTAAACTACTTTCAAGAATTATAAGATAGATGTCGTACCTTAATTGATTAGAAGTTTGAGTGCCCCGAAGAACTAAAACTCCAAAAAGCACTGTAGGTGATCGATGAGGATGGGCACCACATGCAGTGCCTTTTATAGGAAACCTAGGGATTACCTTTTTGTGGAAAATAAAATAGGAAAAACTAATATATTAAAAGGTTGTTACTTGTTGATAGATATCTTTTTGTTTTTGCTATCCTTTGTAGCTATACACATCTTTTCCACCGTTTTATCAATACATTCACACATTAGTTAACTCATGATGCTATCCATGCACCTTTCCTTTGTATCTTTTAGCTATAGTCGGTTTGTCGTTTACCATCTTACATGCTTGCTTCTTAATGATTTCTTTGTTAAAGAAATATCAAACAACTTTTTGGTTGTGTACTAGATATTACTTGTGTACTTATGTAGGACAACTAAGATGATCGAGTGGGCACATGTGTGTTACTAGTTGGATTCATGCTATATGAGAAAGAGAGGTGCTTGTGGAATGTGTGGTTCGAGATGAAGCCGAGTTTCTTGCAAGCTATAGACACTCATAAGGTTACATTTTTTTCTTGCATTGGCACTATTACATTGGATGCCAGTTTTTGTGTAAAGGTACACTTTCATTCATTTGCTTTTGAGCATCTCCAAGAGCCTTTCTAAATCATATTCTCTAAATCATCATTTGGAGAGTCACTTGCATAAAAATCGCTTTTTATATATTTTCACTCTCCAACAGTCTTTCTATATCTCATGCACACGAGAGTCATTCTCGTCTCTTATTTTTAGCTAGCGAGAAATCCGGAATAGAAGATGGTTATATTTGGATAACCATTTAGACAAGCTGTTGTAGAGTAGTTTTTCACCAAGATCTCTATTCCTAGCATTTAGGAAAGATTTAGAGTCTCTTGGAGTTGCTCTTGCCTTCTAGTTGTTTGATGTTAAAGGTTACCTTGTTATTTGGCTCTGGTACTGTGGATGTTTGCTTGTGGTGCAAAGGTGTTTGTTTCTAGTCATTTGCTTTATCTTTCTAGTCATTAGAGGAGAAAATTTTAATTTGTTATTTGGCTCTATTATAGTGGATGTTTGTTAGCGGTGTAAAGGTGCGCTTTCTAGCCGTCTGTTCGCTTGTTGGTTTTAGTCAGGGCTTATCAGCCAGCCAATAGTGTTTTCCTCTCACAACAAACCAGCACCAGCCATACTTATCAGCCTAGAAACCAACTAGCGAACAGGCCTAAAATAGATGAATAGATTCACAATGCACCACTGACACCAAACACTCCATAAAACCGATAAAAAAACACTCCATAATAGTACGGCTACTGCATATCTACCATCTACCATTTTATTTTATTTTATCTTTTTATTTTATACACCATTTCCTGATCCCTCAAACGGCCACGTCGACTATTACTGTGGCGCACCTGTTCATGGGAACTCAACCCTATGGCACCTGTCCACGGTTACTGTAGCAACTTCCTCTCCCCCCTAACTATGTAACAGGTGGGCCCTATTCGTTTCGTTAAAATTTGGCTTATGCTGATTTATTGTAAGAAAAACATTATTCCTTCGCTAGCCAGAACTGCTGAAATAGTGCTGAAAAACAGGCCGTCAGTTTTTTTTCACGTTTAATTTTTCTTACCTACTAGGTAAGTTAGTATTTTTCCCGCACAAAGCACGGGATTACCTGCTAGTTCTGACAGAGTTTCCATATGCATCATCAAAAGTTTCTAAGTTGAGAAAATCGAACATCTAAGAAATATGGTGTCAGTACAGAAAGTGACCAACTAGTAAATATTTATAGTTTTGTTGTACGTTGTGATCGGAGGTGGCCTAGCACTCAATAACACATGATTTATACTAGTTCAGGCAACGTGCCCTACGTCCAGTCAGGGTCGGTCGGTGACGTTATTCCCGAGCCCAGGTGCTCGAAGTCTGTAGTGGGGTTACAAACGAGAAGGAGAAATGAGGGGTGTACGGTCGGTCTGGTCGGAAGGGCCGAGATCGACAAGAGTTATGCTATGAACGAAGTGTCCAACCCTAAACCTAAACTTGAAGAAGTCGACTTAGGTTAACTCCCCTGTGTTTGGAGGGAGCACATCCCCTTTTATAGAAGAAGGGGATGGTTTTACAAGAGAGAGAGTGTGTACGTACGTTTCTAAGCCTTGTTGCCCATGCCGATGGGGATGGGACAATGGTGGGCGCCCGTAATACTGTTGATGTCACTGCAGAATGTCAGGTACATGTGGGAGGTTGAGCTGCTTTCTTCAAGACTGGAGGACGTCGGTACCTGCAAAAATGTTGTCTCACCGACTAGAGGCATGTCTTTACAATGTTCGCCTGGTACAGTGAATTCCGGCGCCCACAATACTGTTGATGCCTAGAGGCACGTGGGGGGGTCTTTGTAGGGTCGAGATGGCGGACTAGAGGGGGGTGAATAGTCCTTTCTAAAATTAATTACGTCGGCTAACCGAAACAAGTGCGGAATTAAGACTATGGTCTAGCCAAGATTATACCCCTCTATTTATCTTCTCTAGCATCTTCCAAAGATACTAATTAAGCAACAAAGGTGTCGGGCTAGCTAGAGCTCACCTAACCAATTCTAGAAGCAAGGTCACACAAACCTATGCCACTGGTACTTTAAGCAACAAGGGAGCTCCTACATATGCTAGTAAGCAAACGCACAAAGCCACCTAATGCTCACTAATAATGCTCAATAACAAGGCAACCAATACCAAATTAAAGAGCGCAATTACTTAGCTACACAAACTAAGCAATGCGACTAACAAGGTTACATAAACCAAATTAGCCACGCAAGGGAGCTACTTCTATGCTACACAAGCAAAAAGATAACTAGTAAGCTACACAAGCTAACTAATTACAAGAGCAACTACACAAGCACAATGTATATGAAAGTAAATACAAGCTTGTGTAACGAGGATGCAAACCAACGGGAAGAACAAGGTTGACACGGTGATTTTTCTCCTGAGGTTTACGTGTTTGCCAACACGCTAGTCCTTGTTGTGTCGACCGCTCACTTAGTGGTTCGATGGCTAATTGGCATCACCCGCCAAGCCCGCACGTCGGGCATCACGAGAACCTACCCTGAAAGTGAGGGTAGCTCAATGACACGCTCAACTAGAGTTGCTCTTCGCGGCTCCCGCGGGTGAGCACAAAGCCCCTCACAAAGCACTTCTCCGGAGCGCCGCACAAGCTTTTTGCGGGCTTCGATGGAGACCACCACCAAGCCGTCTAGGAGGTGGCAACCTCCAAGAGTAACAAGCACCACCGACTTGCAACTCGATTACCTAGTGCCACTCGATGCAACCTCATGATGCAATCGCACTAGAATCGCTCTCTCACATAATCGAATGATCACTATCAAGTATATGTGAGATGGAGGGCTCCCAAGCACTACTACACAAGCCACCAAGGCTCTAGTGTGCTCAGCTACCGGCCTAAGGCTGACCATGGCTTCTATTTATAACCCCACGAACAAATAGAGCCGTTACCCCTTCACTGGGCAAAACTCGGGACGACCGGACGCTCCAGTCAGATCGACCGGACGCTGGACCTCAGCGTCCGGTCGTGCAATGCACGCCACGTGTCCCCTGCTTCAAATACTATTCGCCTGATCTTAACGGTCATCTGACGATCAGACACAGCAGCTTGAACTGACCGGACTCAGCAACCCCAGCATCCGGTCATTTCCAGTAAGGTACCAGACATGACCGGACGCGTCTGGTTGGTCACGATCGGACGCAGCACCAGCGTCCGGTCACCTCTAGCAACACTGCTCTACCTACATCATCATACATCACCTTGATCGGACGCACCCTATTAGCGTCCGGTCACTTCCAGCACCAGCGTCCGGTCGAAGACCGGCGCCTGCCCGCTGACTGCCACTACTGACCGGACGCTAGAACCCAGCGTCCGGTCACTACGTGACCAATGTCCGGTCCACTCTGTGAGACCCTATCTTTTTGGAATAGGGCACCGGTGGCACCATCGGACTGTCCGCACTCTATGGGCGGACACTCCACCGGTGGAGTTCCGAACCCTTCTCACCTCCGTTCCATCGTCGAGTTGATCCACATCAACTCCAACTTCATCTCCTTTGTAAATGTGCCAACACCACCAAGTGTACACCACCATGTGTATGTGTGTTAGCATTTTCACAATCATTTTACAAAGGATTAGCCACTCAACTTGCCACGCCACTCAATCCTAGCGATAATACAAAGTTAGATCACTCGAGTGGCACTAGATGACCGATATGCAAACAAGTTTGCCCCTCTTGATAGTACGGCCATCTATCCTAAACCCAGTCACAAACTTCTCTACACACCTATGACCGGTGAAATGAAATGCCCTAGGTTATACCTTTTCCTTGCGCATTCCATTCCATCTCCCCCAATGTCGATGCAACACATGCACCAACACGATCAACAATGATATGATCCACTTCATATCATCACATGATCATATTGGTTCATTGATCTTGACTTCACTTGCTTTTCACCGTTGCCTTCATCCATCGGCGCCAAGTCTTGCTTAAGCTTCACCGCCACGCGGTCCATCGCTCTAAAGCCTTCGACTTACCCTTCACGCTTGCAACTGGTCCATCAAGCCAAGTCTTGTCTTGATCTTCTCCACCTTGATCACATGACTCAATGTCATGTCTTATGTGCAATGAGCTCCTTCATCATCACATGTTTGAGCTTTGCAACATCTCCAAGCCATTTTCACCTTCATGGCATATGTTGCTTAGACATATGTACCTATGGACTAATCTCCTGTGTATCTCACATAAACACAATTAGTTCACCTAGGTTGTCACTCAATTACCAAAACCACATAAGAACCTTTTAGTCTTACCGTACGGGTGTTTTGACTGGTGCCTACAATACTATAGAGGTAAACGTGGGCGCCTATAATACTGTTCGTGGCAGGGCGGTTGTAAAGCACTGTTCCACAGGGTATGGTCCCTATGCTGTGGTTTGACTTGTGAGCCCTGCCTTGCCTTCCTTAGTATGCCTTCTGGTTCTTTCTGAGTGGGCGTCCCCGGTCGGATGGCACCAGTCGGTACTGGCGCGCCAGTCGGAGAATAGCAATGGGTAGGGTTTTCTATGAACCCCGGTCGGAGACGTGGGGTCAGAGTCAGAGGTGGTCCTCGGGTCAAGCTTTTTGGGTGGAGGCCGTGCCAAGGTGGCCGGGGCCTAACGCTAGTGCTCCGATCGGAGAGGCCGTTCGGAGTTAGCCTAAGCCTGAGCTGGTGCTCCGGTCGGAAAGATGGGTCGAAGGCGGCTAGGGCCTGAAGCGAGTGCTCTGGTCTATTTGAACTTAGACTCTCGGGCTGGTCTAGAAGAAAACAAGGCCATCCTCCTGGGCCGAGCCCTGGCGTGGAAGCCGGTCCCTGAGGGACCCCGGGTTTATGAACTCGACAGGAGCCCCCGAGCCCTGGGCGATTTGGGCAGAATCATCTAGGGGCTTTTTGTCTTACCGGTGGGTGCGCATGAGTGCACCCGTGGGTGTAGCCCCTGAGCCCCCGGGCGGTTCATGCCAAACCGGCTGGGGGGTGTTTCTGAGTTTGTCAATGGGGGATGTTTTTTCTGTTTTATCGGCGGGTGCGCGCGAGTGCACCCGTGGGTGTAGCCCCCGAGCCCCGAGCGGTTCGGGCCGAACCAGCTGGGGGTGTTGTCTCAGTAGGCGTGTATGCATGTTTTTTAGTTTGAGATGGAATTTTGTTAAACCGCGGCATTGTTGCGCGTCGTGGGATCGGGTGAGTCGGAGTCATGAACGGACCCTAGCGTCGGTGCGCGCCATGGGTGGAGCTAGTTTGGTTTGGTTGTGTCAGAGCTCACTGATCTTTTGGCGTCGATGCATGCCATGGGATCGGGTGAGGCGGAGTCATGAACGGATCCAGGCATCGGTGCATGCCGTGGATTGAGAGAGTTAGTTCAGGAAGCCGTTATGCGAGTTTAGGAGTCACGGTCCCAGGAGCCATAGCCAGATGTTGCTGATCCTATCGACACGAGTTTAGGAGTCATGGTCCCAAGAGCCATAGCCGGATGTCACCGATCCTGTCGACACGAGTTTAGGAGTCGCGGTCCTAGGGTTTCTTTGGAGCGCAGTGAAGCCGTCCAAAGCCGTTACAAAGACGTTGTTAGTTTAGTTAAAGATCAGACGAGGCGGTGCTCGCGGGTCCTAGTGTTGGTGCACGCCGGGGACCGGGCGAGTCGTAGTCGTGGATCTAGCGAGTTCGAGGTCGCCGTCCTTGGCATTTTTCTTGAGCCCCCGAGCCCTATCGGGCCTTTTGCATGGGTCGATGTGAGTTTATGTGCGTTACCCTATCTGGTTCCTCACAAACTAGGAGGGCTGAGTTTCGTCTCCTATCTTGATCGCTCGGGCTCGAAAGACTAGCTCGGTGAGTTGTTAATAGGTGTGATCAAGTGGAATCCGGATTCGTCATTCGTGATAGGGTCGGCATAGCCCTCTTGTGACATTCCACTAATCCTTTACCTGCAACCCGACAGATGCCTAGGTCATTTTGGAGACCAACCTGGGTGGCCTTTCGGCCTCCCCTTCGATGGAGATTCTGTGGGCTTGGCGAGAGGTTTAGGATCGAATGAGAAGATTGAGATGACCCAGTCTGCCAGACCAGGCTAGGGCCACATGGTGCTCATCTACGGTTTTCTCCCCTAGCTCTGTTGGTTACTCATATCGAATGAGGCAACCGCCGCTTCGTGACGCAACACGAAGCGTTCTGATGCCTTTCGCTGCATGTGCGATGCTTAGTTCCCGAGCCCCCGGGTGGTTCATGCCCTAACTATCCAGGGGGTTCGGGCGTATGGTATGAAATGTGCATATGGATGTATAAATGTTTTAAATTGAAATAGAGGGGCTTTGATAATGTTTTACCTTGATGACTAGAGCGACGAGGTTCGAAGAGCTCTAGTCAGAAACGTCCGACCGAGACCTGCACTTATCAATCGTGGGTTAACCCTCACGTGAACAATTTTGTGTTTAATGAACATATGCTTACCTTGATGACCTGAGAGACGGGGTTCGGAGAGCTTCAGTTGGAAATGTCCAACTAGGACCCATGCTCGTCATTCGAGACAGAGTTGGCATGGCCTGCATGGGGCACCCCTTTGCTTCATACCTGTATCTCAGGTGCTTATCCTGAGTGAATCGATCGACTTAGGAGGGTCTGGTTGTCTCTCGGCAGAGATTTCGCGTGGTGGGGCCTGCACGACTGGAGTGACGGAGTTCGAAGAGCTCCAGTCGGAAACGTCCGACTGGTACCTACGCTTGTCAATCGTGGGTTAGCCCTTGTGTGAACTGTTTGTATTAATGAACACATGCTCACCTTGGCGTCTTGAGAGACGGGGTTCGAAGAGCTCCAGTTGGAGACGCCCGACCAGGACCTGTATCTCAGGTGACTTAGGAGGCCGGTTGATCTCTCCCGGTGGAGATTTTGCTGTTGGATCTCTCTAGGTCTGGCCTAGGGAGATGGGGAGTCGTCCGCGTGTGGTGTGCTGCGGTTTTTTTGTGCTTGACTTGCGGTAGTGGTGGGCCATGTCCCTGTCACGTCCCGCCTAATCAGGAGCCGTTTCATCATGCTAGGCACGTCCCGTTGGTCAGGAGGCGTCCCATCTGCATTTAATGAAAAAGAGAGAGATTTTTGCTCTGTTGTTTTGCCTTCCCAATCGGTACGGGCCCTTTCCTAACTGCTGCTCCCCTTCCCTTAAGTAGGAGAAGAGAGAGGTTGTTCGCTTCGTTCTTTTGCCTGTTCATCGTCTACCGCACCGTGTTTCTTTTTCCTCCTCGTCGAGAGTGTCTTTGAGAGCTACGAAGGTTTCTAGGAAAGGGGGGAGGAGAGAGCGAAGGAGAGAACTTACTAATCCTTTTGCGATCTAGAGTGAGGATGTTCGGACTAGAAGTCGTCCACCATGAGGAAGTCGGTGCTGGAGGCCTTCGTCTAGAAAGGGTTTCTTCTGCAGCCGCAGGAGGTGGCGCACTAGAGGGTCCCGAGAAAGGAGGAGTTCCCCGCAACCTCATTCCGACGAGGTGGTTTAATTCCTTACCTTCCACGAGCGAGGTTTAGGATACCCCCTGAAAGGTCCTTGTTTGGTTTGGTAATTGAGTGACAACTTAGGTGGACTAATTATGTTTATGTGAGATACACAAGTGATTAGTCCATAGGTACATGTGTATGAGCAACATATGCCATGAAGGTGAAAATGGCTTAGAAATGTTGCAAAGCTCTCACATGTGATGAGGAAGGAGCTTAAAATGCACATGAGACATGACATTGAGTCATGTGATCAAGGTGGAGAAGATCAGAGACAAGACTTGGCTTGATGGACCGGTTGCAAGCATGAAGGGCAAGTTGAAGGCTTTGGAGTGATGGACCGCGTGGCGGTGAAGCTTGAGCAAGACTTGGCGTCGATGGACGGTAGCAACGGTGAAGAGCAAGTAAAGTCAAGATCGATGGACCAATATGATCATAGTGATGATATGAAGTGGATCATATCATTGTTGATCGTGTTGGTGGCATGTGTTGCATCAACATTGGAGAAGATGGAATGAGAATGCGTAAGGCAAAGGTATAACCTAGGGCATTTCATTTCACCGGTCATAGGTGTGTAGAGAAGTTTATGACCGGGTTTAGGATAGATGGCCGTACTATCAAGAGGGGCAAAACTTGTTTGCATATTGGTCATCTAGTGCCACTTGAGGTGATCTAACTTTGCATCACATCGCTAGGATCGAGTGGCGTGGCAAGATGAGTGGCTAACATCCTTTGGGAAATGATTGTGAAAATGCTAACACACATACATGGTGGTGTACACTTGGTGGTGTTGGCACATTTACAAAGGAGGTGGTGTTTCCATTCGGCGCTTTTGGGAAAATGGAATGCCTATTTTCTATTGCGCCAGATGCAAATTCTTGGTGATTAGCACATTGGAGCAAGGGTGAAGAAGTTAGAAGTGAAAACGAGTTGATCGCAAAGATGCTGGCGTCGTTCAACTGACCGGACGCTGGATCTGAATGCACTGGACGCTGGCAGGCTGCGTCCGGTCAGGCTGACGTACGATGACGCAGAAGCTGGAGTGTGACCGGACGCTGGTTGCGTCCGATTAAGTGTGATCGGACACGTCCGGTCGAGGTCGGTACCTTACTGGAAACGACCGGACGCTGGGGGTTCAGCGTCCGGTCAGTTATAAGCTACTGCGTCCGGTCAAGTCAAGTGGACTATTGGAACCGGGACACGTGGCCGTCTGC